>NC_086286.1:72455930-73097052 GCF_963924245.1 Chroicocephalus ridibundus
AAACAGCTTCAGAGATCTCAAGAAATCCTTGATCAGCTGATGGATGAAAGAATTAGGGAATCAAAGGAAGAATAATGAAGTTTTATGGCCAAATTTAGAGCAAAAAAGAGAGAGGAAGAGAAAAAGACATAGAAGTATGTTGCTAAATATAGCTGAGAGGAAATTTCAGCAAGCCCCAGAAATGCTGGCCAAAACTATTAAACAGAAAGTAAAACACATCAAGGAAATTAACTGTTTGAAAGAGAGAAACCACCGCTCTCAAAGACAAAACTTGATGATGATGAAAAAGGTCGACTACAGGAAATAAAAGAAGCAATCAGAAGAAGAGATCAGAGAAGCGATTTAGTGTTAAGAGATAAGGAGTCTGTTGCAGAAAAGCCAGGAAAAATACCCAGAGCATCTTATGGCCTGACACAAAAAATGATAGAACTGATGAATAGCTTAGCAAATGACTAGATGGCTTCAGATGCCTCTTACGGTGCAGATATTTTTAAGACTTAAAGGTTTCAGCCATTTTTGCGCCCAAAAGATAGCATGCATTTTATTCTTTTTGTGATTTGGCAAGAGCTCTGGGTTGTATCGCGCTAAAATGGTTTAATTTTAACCTCGCTGTATCCAATGAATGTGCCAATCACCACCTGAGCCACTTCAGTTCTGGCAGCCCACTCTACCTGCCTGTTGTTCTGATGTTCTTCAGTGGCACGACACTTGGGCATGTGAGCATCTACATGCCATACCTTTACACCAATGTTCTCTACCTAGATAGCAACGTCTTGCCGCGGTGCAGCAGCACAGGTGAGTCTACTTCGGCACTGCCAGTTGGTCCATTGCCATTGCTGTAGCCCCCTCCACAGGGCATTTGCCACCATCCAAGAGTCAGTAGAAAGAATAATGGCCACTTTTCTCATTCAGCAAACCCTAGGGCCAGATGGATGGCTTTCACTTCTACAGACTGACTTGATTCGCCTTTCCCTTCAGTGGCATTATTTTTTTCAATATGTTTAATTTTCATTCCGAAAAGTTGAATCACCGTATCATTCACAGCATGCTAGATATAAAATACAGCTTTTAGGTTTTGAGAATAAATAAATTCCTGTGGTATGGGACCTTAAATAATTAAGAATAAATACTTTGGAGATGGGGAATTCTGTGCATTTCACTGAGTAAAATGTACTCCAGTTCCCCAATTCAAAGGCTCCAACATAGATATATTTGCTTGAACTCTTTTTTTAATCTATATTTATGTTGTTGAATATACCATTAGTCAATAGCCTAGGACAAGCAGAAGCGTCATCTGAAAAAGTAAAGAAATTTCTTTCCTGGGAAAGGAAGGGTGAAACGAAGTTAGTGGTATTAGGCTCTACAGGTTTGTAAGGAAGAGCAGCTGAAGATCCCAAAGAGCTGGCAGTTTCAGCTGATGTCAACTACAAAAGTAAAAAGTGATGAATGGGAAATAGACCAAATTTGAGGGCAAGCATGGATCTGAATGTCATCAGAGATCTTTGGGGGCTTCTGCCTCGTGAAACCAAGACTGGCTTTTTCCAAGCACATGGTTCAAAAATAATGTCTCCTTTTTAGGGAAGCAAAAATCTCAGCAAAGCAGAGAAATTTAGCAACTGATAGAGCCTTGCCCTTTCACAGCCACTGCTGGAACATCATTAAATTAGACTTATTTAAGAGCCTGTATGAAATCTCCTAGCTTCAAGCTGCAATTCAACAAGTCAAAAGTACTTCATGCTGGAAAAGAAAGTAAAACTGTATTTTGCCGATATAAATCAACTACGATTTGAAAACTTGTTCCTGACAGATATTCAAAGAGATTGTAGAAGTGAGATAACCTGTCTAAGAACCCTACGGCTGGAAACATGCCTGCTCCCAGCAGAAGTCAGGAATCTAATTTGTAAATCATAACAGCAGGATATTTGCACACTTAGAAATCAACAGTATTTTCTACACTCCTTTAGAATACACTGTAGTCATCTCCTGGGACTTTTTTTAATCTTTCCTTCTTTCAGTTGGAATCAGAAAGGATAATAGTGATCATAGAATAATAGCATGGTTAAAGTTGGAAGGGACCTTAAAGACCAGCTACTTCTAACTCCCCTGCCATGATGATTCTGATTGCTATGTGCCGAGTCTCTAGCGAGGCACGGGCAACGGACTTGTTTGCTGCTTGCCACCCACTTAGCCTGTGATACAGAAACTCTCTCCAGCTCAGTAAGGAACACTCTAATACTATCCAATTCATAGTATTTCATGATAAGTGCAGCATTATTACCAACCTCTCTATTCCAAAGAAAAGATGATGTTACCTCTTTTTGACCTCAGTAGGTAGCCAAGAATATGGGGTCTTGTAAGTTATTTCAAATGGAGGTAAACAGCCAGAGTCCACCATATCTTAGATACAAATTAGCTTATTACAAAGAGTGTTCAAAGTCACCTTTCCTGAATGCAAGAGAAATGAAACAGCAAGGGCAGGTTTCTCAGCACACAGGTCAACTCCCCTTTCTGAACAACACTTAGACCAAAAATTCTCGCTCCATTTTCACCCATGCCTGTTTCTAATTGCCTCTTGTAGACTTTTCTCTCAGCTATTTCAGTCTGAAAACCACCACATAGCAAAACCCATTCGTGCTGTGTCTTTATTTTAGATGGAAGCTGTTTTCATTTCATCTCTCTGAATACCTAGAAGCATAAACATTTCTTACCTTTATCCCTCACAAAGACCTATTGTTAAACCCAGAAGCTTTTTAATGACATTTAGCCAACTAGAACAACACCTTGGTTTTGAATTCTTAGCAACAGCTACAAACTTCTCATTGCTGCGAACAGCAGCCGTATACTGCCCTGTGTCCCAACATTTATCTTCAGCAAAAGGGCAGATAAAGATAAATTATCCTGGTCTTTGGAGATAAAGAAACAGCAGCATAATAGTTCTCATATGTTTGAGTGCTTCAGCTTCACGGTGGTGTGGTGATAAAAAGGAATTGACTCAGAGCGGCCACAGGCAGACAGCACAACCGGACAAGGCGGGTGCAGGAGGAAGGCGAGCTCAGTGGCAGTGCTGTCTTTGGAAACCCTGTCAATGGGTAAATGTCATAAAATATACAACAGTATTGATTCATGCTTGGCCAAACCTTGGAACATGATATTACTTGTCTTTCATGCTGCATCGCTGGAATACTGTTTTCTTTGTTCTGTAATAAAAGCAAACAAACAACTAAAACCACCTTTCCTAATTAGGCTTATCTGAGAAGGGAACCCGCTGTTCCTTCTAGTTTTGAACTACTATGGGCAGACATCTGTCTAGATGTCTGTGAGTATGTCTGCAGGGTGTGTGACTATCTTGAACCCTTGATCTTGAAGTGAACTCTGCACAGATTCACCTGTAGAGATGGTCGTGATATACTCAATGCCAAAACATAAACTAGCTCCTGGTTGTTTTGGATGTTCTGACAAATGCTGCAAATCTTCAGTTCAGGCTTGGCACAGTCAATCCACATACTTGGAAACAGAACGTTTTCAAAATCACCATTTGAAAACATTCACTTCCAATAGCCAACAAACAAGCTATGTATTTTTGTTGTGTTTTTCTTTAACCAAGATATGGAGTATTTACAAAAATATTTTGAAATATAAAATAAAATCCATGAGGGATTTTGAAGCAATGTTTATAATTGATTTGGATAAGCTCAGCTTTTAGGATTACTTTCTGCTTCTTTTTAAAATAACTGGATTATCTGAAGGATGAAGAAATCTTTGACCTATATATTCTAGTTACTGTCTGTCTTTCTTCCATTTACTTGTCTTTAAAGCATATTAAGACAAGCTAACCCATATAAATGTCTTGCGGGATATAAGATCCAATTTTAGTCATGCAAAAAGTACCTGTGTACCAAAGGAAGACAGATGGACAGATTCTTATTTTAGCACACATTGCATGTCAGAAGCAAACTAGTGGAAAGCAGGACTTAAATTTCTCTCTGTCTCAGATACTTACAATCACAGAATTATCCCAGAAAATTATAATGAAATAAGAAAGAGACAAAATAAAATAAACAAACAAACAAACAAAACCCTTCATGCTCCTTATACTGATACTTCTCGTATCAGTGTTGGTTACAATGCTCATTAAAGTTATGAACTTAACGTATTATCAAGGAGAAAGGACAGACCAGAATGTGGCAGCTTAATTTATCAGTGAATTCCACTTCCTGTAGGGAGGATGTGACAGGCAGAGGAGAGAGTAACACATGGGGAAATTGTTCTTTACTAGGAAGGAAATCAGATGGATGTTGTGTAGGTCAATACTATTCAAGTACTGGTCCAAAGATGTGAAGTGATAATCCTTTTGCAACCAAGGACCACAGCTAGCTCGGACGACCTCTCCCAAAAGTCTAAGGAAATCTGAGTCTCTTGACTGTGCATCACACCGTCTTGCCCTTGCATGGGACTGACGCCCAGTGGCATGCAGGCACAGACCCTCAGCAGAGATGGTGCCCTGCCTGTCCACAGTGCTGGTGAAGCCATCTTAAAGTGCTGGTGAGGTAGCCTCCTGCATCTGCAAACACAATAGATCTTTTTCTTCATTCTCCTGCATCTAGCTTCCATCACCTTTATGCTCCTTCTTTCTTTGATTAATGCATTGATTTAGATAGCATACCCATCCTCTCTCGCAGCCACGTGAAATGTCCAGCATGTTCAATGCTAAATGACCCAGATAGATGGAAGAATTTCTGACTGGCCTAGAGAGTGCTGAGCTTTACCATTAACTCGAACTTTTTTTCCACTTGTCATCCTCTGACATATTTCACCAAGAAGCCACTATCGTTATGAGCACCGGAAAAAAAATGTGCAAAATAGAAAGACAGCACGCGCGCACTCCTTTAGTGCTCTTTGATTTCTCTTCCTCCAAATGAATTAAATACCCCTGTTCCCCACTTCTGAAACAAATATATTGAATTTGGAGAGAAAACAGACAACAGTAATATTCATTTTAGGAATAAAGTCTCAATACTATTTTCTTAACCATAGTTTCCTGAAGAGACACAGGCATTTCCAAACTGGGACAGGGGAGGGCACTAAAGAGTTACACATGGATCTGAAAGCTGAAGAAATTCTTTGTCCGACATGTAAATTGGCTCTAAAATTATTTCAGGCTCATCATGTATACTTCTTGGATGAAAAAGAAGCTTTGATACAGCCTATTTTAGCTGATTGAACCGCGTCCTTAATCTTTGGGAAAAGCTGCTGAAGCCAAGCCTTGCTTTTGTGTTTTATCATCTTTCAGCCAAGTAAGGAAAAATACATCCTTGTCAAGCGTTTTCTGAGAGCATCTTAGTCTCTGAGAGAAGTAGAGACATGGTGTGAATCAGACTAGTATGTTTAGGCATTAGTTTTATTTGTCTCTAGTTCAGTCAAACTAAGTTTTAGTGTAAAAAACACGATTCTAAGGTCCATGCTCTAACTGGGCTAATGCCACTAAAGAACTGACACATTTGGGTAATGGATTGCAACCCTCATTGCACTTCTAAGAAATCTGCTGCAAGGTTAGCTGCAAATTTACTACACTTGCTCAGACTTGACTCCTTATGGGAAGCAACGATTCATCTTTAAGTGCAAAGGGAGTGTGTTTTGTCAACAGAAATGAACAACACACATCTCTTTACATAATTAATTACCATCAAGCTCACAGTAGCGTAAGAAGCTGAGACAATTCTTCCCATTTTCTGCCTGTCAGAGTGTACTATCACAACTGAGAAGATGCACTGAGGTCTTTCTTTGTAAAAGCACATTTGAATGAAGACTCTGTTTTAATTATAGCAACTTATTTTTCCTAAGCAGGGGATAATTCTGTAACCAGTGGTAACATTTGTAATGATGCAGGCTATAATCAGATCTCATGCATTAGTAGAAAAATTTATCGCTGCAGAGAACAGGAAGGCTTTATGAATAGATGTTCAATGAATGTACAAAGTTCTGTATTTCTCTGGAGACCTTTTACACTGTCTTTCATACCACAACATGTAATAGAGATGGAGTAAACCTACATGTGTTGGTCAATCACAGGACAGTTATGAGGCAATGGTATGCAGTGCCTATTAGTTCTAGGACACATGAGAAAAAACAATTCTAACGGAGATGGAGAGGTCTGAATGTCCCTTTTTACAGGCCACTGATACAGTTCTGGCCCACCGTCCTGGTCAGCCCTGATCAAAAAGATGAGATGAAAGTGGAGCAGGTCAAAGGAAGGCTATCAAGGAGCCTTGAAACACTTGAGCTGCTGAATGTCTTGTATGCAATGAACACATATATACTCCATCTGTGGGCCTGATCCTGATGTGCATCCAACTCTTCTCCACATTGTAGTTTTCTCTAAAAGGAAACCCATGTGCACAGGCTAGGCAAGAACCACATTAAATGGTGCTTCAGGCAGAGGCTGGCTTTTCGGATGTCTCCAAGAGAAGACCTCCTATAAATACAATAGTGGCTAAATACTAGAAGAGGGAAAGACTAATTTAACTTACGTGACAATGTTCTCACAAAAACATATGATAAAAGATGGATGATAAAGAAAATGGGGCTGCAAATTAGAAGACAGCTTCTGATAATTCTCAGAGGTGTGCAGCACGAGATCTCAATTCCCAAATAACTATTTACATCGTCACTGTCACTAGCGCAACTGCATGAAAGCAACAATGGATACTCAAGGGTAGACAGGGTTCCTCCTAGCCACCCAGATGACATCTTCCTTGTTGATATTTTAGAAGGAACATCACATGAAGCAAAAATGGAGGTAGGGAACAAAGTGAGGCATGGAGGAACATGCCTGCCCGGAGAGTCCTAGAAGACCCCAGCTCGTGCAAAGGTGTGGTGGAACAGAGTCCAGCAGCACAAGCCTTCCAACAGCTCACTGCCCCGTGGCCAAGCTCTGCTCTGGTTTCCAGAGGAGTACAAGGTTGCTCCCTGCCTTCATGATAGAGACAGACAAATCCCCTAATTGCTCACGAAATTTGTTTCTCTCCATGATCGCAGTTTCTCATGACAACCGTGTTTCTCCATAGGGACGCTACGCCTCGCTGACAAGAGATGGATGTTTGTGAGTGCAGAAATTTCACAGGAGCTGGACCTGCCCCCAGCAGATGGGAATGGTCCGGGTGCTCATGGTTGTCCAAAGTATATACAAAGACTTCGCTTTCCCCATTCCATTTTTTCACTTTTGAAAGAAGCAACAACCAAGACCCATTGCAAAGAGAGAAATTAAACTTCTTTTGAACTTCAAAACAGAACAACCAACCTATCACTTTCTCTTGAGATAATATCAGGAGCCTGCAAAAACAAGGACGAGAGCTGTGCGTATGTACCCATCTGTGGGTGGAACACAAAAACTGGAATCACGAACGCAGACCGTGTGTCTTAACAATAATTTCGTTGGAAGGGATGTGGCTGCTGTGTTACTGTCTCGACATAGACTCCCTAAATCTTTTGTCAGGACATCGCCACGAAAAACAGGAAGGAGGGAAGGGCTCTGGATGCTTGGCCATCCCGGGAGCTGCAGCAGGGTGTGGGGAGACAGACACAGGGGCTGTGGGTTATTTCCCCACGGGGCTATGCGGCCCTGGCCCACGCCTTCTGATTAAACACCCCAGCGTTTGTGCTCCCTGGCTTGCTGGGGGGGGGAGGGAGAGATCCGCACACGTGCGGCGGGTTTGCTCCCTTCATTACCATGCAGACAATATTTGGCTGTTCTCAAGAAAAGCCTGGGATCCCGGCTCTTTTTCCCAGGCTTTCTTCTTCTCCATGAAAAGGGGAAAAAAAAAAAAAAAAAACAACGAGGAGCCTGTTCGGCTCCGTCTGGCCGAGCCGTGGGCTGACGGTGATGTCATGTCGAGCCCGGCGGTGACTGGCTGTAGCCAAACTGGTCATGCCCCGTCCAGGCATGGCGCGGCCACCGGCCACCTCACACCTCAGCCCCCGCCGCCGCACAAAGGCTGCGAGGAAAAAAGCAGGCGGGGGGGGGGGCATCCGAGGGTGAACAAAGCGCCAGCCAAGCATGAAGCTGAAGGGGGTCTCCCCCTGGGCGGCAGGGAGATGGCTCCCAGCCCTCCTCGCGCCAGTGCCGCTTCCTGGCTCAGGCAGGGGAGCCCGTCCGGGGCTGTGGAGAGGATGATGCTGATTATTATTAGCTGGTGGAACCAGGTTTTATGAAATTGGGGCTGGCGGGGAAAGTAGGCGCAGAAGAAAGAAAATTACGTTCGTTTTGTTTGGCGGGGTGCAAGGCCAGATCTCGGCTGATGTACATCAGCACAGCCTCATTGCCTCCAGTGATTTATTTATTTATTCAAATAAACATCAGCACAAAAGGTGGTCCACGATGTCAAATAACCAAAGGCAGTTTACCTCTACAGCTGTTGCACCGTTCCTTGTTTGACGATTAGTAAGCTACATGTCTACTAACGTGTATTTAAATGAAATGTTTAGGCAGTGGGTTTAAATCTAGTTTGCCCTTTTTTTGTCATCACACTTCATTTTGCCTATAAAGTATTCATTATTCTCAAAGTAAAAAAAAAAAATACTTAGTCAATCCTTTGGTGATTGCTTATTATCAACTTTTCAGTTTTAATTTTGAAAATGAGTTTCATTCTTATAACCAGAGATAAGTTACCACAGAAACACAGTAATTCTCAGGCTTGCTGTGTGATCTCACCAGACGCCTGACATAGAAAGGTCTTATTAAATATTTGAGGTTCCTTCACAGTACAAGGTAGTAAATACAGGATTTGTGTTTGTTAACTAATTTGTTAACTAGCTTTACATTTTCGGTCTTCCTTCTGCCTTCACTCAGCCCATCAAAGACTGACTCCTGGGGTGACACATCCAAACACTTTGTTGCTCACAAGAGTTACAGCCTCTTGACAGACCCAGGGGGGATGAAAAGCAATGGAAGCTTGCAGCTTGTTTTCAGAGGGGCAAGACACTGAAAGCACATAACCAGATTTTTCCAAGAAAATATTAAACCTTAAGTGAAAGGGGAGGAGGAAGAATGGCAAGGATTAAGCACTCCATGTTATCTGAAATATCTCTCACCTTAAAACTGGATCAGCTTCCGAACTACCAGTCAACTTACCTTTCAGATGCAACTTCCCAAGATGTGGTATCATTTAAACTGGCATAATGGGTGTCTGACAGCATGCAGTTTCATCCTTTTAAACGCCTTCCAGAGTCTTGAGTTTGAAACATGCTGTATTTAAATTCAGCCTAATTAAAGTTTGGAAATTAATTCATTAGTTGTTAATTACAATGGAAATAAGTGCCCAGATACTTGATCTGCATGCCTTTATACTCGTTAAAACATAAAGTCAAAGTACAAATAAACAGTAAAGCCCTACTAAGTAAACCCATGTTTATCACCCAGCAACAGAAATACTCATTAAAAAAGAGACTTCCCCTCAAGTTTTTCATCAGCCTTTTAAAGTGTTTCCAAATACATTTGTAATCGTCTTTCTATTACAGGACACTTCCCAAGAGTATGCAGGTGCTGCCTACTTCTGCAGCTCAATGACACAAAGTGCATGCACATACAGTGTAATGAACATTTTCATTCGGGAGATCAGAAGTTGCCTTCTGGGCAGTTCCGTCTCTCATTTCCAGGTATTGGCACCTGAAGATTGACACATAAAAAAAGAGGAAGCCAAAACTGAGATATTACAGCAAACCCATGCATGCACTAGTACATTCAGGGTCTGCCTCTCTTTACCTTGGTATATCTCATACCTGCACCCACACACGTTTATGACAGCAGGAAATGTATCCAGTAGAGGGACTACAATTGTACTAGTAAAATCAGAAATTGGAAGTGCTTGGAAAATGGAAAGATTTTCCCCAATAAAAGGTAAAACTAAAAATAAAATAGCTGGAGAATTCCATGAGCCTGCCACTGTATGCTTTTACACAAAATGGAGCTGGAGAGAGGAATGTTTGTGGTTGATTTGTTATTGAAAGGAAATTTTAAAATCATAACCTAGAAAACTGGAAAGTCTTCCCCCAAGCCATTTACTTTTCTAATTAATTTGCCTTCATCATTAGACTTTTTTCTTTTCCTGTAACAACAAGCTATGTTACAAGGCCTCTCCCTTTTTGTTCATGGTACTTTTAATTTCAGGGCTTTGCTCTTCATTACTGCTAGCTTGCAAAGACTACAATTAGCACAAGGTGCTGCCTGTAGCCCTGTGCTGTTAGGATTCTCAAGAAGATTTAGCAACTCACAGTTCAACTTGATTTTACCTTACTGCTGGTAATTCTTTGCCAAAACCACCTTCCAGTCATGAAATCTGAAAACCTAACAGCAACTTCTCCAAGGCTTGAATCTCTAGTCCTGTTCTGGGGGTTATCCAAAGCAACGGTATCTCTTGTATTTCTTCTACCACCCACAGTTTTTCACTGGGTCCTCTATTTACAAAGTCAAGAATTGCTTGAGCTATAATTTTTAACATCTAAACACTCAAGCAACATACAGAAAACGTGTCCAGAGAGGAGGAAGATGAGGCCTGTGAGCTGCCACTTTATTACCGTGCTTACAATTGTCTCCTGTATTGTAACAATATTTCCTATGCAAAAACTACCCAGTTTTGATTCTGTTAGTGACTGAAGAGCAGCAGAACAAACAGAAGATCTCAAGAACACATTACGTTCAAAGAAACCGCAAAAAACTTAAATAGGGCACTATGCCACTTGTGAATTCTGGTTTGCTCTGGTAAAATTTGTAAACAATGTTAAAAAAAAAAAAAAAGAGAAAAAAGTAAAACCTTCATAGGCCTCCAGAGGAAAAAGAAGGCATCTATCTGTACTTACACGAATATGTGTTCGGTTGTTTTTGACAACAATGTTTTCTGTTGCCACGAAATAAACATTTCCAGTTCCAGAGAGGAAACCTTCACACTTCAGAAAGGCAGAAGGAAGAAGAGGCTTTTCATTCTGCTGCGAGATGCTGGGTTTTGTACTTGTTTTGTGTGTGGGGACCCAAGCTTTCATGCTGATGGGGAAGTAAAATAGTTCTTTATGGAGTATTTTATAAAGGACTATCAATCATTCCAGTATGAGTCTCAAGCAGAAGGGGAGCAAAGGAGAGGTCATGCACAAAAAAGGTTGTGTTTCACGCCACGCAACGAAAGGAGATTTGACTGTGGGAAAGGAGATTCACATTCACGCAGACCCTGAACTTGGCCTTACAGAGCAGATAAGTGCTGATTGTGCCTGCAGTGTCCTCTCGCTGAGGTCCACCACCTATAAAATAAATCCTGTAATGAAAGCAGATCACCTCATAATGCAGTCCTGGAAGGGGTTGATTCATCTAATATCTCTTGCTTACAAATGTACTGCGGGGTTACCACAGTTCAGGCAGCCTCATTAAAAGCAGTGCAAAACACGCAGAGCCTGAATGGAGATGAAATAAAAGCCCTATAGATGGCTGTTACGCATAATCCATTTGTTACTATGCTTCAGGCAAACAAAGGAGCACATTGTTTATAGAGCTGCTTTCTGCCAGCAGCAGGACAAATTCTTAGATGATTCTAGTGAATATTTTACAACATTCAACATAACGAAGAGTGTGCCTTCTTCATAACGCTAGTAATTCATAACCGGGAGAGGGACTGAAGGCAGAATAGAGCAAGCGAGAGTAAAACAGTGAGATCAGGTAATTAGTAACAGCTGTACAGGGAAACTGAAATTCTTACTGATTCTGAGCACCCGGAGCCCTGCAATGGAAAAGAGAAGGAATTTTTTCATCATTTTACATGCATTGCATATAGTATATATAAAGTTTAGAATCTATTCCCTAACCACTAAATTCAAGTCGTTCATAATTTTGCATACCAGTGGGTGACAAAGTCTCACTAAGTTTGGATAGACAAAAATTAGAGGACATTCTTGAAACAAAAGTTGGCCAGACGCTGAAAACCACAATGACAGGCACTGAATGAAGCAATGAATTTAACAAGTATAGGACCTGTCTAGTTACAGAAAGAAAGTTTAAAATACAATCGCTAGTTCTAGTTCTACATTTGGCATATAAGCGAAGGCTTTTTTTTCACCCTAACAAATGAATGGAAAACATAGTTTGCGGTCTATGTGTCATTTGCTTTCTCACACCCTGGGTTAAATGATGTAGGTGCAGACTTCACAGTGACCTCACTGGAGTTGCACCAAATTCTAAGCATGCCAACCTAGGTGTTAACCTAGCCAATTAGCGCCACTTAATTCACATTTTTCACCACACCTTGCTTTCTTTTCCAGGAACTATGTCTTCAAGAGTACACTCTCATCGCTCATACATGTGAACAAAACAAGATTCCTGAAGCTGGATTTCTAAAAAGACACTAAACAATCCTCATGCTGGCATAAGTGGAGAGGCGGTTTTTATGCCTAAACAAAGACAATGTGTGGAGATTATTCTTCAAGCTGAACATGCAATACACTGCACGGAGATAAACCTTTGGCAATTTAAGGATAGGACACTGATCTGTCACCCTGCTTACAGTCATACAAAGTATTAGAAAAATTTATCACTTGAAAACAAACTTAAGAAGAGGGGGTTCAGAGACATAGCCCAAAAAAACCTATCATGAGGTTTTGTTTAGCAGCGGTATAATAGCAGTCATCTAACTGCAGCTGAAGCAAGAGATTTTCACCTCCCCTGGTGATGATATGACTTACCCCAGCTCAGAGGCGAAGGGGCAGGGTCTCTCTCAAATAGCCTTAGCCCTCCTTTGGGAGGGAAAGGAAGGCAAAGAGACCCTGAATGTGGTGAGGGGCCTCAAAAGGGAATCAACATATCTGCAAAGGAAACGACACACTATGAGGCCCTGGCTGTTAATACCATCTTTGTCCCATGAAGAGAAGTGGCGGCAAAACACAGCCTGGTGTAAAGATGTGAAGACAGCACTGGGGCAGATATGCAAATGGCTGTGGGAAAACATCCCCTCGGAGGCATTGAGAAGCACTGACATGTTTTCACATAAATCATTAGGTAAGACAGGATCCTATTTTCCATCCAAACGGCACTCCAGAAGACAGGGGGAGCTGAGGGCCACCCCTCTTCCATGCACAACCACCCGCTTTTGCCTCTACCCAGCTGATCACACAGCAATTGCTCTTCTGTATAATTATGTGAAAATAGAAAATACAATTAGGGTTTAGAAATACTTTGTGTTCTAAGATGTTTATTGTTTGTGTATCTCGGGTAAATACTGACAATCAGGATACAGGAAGAGCTACATTCGGATTTCCTAAATACTAATTTTTCTGGACTCTTAAGTTCCAAAAATTATTTGAGGCGCTGTTTGTGTCATAGGCAGCTAATAAATTCCAGAATACAGATGCTGGTGGGCTGGATTTCTGCTGCAGCTGGGAGGTCTTGCGGACTAAGTGAGTAAGAAAATGCAGTGAATGGGAACTTTTTGACTGTTTTGATGGGTCAAAGCTTAATTGCTGGCATATTCTGAATGATGGACTCCACTGCAAACTTGATTTGAACTGATGCTACGCAAAACCCACCAAGTAATAGCTGACATTTAGCAAATAAAGAAAAGAGGAAATATGATTTGGTGATGGGAAAAACATTGGGTCTTAGAGGGGTAACTTAAAAATCCTGAGTAGAGAGAAGGGCTGAGGAGAGGGGTGGTGGCCACCCAGCGAGATGCTGAGAGCAGGGACCTTGCGTTACTGCAAAGTGCTGAGGTACCTACTGAGCAACCAGCAGGTCTCCAGCACCAGCGCCCACACCCAATGGAAAACCACCTGGATGCGTGCCCTAATGAGCCCACTAAACCTGATCTGCTCTCCCCTGCTGCTCTGCCAGCCTCCAATCCACTCCACAGGCAAACTCCCAGCTCCCGCTCCTCCTTCCCAGGATGGGACCGAAGAGAAAACTCCCATCTCCTGGTTAATATGAATACCTTCATCCAGCTCTAGAGCCTCACGCAGCCACACACACTACAAATAACACACTCCGCTTCCTTCGTGGGTCACTCTCAGCAGAGTGCTTCACCCATACAAGAGTTTTAGCAAGAGTTTTCAGCAGAAAATTCCCAGAATCGCATTGGATGGGACTGGGGGCTGGGGGCAATATAAGTGATTAATGGGTTCGCTGCAGAACAAAACCTCCTCAGCTCTGTCACGAGATAGTTGCTATGGTTTTTTCATACTGCTTAGCAGAAATTTGCTTTGGGCGCAGGGGGATTGAAGGAGGGGAGAAACACAAAAAATACTATAGAAAAATCCTCCATTGTACACTGGCAATTATTCTGAGCGAAATCCTGTGCCTGTCTAGAATTTCAAGCTCTGTATAAATACTTTCAATTAGATTTAAAAAAAAACAAACCCTAACCAAAAACCAAACGAGGAGACTTTGTTAAGAACGGACAGCTTGAAACATGTCTTGTTAGCTATCAACAAAGTCTGTTAGAAATGTTGGAAGGTTTCAGCTAGGTTGATGTAAAAACAACATCAAATATCCCCTCCTGTGAGACTAAGTTAAACGTTCTTTGCAGTGACTCAATTAAGGCTAGGTAAAATGCACGCTTCATTGCAATCAGCTGCAACAACACCAGAATCTTTTAGCGGGATATTTTACCAAAGTCTCAAGTTTCAACTGGTTTAAAAATGCTTTGTGGCAGATGGCAGTTTTCGTAGGTGTAAAATATTCTAATATATGGGACAAGTTCCGCCTGAAACGTCCAACAAAATAGGAATGAGAAGTTGGCCAGGGAAGGCTTTTCGAAGTGGCTAAAAAGAGATGCTTCCCCATTTTATAAGGCATAAAAAAGCCAGAGCATCATGCAAGAGTTATAAGGTACCCAACCCATCTGGAAGAGTCTTTCTGCATGTTATTTTCAGCGACACAACTACAGGCTTTTATCACCACCCCCACTTGAAGGAGGATCCTGCTAGACTGAACGCTGTAGATCTTGGGTTCTGTGCTTATATAAGAGCCTAGAGAAATCCTTCAGCATCCTTTAGCAGCCTCAGTCATTTTTAAATTGTCTTGTAAACTCCAAAATCCGCAAGATGTAGAGTGCCCCACCTCCCTAGAAACACCGTATAAGGGTTGCCCATCTATAGTCAACAAACATCAAACCAGAAGACCTGTGAGCACAATTCCTTTGGGTTTGTATGCTTAAGTCTGTCAGCATGCATTTTCGTGCCATAAATCAACTCTATACAGGCAAACATCCAGGGTAGCTTGGAAGGGGAAGCAGGATAGCTGCGTTATCACATCACTCTAGGCTGCAGGGGGAACTATTCCAGGAAAAGCAGTATACTGATACAGCTACTCTACTACTGGGACCTCAGTCTGCTTGTTCAGTTCCAGGTGGGACTGCATTTTGTCACGCAGAAATATCCGTTGGGTATTTTTGAAAACCCTTTCCTGAATCTCAAGTAGGATTATTCGTTACTTTATTAATTAATTCATCGCTTCACTAATTTCACTGCTCCAAAGTCAGTTTTTACCAGCTGATCATCTGGCCCACACGAACCGTCAAAAATCATTGATTATATACGACAATAAAAGCTGCTGCAGTGTATCCACTGGCATGTACTGTGCTGGACAGGCAAGGCGTCAAACTTTATAGCATGTGGGAGAGGTTCTTGAGAATTGCTTAACAGTTTTCAGTGGAAAATGCTGTGTCAATACCAGATTTTTTTATATAAATGTAACAGTTCCAATGAAAATTTTAATTTAGAAAGTTGTTCAGTTCCAGGGTAGAAGGAGAAAGCATAGTCAGACAGACGCAGAGCAAGTGCTTGAGGGGGAAGGTGGCAGGCTCAGGTGCAAAGCCCCACTTTGCATATCTCCCTGCCTAAAACCTCAACAAGGTCTTGGTTTTATTCCAGTGGGAAATATCGAAATCTCAGGATGCTTTTCAGGATGGGAAAAAGTTTTTTTGCCCAGCTGCACATTTGAAACTTCTCCAGCTTAGTTATTGCTGATGCCCGAGTGGTTGCTTTAAAATCCAACAAAGAGTTTATACAAGAACAAAGCATCAAATTTTCTTACCCGGTGCAAGCTGGAAGACATGATGGAGGAACATTTCAGTCATCAGCTGTAACACATTTGACAGGTAGATTCAGATCACAACTTGATACAAATGCAGGTAATAGAGGCAATTTTACAGTCTTTCAATATAGCTCTACCACTGACGGCAACATAAGTTGCACTTGAAAAGCTCTAATTTGGCCACATCTGTAAGCACATCTGTGCTCTTTACACTGCTTCACTAAGTGTCCATGGCAGGGGTTTGCCTGGAAGTGTTTCCATTGGTTTTGCTTTCTACATTTTTGATTTTAAGTGATTCCCTTGTTACGATTTCAGTCATCCATGTTCCATCTGCATATTCCATCCTACTTAAGACCATTCTCCTGATACCTTTCACAGGTATGGTGTTCAGAGGCACACTGGCCTTTGCCATTCCCACAACCTTCAGAAACTAATTAAGCGTAACCATTAAGATGGTTAACATTTTGATTATTTTTTATCTCAGTGTTTTCTTTGAATTTCTGCAGCTGTGATATTTCACACACTGTATGAAAACAACATTCATTTTACACTAGGTTCTTTGCAGACCAGCAAATAACAAAACTGGTAGAATTCCTAGGTAGGATGTTCCTCCAGCAGAACAAGAAAGCTGGGGCTGACAGATGACAGTGGTAAGCAGATAAAAGCTAGTCTTCAGCTTTTGGAAAATAAGGAAGGAAAGCAACTGATCTAGTTTAAACAGTTACAGCAGTCCCTTTCTTCATTGGCGTTGTCATAGGCCCTCTTGACTGGGCATGAGAGGGACTTCCAAAAGGTTTTATTGTTAGACCGATGTGACAACTCACCCTCTTGAGATTCCTGTTTCCACAGGGGGAACTTACAAGACAGTGTTAAACTAGATCCTTATCCTTGAAGATGCTATGTGCTCATCATTTGTCCACACAGGAAATGGACCACAAGGGACTACATGTACTTGGTCACTTATTTCTGTCTTTAGACAACTTAAGTTCATCACTTCAATTTTACTAACAATATGTTCACTCACCACCCATCTCCTCCAGTCATTTCAATTTCTTCAGGCTGGCAAGTGAAAAACAATAGAAGTGATGAGATCACATCAAGACACTACTGAATGCCCCAATCTAAAGCAATTAACGGTGGCCTCTGGATGCACATTCGCTTTAGTTCGCATCAGGAGCACACCTTTGAACAAACAGAGTTTAATGATCATCCCCACTTACTGTGCTTCTGTTCATGTCGCAGAGTGCTCTTGAAGAGTGCTCTTTCAGATGCAAGGCAGTTGGGCAGCTGCACTTCAAGGGTACATCTAATGTCCTCCAACTGCTAATGAAATGTGCAGCAGTCTCATCAACTCCTCAGCACCAACTCTCCTGTTAAAGAAGGCACTCCTATTAGGCTGCAATATCTGCACAGTACATAAGCTCAGACAGTTAACTCCAGGAGAGAATTAAAGCACAAAAACTAACTGGAAGGAGACACCAGCCTGCTTAGGGATAGATCTTTGGTGTCGCATCCCTTTCCTGCTGGCTAGCTGAGCTGGATTCTGAGGATCCCTTCCCCTAGGCTCCAGTTCTTCCCTGGACGTGGGCTGAGACCTCACCTACCACAGGGTTCAGGATCCATCAAGTGACATGGCTTCTAGAAGCCAGCAACCATTTAATACCCAAAGAAAATGTGCTACATGGCAGAACTGCTACAAAGAAGTAGCAGTACTTCCTTCAAAAACTACTCACCTTCGAAAACTAGAAGTTAAATCCTACACTATTTTGAGAAATGACACTTCATCTTTACATGCCTCAAGTTTAATTGTAGATAAATGCAAAGCTTTTTACTCCACTAGGTGGTGTAATTTGTCTTTCTGTCCAATGTGGCCTTACTAATATTCCCCCTAATCTTTCATTCAAGATGGGGCCACAAAATACCGTATGAAAAGCAAAACTGAAATCTTGTCTACAGGAGTCAGCAACTTTATCAGGTCATGCCTCTTTGGCTTTATCTATGATTCCTCAAAAAAGCTTCTGTCAGGAAATAATTAACCTTTGTAACATTCCTAGATCCATGAAGGAATAAAGTAGAAATCTGAAAAAAAGTATCATGGTCATCTTCTATTTCCCCTTACACCCAGGTGCCATCTAAGCTGTTCATGTGATTTATCTCATGTTTTTTACAGCGTAACATTCCTAGAAGCTCTCTCCTCAGTTTATGTCTGAGTTACAATATGACGCAGTCAAACATATTCCTGGGTCTTTCTTGGCCAGTTATGCTCACGCTTGCACGAGTACAGTTACACACAGGAGAAGGAGAGAATGCTAACTTATATAACAGGGTGTACCTTGGAGGATATACCCTGGCTAAACGTAACCCTGGTGGATATATCCCTCTGGCTGAGACAAAAACAACCTCCTTGGCTGATGTCATCCAACTCTTGACTTCAACTGAAGACCAGATTACAAAACAGTATGTCTGGATCATAGCTTGCTATTTAGACATTTGGAGGCATTTATTTGTTCATACTCACTAAATAACATCTACAGACACACACACACAAAGGAAATCTAGGAAGCAAGACGCCCAACAGCCCACCACAGCATGCCACTCTTTCTAGAGTTCTGTAGCTATTAATCTGCCACGTGGTTCAGCTCTCCCTGAAGTTCATCAATAAAGAAGTACTTAATGGAAGAATACAACTAGGTAATTTTTATAGTGTTTCCAGCATGTCTTGTAGGTATTAAGCTTCAACAGAAGTCACAGGACTCACAGAAGCCAACCAGTAGGAGAAGAGAGACAGTTGTTCAAAGTACATGACTGAACTGAACAAAACCCATCTGGCAAATTGGAGGAAGCTCAGCTGTCCTATCAGCTGCAGTTGCCCTTATGCTATCCACCCACAGCTTTGCTTGCTTGCCCTTGGAGAACAGATACTGGTAACAGAGGCATTTTTTCATGAACAAACCCACGTGAAATGCAACCAAGAAACACATCCAACACAGAGGGAATCATCAGCTTTCAACATTGAAACTTTCCAGTACTTCCTCACAGTCACAGTCTGTACAGAACCCGCCTTAATTCAGATACATTCGAGATCAGCCTGAGCAGATAGCTCTAAAGAGTTTACATGCCCACCATACCCTCTCCAAGCACAGCATTTAAAATACAGGACTGCCTACTGTGCATTATTAATGGCATTTCTAAACATTAGTGCCACTGGAGGATTTGTTTCTGAATGCAAATTTAACAAACCAACCATTTCCTCCATGGATGATTGATGCATGACAAATCTGAGGTATCTGCGTCAACACTTGTGAATACTACACACTTAGAAAACTTGTCCGGAAATATTCTGCTAAATATTTTAAGCTTGGGTGCAAAAAAACCCAGAAAGTTCCTCAATAGCTACAGTAAAGGCTTTAATCTCATGAAAATAAACAGTTAGCAATTGGATGTGTGTCATAATCACTTCTACAGCTTCAGTTACTCTGGAATAATATTATCTAGAGTAGAGCCTGTATGGTATTATATTGACCAAAGGTTCCAAAAGTATAGCTGTTGATGTGACAGAAAAATGGGTAAAGGTCCTTCTTTGTTATACACACTGGATAAATGGCCTTCTTTATATTATCATCATCGTGTGCACACATTAAATCACAAGAAGTGGTCTGTGCAATTGTAAATTCATACATGTGATAATCTTCGCATTAAGTACTAGACTGCTCTATGAAAAAAGAAACCTGAGAAACACCAAGACAAGTGCACATTTACCTGTGATGCACAGAGAATGCATATGCTATGCCTAATTAGTGACGTTCATCAATTTAAACCTGATTCATAGTCTGCTGCAAAATCTCCTATGGGGAGACTTCTTGACAGCAGTACCAATGCACATAGCTCTATCATAAGAAAAAAGCTCTTTGTGCTGGGCAAACACACACATTCTGAAAAAAATGCATTAAATATTTACAGGATGGAGGTTTGTGTTCCATTAAGTCACTTTGATGCTGTGGTTAGAATATGCCCCTAAACAGAGGTGGATTTAAGGGGTTAAGAAGGAAAATAAAACTTGGCAGAGGGAGATACCCAATACTGGCATTGCATCAACAACATAACTGCACTCCAGCCTCAGCAAATGCCAGTTTTGCAGATTTCAGTTCGCAAATTGTGACAGCAGATGGTTGAAACCTGCCCCCATACAAATCCCATGCCTGAAATGGCATTGCCTACGTTTACACATCCTGAGAAAGGAGACTTGGATTTCCAAAGAACTGAGTGAGTAAATTCTATTCTCACATACTGGATGCCTGTTACAGAGGGTACAGGACACTTGAAACAACACCAAAGTATCTGGCCACTATTACATAGCCAATAAACTTTTATTTAGATGTGGAAGGAAAACATGCTTACAGGAAGAAAGATCTAGGGAGATTTACTGCTCCCCTGAAATTCAGAGAAGTCCCATAGGCTCCCTGTCAGCATGTCAGTGCTTCAGCGAAAGGATGAGCAGGTTCTTTAAATCACACGCTAAAGTCAGTATCAGCATAAATTGCATGGAGACTTATCTCCATGCTGCTTCCCGACTGATACAATCTGTGTATGAGGAGTAATCCAAATATTGGATTGCACATACTTGGCAGGTCTTGCACCCCTCTTCACAGACAATGGTTTTGTCATAACTCACAATGAAGTTACTGTAATACTGCTCAAACAGTGTGCTGTGTGGCACAGACAACTGCTTGGCCATTTCATATAGGCTTTCTGGCTTCAAGTCTTCAATGCCGTAAGCTTTAGTAAAGATGTATTCTAATTTCCAGTTCGATTCATTTTTCATGTTGGCATCTCTGAGGTCCAAGTAAAACTGCCAAAGATCCTACAGTTAAAAAAAAAGAAAAGGAAAGAAAAGAAAAAATAGGCACGGCTGTATTGCTTTCTTTCCTGCTTCATTAAGTCTCTAGAGTGATATATTGATTAGGAAGCTGTCACTCCTCATTATTCACAACTGAACAGAAGGTCACGTCCCACCCCAAGAGCTGGGCTTACACCCAAAGCTGGTACTTGCAGTGCAGTAATGGTGGGGGGATGGGGAGGAGAAGAAAAAGGAGCCACAAAAGGCAGCAGTGGCAGTGTTAAAGGTCTTTCCTGTCCAAATTCTAAACCAAACTCCACTATGCTCATGTCTGCTTTAGAAGTGAGGCTAAAGGGTGGGAATCAGAAGTTTCTTTTCTAAGGGCACTGCTTGAGGGGCAGAATGGACAGAAAAAGAACGGCCCAGGGAGAATTTAAGGGAAAGGGAGAGATGGAGATGCAGGACAATCTGCAGGAAATCTGCACAAGAAAGGACCAGCCTGTATTAGCACAGGGCTCCAGAGAGAAACCCCAGTCCCAGTCAAGCTGCAGGATGCATTGTCACTGAACTCAGCAGGGTCAAGATTTTACCCTGAATTACAGAGAGAATATCTGAGTCATTCGGAGTCAAAATAATTATACAGGATTCACTTTATCTTCAAAAAAATCACATGAGACTACAGAATACAAGTGTTCTACTTTTTTCCTTCTAAATTTATCTATCATTTCATATTAAACATATAAAGTCTATACAGGAGGGTGCATGATTACAAAAGACATCACATGGTTACAAGTGCTTTTCTTTATCTGCTCTTCTACACCCTTTAGAAGCATTTAATGGACTGCATCCCAAAGCTCAGGCTATCACCAGCAAAAAACATTGGTATGTAGACAAGCCCAGGATTTAGGTGAACCTTTTTCACTGTTGCAGAGCTCCCTGCAAACAGTTTTAGTATTCTGCCCAGAAAATTTCTGTCTTTGATTCTACATTGTAAGAATATTCCATAGAGAACAGGAAGTACTGGGTAGTCCTACAGGCACAGAAAGACTGACTAAGTTCTCTTTCAGATTTCCTTTCCTTTGCCCAGGAAGAAAAATAAGAGTAAGCACCAAAGTTCTACCAATAGCCATAATAATACAAAGGCTGACATCTCACCTTTTTAATGACACTACATTTAAAGTCTTAAACAATGCTTTAAAATCTTTACTTACCAGCAAGCTATAATCAAGAAGATCATATTGATACAATCTGACACTGGGGTTATTGGATTCCATTTGCCATACATTCTTCACTGGGGTTACAGCAGGTGCCACAAACAAGGAATTTACTGGGTTTTCTGCAGGAAACAGTGAGGAAAGTTTCCTTTCAATCATTTATTTCTCAAACAAATGTTTTTGTAGAGAACCAACGAAGCAAGAACCAGAGTGACTGGCTTAGGTAGGTTAGTATTGTTTTCCCTGGATTAACCGTAGCACTGTGAACCCTATTTTGGGTAAACCGAAATCTATGTAAAATACCACAGTACGCATCTCAGTGTGTACCGGTTAAATTTGTCTATATCAGAGGCTTCACACCAATTCAACTGCCTGTGCAAAATGGTCTTGCCTATATGTAAGGTCTCTGTATTTTGCCTATTTCTACAGAAATATTTCTAAACTTTTCGTTGCTGTCTCCATGCTGTATTTTACATATTGCTTTATGCATTTTTTTGTTTTATGTATTTATGGTGTTATTCGAAACACTAGGGTATCATCACCTGATCCTGACTTTACTCATCTACACTAGCCCAGCACACAGTATGTGAACACCAATCTTTACAGCAACTGAAACACGAGGACGTACATGGGTTTTAATTATACAGAATATGCAGATAAGTACATTGAGAGGTTTTCTGTGGAACAAAAAAAAAGCCCTAACTATTCCTTTCTCTGACAACATCACAGCAGTGAAATCACAAGGTCAGTCTCCACATATGAGCAGAAGCTTTGAAAGCTTGGAAATCAACAGATTCTTCTGGAGAAGATAAAACTGAGCTCTGTATCTCAGTACACTCATGTTGGCTACAGTATTACATTTATCTTGAATTCTCTGGAATTTTGTCAAGAGCAAAATGGCATAAATAGAAGACAGTCTAAAACTGTACAGAAAAACACAAGCTGTATTTAGCTACATGCAATTTCACTGTTTAAATTTTGTCAAAAGATGCAAAATTATTAAAATAATTTGGAAGCAGTTACTTGCACATGCAAACTGTAATGATAAGGCACCAAGATCAGTCTGTCCTCCATGAAATTTGCAGTAGAGGTGATGATTTCATGCACAAATAGGATAAGGTATAAAACTATGTAGGTATAAGACTGCTTTGAAAACCATTTTAAAAAAATATAAAAAGCCAGGTCTTTCACTAGGGCTGGATTCCTTTTTACTGGAGATTAATTCCATGATAATGCCATGTAAAATGGTAAATGATTTAGAATACTGTTGCCCCAGTCAGCATTTTGGGCATTGCTTTTACGAGTTCATATAGAACATAGATAAAGAGCCAATTAATATTTCAGTATTTTACATAAACCAAAGCAACGAACCTCTCACTGGTCTATGGTACAGACATAAATATTTAACGAGTTACTTGTTAGATATCTTCTGTTAGAGATGATAGAGTTCTCCACACAGCCATGCCCATGCTTAAAACTAAGGGATTTCAAAGCAATAAACAAAATTTTCAAACCTGGGTGCTTTTCTTGAAGGGAAATTAGCTGATCTAAGAGATGCAACAGGCAGAGACTTTCTTTCCCCTGCCTCCTGCTTACCCTTATCTTAATTAACTTTGAAGCAGCAGGGAACTCAGCAGAGAGGCACAGTAATGATGCAGGAAACACAAGAACACAGAGCATGTCTAGCTGGCCTGAGAACATTCCCTTTGACACATTACACAATAGCAACTGGCTAGTATAATTTGCCTGTGTCACTGAGAGAGCGGAGAGGAAAGACTAGAAATTCTTGTCTAGGCATAAGCATTCCTTAAAAAAAAATAGGAAGCTTGGGGAGTCTCTTCTGACTTCAACAACAAAAATACAGTCCGCTTTGCGAGATTCTTTGGAAAAAAATTGGGAGTGCGTGAGGCTTGAACTCTTGTATATAAATAACAGTATTTCCCAATTTCCTTTTTCAATTATTTATTAACAGAGGTTGGCTAGTAAGAACATGCAAGAACGTATTAATTTGCTTTTAATCAAGAAGAAAAAGATGAAGGATTCAACAAGCATCATTACCTTCTTCATCCAGGAGGACCATGATACTATCTCTATGTGTATGTCCAAAAAACTGACCCGCAATAACACTACTGTATTTGCGGAATATCTTTACCAGTCTCTCATTGTAATGCTCCCTGATAGCTGTAGTATTCCTTGCATATGGCAAGTATCCTATTGGAACATGTCCTATTATATATACCTAAGGAATTAGATATAGAAAGCACAATTAGTACCTTCATTTGAAATTTATACTTTGAGCTGTAACTTAGAAATGGTTACCACAATTTCATAATAATGTTGTCTTAGAAATGGCATTCTGAAAGCTATAAATCGTGGCAGTTTGGTTATACAAAATGCTAACAGTAAGAACGTTTAAATTCATAGTGAAAGAAATTGATTTTTTTTTTTTAGTGAATTCAGTATATTCTTGCGAAAAAAGTTCTAATAATTCTGTGTGTAATTTTAGGCCAAAGGAAAATTTGATCAATTATTTAAAATTAAAAAATAAAGTTACTAGGGCAAGACTTATGATTTGGCATCTCAAGGGGATAGTAAGAAAAACTTATGTCAGAATATTGCAGAGCCTGCATGGTCAGAAAGTCAACAAAAACATGGAAGAACAGGTTAAAACCCCTCAGTCTGAGGCTGAGACTCAGTTCCAACTGCACACACCAACTGATATGCTGCAGGGTTTTATGAGGAAGGGAACTCTCTCTTGTCTCCCGACTGTAATATAATATTTTTTAAATTACAATACCATGGCAAAATGTAAACGTTTCAAGTTAAACACTTTTTCTGGTCAAATGATGATCCAATCCCCACACCAATCAATCAAACACGAGACAACAATTTATAACCTCACTTCAAAACCTGAGTATTATAAGACAATTTATTATAACACTCAAATCATACCACTTGCTGCAGCTTAGCTAAGTTTTGTCATTGACAATCTCCTTTCAAATGTCTATTTTTGATACTTGTAATTACATAAAAATGTAAATGAAATATACTAGGTTTTGTCTCAGGCCAAGGGTGAACATTTTAAAATTAAAGGCTATGCGTAAAAAGAGTCATAAACAAAAGTGAAAGCCTTAAGTATTCTCATCCTGGCTTCTACAGTATTTTATATAGTAGGAAAGAGAAGGTATTTTACTGTATAATTTGAGAAACTGCATTCAACTTTTATTAATTGTTGTAGTATAACACGCATATTCAAGGAAGAATTATTTAAAAAAATGAAATTTTGATTTTGCAGTATATTTGGCAGCATTAATATTCTTTTAGAATCATGTTTATATTTTCATTATCTCTACTTCTTACTATTTTATTTTTCTTTTCAAAGTTTAAACAATGGGTTCTGTTCACAGCCCCTACCTTTTCCTTCTTTTGTGAAGAGGCTTCTAGTATTCCCTCCAGCCAGGCAAACTGGTTGGCTGGGTCAGTGATATTCACAGTTACACTGTTGGGGCTGTAATATAAATTTGTGTTCAGACTGATTATCCTGAGTGGTTGAGAGCTATCACTGGATTCAAACAGCTGTGTGTAGAAGCCACCTGTGAAAATAAGACCAACATCATCTGAAAAATGAAAGGCTTAAAAGCACAACTTTAGAATGAAAGTACAGCACTGAAAAAATACCCAGCCTTATTCTTCCTAATAAAATAGAACATGGCATGTTTATTCAAGCCACGCATCACCTTATCACAACAGAACATCTTAAGAATCTGTTTTTAGCAACATTTTAGTAGGAGAAGTTGACACTGAATTTTTTATATATTCTTGCCTGTAATTGTCTTTGTGTTTAGTTGACAGTTTTCAGGTGCAATTATCCAACTGACAAGCAAGAAGTGCCCTGTAACCTTCCTTCCACACTGAGAGATGCAGTAATTGTTAAAAAGTACACATTTCTTGAAATACTGCAAATACTCAGTTCCTCCAGGAAGAACTGTTTGAGTTTAGTAGCCTTGTACTTTGAAAGTCATTTAACTTCAGACTGGAATATGATGAAAAGTAAAGACTACGTTTTTCAATCCAAGCTCCTAAAACTCTCCATGGCCTACATACCTTCTTCAATGGGTGCAATTTCATTGTTCATGGACTTCAACGGAGCCACAGCAATAGAGTTATAAACATATATCTTAACTTAAGGTCTGCCCCTTTGAGTTTTATTTTTCCTGTTAGAGTTTCTACTTCTACTCTTACACAGAGTTCTTTCTCATTCAGGACATGAAAACACAAATTCAAATTAAACTTTCGAATACCTAATGTGTGAGTGAATTGGAAATTGGGTTGAACTTTTTTCTGTTCTTCGCTAAAAGGAAAAAACATAATTAGGATATCAATATTCTCCCAGTTTAGTAAGCTAGACACAAATATGATGCAATTAACAGTATAATCACCAAGACTATGTTTTATTATAACTCAAATATGTGCCTATTCAATATGCTCTTAAATACATATAGTATCAAAACAGAAATAACATTTCACCAATTTTTTTACAACCATATTTAAGTCTTCTTGTGCATCATACGCCTTTATCTAAAAAGTATTATGAGGTCTTGAAGGCAATAAGATATTTCACATGCATTGGTACAAAGCCAATGTACTGTACATTTTACGAGAAGTGATAATTATTGCATCAGAAGTGAATAAATGTACCCTGAAGATAAGCAGTGCTATTCAAAAAGACAAGTAACTTCTTCCAGGAGAAGCATTATAGGTAATCTATTGTGCTGATCCAACCTATGAGACTTAGCTAAACAAACAGGACAAATCTATAAAAACATTAGTTCTCTAAGCCCTAACTTTATAATGCATTACTGGCATATTTTACCTTTTCTGAAGGTATTGATTGCTTCATCCGTTAGCCAGGGTTTCCAGAAATCTGCTACAGCATTGTAAACTTCACTGGTAGTTACAGGAAGCTGATCCTGTGAGAAAGCAGAACCTGCCTAAGTCTTGGCATTCAGACACACACACACACACAAAAAAAAAATCACTAAATTATCCCACCTAACCTCTCGCATAACACCTAAGTGTATCCATTCACTACCAGGAGGAACTCAAGAAAGTTAAAAAAAACCAGCTTCTGAACATCCAGTATTGCTGATCAGGAACAAACATCTGAACTTAGTCAGAACTGACTGCAGGGCCTTGTTAATGCATGGATAAACTAATGCCAGAAATATGTCAAGCCTTAGGAGCACAGCAGAGTGGAAAACCATACATTCTGCAAAATTAATAAATACATAAACTGAAGATTGAAATAAAGTCTCTTGAAGGAAAGAATTGAAAAAAGCTTCTTTTATAGAAGGTGAATTTTTCAAGCAACTTGGGGTTCATAGCAGCTCTCCAAAAGTCCACTAGGGCCCTAAGAAACATTCTGGTGAAATTCACATATATTTCCATGTTATCCTGTAGTTCTAGAAAAACAGAGAAGAAAAATGTTGTCAATGTGTTCTCCCACCGGCTCCAATTAGGACTGTAGCACTCTTCAGCCTGAGACAGGCAATGCCCAAGTGCCACAGCCTGGTAAGAGCCACGCTCTCATCTAACCCTGACAGGAAGATCCCAGCCTGTCCTTGCCTTTCCTAAAATATCTGCTTGGATTCTTGGTGCTAGAAGAAAAAACCAGAGGTCAAAAAATAGGAACAGTATTACAGTGCATGTTTTCTTAAACATAAAATCTGACCTTTCTAAGCTTTTTGAAACTAAACCCATGTTATTAGAGGCTTAGGCACTAAGTCTGTGTCTAGGAGTAGGGCAATCAGAAGTCTGTTCAGACATTTGCTGCTTGCAGTGCACAGATACTAGTTATTAAGAAAGCTTTGAGCCATACCAGTTCAGCCAGAGCTAACAGTCACTAACAGACACAGCAAAATCTGATCTCAGATAAGAGGTCATGTTATGGACTGAAGGTGGTTTGGACTCCGGCAAGTCAGTGCTCTGTGAACTTGTGGATTAGACAGCAGTCCGGGAATTTGTTTTAAGGAAGCGCAAGGATGTGAAACAAATAAGACTATGCAGAAAGACCAAGGTCACAATATACGATCTGAAAGGTACCCCAATGCTTGATTAACCTGAGTAGTATTTTTAATAGGCTCTGCAAGAAAAATCATCCAAGGTCATTAAATTGTTAAGACGAACAAGTCAGAACACAATAAAGAGGAATAAAATTCCTCGGTGCATGGTGAGCGCGCAGCTTTCACACTTGCTCTCAAACAGCCTGCAGTGTGTGGCTTGCTTCACATCGCTTCCAGTCTACAGGATGTTTGCCAAGCATGTCCATACGAAAAACAGAAATGTCATCAACAGCCAAAAAAAAAAAAAAAGTCCAGCAACCTGAAATGACCCCAAAGTAGGGCGTTTCTGATCCCATGGTCTTTTTCAAACACTAACAGGAAAGTATGTCAAGTTCTGCCCATTGGTGAAGCCTGCCATTTCAAAGCAAAGTATCACAGAAACACTCCTGCGTGGTTTTGTGCAGAGAGAACTACAACAGTTATTCCAATCAGCAGCCTGCTTCAAAATACTGTTTGGTGCCCATCTGCCCCTCCTGACCATCTTTTTTCTACCTTCAGATTTAATTCCACAAACAAAACTCATATTTGTTGGAAAAGTCACTACATTCTTTGTCTACAAGATTATTGCACACAGTTTTTTCCTTCTATATCAAAGGAGACTGCTGAATGACAACAATTCTCTGTTAGGACCTTTTAAAAAACAAAACAAAATGAAAGCAAAACATCAAGTGAGACTTCAGTTAAGGTGTTATTTACCAAAGTACTTTACCAGTGGTTTCTGGCAAACCAACCTGGCCCCTGTCGGTGCATAAGACAAGCTGAAGCTATGCTACCAGAGTAAGAATGCAAGAGACTGAAGTCCCAGGTTTGTTTGCGCACTCACATTTCCAAGATGTGTTTAGCTCTTATTTTGCCTCTCACATTTCCCTTTCCCCTCTCTGAGCACCTCTGTTACTCCCTGATTTGGGAATCACTAACTCCAGCAATGATTCAGGCAATGATACAATCACCTGCTACACTAAGATATATCCTGATAGGCCTAATGAATAACACAGAATGCTGAAATAAAATTCTTTGGGGCGGGGTGAAGGGGTGTTACTGAATTCCCATCAGATATTTCAAACAAAATATTTCAGTTGACCTCCTCCACATCCCTTCCGATCCCCTCAGATCCAATGACAGAATTTGCTTCTCAGTGCTGTGTGCTGCCATATCAACCCACAATATGCTTTAAAGGACACATGAAGCAACTGTTTACTTTTGAACTATGCCAAGAACAATATTCGCAGAACGCTGAAAGTAAAAAAGAACTGTCCTCAGCTGCAATGGTGCACACATGCAGTAAATCATCAATGCGGATATTTCTAAGTGTCCAATAAGGAAAGAAAACAAGAAGACATATTTTTAATAATAGTGGCAAAACTGCAGGAACATTACAAAAATTCTGCCGTTAGTCTCACAAAAAAAAAATAATCCAGTGATGTCAGTAGACAGATTTCCTGTAGGCCTTTCAGTAGGCCTTGAATCTTACCACAGGCTCACAGATCCATTAAGGATGTCATTTCTCTTGGATTACGGTATTGTGCACACAAGCATGACTTACACAGCAAGAAAAAAACTAAATGTGTATTAACTATGATGAGATCTGGTGATTCTAAGCCATGAAGAATGATTAGCAGTAAATTTGCATGACCTCAGATTTTACCTGGTATCACCATGTATTTGGGAAACTTAACATAGAGAGATGTACTTTCTGTTCTTGACTGGAAGTATTTATAATTTTAAATGCTAATTGGAGAATTGTAGAATACTGTCTCCAGTATAACAGTTACGCAAATTTAACTCTTATTTTTCACGCCTCCTTTCTAAGGGGTTAGGAACACACTCAATATGATACATCAAGAAATTTCTAACTTGTTTTACCTGTGGCCAGTAGTCATGATTGCCCAAGGCTGGGAAAACCTGAAGATCTGGAAAGAAATTACGAATTGTAGAACTCATATTGCCAATGATGCTAATGACCAACTTTGTGGAGAGTTCTTTTACAGGAACATGAGGAGGGCTATCTCTGAAAAGGGAAAAGGCTTTATTAACAAAGGTTTATTAGCAACGTCAGAAATGGCAAAAAATTCTGCAAACTTATCTACGTTCTAGCATGTAATATTGCTACAGACTCTTTAATTAAAATCACAGAATTGCCTGAAAGGCTCTCTGCAAAGGATTTTTTTTAAAAAAACCAAACAAGTAGACTAATGTTTATGCTATGATTCGCATTTATCATAACTAAGATTTCTTAGAAATTAAATTAATTCAACTCCATCATTTTGAGCTACTGTACAGTTTGGCTTATATATCTTCCATCATATGCACAACTTCATAAGTTTATTTGTGCTCTTTTCACATCCTGCTGGAAATGAAATACAATAAGGTAATGAAATAAATTAATCACTTGTCTTTACATATTTGTATTTATTAACACCCTTCCCCCAGCAAAATTGAGTGACATAACTTCTATAACCTTTCCAGCAAAAAAGACCCCATCGTTGATAAACAAACTAGTTCTCACAAACACTCAAGGATACTAATCTCTTTAATAAATTATCCATTGATGTATAACGTAAAAAATTACGTGATGGTAGAATGGAAAATTTTGCTATGGCAAAATGGTAAATGAATGCTATCTTTTATGAATACCTAGAAAGTAACAGGACATGGTACTATCGGGCTACTCATATGCCTCCCTTTCACACTTCTTTCTCCAGTCACACTGCTAAGGCACACAAAGCCTCTCAGATAACACCTGTGTGAGAGAGAGAGTATTATTATGCCCATTTTCTAATACGGAAGATCGTATTAGATACAGAAAAGGTAAACATTTTACTCAACAGGGGACTACACACATCCAAAATGCTGCAATGAGGGACTGTGAAACAACCACGCCTTCTTCAGAAGCACACGCAGCTATGAGTGATAGTAACGAAGAGAGCAACAGCATCCACGACATTCTCCTCCTCCAGCTAGCCCCTGATCTAGAATTCATACAGGTACTGAACCTCAATGGTAACTTTATACACTTTTAAAAAAAATACATAAACTATAGTATTGCTTGATTGTAGTTACCGCTTACAGAACGAAATCAAATATAATTAAAGGATATCTTCTAAAAAGGGATGCGCTTTAAATTTAATGACCTTAAGACCTACAAAATCCAATACCTCCCATAATAATACATTCCAGTCCGTTATTCCTCTGACCTTTCTTTTTGTTTTTTCCACTTCCCACCCTCCCCGCACCATTTCTATTAACTTACACTAATACAGTCATGTGGTAAATGTCCCAATGAACAGTCCAGAAATTAACAGAGATCAAAATCTCTTCCTGAGACCTTAGATTCAGTCTTCCACTGAAGACCGAATCTTCCACTTCCACTTCTTAGACTCAGTCTTCCACTTATTAGCCATTCAGACAACTAAAGAGACTATTTAAAAGTAGCGTTTGTGATACTAAACTCAGATCTGTTGGTGCAAATATAAATTTGTGAACTACTGCACTATATGGTTATCCAGCTGTTAAAAGCTTTAACTGCAGTGACTTGAACACTTACCCCGTCCAAATCATGAATGAAACCTGCTGTTTTGAATCCTTCATGAATGCAAATGCTGACAAAATAAGCTGATATGGAGAATCACACAAAAAGTCTCCAAAAGGGCCTGGGTTGGAGGCATTAGCTCCTTTGGAAGAAGAGCAAACTTTGGTGCGATCAGGGGTAACATGGTAAGTCGGATCTAAATGTAGGTCAGATACATGCCAGAACTGCCCTGTTTTCAGAAAACAAAGATTAAAGAAAATGGCGTTATTTGCATTTGAACTGGATACACATGGGTAATGCCAGGTTTGCTCCAGTTTGTCTACTGCTGTTCCTCTTTCAAGTTTTGAACAGGAGAATAAATTTAACAAATTGTTGATTAGCCCGTCTGGTAAGTGTGGGTGAGCTCTGCATTCCTGACAAGTCCTTCACATAGTCTGCTTAGAAAAACTGAAAACAGAAGCAGAGTCATAGGTTTAAGCTATTCAACAAGAAAAAAAAAAGTCTGGTAGGGACTGGAAAATCAGCTCCATTTCATTAATAACAATCTGGAAACTGGGGAGTAGAGGAGGTGACAGAAGGACTTCTCCACTCCACCTGAAATGAGAGGGAGCTGCATTTTAATTATTTTTCACGACCTTCCCTGGCTGGAAGCTAGATCACAGACTAGAAAGAAAGGCAAGAAACAGCACGTGCAAAAATTTCAAAGCTCCTCTTCTCCCCAGCAGCCACAGTAGCAAAGAGACTGGGCTTCTCACCAGAGATGTGTGTCAGCCTCACCTACTCGCTACTTTCCAGGCTGACACATTCCCAGCCAGTGCTACTTCGCACCACGTGGAGAAAGGAACTGAGAACTATAGGAATACGGTGAACAAGACAAATTAAGCTTGTATGAGGCCACCAGACTTCAAGTTTCATGTAAAATACCAGTAGTTTATTTTCTGTCGGTTTCAGAGCACTTGGGAAAGGCACTCATGTATCTGGGGCAGTGGTTGTGAAACCGGGACAGATATAAATTGATCTTTCCCAAGGTCACATGCTCACTCTGTGGCAGAGCAGGCACCATGTGACAGGGCTTCGTGGAGATTTATTTCAGGAAGCAAAGATAAACAGTGATCTTCGGAATCTGCAAAACTGTGACCCCTACCACGAGGAGACAGAGAAACGCCGGTATGACGCTGCTTCGTGTTCGGTCTGAGGGACCTGTGACTCGCAGGGACCCAGAATCCTGTGGAAACCATTTTGGGAGCGCTCACCTGCGCGGGGTACCGCACGGCGGATCAGGCCAGGCGGAGTGTGCGTGTGTTTGCTGACAGTGCGGACACCAAATTTCATGTTTGCAGTGCGCGCCTGGGGACACCGCGCCAAGGCAGGGCCGAGCCCACCCCACCGGCCGCCCTCGGGCCGCCAGCCTGCCCTGCCGGGCTACACACAAACCCCATGTAACTCCCCAGCACCGGAGGAGCCGTGTATTTGCTTATCGAAACGTCAGATGAAGTTGAGGCCGGTCGGGGCAGGGAACACCACGGCAGCAGCGACAAGGGGCGGGAACCAGAGCTACCCCCCGCCGTCGGGCCCCGCGCTGGCACCACGGAGGGGCGGCTGTCCCGCTCGGTGTCCCCCCCAGCCCCAGGCCGGGCCTCCCTCTGCCGGGGAGGCACCGCGCGCCGCGGCGGCCGCCCCTCACCCGCCTCCCACGGCCGGGCCCCCGCCCGCCCTCACCCTGCGCGGGGGCGGCCCCGCTCAGCCGCTGCCCTCCGTTCGGACTCACCCACAGCGGCGCGGGGCTGCGGGCCGGCCGGCGCCGCCTCCAGCGCCGAGCAGAGCAGCGCCAGGCCGAGGGCCAAGCGGCCGGCGCCTTCCCCCCGCAGCTCCATGTTGGCCCTACCGGGGAAGCGCCCTGCCGGCTGACCCGGCTGCTCGTGTGACCGCCCCGGCGCGGAGGAAACGGGCAAGCCCGGAGTGGCTTGTGCAAGCCACCGGCCCTTCGTTGCCTGCCCAGGCCTGCCGGAAGCCGCCAGCCCGCCCCGCCCGCACGACCGGGGGCCAAAAGCCGACTCGGGACGGGGCGCCCTGTGAGGGGGGTGGTTGCTGTCGCCTCAGCCGGCCGTGCCGGGGTGACCTTCATGAGGTGCCAGCCCCGGGACGGCACTGAGGACCTCGTCGGAGCCAGCCTGGCCCCGGGCAGGGCTTAAATTCAGGGCACCGGCAGGTTTGTAGGCGGCCTCGAAGGAAGGTGAGGCGGGAAAGCGGGAGTCCCTTCCCGGCTCGGCCGGTGGCCTGTGGCGCCCGGCCCTTGCAGCCCTGTGCCGAGCCGAGCCATGGCGACTGCCCTGGGTACGGCCTGGCTCTGTCGGACGCCTCAGGGGAGCCTCGAGCATCTTTTGGAAGGAAGGTTTCTCACAGTATACATGTAAAAAATGGATCCTGGTTACTTGACACGCTTTAAAATGAAAAAAAAAAAAAACAACCCCAACCTGTGCTGTCAAGCACACCTTTAGCATGGCTTGAGGAAAATGCTGAGGTGTGTTGTAAATACACCACACTCCATTGCTAAGGCTTCACGGTAGGGGAGCTGCTGTTTATTGCTGAAGTCGGAGTAGTTTCTGTTGAGGAAGAGTTCTCGGTGTCTGTTTTACAATCAGACCAGAATAATGATGTCCTGGATCCCATGGCTGCCCCCAGATGCCCTGCTGCTGCCTGTGCTCTTCCATTCACATCTGCTTTCCAGGGCTTTGCAAAGCTGTTTTGACAGCAGCTGGAGGTCCTGCGTGCCGGTATTTCCCTCTAATTTTTCCACTTCTCTGAGCAGTGCCACAGGCACTTCGCACGTACCACTTAATTTTTTCTCTCCCTTATTTAATTTGACATTAATGTTGTTCATCTTTAGAACAGCAAAATATTTCACCAATAAACTTCATGATGGTTTCACGTGACTTACAAAACAATGTGTGCAGGGAATTTTTTTAACTCATGACCCCACAAATCGCTTATCATGAAGATGAATGCCAGTACTGGGGACCCAAGTCTGTTTTCCCCAGCGACAAAAGAAAAGCAGCTGCTCCCACCTTTCTGGGAAGGGCTGGCTGGGAAGGACAGTCATGTGGTGAGTGCAGCCACAGGCAGGCAAACAGGCAGCAAGGGAGGGGAGACAGATGAAAGCTGTATTAGGTACTGAAGCTGATTAAATAAGCTAGTAAAACTGAAGGGCAGAAGATGCTGTTTAAAGATAACTTGCAGTGTAGCAGCTGAAGCAGCCCAAAACAGAGACTGTAGCTCCCCATACCTCTGGAACAAGTTCTATTTTTAATTTCTCTGGAGCAAAGTTAGCTCCTCAATTTTGAAAGCGATCAATCTCCATCAAATAGTGGTTCATAATTAAGACTCCTAGTGTTCCACACAAGAAAACAGACTTGGATGTTCCTTTCAGGCAGCTGCTTTGTGAAAAAGTAAAGCTAACAACATTAAATTTTGTACTTGTGTTGGTTAGGTGCCACAATTGTGTCTGAACTTTTGTCAGATAAGTGAGATGATCTATGCACATTATCCTAGCTACACAGGGAAGCAGAAAGCTGCTTCCCGTGATACCACCTAGCAGATCTGAAGGATGGCAGTTTTAGGCCCCAGGGAGCTGGGCAGGACACCCCCTCCTGCACAGCCCTCTGCATCCACGCACCCCAGAGTACTGACCAGACAAATGCCACAGCTCAGCTCTGCCTTTCGTTAGAAAGCTTTGTTGGTATCTACACCTCCCTGGGGTCCACTAAGTCAGTGTGTCAGAAAACATGGATGTTCCAAACAATCTCCTCCCTGCTGCCAGCAACCTGTTTCGATTTTCCTAATACTCTGAAGTGTAGGGCAGTTTTTCCCACCCTGGTCTTTTAGGGAATATTCTTCAGGAATAAGGTTTTAAGGTTTTAATTTCTCTCTTTTAAGCAGCATTTTATTTTAAATTGCTCACAGTGCAAATTGTTATCTCCTGTGCATATTAGCTGTGAAACTACAGCTCAGGGCTGGGAATCTCAGGAGGTTTGTCTTGTACTGTTTTCCCTTTGTTTTCCTCCCACCCCTGTGCAGACTGATGAAAGATAAACTTTATTCTTTAGGTTCCCCCAGTCCTGCCATTTGTCATGTTGGTCCTTGTGAAACATTTCAATCTTTTGTGTATTAGCAAAAAAGCCCACTGAAACAAATGAAAAACTCCCATAACTATTAAAACCAAAACTACAGGATCCCCCTGACATCAAAGGCTGTCTATCTATGGGCCTTAGCATGCACTGGATAACAAGTTCCCAGTGAAGAGAGGAGCTGAAACTGGCTTGAGCCTCTCACTTCTCTGCCCACATATATAAAGACAGGGGCTTTAGATTTATTTCTCCAGCAAGAAGCAGCGACTGAAGCAGAGTGAGGGCAATGTTTTGTTTCCCATGTAGTCTACATCACAGAGAAAGGCTGCTGTGTACCACATGCTTGTCTGCTGTTTAACTCAGAAAAGGGAACATCTGACCGCTCCCTCCAGAACACTGGAATATTAGCTGATTAAATGCAAAAGGAGCACAGGTTTAAAAAACTTTTTAATTTCTGTTTGATCTGCATTCCAAAACAATTCAAATGTGTTCCATTTACTGTAAAAAAAGAGAGGCAAGTGTTTCAGAAATTTAATGCCAAGTTTAACCTGATTCACTATACAGCACAAGCTTGCCAGTTTTATGGCATAAGTTTTTTTTAAAAAAAAACCACCCTGCCCCCCCCCCCAAACTCTTTATTAACCTTTCATGCCAGAAATGTGCATTTTAGCTATGTTCGATTATGGACGGTACATTAATCCATCCAGCAGAAGTAACATCTGGACAGAGGTCAGGTAAACTCTACGCTTTCTCATAGTGGCGAACAGCAACCACATCACCAAAGGTGAGAGTCTGCAAGTCCAAGGAAAAGACAGACATGTTAGATGCTGGACCATTTTCTGTAATGACTTAACACATATTCAGAAGTCCATGCTAGAGCAAGGTTGTTCTACATTATGTAATTTATAGAAAAAACAAGTTGGTCTCGATTTTTAAATGAACAAGCGGCAAAACCTCGAAGTTATGGATCCCATAATAAACACAACTTTCTCCTTGCTACTTTCAAACCCAAGAAGCACATAATGCACATGTACAAGGCAACTAAAGTGAGACTAGAAATGACTATTTAATTTTTCTAATTTTGTGAGTGCAATTTCTTAAATACAGCATCGTTTTAATACAGATTTAACACTTATTTTCCCAAAGCTGATCACATTGCAAAATGTGCAGTCTAAAAATCCAAGTCCTCTATACACATAATTCTATACTATTATGCATAGGCATGTACTTAAGGAGAACCTTGTATTAAAATAAATGCAATTCTGTGACTTATGTGGCTAGAGCTACCAAGTATTTTCGTTTCTGCAGTCGTGCAGAACACTAACCACAGTATGTGAGCTTTGGAGGTATTTCCTGAAGTGGAACAGGGCATCTTGCCACATTCAAATTTCCAAAGGAAAAGGTTTTCTGTATAGATGTGTAGCTGTTTCCAAAAAGCAAAGCATGTATTTTCCCTCAAATTGCTCATTACATTGTGTTGTTCTGACAGTATGCTTTAAGGCTTTAATTATTTGGAAGTCTCCATCCATACAGATACTCTCCAAAGTATTTAGAAAACTAGCTAACTGGTTTTCTCCAACAGCCAAGTCACATAGATTAGTCAGCTGAAGAGGGTTTTTTTTTTTAAATTTACATCTCTGGGCCAAAATTAAGCACAAGAAGTGCCACCCTGGACATAAGATATAGTAATTTACACCTTTTATTCACCCCATACTTCTGTGCCTGAAAAGTCAGGACAGGAATGTGAATTTAAAGCAAGACTTTTCTTCACACAATTGTTTATCACATTTTTTCAACAAGATAGAAGGAATAAACCATTTATTATTAAATATGAAAATGCTATTACCTCCTGCAATATTGTAATTTTATTTTCCTAGGAAACCACTTGTTCTGTGTAATTAAATATTATTTATGCATGTGTATTTAAAACGAGTTTTTAAAGAAATCTAAATTAGCACTGGCAACAGATCATTGCCGATATAATCAAGAAGTTTGTATCTTTTCCAGTTCACTGGGACCTTTTTTTTTTTTTTTGCTTGGGCATTTCCACAAAGTCTAAAAAGAACATATACACTCTGGAAATCCACAGGTTGGGCCGCCTAAAACCACTAGCAATTTTTCAGTTGTCAGTAAAATAAGACATAAAATAAAACAAAATAAATATTTGAAAAATCTCCACTACCTTTCTCCACCAATTATTTTAAGGGTTTGTGTATAAATAACACTATCTGTTCATAAAGCTCGAGGAGATAAATGTGAGGAGTGTTAGCGGTGTATGTGAATGCTCAGTGAGCTTCATACTTACCATTACCATTTTGCCATCCTTGATTTCTCTCACAAAGTTTGTCTCTTTGCCGTCCCACTTCTGTACGTGCACTAGCTTGTCTCCATCCAGGGTCACAACTGACTGGGAGATACCAAGAAACACAAAGACAGTCATTTATTGGGGCTGTTTGGGATTCTGCTCACACATTCAGCATGCACTATTCTATTGAATTCTCTTCAATAGATGGATGTGGATGTAGAATGATAAAGTAGTCCCAGTCATTTTAAAGCCAAGCCCATGAATCATCCTCATTTTAAGCATGAACTCCATACAATTCTTGTTTGTGTCAAAGGATGAAAAAAGTTGTTTTCTGTGAGTTCCAGGCTCACAAGAACCGCTGTTTCAGATGTGCGCTGGGATAACGTTTATCATAAGCCCCCAAAGTCGCAGGGAAGAAGGCGTTTCCCCATTTCGACTGGAAAAGGTTATGCCAAATGATACTTGGATTGAAAGAAAAACGGGCAAACACAATTCTTGGACACAGGAAGGCAGACAGACAGGGGGCTGGCGACATAACGCACAGCTTCAGACAAGACATGGCGTAAGCGGGGGCAAGTAAGATGCAATCTTGTCTTTTTTTTTTTTTTCCTGTCCCTCACAGTGCTACAACTGGCAGTAGCAGAAGTTACTTTTTTTTTTTTTTTTTCCTTTGACCCCACCAAAGATACAGCGGCGGGGGCGGGCACGAAAAAGGGCAAAAAGTAGCCACTGCAGCCCGAGAGTTCACTTACTTTGCAGTTTCTGTCGTCGGGGGTAGTTTCATCAAATTCCTCTCCAAGTTTAAAGCTGATTTCTGTGTTTTTGAAAGTGCTTTGAGTCCTGATCACGACTTTGTCCCCCTCGCTGCTGATAATCACAGTGGGTTTAGTCACATTCCCCACCTGCCGTGTTGCAAACCCCACTCCTAGACCATCAAGGGGAAAAAACAGAGAAATTCATTAGGGTTTTTTTTACTTTCTTTTTTTTTTTTTTTGGCCACACTTCGAGGTACAGAAATCTCTACAGCTTTAAGATATCACAGAGAAACGCTGCTTTTTGCTTCGCTTGTGCCCTTAGAGCTAAAGGATCCGTAAGTACGCACACATATAAAGATTTTTTTTTTTAATTTGTTTTTTGTTTTTTGAGGACGGTGCTAAATTCCACATCTCCCGAACATACCGCTGCCCCCGACCTCCACCCCGGGCCGTACCTACCCAGCGCCTTCATGTACTCGTCGAAGTTGTGGCTGTCCACCAGCTTCCAGGTGGCGCAAAAAGCCTCGACCATGGCGGCGGCCGCCCCTTTCCCGGGTACCGATTCCCTCTGGACCCGGGCGGGAGAGCCGCTGCCTTCCCTCATTTAAAGCCGGCGCCCGGCGGGGGGTCGGGAGGCGGTGGGGTTGCAGCGGCCCGCCCCCCCCGAGGACAGGGGCCTCCGGCGGCGGGGAGCGACCTCCCCCGAGGGGGAGGTCGCTCCCCGCCGCCCCCGCCGCCGGGGAAGGGACGCGGCGGGGGGATCCCCGGTCCAGGGAAAGGGATCAGCACGGCTCCTCCCTCACCTGAGGCTCGGCAGGGGCTCCCACCGACATCTCGTCTCTTAATTTTTTTATGTTTTTTAAAATTTTTTTCTTTTTTTTCAGAAAGCAGCCTGTCTCCGTGGGACGTGTCGGCTTTTCCACGGCTTGGGGTGGATTCAGGAGTCAGCACCGAGCTCTTCGAGCTCTCCCAGCGAAACGTTGGGGGACTAAGCCAAAGAGGCTTGCCGTGATGTAGGAACAAAACCTCAACAGCAGTCCAGCCATACGAAATAGAAATAATTATGGATATTTTGCTAATAATTTTAAATTTGACTGTCATTTGCATTTCTTTCAGGCTCTTGTAGTATGGCACGTTCTTTGGGTGAAGGGCAAGTGATGCTTCTGATGGGATTTTAATTTAATTTGCCACTTTTTCACTTGTCCTCAGAAAGAATTAACCCCTCTCTGAATTAACCCCAGGAATATAATCCTAATTCCTTTTATCACACAACACAATTTTCATTAGTCTTGATAACCTAAGGGTATGAACTAGCAAATCTGTTTCTCTTTAGCCTTCCGTCCGGTTGCTCTGAAGTACCAAGAGAGACACAAACTGCCCTCCTGTAGCTGCTCAGTTGACAGAATGTCTGAATTCCTCTTCTGATCTGCCCTTCTGAGACATTTCGGCAGTGCTCAGAGCACCAGGGAGAGCAAGAGCATCACTGGAAGTAACAGACCGGCAATTGTTGTTCATGAGGCTGAAAGGAATCAAGTCCCTTTTTTTTTGGTCAAAGCTGAGTAATGCTGTGTCTCCAAAGTTCGCACAGAACACCAGCCGTACTGGTGCATCTCATATGCGTGTCCATAACGTGATGTCTGCAGCTGGCCAAACCCTCTGTAATGAATGAGGAATATGCTTTAACTGGCACTGTCACAGCACGGGGCACACGGGGTTGATACTGTGCACGGGTATGGTCCCTGACTCCAGCTCAGTTTGGGAATTGTGTTTCCTCGATACAGTAACATTATCAAGTATTTAGTGGTGTTCACCACCCCTAGCCGAACTCTGCAGCCATGGCCTCGCAGAACTTCATCACCGCTACCCAGCCAGCTGACATGCAAGGACACGCAAACTGACCTCGCCACTCACCTACTTCATCTGAGATGCATCAAATTAAATCCTAAATTATTTTACCAATATCCTCATGAACTGACAGTGTCTCCTCCCCCAGGAGAGATGGAATTATCTGCTCATATAGATTCTGTTCGCAGAAGTGTTGATCCTTGTTGTGCAGATGTGCGCACAGAGCTCTTTATGCTTGTTGTGTAGAACCAGCCTCACAGATTTGTGTGATATAAAACTCCTGAAAGTGATTCTGTGCCACTGCCCGTAGCTGGACTCTTCAGGGACACTTCTGCCTTGCACTGTCTTCCACACAGCACTGCAACCTGGCCCTTGGGAGGTAGCCACTTCAGGTCAAGCAATCATACCTACACTGATGGCTCAGTTCTACCAGGATTTCTCAACACACTTCACTAACACAAGTACTTAGGGTTAAGAAAAATATATTCTTTAACACTTTGCACCATGCTTCGGATGAAAACAGGGTCTGCTAAGATGTTGATATTCCTTCTGCTGCTTAGATAGATTGCCAAAGTCATCATACCAGGTTTTATGCTGGTGAGATCGCACATTTCTGTGTTGGTGATGATTTGGGAGAAGGAAAAATCAACAGCAGGAAATGTTACGTTGTTGACACCTTGTGGGGTGACCAGCCACAGCCAAAAATGTTTCCCATGGCATCTTATGCCCTTTATTTGCTTGTGGATCCTTATGTGAGAGTTGTCTTAATGCCAACAGCTAGTACAAGTCATCATGACCTATATAAATGCTTTGCTATGGCTGGAAGGGAGATCGCAGTGTGAAATGTGCTGACCTGGTGTGCATTCTAGGTTGCTGCACAAGAGGCCAGCTTGGAGTTTGTTTTACATTGTCAGCAGGGTTTGAAGGTTTTAACAGACTGCGTACTCCCCCGTAAAAAGCCCACATGACGAAAGATGTCTCTGGAGATTCCTCTCTGAACACTCAGGGACATGTTCTCGTTTACACTAAACTCTTCACACCACCGGAGCAGTGTAACGAGGCACATCTGAATTCTCTTTGCAAGGCCTGCTTGAAAGATGAAAATGCTGTGGCAAGACATCCCTGTGTAATAAGTAATCCTTGCTTCCAAAGGCCATCTAGGGTGAATGTGGGATGGCCCTAACCTTCAGCCTTTGAATACAGGACACAAAAACTGCTTTTGGCTACCTTTCCCCCCCTGTTATATCCCTGCTTCGCATGCCCTCAGGCATTGAGAGCATGAGGCTCTCAGCCTCCTTCAGCCTTCTTTCAGTCCTCGGGAAAAAAAAATCACTTTTCCAGAAAAAAAAAAAGAAAGGCACCACAGGATGGCCACCAGCTCCTGTGGTAGAAAAGTCTGACCAAGAGGTTCTCTCATGCGTGGATTCCTCATAATCAATGTCAGGAACTGCTGAGCATCTAATCACTGCAGCCAGTCATTAAGGGCTTAGTACTTTGGTTATGGAAAGGTAGTGAAATTGGTGCAGCTCATGTTTGAAGTCAGGTTTATCTATCCTTCTGCTGCATCCCTCTCTGGATCTAACACAGGATCTACACCAATTCAGTTAAACCTACCCTTTCACCATCCTTGCAGTGCAATAGCCAGGAATAACGTATTACTCTGTAGAGTTTGATCAGTAGTTAAGGGGATACTATGTTATCAGACCTTCAGATAATTTAGTGACAGCTTCATTATTCAAACATTCCTGTGTTCAAGGAGACAAAGGCCCTGGAACTGCAGAGCATTTTGTACCCATGAGTGCAACAAAGGGTAGCAGTGACATCAGGGTCTAACTCCCCCGGTATGAAAGAAGATATAGGTACTCAAAGGCCTTTTAGCTATTGAATCCCGTCGGAAATCCAACATGATTCAGGCTCCTAACTCACTTAGGCACGTTGGTAATCTCTCAGCATCCTGAAACATATAAGGGGTTACTTCTGAATGAAGGAAATTGAAAATAATGTGTAGCTGAAAGTAGAAGAGATTTCCTTCATTTGTGGACAGCAGACTAGGGCATTCTCAGCACATTTTAACCTTGTTTGAAGCCCTGCTGTGAATCTCTGTGCAGCTTTGATCTCAGTGTAGTGCAGAAATGACCAGATTTTAGTAGCTACTGTGTCAGATGGGATGATGTTGCTTCAGGGATGAGTGTGATTTGATTTTTAGTGCTGCAGAAAAACCTAATGTCAAACAGGGCAGTAGAATGTCCTTAACTAAAATTATCTCATGTGTCCTCTAGCTGTCTAAGACATTTGCTGCCCCCCCCCCCCGTAATAAAAATAAACTATCTCAGTGCTGGCGGTGAGTCACAGAAAATCACTAGGTTTACTCTATTGATGGGCAGCTCTATAGAAATCCCAGTTTAAACAAAAGTGGTAAATGCCTTACAGAGAAGACGCCCAATTATGCAGCTGCAAAAGCAAGTGGTAGCAGAATGGCCTCAGGTACAAAGCAGCTGTGTGAATCCAGCCTCACGCTGCGTAAATGCCATGGGAAGGGCTTTGCTAGAACTGCGGATCAGATGATCGGCAGGGTGCAAGGTGATGCAGGCCAGAGCAGGGAAGAGGCGTTTATACCGTATCCCTTCTAAGCACATGGCACACCTTAGGCAAAGCTTAGGAGCACGTTCAGCAGGTTTCCTGCCACCGTAAAAGCTCAACCAAAATAATGCCAGGGCAGGCTAACATTAGAGCACAAGTCATGTTAAGGTCTAATTCTGGTGTCTCTTGCTAATCGGTGGAAACGAAGTGGTCTGTGATCATGCATTTCATTCTTGTGGACTCCCTCTTAGGTTACACATTGGTGTGACATGAGATTAGGAGAGTCCTGGAAAGTAAATACCCGCTAATACCTCATTATGAACTGTTAGACATTTATTCGGATTGGTTTAAGCTGAGAGGACAGCTGGTCTACAATGGTTTAAAGAAGGAAGCAAATACTACTAAATATCTCTAGAGTCTTCTCTGCTTTCTTAAAGGCATTTGGGCGGTTGTTGTCTGTTATCGAATATTACTATATCTACCATTTAGAGGACTCAAGCCAGAGGCCTCAAAGAATTAGCTTGCGCTAAAACCAGACACCTTCCTGTCTCCAGTTCTATTTATTGAAGATGCGGGTTTTTTTAACTTTGTACCATTAGGCCTTTGGTTATTTTAATATTTGTCTTTGCTTTCTTTTGTGTTTAAGAGTAGAAAAACTACTTAAAAGCCTCTAAAATGTAACAGAAATATCTGATACTGGGTGTCACTTACAATAGCTGTCTAGTTATTGTAAAATCAATACATGAAATCAGCTTTCCAGCCTTACAATTTCTGCATGACCAAATGTACGATCATACACTGAGGAAGAAGGAAATACAGTCTTATAAATAAACAACTGACTATTTCGGGGGTAATAATGACTCGCAGAAATTTAGAAGGCATATGAATAAGCAGAACATGCTAAATTAAAATAATCCTTGTGTGCATAAATGGAAAAATACACATGGGTTTAAGGAGATTAGATGACTTGCATTTGACTTGCTGCAACTGATTCTGGAAGACTTGTGTAGATTTGGTGTTCAGAGCAGCCTGGTGAGAACATTAGTGGAGCAGAAACACACTGTATTAAGGTCCAAGGATTCTGTATTATAACAAAGGTAGGGAATGATTTTTATCATGATCAATACAAATGTTACGGTATTAAAGGTACAGGTGATCTCTAAATGTCATTCTCTTTCTGTAGCCCTAGTACACGCCATGGAGGCTGTCTAAAACTTAATAAGTGCAACTATTTGGAATTCAGTATAATCAGTCTCAAGCTAAATCCTTGTAGCATAACAAAAGACAACTTTGCAGTCTGCAGTGCTGGATTTAAGAAACTTTCGGAATAGCTCAATGTACTTTCAACGTCCATACTGAAGCACCTCATTTGCTGTGATATCCTGAAATCACTCCCAATACCATTTGAGATTTAGACAAAAAGTAATATCAGCTTTATTTGACTGAATTACAAATTTAAGAAAATGACTACTAAATTTGGAAAATGGATGCAAAGTTACAACTCAGCTCATTAACTACCTGCATTTGGATATTCCCAGGCTTGTCCTCTGTTCCACTTGGCTATGGACTGACAGGACAGAGTCACAGCCTGCTGGAGCCTGAAGTGATCCTTTAGATGCAGCTGGAGCCACACTCTTGTGGGTTTGTCTCCTCTAACCTGGAATCTCTCACCTGGAGCAAGCTGTTTCCTCTGAAGGTCTAAACTGGCAGTGGGTTACGGGGAGTGTTAATGCACCCCTGAGAAATGTTTGAATTCCAGTGTCTTGATAAATAATTTAATTAGGTTATCAATTTATGGGCGTGTTGTTGATGAAAAAATGCTTGACACAGATCAGGCTAACGTGATTCATTCAAGAATATCCCTCCTTTACATATTGGTTTGTGACCAAGTGTTGAGTCATTTCTGAGTTTTCATGAGTCTAAATATGTAAACTTCCTGGAACACAAAATTCTAGAGCAACTTGAAGATAGCTCATTACTAGCTTTAAATAGGGACTAGTACCAAGACAAACTTGGTGAAAACTTTGGTCATCCCAGCTGTTTGGAGACAATCCCAGAGAAACAGAAATAAGAGTGGTCTCTTCAGTCTGGTACACAAAAATCTAGTCACTGGAAGTTAAGCCTAGAGAAATTTATATTAAAAATGCAGTACATAATAGCTGTGAGGAGGCTTAACCCCTTGACCAACTTTCAAACTGCCTTACTGGACTTTTCATCCCTGCAAGTTTGTAAACTATGCTAACAACCACAGCTATTAGACACAATGCAGGAAGTAATTCAGAGAAGTTCCATATCCTGGATTATGCAAGACATCACATGAGATGGTCACAATGAGCAAGTCTAAACCAGGAAACTTAAAAATATATCCCACTTGCTGAGTGTGGGTTCGTACTTTGCCAAATCCAGAGTCTACTATGGGAAAAGATGCAGAAATGCACAGAAAGGAAAACAGGGATGTAGTCCCTGCATGGATAATCATGGGACTCACGTTCTGTACTGTACTGCAGCAAGTGCCAGTGGGGAAGTACTGATACATCCACGCTTTCTTTAATTCTATATATCCACATGTACATGTTTCAAAAGATTTCCTCCTCAGTGAGGCGGTGGTAAACATAACCCAGACCCTCTATGTATCAAGAAATCCTTAACTAATCTTGTAATAGTTAAACAAGACTTCTAATAGCATCTTCCTTCAGACCTTTGACACTTTCTTGAGTGGCTGATCAGCACTGCAGCCAGAGCTCAGAACATCCAGAGTCCAGAGCCAGCGGAGGGTGCAGGAGCAGGCTGACTCGCTCGCACCATGACTGGCTCAGCTCTTCTGCTAAAAGAAGGGCAACAGAGAGGAAACATGGCACAACTTTCACGCCTTTAACTCCATGTCACTGTCCTTTGTCTCCCCTGCCTTTAAATGTATTCCTTCTTACATGTCAGCATTTCATTTGAACCTATATAAATTTACCTAGAAGTTTCCACTCATAACACCCCACGTTAAAAAAAAAGAAACCAACAAAGATGCAAAATCAAGAGTTCAAAGGCTGTCTGAAAGAACATGCCTGAAAGAAACTTATTTCAGCACTTTCTTACATTGCAACACCATTTCTATTTGCATAATCACATGCTATTTTTTTTCTAGAGAAGCTTTCCCTCTCTTAGTGCTCAAGACAAAGACTATTCAGGCACTGGCTCAAGGCTCTTTAATGACTCTGTCTTGATATATAAGATCTCTGCCCAGTACTTGCTGGGAGGAATAGCAATGAGTTGTCCTTCTACCATCTAATTTTACTGAATATGGAGGCAATTAGAGAGATTAGTTTCTTATGTTGGGTGTTTAAAGCACTAACAGTTGATGTTGGGTATAAGCAAGGGACAAGCACTGAAGAAAGGAAGTGAGTAGATGGATGAGAGCTTTGGATGGAGTTAGATGAAATTCAGAGGGATGGCAGGTGGTGGCCAGGGCGGCTGCTGAGGAAAACGCGTCTCCGTGGGCAGCTGCCTGCAGGTGGCTGCTTGGCCGCGGAGGTGGCCATGAGGGTCATGGGGGCTGTGCAGGAGCGACAGCTATGCTGGAGAGCAAGAAGTAACGTTACTGTCAATAAACTGCGTATTGAGGTGGCCAGACGCTGGTGTGGTCCGTGTGGAGGGCGCCTCCGAGGGGAGGCAGGTGCTGCCCGAGGGGGTTTGCGGGCTGGGGGGAGATGGCACATTTCAAGCCCGCTGCCCCCCACGCTTTTGGAGGCGCGGGGAGCTCTGGCGCCTCCGAGCTCCTCCGCAGGAGGAGCCGCCACGGCCGCTCCACAGGACAGCCTCGGGGCGGGAGCGGTGTGATGCGGCCGCCGAGGCCGACGCCTGCCCAGGGCGGGCGGGGGTGCCCTCTGCCGGCACCGGCCGGCGCCCCGGAGAGCAACGGCCTTCCTCCCGCCGGCGCTGCCGCAGCTCGCCCTCTTTTTTCAGGTTACAGTTCACACCGAAAGAGGCCGAAAATCTGCCATTTGCGAGGCGCTGCGAGCCGCGGGGCGGATGGGGGCCGCGGCTGTGAGGAAGGCCGTGGGTCTGGAGCGGGCTCGGGCGCCACCTTGTGCCCGCCGGGCGGGAAGCGGCAAGGCCCGGGGCGGGCCGGCCTGTCAGCGTGAGGGCCGCGGAGCCCGCGGGCAAAAGGTGCTCCTGTTTCTTTAGGAAACTGGGTACATTATTAGAAAAGTACTTCAGGAATACCGCAGGGCGTTAACGGCAGTTTACGTGCGCCTTCTTTTTTCTTTACTTTGCTGATGTGTCATTTACAAACGTGCCCAAGGGATCTGGAAAACAATAAAATATATAGGGAGGTTAAACCAGTTTCTCACATGTTAGCTTTTCTGTACATTGTGTGATAAACCCTGGGTTTACAGCATCAGTCACTGCACAGCAGATTCCCAGGAATAAAGCACCGGTAAGGATTGTCTAAATCCTCACATCAGGTCCCTTTATATTGGAGATAACTGCTGAATATATGTTTAATCCAGAAAAGCTCGCAGCACCCAGGCTTTGTATCACCAGCCAGAAAGCCATTTTCCATCAAACATAAGTGTTGCATTAAAATACGGAGTTAGGACGTGGCACAGGACGGAGCGGAGGAGCGGCCTTCAGGCCTCCTATTGGTCCCAGACATTGTGGGATATGAACTAGTCCCCACCGGGCTGAATATAGAAACAATGCAAAACGCTGAAACAAAATAACAGATATCAACATTTATTGCTAATCACTATCTGAGGTAGAATCATAGAATCATACAATGATTTGGGTTGGAAGGGACCTTTAAAGGTCATCTAGTCCAACCCCCCTGAAAGGAGCAGGGACATCTTCAACTAGATCAGGTTGCTCAGTGTCCCGTCCAACCTGACCTGGAATGTTTCCAGGGATGGGGCATCTACCACCCCCCTGGGCAACTTGTTCCAGTGTTTCACGACCCTCATTGTTAAAAATTCTTCCGTATAGCTAGTCTAAATCTTCCCTCTTTTAGTTTAAAGCCTTTACCCCTTGTCCTATTGCAACAGGCCCTGTTAAAAGGTTTGTCCCCATCTTTCTGATAAGCACCCTTTAAGTACTGGAAGGCTGCAATAAGGTCTCCCCAGAGCCTTCTCCAGGCTGGACAACTCCATAATACGTAGAACAGCTTCAGGCGGGGAAGGTGAAACTTTTAGGAGTTCTCCCTAGGAAAGGTCACAAGCAGTCATCATGGCAGTATTGGCACCCTAGCCCAATCGCAGGGTGGGGATTTAAACCTGGGTAGGCTGCAAGCCAGGCTTAGACACCTGTTTAAGGACAGAGTTTACAAGTTGAAAATGCTTTTGGCTAGTTCACCCCTCAGTGCCCAAGCCCAGCATCTTTCCTTTGGCCAGGCTGTGTGAGTGAGTTTCCACCGAGGCCTGGGACTCTGCATAGGATATGACACTGGCTCCTGCCGCTGGGCGAGCAAGGAGGCTACAAGGGGCAGCGGGAAGGAGCATCACACATCTCCGAATGGCAGCCCTGCGGACTGGGGAAGCTTCAGCTGGCATTATTTTCCCAAGCCTGTGTAAGCCATTGGAGCAGTGTTCTCAGCGATGCAAGACATTGCCTGTTTGTGATCACCCAACTTTCTGAATACACAGAGACACCAAGGTATTGGACCCTTAGAGAGACCCTTGGAAGTGAAGGTCTGAGCTGGAGACAGCCTTCCTTTCACCAGGCCAGCTCGCACCCTCTTCGCACTTCACTCCCAAGCAGCTACCTCCCAGCTGGTTTTGAGGTCTCTTAAAGCTGTCTCCCTCCACTTGTTTGCACAAAGTACCAGGCAGGCTGAGGATCCCACTAGATGGCAGGACAGTTTAAGCCCTTGCTGTTTCTACCCGAACCACTTCTGAGCATGTGCCCTAGGACCCCAGTGGGCTCAGCTCCACTGATCTGTGCTCTGTGGACCCTGGGGATCCCACACGCACCACCGTGGGTCTGGCGTTTATGCTGGCTGAGCACAGCAAATATGGCCTGTGCCACACTGGTGGAGAAATTACGCAAAAATCTCTGCTCAATTCATTTTCATGGGTTTCATCATACATAGAGCACCAGAAGACAGAAGAGAGGAAGATGAAGCAGTCCCAAGTAATTTCCTAAATCTTGAAACATTTCTTTTTGTACATATGATACATAAAGGATATTTAGAATGCATGATGATAAAGTGTAAACCTCTTCTAGCCACTGCTCTGTTGTAATTTTTAACTAATGCAAGTGCAGTTATATTATTTTGTATGATCACCATCGTGTGAAAGCTACACAACAGAGAAGTGGCCACTGTGGGTCAGATCGCAGGTCCATATAACTAAATATGTTGTGTTGGATAGTGCAAATATATATGATGTTTCCACTGACCAGTCTCCTTGCCTCCAAGCATTTTTGCTCACGTTCCAAGTTGGGAGAAATTTTCTGTATGATTAGTAACTCATGACTTGTAAACTAAAGTTAGATATAATTCACACTGTGGTTAGTATAAAACCAAACGGTGTTTTCAGTGATAACTAGATCTGGCCTGCACATTACTATACTATCAATGATTTGGAAATTTCTTTTAAAATATACCACCTTGCAAACTGCTTTGCCACTCATTTTATCCATCCGAGCTCAGCCTATGCAGTATTATATCAGAATGATGGTATATGGCACAGATGGAGACAGCTGAATGAGGAATCGTACCAAATAAGCTTCATTTTAAAAAATGCTTAATTACTTCTCTTAATCTTTTTAAATGAGAACATTCTAATAATCAGTCCCCTACCTCAAAACCTATTTAGTCCTTTATTGCCTTCCAGATAACAAATTGAACTTTGCTCATTTATAGTAACAAAAGATGCGCCTCAGCATGTTTATCCACCTCTTACTTGGGGCTTCTGATGAAGGGCGCTGACCCAAAGAAAATTACCTTCTTAATGACAACTGGAAAAGCTTGAGGCCAATTTTCTGTATATTCAAAGTACCTAAATTGTTTTATATTTGCACAATGAAGTTACTGAGGGGGGTAGGTGTCCTGCCTTTTCTTGTTTCTTTTTTTAATATGTAGAGTGGCTAAGGATGAATAATTGCTTCATTAAGTTCTAAAATTTGGAGACAATAAAGTTACCATTTTTGCTTTGTACTAAATGAATTTCTTTGCTCTATAAAAGCCCAGGATAGTGCCGTATACTGATGAAAAAGATGCTATTACCTGTGCCACAATTGCAGGAATGGAAATTTGGATTAATGCATTATAATACCAGATTAGCCTTAATAGAAGTTTGCCGCCGTAATTTATCAAGGTAATTAAGTATGTACCTAATTTTAGGCACTAAGTAGTTCTATTGACTTCACTGAGACTAGTCTGCATTTAAAGTTAAGCATGTTTTAAAATACTCTGCTGATTCAGGGCCATAACTTTGTTACCCTGTGGATTAAGAGAATGCACTGTCATCAATATCCATTATTGGAGCTAATGGGAGGGTGGTATAGCCTGGGTAATGGTTGAAACTGGATAAACCGGCTCAGTGAGAAATGTATTCAGAAGCACTTTATTTTCTCTTTACAGGTTCAGCCAAAGTTTAGTAGGACTACTAAGTATCTTCAAGATACCAACAAGAAAATGGACCACAGCTTTCCCAATTTTAGCTGTGTTTAAGATAGTTTCCCTGCCTAAACCCTGGACTACTGGACAGCATGGCATAGAGACCCCCAGACAACTCCAAAGGGGCTCGCTCCTGTCTGGCTGAGTCAAGCGTAATACACAACTAACAAATTCTTCTGGACCAAAGTCTATATGACACAATGTCTCCCACATCAACCAGTGTTTGTGGTTCCATGTATACTGGTCAAAAATACACGGCTCGCTCAGATCTGGAAAGGTTTATTTGACAAAATCCAGGGTATAACTAGATACTCATCTTCTATATCTGAGCTGACTACAGAAGAGCTCTCTTCTTGCAGCCTGGACTAACAATTGTTTAGACACAAACTGTACATGCATGTGGCAAAGATGTGTTTCTGCATCTGCAACTTGGTTAATCTGCAACTAGATAATACACAGGTAAATGAGGATTGTATATTTGACCCACATATTATAGAACAAATATGTTCATCCTGCTTTTAATCAAGTTGCATTTTAAATCTTTGCGTTAGTCTTTACTTCTTATGCAGTTTTTCTAATTCTCTGTTAAAATTCTTCTTTCTATGGAGTGTGTTCTCTGTGACAGGTTCATAGAGCTTAAGGACAAAGTAAGCACCAATTTTCCAGAGTGTTGAGGACTCTGACTAGTTCTAAGCTGTACGTCTGTGAGCAGTTAACTCCATGTATGTCCATAGCTGTGTAATGGTTTCTATACAGAGTTAAGCACATGAATAATTTGCTAAATTCAGCTGATTCATAATTGGTGTTTTAATAGTAAAAAACTTCCAAGCATCTTAGGTAAGCAAAATACTTATTTTAAGTATCTATTCCTGTAACACAAATTTCAGTGTCTGTAATCTGTAAGAGAAGAATCTAAATATATCCAGTGCTGCAACTGTGAAAGAAGAGAATTCAATATAGGCCACGACCCAGAAGAGCACTTTAGCATATGCTTCACTTAGAGCACATAAGGAATTCTGTTTCAGTAATACTCAGCTACTTGGTTTCCATGGGATCATTTTGACTTCTTAAAATTGAACAGTTTTATGTACCACGATGCTATAAAGGAGGCTGGTATATCAGAATGGGATCACAACCTAGAATAAGAGCTTGTTCTACAAATATAGTTAGTTACCCTCAAGTGCCTTTCCACTGCGGTTTTCAACTCTTCTCCTCCAGTGTCAGCTAGTTCAGTCTCTCAGACTTTCTTAAGCCACCTGTTTTGCCCCAGTGGAGTAAGTTATTTGACCTTTAAAAACACGAAAGTAATTCTGGAATGCTGCACTTGTTAAATGAACACAGGTAAGTGGAGGGAACTAAGCGTCAGTTCAGTTGGATGAAACTGAATCCTCTACTGAAGGGTCCCCAAATGACAGCGGGTGAGTAAATGCACACTAGGAATGGTGGGTGTGCAGAGAGGCCTCTTGCAAGCTCTCTGCCAGCTATAAAATACACAAGTATTTTATAGATGGAATACCAGTCAAATGTGGAATGTACCCATTAGAGATGCTTCCTCCATCTGATTACAGCCCAGCAGGGAGATTGTGTGGGCAAAAAAAAAAGCATTCGATTGTCGGTGTTGGTTTGGTTTCAAGAAGTACATAAAAGGCTGCTGCCCCAGGCTGCAGTAAAGGTGCACATCTATACGTGAATCTTAGGTCTCCTACAATAAGGGAATGAATGCGAAGTATTTTCAGGAGCATGACCTCTGTAATAAAACAATGCCTTTCAGTAGAGAAAAACCTTCACTTAAAAATCTTTGTAAAAATCATGATTGGAACATCTTCATTGTCAGCAAACAATATAGCAAAACCCAGACAAAATAAAAGAAATAAGTATTATGTGGTTTTAAGTCTTGTCATAGAGGAAAAGCATTAAGGAATCAACGGAAGGCAGAAAAGATGACAGCTATTTAATTTCCACAGTGAGATTAAACAATTTTAATCACTTACAAACATGGCTACTTTATTTTAGATACATGTGAACAGCTACAATCTTGAGCCTGAAAACAGAAATGACAGAAGTGGCAAGACTGCTAAGAGCGGGAGAACTGAGATGATCTGCCATAATCAAGCAGAGTTTAAAGAGAGTGTGAAAACAAACACTGGAGTTTAAGTAGTATACAAAATCTTTTGGAGACAGGAGAGAAAAAAATTGTTTCTTTTTTCTATTTCTCACACCCATCTACATATGCCTAACGAGAAAAAAATCTCAGAAGATAAATTACAGATAATGGCTGTAATCTTATGTATACTTAATATCATCTTAAATTGGGCAAAGTGAATACACCTCTGTGTCAGAGAGAAAGAAGCTATTTTGGGAAATTAAGAAACAGAATTTTTATTTTGAAGCAATCATTAGTTGGTGGTACATCTGCTAGGTACATTAATTGAAACTGTCAAAGAATATTAGTTAGGATGAATACCATGAGAACCATGAGAAAACCCAAACCAAGAGATACATTCTTTAGTTCTCTTCCCCTTTGGATGTGTAGAACATTGGTTTTGAAGGACAAAAGTAGAAAAAATAGTAGTTCCACGTTAGTGTCATCTAGGTGCAAGCGTGTTGCAAAATCTTGTCTGTGCTGCTAAAGTTGCTACCACACTTCAGAAGGGGAGACACGGGGAAACTGGAAAGTCTGTCGATGGGTTTCATTAATCCAGCAGTCCTTAAGTCTTAGGAATCATTGCTTTTTCCTTCCGCCTCTTGACTTTCCAGCAAGGCTTTGGATGATGGCACTTCTCCACCCTCTGCTCCTTCATCTAAAAAAAGACAGAATTAAGCATTTATATGACACACATTCTTGCAGCTTTTTTAATGTAGCCAAATATTTGGGTTCACTGACCATCTCGGTTTGGGTTGGCTCTTTATTACCACAGTCACGGGTGCTGTAGAAAGAGAGATTAACTTGAAAGATAAAGAACTTGCAGAGGCGTCTTCCAAAAGCAATTGCCTATTGGTGCGGACTTGCCTGCTCCTTGCACATGCTGATCAATGTGCATTTGGTTGTAAGAAACAGATTGGAGATAACTTTTCATTATTGTTATTCTTTTTTTCTGGGTCATTTCCAAAGTCAAGATAGAATATTGCATTCCTCTGAGCATTGCTTGGTTTCAGGTAGATAACATTACAGCTTATGAACATGCCAGTTATCTGGCTGACCTTCTTTGCCAAGAAATACCTAGGAGGATTCACCCTGTCTTCACAATATGAGGGGATTTTTTTGATACTCTGATTTGGAAGTTCACTCTTCCATGGGTTAGTGTTGAATGCTTACATGACTAGTATAAGTAAAAGCTCCCCAGCATGCACGGCCGTAAGATGAACTGTTCCACCCTGTCACTTTTGATGCTCAAATTCTCTCACTGAGAAACAGGAACTCCTCTTGCCTTGATTTCTTTGCAAAGCATAATAATTTTCACACCACCTTCAAGTCCCACATGGCATTACTAGTGCTAATAGAACAGTTTGTATGCCCAAATCTGAGACAGGCCATAACTTTTGGGGGCAAGGAGGGGTCTGCTCAGCATCGTTGGCTGTACCGTCTTCCAGGTCCTACCCACTTTAACGGTCATAATCTAAGGGGCACATTTAACTCATAAGGCAGACAGGGTAGAGGTAAATGGTTTGTTAGAGGAAATCTAATCTTTTAGTTGGTAGCACTTATGTGTGTGACAGGTGCTAAGCTGCTGAGTGTATTAAGATAGTTGAACACAGTCACCTAGAAAAAAAATCAGCAAACAATAAAAGTTATTGTCAGAATAGTGCCCTAAAGCAGATTACCAAATATGAGAGGCCAGTATTGCCTCTTTGCTCTCAAATTTCTTGCAGACTCCTCCTCAACCTTTGGATCACCAGTTACACCAATCAATTGTTTAACATGGTTCCAGTATGGCCTCTCACCAGAACACCTGTGGGAGGTCTCAGCCCTCTAAAACTTACACACCATCAGAGGATGATGAGACAGGATACAGGTGGTCTTCATTTCAGTGTTAGGCTCTGAGATAAACAGCTGGTGCCAAAATCTCTCCTGTGCATCTCGTCAGAACATTAATTTGGTGCGGCTTGCAGAGTACATGGAAATTTATATCACACAGCTGTGACACTTGTATATTCATAAGGAATATATGTGAAGTCTCTTTTCTCTTCTAAGCCAGACAAAAGGTATTAGCGCATCCTGTTCCCAACCACTAAGACAGCAGCTGATGGCATTTTAGAAAGAGGAAATGTATGATCCAGTGAGCATTAGCTACATTTGAATCAAGATGGAGAGAGTCCTCCTCATCATTTCCCATAATCTTCATCGAATCTTTCGGAGTTGAAAAAAAAATGGGGCATGCTTTATATAGCCACATGTTCCATCTTCTCCACTTTTCTCATTTATCCAATCTCTTTGTTCTGAGCTGGAAGTGACTTTCTTGTTTTTTAACAACTTAGTGTTAAAAACAGAAACAGGCAAGAAGAGATGCCCGTTAGAGCCCCGAATGATTCACAAACTGTTTCCCTGTCACAGCATTTGAGCTTCCAAACTTTCTTTCCATTTTGATAAATTCTTCTCGTTTTGCTTGCTGTCATAACTTGCAACACAATGAGGCTGTAATTCCCATCTGATACTTGTGGAATTCCCAACCTCAAAAAGCATCCAAGCAGTCAGAGTGGACCTAACTGTATCCTGTGTTCATTTCCTATTACCACTACTGCAAACTGCTGATAACAGAAACTGCTCCTTCCAGGCACGCTCTGGCACAGCTACGTGCCAGTGACAAAAGCAAAGAATAATTCCATGCTCTTAATTGTTCTTCAAATCCTGGCAGTGCTGGTCCTTGTATTTGTAAGAAAGCATCAGTACATTTTGCTAAAACGAATGTAGCTGTGTTTCATTTCTTGTTCTTAATGCATGGGATGGGCACCAGGAGAGGAGGATTATTCTGTCTGGAGGGCTAAGTACGTATTTTATGCTGTGCTGTAACATTTCTTTTAACAAGACTTTCACTCCTTCATGTTTATTTTTATCCAGGTTAAGAAAAAAAAAATTAAAGACAGAATTTTTGCATGCTTTAAAAACTATATTCTTTCCAACTCTTAAACCTTCCAGAGGCCAAAATGAAACACATGAGGAAGTTATCTACAGCTGTTTTATTCTTTTGTGCTTTGTTTAACCTGGTTTTGTGCATCTCCCTCAAGGTTCACTGCTCTGAACAATACAAAGGTTAGTTACACATAATGTAGCAATGAATATTTCAGTGGGTTGGACTAGTCACTTCACTTCCACAGCTCCTGACACGAATAACAATATAAATTCCCACCTACCTCCCCTTTGATAAGGGAAACAGTTCTCTCCTGCTGGTGCCTGACCCCTGATCATGGCACACGATTCGTGCCAGGTGGAAGAGCTTTTTGGAATAAAAAAACCCATAATATTTGAAAACAAAGCATTAAATGTTAAGTGACTGTCTGTACTTTGGAATGGATTTCCAGTGCTCCAGTTGCACGCACCTGGAGAAGATCTGTAGGGGCATACTTTTCATATTCCCAGGGAAAAATCTCTCCTTGAAACAAAGGAGTTTTAACTGAGGCTTATCTGCCACCATTGCGCCTGGACTCACAGGGCTCCCAGCATTACTTTGAACGTACTCTGACAGTGCCCAGTTGTCCTTCCCACTTTCCCTTCCAGATTCCCCCAGTTCCCCTCACTACTGCCCTGCAGCCTGAGGGTATCTGACCTTGTTGTCTTTCCCTTTTTTTCTTTATGTCCACCCTCCCTCCTTCATAAATCTTTGCCCTTTCCTTTTGCAAAAGTAATACCTCCTTCCAGCACCCATTCAGATTCTCGTTTTCCTCTCTTTCCGATGTTCAAGCCAGGATGTGGTCATTCGGTCCCTTCTCGCTCCTCCTGGAAGCAATGTTTCTACCTGCCCTCTTCTTCATCAGCAGTCCTTTGAGAGGCCCATGTTGGATTTGGATAACAGAACCCCAAATACGTTAATATAAACTAAATCATCAAAGAAAGAACAGCTTGTAATCAAAGGAATCCTTCCCCCCATGTCACTCCTAGCCTTTATGGTGGTTTAGGAGGCTGTGAATCTGTGAATTCTAACATCCTGCAATTCCTTCAGGCAACACAGAAGCAGGACATACATCCTCAGAGCCTGGGAATCCCTCCTATAACCTACTTCAGTTTCATGGGCCCTCCACTCCTCAGCGCAGGTCTGCTTCCCTTGTGCTGCCCCCACACCACCAGTTGCAGTGGCATTTGTCACAGCAGCAACAGTGATGGGCCTGGGAAGAAAGCTACTTCCAAATCAGAACCTAAAAAAGTAGGGGCAACCCATGCTCAGGGCCAACCTATAATTCTCACCTCATAGGCATTAGAAACCAGATTTTCCCACATCCAAAAACCCCCCTGAAATCCCCCTGAAAGTACAAAAAACTCAAATGTGAAGACAGTGTTGATTAAACCTCTACTAATCAACAGAGCAACATATCAAACTAAAGCACAGGGCAAAATACAACACTGGTCTCAGATAGCAAAGTTGAAAGCCTAATAGCAGAAGTAAATCACTGTAAACCCTACTCTTTATGTATATGCCTGAGTTAGGATGATAGCAGTAATCAGATTAACAGTGCAGCTTGCTGTCTAAGCACAGCTTGTGCTAAATTATCTCAGTGCAGGTGCAGACTCTAATTTATGGCTGAGTGCTGGTTTTCCAAGCTCCTCAGCAATACAACTGTGTTTGCTCTTCCTCAGGGGAACTAGAATTCAGTTCCCAGCACCATTCCCCAAGCTGCTGAACACTGAGTCTGTGGGTGGATATGGCAGACTTAGTCTGGGTTAAAATTAATTTGTCTCATCAGGAAATACAAGTGCTAACTGCTTTGGAAGGTTGAACTTAATCATAAATGTAGAAATAAATATTAGTATTGATGTACAAACTGCATGCATGGTGGCAGAAGTCTGAAGGAGAAAGCAAAGGATGACTGTATAAAAACATCCATTTCTTGAACGTGCAGGCTTTACCTTCTGAAACGGAGAGCTCAGCCAGTTTGTGTGGCAGGTCTGAAGTTCCAGCACCAGCAGGAGAGCCCAAAATGTCTGGTAAGGCGTTCCGGCGGCCTGCCCGTCCTGATGCTGCAAAATCTGTGACCACAGGCTCCACATCAGTCATTGCTGACTCCTTTCCTCATAGCAACATCTGCATATAGAACAAACATAAGAAGAAAACAGCTGTAGCCCAGATGGATGCTAATCACCTGTTCAGCAATACAATAGCCATAGGCTTTGCCCAGTGGGTCTTTTGTTATTAAAAGCCATATATTTCAATACTGAGTGCTTAAGCTTTATTTGTGCCCCAGAAGAAGATAAAAGAATCTCTGTGCATTTCCTTATGTTGCCATTTGCACATCAGACTAGCACAGTGAACAGCTCTGTACCTACCAGAAACCTGTGGATAGGTTCAGCAACAGCCCCTTCTGCCAACCACTTGTATGTCTTTTTGTGACCTGATCCCACTTCTTAAGCGGTTTTGCCATACAACCACTTGGAAGGGAACTGAAACTCTATTTTGTCATAGTGTCTCTAAGAATCAAAGCATGTTTTCTTTATTATGAATCTTGTTAGAGCAAACTCTTCTCAGAGGAGCAAATTATACAAAAAGGATCTCTCAAAAAACAGACATAACATTTCTTTATCTTGCAGACATCAAACCATCTGCTTTCCTGTGTTCCTTGTTAGCTTGGTTTAACCTCAGCTTGTACATGTGACTTTTATCTAATAAATAACTGAATCCTGGAAATAGTGCCCTCCATCCCTGTCTCAAAGTCCATTGAATTGAATGGAAAAACTCCTGCTGACCAAAATAGGCTTTGGATGAGGCATAGAGGAGTTCGCAGGATCACACCCCAGGGCACCAGCTTAAGTGAGAACGCCAGCCGCAGAAGGAGGTGATACTTAGCTGCAAGTGGCCCAGAGTGTGAAAACTGACATTAGCAACTGTATTATTAAGAATCACCATCATACCAGAATTGTACACAATCATTTCTGATAATTAACAGACTCATTTCTAATAATTAGACAGGAATTGTTCAATTAAAACCAATATTTTTTGTTCTGTGTGCAATGTGGGAACAGGAATGTTGTGTCTGTGTAAATACGGTCAGTGCTCTGTGTGGGAGGGGATACAGATGGGGCTGGAGACCAATCTGATGGAAGGCTATTGGCTTTCGGTTGACAACTGGCTGTATTTAGCATAAGAATTGGATAAGGAAAGTCTTAATCATTTTAGCGTTGTTCTTATATGAAGCAAGCATCATACTCCCCTTTCGAAAATCCCGGGAAAGATCAGTGCTCTCATTTCATGGACAGAAAAACCGAAGTAGGTAGAGATTAAACATGACTTGCTCTGATGTGCAGGGAGGGAGGGGCAGAAATTTGATTCCTGATGCTGACCTGGCGTTTCCAGCACAAAGAACATTTTCCTTTTCTCCCTCAATGTGCCTTTCAGCTGTGTCACTCCAAGAACAAGAATAAATATTCTTAATCTTCTTTGTGTCTCTAAATCCTTTGTAATAAAAGAAATGAATCCTTCTTGGCAAGAAATGAAGGCATGAGTAAAAACTGCAAGTCTGAAAGATGATTTGAACGTGCAAATAAACCACTGTATTTGACCAGTCAGTAACTGACAGTTCTGACCTGGAGATTTAGCAGAAAGTTCCGGTCTTGCATGAAAACAGTCAGGTCAAGTCCAAATGAATCTTTTCCATAAGTAGCAAAAATATAAATACTATACATGGACATTCAAGAATGCAACTTTGAGAAAATATACAAAGTATGTCTATCAACATGCTCGGTTAGATACAGCATTATACTATGTATTCATTAAAATGGGTGAGGTTAGGGCTTGACGAGAAATATCAAAATAAGGAGAATGAATCCATATTTACAGAGTCTCATGGCTTTTTGTGGGTGTTCATATTTACTTAACTGTAGATATCCTAAATATATTTCTCCACATGCTCACCAGAGCAAGTAAAGAGACTGTAAATTACACATCAGAATAGAAAATACTCAGGATCTCCTTTTGCTTCGTAAAGCTGTTAAAATTTGTTCCCAGTGCCAAAATACTGCAGTTGCTGCAGTTCCTGCCCATTTCAGTTCGGCCATTTAGTTGGTGAGACAATAACACTGCTGTGAGCTGACTGCTGTGCACATAAACATCTACAGAATGACATTAACGTCAAAACACACCACAGACTTTCTCAGACCTGTCTTGTGGATTTATTTGTCTTTTCTCTCCTGCATGGATGTTTTGGTCCCTGAATGGCTTCTTTTTAAATGGAGAAAATCTGCTCTACAACTCATACTCTGTGAAACTACGCTCTTCTACAATGCAATTTCATCTTACCCACCTTCTGCACTTGTTTCAAATCCCTCCCTTTCCTTTCCAGCTCATCTCTTTCTCCCTTGATGTAATCTTCTTTCATTGCATAATACTAGGAAGATGATGAAGGACGTAGGCTAACACGCTTTCATGTATATGAATTTTGATTTATGCCTTTGATTAAAAGAGTGTGCAGAGACAAATCTAGAACATCTGTCAGAGAGAAAATCAGCTCATCATTATCCATCAGGCTGGTGGCCATAACTCAAACGTAGCTATCTGAAAATAATAAAAGTACACATCCTATATATGTAGCAGTTACCATTATGCTTTCACCTTTTTTTTTTCTATACTACACTTAAGGTATTGGAGGCTGAGAAGACTGAGTTCAAAAGTTAAGGGCTACCCACTGCACTAGCACAGGATGACTGCTAAGTGTATCTAAAGACGAGGGACGACCCCAGCAGACTTAGAATTGACATTACAAATAAAAGCTTAAGTCCATTTAGGTCCATATAAATCAAAACTTAAGTCTACCTCAAAACATACGGCAGACCATATTCAAAATCGCTTGCTGCTGAACTTTAGATAACCAGCATTTCGTTCTTTAATGTTCTAAGGAGTTTTTTCATTTTCATTCTGATGTTCTCTTATAATACTAAGGCCTACACCTAAGTAAGGATGTAAAGTTTCTACGTTCCTCATATGTTTCGATCTTTAATTTTTTTAACATATCCATCAGGAAATAACTATCTTTTGGCATCTTCTTGCATCTGTTATGTGTAGTATTTTTTATGCTTCCTCACAGGGTAAATAATAATCACAGTGTGCATAGCATCTATTTTCCCAATTCTGCTCCTCCTCCCGCTGGCAACATCTCCTTCAGCTTCACTGAACTCATTTTGCTGTAGCGTTATCCAAGTTAAAGATACTTACATCATGGCAATGCCTGCATGCAGTAGCTTCTCTCAGCTTCCAAATTACTGTTGTCATTTTTCTCCCATGTCACTGCTCACCAGCGTAATGGTGTGCAGCTCTAAAAGAATAGTGACAGATTTATGGGGCAAAAGGTTCCCAACTTCCCTGGCTCCCTTTTTTCCATAGTAAAAACCAGGCCACCCAAAAGCAGAAGCGGACTGGGTGGGAAACAGAGTTGAGCCAGGAAGCAGGCTGTTTGCAGAGGGTCAACAGTAGGAAGGCAGGTGGACCTCCCAGAAAAGCTCTCCTGCTAAAACTAGAGGCCAAAGGCTTTGACTGGCACGATAAATAATAAAAAAGTATCCCAACTAGTACTCCATCAGTACTCCATGGCACCAGACTAACTTTGCAGCTCATCAGCGGGCCTTGACACAGCACTAAGGGCTTTTCAGGAGTACTAGTTCATCTCCTCATACACACCTCTGAAACCCAGAGGCCACCCGCATTGCACAACAGACCACTCTGGTGTGCAAGGGAGAAGGAAATGCGCTGCTCGGTCAAAACTGGCTACAACCAAAAGTAAAACTCAATTATTGTTGTCTATCAGATATTCAAGTAAGTGTCCTCAGACAAATCAATGGCAAGTAAACTATCAGTGGGTTTTTCTCTAAATGAGACAGCTAGTTTGTTAATCTTTCAATCTTCTTTTGTTGACAGCATAGCCAGCCCCCTGGGGGGAAATGAGTCACAGAAGCTGGTGAGAATTTATTTAAATAAATGACAAAGGAAAAGATCAAATAAGTCTCCTGAAACAACTTGTGTTGAGGATCAAGGGAAAAAATGCTTTACGGTGCTCATTCATAGCAGGTGCCACGGTCCACATTAAATGTCAGCGCTGTCTCTCCCTCACCCCATCTGTTAAGGAAGTAGATAAATCGCCACCATACATATTTGTGAAAGCTCTTTTTTCTTCTGATCTTTTTACACAGAGACAAAATACTGGTTTTGTTCTGCGTGGAAGGACAAACTATTCCTCGGGAAATGTCAAAAGGTTCCTGACGTTGGTATTGTTGCAACTCCACGCAGAAGGCTAAAAGACCAAACACATCAGTCTCTGCCACTCAGGCACTTCTCTCCCCTCAAAAACTTTTCTCTTAGGTCTTAGGAATAGTCTCTGTCCGCACTATCACTGAAGGCTACACTTCCTAAACGCTGTTCCTTTTGAATGCCCCTTAGTAGGAACAAACTGGAAAGCATGAAATCCTCTCACAAACACCTGAAAAATACAATAGCCAAGTAGGACTTTCAGAGCCAGAGTGACTGATTTTGTGTCTTGATGGTCTCTTCCTGTAAGATGCATTTCAGCATCTTACTTTATTCAGAAAGAACTTTATTCCTGTGTGACTGAGACAAAAACCACATCTCTTTGTCATGCAGTTGCCATGCTTTCACATCCTCTTCTGCTGCATCTACAGCCTGATGGCTTTGCCTCCTCTCCCCAAAGATCTCAGAATAGGAACATTCTCATTATACATGCTCATGTAATCCTTATGCTTTATCCTGTACCATTACTGGACCATAAAAAAAGGAAAAAAAGCTAGGAACATTCATGCTTTTAAGGAAGACAGTCCAGAGATTATTATGATGACCAACAGTAGCCTGGGCACTCGCATAACAATTTTGTGAGAAAAATTTCTTTTATGTGTTTTTTCACATCAGTAACATTTGTAACACACTCATAAGCCTAGTGCTGGGAAGCACACAGAAAGATAAGCAAGTGGTCTTTACCATATCTATATCAAACACAAGAGTCTTGATTCTGTTTGGGGCTTAGGACACAAGAGACCACACATTTCTTAATACACAGAAGCAATAGAGCTAGCTATATGAAAGTTAGAGTGAATGGCTCAGGAAAAAAAGTAAATTTATTAGCTTTCAGGATTTTTAATACATCACTAAAGTTGAAACAAGAGTTCCTTTTATTATTTCATGTTAGAAAGATAATTTGGGTTTCCTGTACCAATGGAGATGGCCTCTCTAGTGCATGTTCTCTGAAAAATTCATGAGTTGTTTTCCCATACAGGGAAACCAAATTATATCCCATCTCAGTAGATCTACAGTGCAGAAGCATGTCTGAGTCCTTCTACATCTACTGGCTCAGTCTGGATGTTACAGCCCAATTAACACACGCTATTTTGGGGATGATAGTTTAAAGTTTGGTATATTGTACAGCAGGTTTTCACTTTTGGTTCTTTTCAGTGTACACAGCTGAGCAGACATTTAACACAAATGTGTGTTTCTTCTGCTCTGGATACGTGACCCACTCTACACTCTTGCACCAGGAGCAACATTCTTCCTGATAATGCGCAAAAATGGCTTCCATACATGATTTTTCTAGTCCCGAACTGGTCAGCCTGAGATACCAAGATTACGCCATTCCTCCATTCCCTGCCTCGGTGCTCTCAGAAGCACTGAATGAAGGTCCAAGATCATGATCATGTCGTTCAGATGCTCCTCAGTTTGGGGCACCAAATCTGAAAACCTTGGCTAAAGCTGTAGGATAAAGACAGGAGCTGATGAATTTTCCCCCTTGGTGAGTCCAATTTCTAGATAAATCTTGTCTATGCTTTCAAGGGGAATGGTTGAATATGGGGAATTAATTTTATGAAGTATTAAGAACCACCTTACCAATCTTCAGCTCCAAATGCACCATGTATCTTAACTTTTGCTGTCTCCTGCATACAGTACCTAAAAAGTGCGTGCATGCACTTGTATAGATACTGCAGCTGAAAGGACTGCTGTAAGCCAGTATGCCACCCCAGCATTATAGGTATGTATGGCATGAAACCACTTTCTATGCAAAAGAATGGGATTGACTTTTTTCTTGCTCAGACTGCTAGTTCAAAACTTTCAGTTGACTTTTCTGATCACTTCCATAAAGTCAATATTATACTCATGGAAAAGACAAAAGAAAAAAAGCCACATAACTTATTAGTTATGCTGTTTTTACACTTTTGGATAACGCGCAGATACCATGGTGCGGTTCACCCTCTACAAACCCAAACAGAGCGGAACAGCTTACTGTGAGCTGGGTTTGACCCTGAGTACGCACAGTGCCCTGATGCACGGAAGAACACATTACAAAGCTAAGAGCAGTTCTAAGTAATGGTACCATTTTCCCGTTGTGAAAGAAAATAAGGACAAGAGGGGAAGGGGTCATGATGCTGACAACTGAATCAGAAGTTATCTGCAGCAAGTAATAAACGAAGTGACATTAGCTGAAGGCAGTCAATACCAAGCAAGCCAGCAAGTCACTTTCCAAATGTCTCTGAGTGACCAAAAGCGATGACAGACATAAACTTTAGTTGACTTCACAGGAAACACAATTCAACAGGGAAGAAACTCTAATGTATCAGCTGTGCTGGAAAGAAATCAAACGCGTCCCCTACTATGGAATAAGAAATGAAGCTCAATGGAAACAAACCAACAACCAACCAACCTAATTCTTCCTCTTATATTTTGGCCATTCATCCTCACAGAGTTTTCATTCCTTATTGCAAAATGTATAAATATCGCCTGTCCCACATACCCACGAGTACACTTTCAGCCACAGAGCTCCACCCTTCCAAATCCTTTCTTAAGATTTGCATCTGGCCTGAAATCCAAGATAAGTTTGACCACCCATGGGAACATACCCAAGGAGTAATTTAGGCGTTACTTAGAAATCATTTTTAAGGCTAATTTTGTAGAGGCCCTGCAACTACAACATTGCAGCTAACTTGTATTTATGATTTTTTTGTATTGCCAAAGGCATACAAGGAATTGAGTATTCTTACCGTACTACTTAGTCTTGTTACTAGTCATACACGCATCACACCTTTCCTCCAACCTCTCCCATCTCCTTGTTCCTCAGCCTTTGAACTTGAAATTCTTCAGGGAAGAATCAAGACTTTTTCCCTCTGCTTTGATACCTGCTGACCCAGCATCCCACGAATGCTTCCTACAACACAGACAAGTCGACAGCTACGTAAGCCGGCATATGTGTATGTCTGTACTGTATTCTGTATTAGAAGCAGCAAGAGATTTGATTCTCTGCTTGCCAGCTCTGTGGAAGAAAACTAATCTGACAAAGCCACTGGGAAAGGCTGAGGCAGTAAACAGCTTGTGGCATACTGGAGTACACTTATACAATGCACTCTAGTAAAGCAATTAGCACACTGCAATATAAAATGCAATCGAGAGAAGATGAATTTACAATTTAGCAGATATATGAGAATGGGACAATCCTATGCACATAACCAACACACCTATGTACCCAAATTCTCTTATCAGAGAAGGCCCAGGTCTTCTTGAGATCTTACTGACATGAATGCGGAATGTTTCCATCTAGTTCAGAATGACTCAAAGGGTACTGCTATGGACAGGGAGTCCCCAGGAATGGAGATCCTTGTGGAAGTGCTTGCAGAAGAGAAGGAGTTGCAGAGAAAGAGGAGTTGCCCGGGAGCAACACGTGGGCACAAAGGGCTGCAAGTCCGGAGCACAAGGATGACAGAGAAGTAACAGGCATGGGGAGCCTGTTATGGTGTTTTTGTATAGAGAGAAGGGAAGATTAACTGAGGGTCCATCTGAGATTAAGAAATGACACGGCAAGCTAAAGTAACATAGGAAGAAAGGAGCCTCTGGAACCTTAGTGAGGAAGAGGAATGAAATCAGTAATGAGGAGCTTCTTTGGAGGGCAAGTGGGATGGAGGCAGGGAGGAAGGGAGGCTTGGAAAAGTTTGGGGAGCATTTCAGGAGACCAGCTCTGCTGGAAGATGTGCACAAAGATGGGCCCTGCAGAGAAGTTATCAATTAGCAGCAAACTAGCTAGGCAGCAGTGAAACAGGCTTTTTTTTTTTTTTTTTGCTTAAAGGATTATATGTGTAATTATCCCAGTATGCCCACAGGCAGAAAACCTAAAGAGTCTGCACAAGAAATACAAGGGCAATTTACTACACCAAGGATTCTTTTTTTTTTTTTTTCTGAGGGGATAAATTATTTTGTTAACATGACATGTGCCACAACGTCTAGTTAACTGAACACAGAGTACCTGTGATGACCTTTACAGACTGACGTTGTGCAGACCCCTCAAAAGAACAAGCAGTTGCAATATGAGCTTCAACACAGACATGCCTCTTTTTTGCCCTGCCAGCAGCTCCCTTCCAGGGAGAAAAGTCACTGTTTATTTCATATTCAGACCTCCAGAGGGTCTTCCGGAGGCAGAACTGGATTTGGGGAAAGGACACAACCCAGTGCATCTGTCCATCTGGCCGTTAGGTGGTGACCATCTGGCAGCGAGCGGGACCTGTGTGTGAACAGCAGCAGGCGCCTTGCTTAGCCCCTAAGCCTTCGAAGCATGAGGCTATTTCCCTTAAAAAGCAAGGACAAGCTCTCAGAAGCACTTTAGTGTTTCAGCTATGCAAATGAAAGCTGATTTTTGATTTTATTTTCTTTGTCATAGCCAGATAACATTCCATAATTATATAAAAAAACAGATTAATCATATCTTATTTGTATGAGTCTTCCTCTTTCAAACCTACAAGCTGTACTTTTTATGGCCTGGATCAGACCTGGAGAGCATCCCACCCTATGCATGGACTTCTACCCTGGTCAGCTTCAGTTGCACCTTACTGATGTGGAAATACTTGTGTTTAGCTGGTTTATAGTCACACCCCTTAGTGCTTCTTCACCTGAAGACAGGCAGAAGAGGATACTCTCTGTCTTGTAATAATATGGTTCATGTCTGATAAGCACTTTGGAAGAGCTAAAGTGTAACCAAATCCAAGCACCATTCTTCTCCATAAGTTGTGAGTAAAACTTTCCTATTTTAAATTTTTTGGTTTTGCATTCTGGTCCTACAGTGCCAAACACACAAGGAGAAGTCACGATTTCCAGACCAAGAACTACTCATAGCAGTCTGTTCTAGTTAAAAACAAACAAACAAACAAAACCCCAAAACAAATAACCCCCCCCAAAAAACAACACACAAACCAAATTAAAGTGAAACTTAGTAAATAAATGCTACTTATTCAGAGAGGTCTTGATACAGCATTTAAATCAAAGTCAGCCTAATCCTCAATTCTATTGAGCAATCAAAGTACTAATGTACTAATAAAAGCTAATTTTATTTTCTTTAGGATAGCAAGCTGCAACAAAGCTTGCTTGTTTTTGTCATGAGTGATTTTGTAAATGGAAACACTCCCAAGTTTTTATTACTCAACTAGCTTCCTTAAGCACCAGCCTGAAAGGTAAAGCAGTTGAGAACTTCAGCTATTTCACTAACGTTTCTCATTGATGAGAGAATCTCTTCCACCCTATTAACAAAAAGCAAATACCAGCCCAAGCGCTGCTAAGGTATCTTGTAGACATCACCCCAACACTATACTCAAACATGGTTCTCAGAGTCTTAGCAGTCTTTGCTTTCACCATGAAGCTCTGCATAACTATTTCGCCCCATAATTATTTATTTTGTCTCTCACTTCTACTCCACGAATGATCTGGGTTTCTTGACCTATTCCACAAAAGCTTCTGTAAATCCAATCCAAAATACTTCATTTAGCATTCTTCACTGGATAGGATGTTGGAAATAGAATCATGTTTGCACAACTCAATAAATGTTTAGTTAGTTAATAAAATATTAATATTATTTTATTAACTCAGTTCAAGGGTAGTAAAAGGTCTTTGATTTTCCAAATATAAGTGAACTATTGTAGAATAATTCTATAAAGCCATCTCAGCTTGAGGGAGAGCTGGTCTACCCGCAAGTTTTTCCAACTACAGTTTTCTAAATAATAGAAGATGCTTTCTTTCCCTAAAGACCTCGTCTTGATCATGTCCTTAGGCCACCACAGGTGCTGGAAAGTTCTACAAAATAATTTTGGGTCAGTTTGCCCTCAGGGGAAGATGAACCAACAGAGATCACTGTGCTTTTTACAGTAATTTGATGACTTTGAGTCAGCCCAGGCAGAAAACAGCCATTTGGGATGTGAAATCTAACCTAAACAAAATGGAGCTAACCCTCAACTGCAAGTCACCTTGGTGCACTGAAGCACCCTTTAACGAGTTACGGCAGTTTCCTACTGCTGTGCCCGACATATCAGTTAACATTGACAAAGATGAAAAGTCAATAGGACATATGGCTACATTTTGAGAAGTTATGTTATGCAACTTATCTGCACTGTCTTCTAAAATTGCATTTTAAATCTGGACCTTTAGTTCCCTGCTCTGTATGTTCCATTTATATTTTATTTATGCCTAAGCACATATTTTTTGCTTCAGATACAATATTTCTTCAATATTAAATGAATCATTTTTCATTTTCATTTCATTCTCCAACACACATCATGCCTACTCTAATACAATTCCACTCAGGTCATATCCTCTGGAGTATACCTGTTCAATCTTGGCAGTAGTCCCGTTTACTGACTTTTATGAAATTACAGATAGAAAAATCGGCCCCATACCATGGTGACTCACCAAGACAATAGACTGAGATTCGAGAAATGTGTCTTCCCTTAGCCCTATAATTTAAGTTAAATAATGACCTTGATTCACAAGACTTGCCAATTATATTTACAATGGACTTTAACTTACAAATAAAAAAAATAAATTCATTCAATTACAATTCACTGAAAGATATCCTGATTGTATAGGTTTACATTTTGATCCTGCAGTTATGCATGTACATAACTATATCTAATTGCAAGGCTTCTGTTCCTTCCATTGAAATTTGATAATACAGACAGGAGACAGCACTAGAAATGCGCTCTTTAACGTTCAGGAGCAGATCACTGGCTCAGATTTGTCCCACTTGGATTTGGAGGTAAGAGTTGTCTCCAGCAGATCAGACACCTGCCAATGCAGTCCCTGGTTATTTGTCTGCACCAGAAAGTCTGTGGCTGCACCTTAACGGTCAGAGACCGCAGGGTATTTACATACACACACAGGCACAAACGATCAGAACAAGGCAAGTCTCAGATTTACTCCTTTGCCAGACAATTTTGAGACTGGGGGAAAAACTTACCAAAATTTTCCACAGAATAGGGAGTATGGGGGCACAAATATTTGAGAGCATCTTATCCTTAAATTTTCTGGGAGTGAGCCAGCTACCCCCTGCTCCACTGAATAGTACCAATGAAACAGATTTTCAAATAAATGAAAATAATAACCCCAAACCCACAATCTCTTGAGGAGTAATGGTGGAAACAAATAGGCTATATGATTAGCCACAATACACACTAAGAACTTTTTTCTTGCAACTTATTTTGGATTAATTTTACTCTTCAGGTGAAAGGTTTATCTGTGGTACTACACTTGCTCTGCCTTCCTATTTTTAGATGACTCCATTTGTTTCCTCTGCGTCTCTGCTGAAAGGATACGAGTGCAGAGGAGGGCAACGAAGCTGGTGAAGGGCCTGGAGAATAAATCTTATGAGGAGCGACTGAAGGAGCTGGGACTGTTTAGTTTGAGGAAGAGGAGGCTGAGGGGAGACCTCATCGCTCTCTACAACTACTTGAAAGGCCATTGTAGAGAGGTTGGTGCTGGTCTCTTCTCACAGGTAATTAGCGATAGAACAAGAGGGAATGGCTTCAAGCTGCAGCAGGGTAGGTTTAGTCTGGACATTAGGAAAAAATTCTTCACAGAAAGAGTGGTTAAACACTGGAATAGGCTGCCCAGGGAGGTGGTGGAGTCACCATCCCTGAATGTGTTTAAGACTCATTTAGATGTGGTGTTAGGGGATATGGTGTAGGGGAGAACTTTGACTCGATGATCCCAAGGGTCTTTTTCAACCTAAATGATTCTATGATTCTATGATTGATCACAGCGATTTATAAACCTCCCGACTTTCGTGCTATTTCAGAATGTCTCTTTTTTCCTATGAGAATAGGCCTAATAGGTGAAATTCATACTAGTTATAAGCCTGAACAAGTCAGTGGAATTACACCTGGGATTCATTTGTTTAATTTCTTTAGCCTTTCAATATACTTCTCTTTTATGAAAGTATGAATCATCTCTATTACCCTCCGATGCCCTTAGCCTAGGACATTAAAACAACCTTCCTATCTTAGAGCTTCGTGGTTACAGACTAGTTCTGTAAAATAGGCATATTTCGATCAAAATTCTAGTAAAATATACGAAGGAAATTATTTTATGGTCTCCCTGAGCTTACTTGGCAATTGAGGAAAATTATTGTCTTTCAAAAAAGTAAGCCCTAAAAGCAAATCCCTACCTCTAAATATTATAGCCTATCTGTTGTTCAAGAACAAACATCAAACAGTCATTTCCAAGGAATGCACTGGGCTGGCAGTCAGATAATTGCCACACAGTTGAATTAACGTATTTTAAACTAATTCAATTAAAATGATCTCTCATTAAGGCAGATGGCTTTAAAAGAGTCTTTTCCATTTTGGTAAATGATCCTTCATTAAACATGCCCTGCTATCGAAACACCTGGGAAAAGTGCTTCAAATAAGGACCAAAAAAGTGCATTTATAAACCAAATGATGAGGCTGTGAAAACACCCTGAGATGACAGAGTAGAAAGTTAAAGTGTGCTTTTTATAAATGACTCCAATGAAGTATGGCTGGACCCTTAGGCTATTTTAGCTGGAAAGCCACCAGGCATAGAACTTTTATTTAACTTTCTTAATCTACATGGGCCATTGATGCTTAAGGAAAAGTGGAGGGATGGAAACCAAAATATAAGCAAGCCACGAAGTTTTGTTCCTATTTGTTATACAGACAACATTAGCTGGGAGGTCCGCGCACTGAATCTTTTGGTTTCAGAAGTTTAACAATCAACTTTCTTTTTCCTTGTCTTTATTATCTTTAATATATCATTTAGTCTGGTATATTCTGAGTGAGGGGTGGGTTTAATTGTGACATGTCAGACCAGAGCCGTTCTCCCACAAGGAGTAGCAAAAACAACAAGGAACATCTGTCAGAGCGAATGTTTTTACTTTGCTTTTCCCCTGGAGCAGAAATGGATAGGATTTTCCTACTGAAAACTGTTTTCCATTCCAAAGGAATCTGCACTTCCACTGTCTGTTGGAACCATGCCATTCCTGAATCACAGCAATTTTAACAAAACTTTTCTACTAGGTCCAGGCAAGAGAAGGCCCGCTGACTGCTGCCGCAGAGTTGCCTGACTGTAGTCAGGGGCTGGCACAGGGAAGCAGGACAGTCAGCTCCAGTTACTGCAGATTAGGTGAGTGCTTTAATTACCAGGCTCTTCATTACCTCCTAAATTCTCATTTGCTGGTTTCATCCCTGCAAGCACACAAACACAACCTCACCGGGTTTCCTCGCCCTGGAAAGAGCCTGTGTGCAGCCCCGGTGGTACAGGACACTTCCTAAAATGCTAGGAGGCCGGGAAAGCCCAGACCTTGCTCGGCTTTATCACAGGAGGGTGGTTCCTTTGCATTCACATCTGACAGTGAGGCCAAGATGGTCAAGCCCTGGCAGCCACACAGGCCATGTAGGAGATGGGGCACCCTCAACCTCAACTCTTCCCTCCCTTACCCTGAGAGATGCAGCACCAGCACCGCCTCCCCTCTCCCTACCCTCCCACGGCAGCAAACACCTTCCCTCCTCTTTCTCTGCCCTTCTACAGCAGCAAATTCACCCTCCACCGACATATACCCCCCCAGGACACTCTCACTCCATGCAGAAAGTGCCAGTGCCCCCCTCGCCATCCAGCCCCTCCCACCCTGCCCCACAGGAGGACCACAGCAAGAGCCTACCATGTTCCTGCAGAGGCTCTTCCCTGGGCAGCACGACCCGTGAACCTCCCCGTGGAAAGACTGAAGAATGAGCGATGCAACCCGGAGAGGGGAGATAATCACAGCTGCCATTTCACTCGCTCGCTGAAGGCACTCTGATGCTGAGGAACAAGGCACCCGAGAGAACCCGGTTGCTTAAAGATTACTGTTCAGCACTGACATTTTGTAGCCTTCAGATTTTATGTTTATTTGGAAATACCACCCTTGCAAGGTCCTCTTGGGATTTTGCAGCCTTCACGGCATTTGTCCAGTGTGTATACATACCTGTGTAACACGTTGTCCGAGTTCAGGAACTGATGAATGCTCAGAAACAAATTTTTCCCATCTGCTAAGCTAATGACCTCTTCTAAAATGTCTATGAGCTGTGAACATTTCCTTTTTTAGCTTTGCCAGCATAATGATATTACAGCCTGGCACCCGGCAGTGTAAATTAATCTTTTTTTTTTCCACCCATTTTGTCCTTTTAAGCACAGGAAGGGAAAGAAAGAGAAAAACAGATAGGCATTATCACTGACTGAATCTTTTTGCAACCTGATATTTTTGTTTCTAGACAGATGAAACCAACACCAAGACCATTTTGGAGGACACACTCTACAAGGATGCATCTTTCCCAGAAACACACAGACCTAACTGCCTTGCTTAATGGAAACTCTGCAGGACTTTTGTTTGTGGAAGTACAGAGTTGAGCTTTTCAAAACAAAAACCTGGCAATGATACTGACTGACAAGTGCAGATCTTTGGGGGGTTGTGCTGATGTTGTTGCAGTACTCAAAACATTTACTCCTTCTTTTATGTACTGGCATTTACTTCTGCATTGAGACCTGTATCTTCAAAGGGTCAAAAATAAGAAGGATGCTTGCTGTGCTCTCCTGAAGAGTGCATAGCCTTAGAGACAGATGGTGGATTCCCTTTTCCTAAACTCCACTCAACACTGGAGATGAGTAGAGCCTACACCTCCTCCCTTGAGTCTTGCATGAATTTGGGTGGAGAACTGCAGATGGTGTGATTTCAGGGGACTCTTTTTTGGGTTTTTTTTTTTGCAGATGACCTCTTGTCCTTGAAGAGCTACGAAAGACTACAGGCACCATGGGAAACATTTTTCTCTGGCTTTCTCTGCTACATTTTTATGGCCCACTTTAAAACGAGTTGTTGAAAGTTTTGTTTTATTTTTATCTTGGGTTTTTCTCAAAAAAATGCAGAAATAGTTCTGAATTTTCTTGATTGCAGACAAAAAGACATGACCTTTCACTGAACAGACCCGTATGCTACACTCATTTTGAAACTACGGGTCACATTCTGTTCCTCATAACATCAATCAAATCACTGCAGACTTGTTCAATGAAACAGAGGTTTAGGAGAGAACTGGCAGAAAATATATCTCTGCAGATACCCTCCACAAAAGCCCTGCTCATTTATTATTGGGGTGGGGGGAGAAGAAAAAGCAAGATTTGTTGCTGCCTTACAAGTTTTAGCACTCCTCCCTAAACTGCAAAGAGTTCCTCAAATTTGTGAGGACCATGTGAAGGCCGGGTCCAAGCCCAAGCAGCTATTTATGCTCAGTTCAGAGCTGTTCGTGGCCAGTGCTCCATCTCAGACTCCTCCTGGTCACAGAGAGCTGCAGAAAACTGGCTGTGATAGGGATGTCTCTACAGTACTGAACATGACAATCCATGTTTATAGGGCCAGATGAACGGTGGCTCTCCCTGGTTTCGCCTGATGAATCCCTCTTCCCCTCTGAAGAAGGAAGAGGCGCACCCACAGAGGAACTGAAGCCATTCCTGTACTTCTCATCAGGGAACTCCCTAAGGCACCGACAGTCAGAGCCAAAGAACAACATTTGAACATATGATCTAGAGCATTTTTTTAAAAAAACCTAACCACATTTATTATACCAAACAAGATTCTTACTCTAGTGTTTCAGGAGACAGCCTAGAAAGACAAAGATGACATCTGAGGTGCACAAAGCCCACTGAGCGGGAGAACACTGGCAAAGGTACAAACATTTAAATAATAGGGAACTTTTCTGTTTGCTTAGTTTGTTCAAAGCAGTATGGAGACAAGCACAGCTCTTTAACTAAAGTTCATTAGGAATGCTAGATGCTTATGAAACCTTGTTAAAATAGTTTTTAAAAGCCTCAAAGAGGTAGAGAACACAAATGGTAGAATGTAGCAAACAAAAGCATAAGAAAAAAAACTACTTACAGGACAGCAAAAAGGGGTTGATGAATACCAGAGACACCCAGAGACACTAGAATGTGATCTCAATGTCTGGCTTTCAGATGACTACAGCAAAACACCAGGGGAAACTGAACTGTTGCCAAGAGGGAAATGAAACTTGAATACATTTAAAATAAATAAACAGGCTACAAATTCACATACAGGAGCACATGCCTTACAGGTAAGACTTCTGTACTTCAGCCTTTCCATTCAGGGCATTTCTGGTACAAAAATAAATCCTTAACAACCATGTCATAAAACGAATTCTCCATCCTCCTGTAAAGGAGGGCAAACGTACTGCTGCATTCACCCCAAAGGTGGCAACTGCTGCCTGGACACCATGTAAGAAAGAAAGTTGTGTCTGTTCAATGACATTCCACTATCCAAAGCAGTAACACATAACTATGGCATAAAAACTGCTTTCACACTGTAATGAGATAAATAATACTTTCGCCCTGCACTTTCAGCAAGTATCTACAACAGAGTTAATATTTCATCATCTAGACACGGATAGTTCCACAGCGGACAAGAAAGCTACCTGTAAATAACCATAATACTGTTTAATTTTGCATTAGCTGTCATTCAATTTGCAAGGAGAACCGACCAGCCTGCAGGGAAGAGGGTCATCTGGTATGGTTTCTTGGCAATCTGCCCAATTCTGCCCCCCCTCAAAAAGCTAAGTACCTTCAAGTTTGCGGTTCAAGGATGCCTTCAGCCCCACAGCGTGGTCTTTCTTGAAGAGGGGCTGGGCATGAGCTTCAGAAGAAAGCCACCGCTTGAGCTGGGGGCAATCACAGAGAAGATCCAGGAAGGTGCCAGCAGCTCTGGCTTCCACTGTCTCCTTGAAAACAACTTGCCGTCACACAACTACCAGAGAAGCAAATCAACACTGGAAAAGCTTCCCTGCTTTTAAAAATCAGAAAGGCTGAAACAATTTGAAGCTATACAAATAAAAAAAGCTCTTGTGTGCCGAGTACGTCAGCAGGGGAAAAAAAGGAAAGGAACACTGAAGAAAAATTAACTTCTCAGTTGAGGAAATGACTCAACGTTTTGTACAAAGTCAAGACAGTCTCCACCTGACATTTTTCAAGGGTCAGTCGCCCACAGGTGGGGGACAGGGGGGAAGGTGGGGTTTTATTTACCACTGGATAGGTTTCTTCCAACACAGAGGACCCAAACTGAGTAAAACTCAACTGCTGTAAATCCAGAGCAATCCCACGGGAGTTATGTTCCTCTGGATGTACACCAGGGAAATTAAGATAGGGGTCTTACCACAAACTGTTCACATCAGCCAGTCACTTAGTTACTAAAGTGAAAATGGGACATTTCAGTGGATGTCAGTAGGATCATAAAGTTGGGTAGCGGAAATAGAAATTAATTTGCCTGCATACATATTCCTTTTTTGTACTGTGTCATCTCTATTTCAAATGTTTAACCTAGACATAGAAAGAAGAGGAAAAAAAGGAAACTATTTGTTTAAATGGCTATATTAAGTTAGCCTTCAAATCACTTATGTATATATTTGGGTATAGTATGAAACGACACAAAAGTCTACATCAATCTATTCAACAATTCATCACTTGCCAGGTATAACCTTTTCTTCCCCATATTCTCTCTTGCATGAGCATTCTCTGGTAGAAACCCAGAGGACCCCGCCTGTTCACAGGTACTAGTTATAAAAAATGCCGCTCCAGAAAGTTACAAGAATAGTAATACAAAGATCAGCATTTTGAAGTACATAGGGGTTCGTCATGGAGAGATTACTGGATTTTGGAATAGTGCAAAATAAATTGTACCACTTCCCAACCTCCAGTTCAAATTTCTGCAACAGTAACCGATACAATAAAGACAGCATAAATTTACAGGAAAAACTGCAATCTTCCCTGAATCTGGTACTTGTTGATTATGCCTATTTTATTGGTTTTGCTTAATTAATGCTATCCAGAAGAAACTTCAAGGACTGTCGTTAACCATTGGTTACAAGATATGCTTCATTTATTTTACAGGTATAGTTGGCAAGGCAAAGCAAGAATGGGTTTCTAATTAAGAACTAGGATCTGAAGAGATTAGTGTGAATAAAGGGAGAGAGAAAATGTTATCAGGGTCAAACCTACCTGTGCTGCAGTAGCGGAAAGGAAGTCTGTGGTTGCCACCACGCTGATGCACACACACAACCCAGCTGGGGTAATGCAACGGCTACAGACCCATTACCCTCTTTCCAACCTATCTTCTTTCCTTCTATTCCCCCTCCCTTCGATAAATCATGATTGGTATCAGCAGGGAAGCACAAAACTGTGAAGGTTATCTCAAGTTAAAATGCTCTCTTGTTCCAAATCTGTTGCTCACCTGAAGACCAAAACCCATGCTTTTACTTCAGCTGACATATTACTGGACAAACCGTTGGTACAGTCAGTGCTCTGAACCACATCCTTAGCCCCAAATGCTTTCTTTGCACACAAGCCCTTTCAAACTTGACATTTTCTGTGTTGATTTTAGCTGCTTTATAGTTACCCAAGTGCTGAGGAGAGGAAGAAAACAACATGCACGTACAAAAGGTCTGTTGATGGGCTCTTTTTTATTTTAAAGTTCAAAAGCATATATATTATACATCTTTGCAGCTCTCCAGGGTTTCTACCAGCTGAAGGATAGATTTTTCTGAACTGTTACTGCAGCTTCCAAAGCTGTGACTCAGCAACCGCACTTTCACACTTACAAGTTTGGCAAGTGGCTTGGTGCCAGATAAACTAATGATCTAACAGCTTCCTAATGTGCAGCGGGATGCTTTAATGAAAGTATGCCCATTACATATGTAAGGACAGATTATTGCTGTAAACTCAGATAAACTTTGTTGTTCTTGCAGTGCTGAGAGCATTCAGAATCTCCCAAACAACGTAATGTTTGGGTTGTGGAAAGTCTATTCTGGCATGTCATCATTTATCAAGAAACAACTTTTGCATTTCTTATTTCAAGAAATTTCTTTTCCATAACAATGTTGCTGACAGCTTTACTTGCTGACTTTTTCTACAATAAGTAGTTCTATTTATTCATTTTTTAACAGATGAAGAAAGTCTTTTCAACTTGAGTTCAGTGCACTTGAGAAGCTCAGTTAAATCTGAACCATTCCTTTTATAGACCAACCAACTTATCTTGTATGAAGTTTTAAAAGAAATGAAAATTAGACTATGCGATATATTATTGGCTCGATGTCCAGAATGCACTTAGGTTTATAAATAAAATGCTTACCTATGCACATAAAGGAATTTCAGGTTATTTGTAATTTGCGTTTATTTTGTATTACTAGGTATGGATACCTCCACATCTCCTACACTGAAGTCTAAGGACATTAGGAGCATGGTTGAGAGTGTCCCTTGGAGGACCGTCCTGAAGGGCAAAGGTGCCCAGGAAGGCTGGTCTTACTTCAAGGAGGAACTTCAAGGAGGAACTCTTAAAAGCTCAGGAGAAGGCCATCCCCGAGTCCCAGAAAACAAGCAGACAGGGAAGAAGATGAGCCTGGCTAAATAGAGAGCTTTGGCTGGACCTCAGGAAAAAAAAAGAAAGTTTATGATCTTTGGAAAAGGGGGTTGGCTACTTATGAAAAATACCAAGATGTAGTGAAGCTATGCAGGACAAAAATTAGAAGGGCCAAAGCTCAAGCAGAACTCGTCTTGGCCACCATGGTTAAAGATAACAAAAAGAGGTTCTTTCAGTATATCAATAGAAAAAGGAAGAGTAGGGAAAATGTAGGCCCACTGACGAATGAGATGGGCGCCCTAGTGGTGGAAGACACAGAGAAGGCAGAGCTACTGAATGCCTTCTTTGCTTCAGTCTTCACTGCTAAAGCTGTCCCTCATGAATACCAGGCCCTGGAGGCAAGGGGGAAGGTCTGGAGAGAGGAGGAGTTTTCCCCAGTAGAGGAAGATCAGGTTAAAGACCACTTGGCCAATCTGGACATCCATAAGTCCATGGGCCCTGACGAGATGCACCCGCGAGTGCTGAGAGAGCTGGCAGATGTTGTTGCTTGGCCACTCTCCATCATCTTTGAAAGGTCATGGAGAACAGGAGAGGTGCCTGAGGACTGGAGGAAGGCCAATATCACTCCAGTCTTCAAAAAGGGCAGGAAGGAGGACCCAGGGAACTACAGACCAGTTAGTCTCACCTCCGTCCCTGGGAAGGTAATGGAGCGACTCATTCTGGACGTCATATCCAAGCGCGTTCAAGAGCAGGAAGTTATTGAAAGTGGTCAACATGGATTTACCAAGGGTAAATCATGCTTGACCAATCTCATAGCCTTCTATGATGTTATAACTGGTTGGCTGGATGAGGGCAGAGCAGCAGATGTCATCTACCTTGACTTCAGCAAGGCTTCTGACACCGTCTCTCATAACATCCTCCTTAGGAAACTGAGGAAGTGTGGACTAGATGAGGGGACAGTGAGGTGGATTGAGAGCTGGCTGTGTGACAGGACTCAGAGGGTTGTGATTAATGGAGCAGGGTCGAGTGGGAGGCCTGTAACCAGTGGTGTTCCCCAGGGGTCAATACTTGGTCCAGTATTGTTTAACGTATTCATCAATGACCTAGACGAGGGGACAGAGTGTATGCTCAGCAAGTTCGCTGATGATGCCAAACTGGGTGGGCTGGCTGACACCCCAGAGGGCCGTGCTGCCATCCAGTGTGACCTAGACAGGCTGCAGAGCTGGGTAGAGAAGAACCTAATGAGGTTCAACAAGGACAAGCGTAGGGTCCTGCACCTGGCGAGGAAGAATGTCAAACATCAGTATAGGTTAGGGGTGGACCTGCTGGAAAGCAGCTCTGAAGAAAAGGATCTGGGAGTCTTGGTAGACAGTAAATTATCCATAAGCCAACAATGTGCCCTTGTTGCCAAAAAGGCCAACGGAATCCTGGGCTGCATAGGGAAGAGTGTGGCCAGCAGGTCAAGGGAGGTCATTCTCCCCCTCTACTCTGCACTGGTGAGGCCACAACTGGAATACTGTGTCCAGCTCTGGGCTCCCCAGTTCAAGAGGGACAGGGAACTACTGGAGAGAGTCCAGTGTAGGGCAACAAAGATGATCGAGGGACTGGAGCATCTCCCTTATGAGGAAAGGCTGAGAGAGCTGGGACTCTTTATCCTGCAGAAGAGAAGGCTGAGGGGAGACCTTATTAATGTTTACAAGTATCTAAAGGGAGGGTCGAAGGAGGATGGAGCCAGACTCTTTTAATTGGTTCCCAGTGACAGGACAAGGAGCAACGGGCACAAGCTGGAACATAGGAAGTTCCGATCAAATATGAGAAAAAAACTTCTTTACGGTGAGGGTGACAGAGCACTGGAACAGGCTGCCCAGGGGGGTTGTGGAGTCCCCTTCTCTGGAGATTTTCAAGACTCGCCTGGATGCAGTCCTGAGTAATGTGCTCTAGGCAATCTTGCTTTAGCAGGGGAGTTGGACTAGATGGTCTCTAGAGGTCCCTTCCAACTCTGAAAAATTCCATGATTCCATGACATATGTCATCCAGATTCTTTTTTCTCTAAATGCTGTTGCCACAGTCATTAAGGTGAGATGACTTCACTGGATATGGAACTGTTTAGGTTCACACCACAGCTGATGAAAAAAACCTGTCTCTCAAAAGTGAATAAACGTGGAGTCAAGCCTAACTGCAAGCAGCCATATGCAAAGTCAAGCTTTTTTTGGACTGTCATGATGAAGGCCCACTACTGTCCCTGGACCTCATCTTGCCTCTCTTCTTGTTCCCCACACCACAATTTTTCATAGCATATGGGAGTGGGTTTTTCTTCGTTCTTCAGCCAAGAGCATGCGTATGTACAAGGCAGATGCCAGGACACTTTTGCTCAAGGTACCAGACCAACAAAGTAGAAAGAAGCCAGACGGCAAAACTAGATGCCAAAGTTTCCTCTACCAAGTTGGGTGCTTCAGAAAACTGCTTCAACCTACAAATCTGATACATGACAGGAGAGCCACCTGGAACTAACTGACAGGTAATAGCTGGGAGAAGGGCATGCCTAGGGATCCTACCCATCACAGACTTTGCCTTGCTCTGGGTTGCTGGGAAGCACCTGCATCTACTCACCGCTCGCTTCAGCTGATGAAGAAATCACCACCTCTGCAATGACTCCTTCAAATCACCAGGCAGAGTTTATTCCCCCTTTTGAAAACATGCCCAGAGGAGAATACCTAGTGATGGGAAGAAAAACTGCCTTGAGCTGTCTCCTAGGTGAACGCTTTGATCCCTGGGGAAGAGATTAAGTTGAGCAATAGCACTTTCCACTGTGCAGCAGTACTGTAACTGAAATTCTGCGGTTTTGATGTTAACGTAAGTTTTGCCCTAGCGTTTGCACTGTAACCTCTAATACAATGCTTTCTTTGAGGGGGAAAGAAAAAAGTATGTCACAGAAGTTGGTGTTCAGGACTGTCATTCATCAGGCCACCACTTGAAACACAGACGAAAAATATTATGCTCGAAACCTAAAGACTGCTCCTGTAATTTATGCAGTGACTATTTCTTATACAAGAATAAAGAAGCCTTGGAGTCAGTCCAGCATTCACAACTTCCACATTTCCGGCTGAGTACCGAAATGACTGTGCTCATTTTGTCCCCACAAGCCATGAATTCTTACCTGTCCTCTCCTCTAATTAGCTCCCAATTGGCTGGATAAAAAACGTCCGCAGCACTGAGCTATTAGGAAGGGGTTAAACCAAACACAAGTAAAACCAAAACAAAATTAAACCAAAACACTGTATGTTTATTTAAGTAAGGCTTGACACTGAAAACATTGACCATGCTGCAAGGAACTCCTGAGTATTTCTCTGAAAGAATATTTTCCTTGCATTGCCAGCATTGCATTAGCAAATGACTGATAAAGAAAGCACTAAAGAGAACCCCAACAAGATGCCGTTCTCTTGGAGACAACAGTTGCAAAACATCTTAGGGCATTTACATGCTTCTTGTAACTGAAAGTAAATGAGATCAATCACAACACGGACCTGCTAATCTGACGATAGGACAGTTGTAATTGCCTCTGTTGCCACATGCTATGGCAACTCACTGCAACTAGTCATTTGACTCTTCTTATCTCCCCAGGGGAATGGTTACTAGGATTTGTCCCTGCAAGTGAGGCGTTACCACACCTACAAATAAAGGAACAAGACTAAGAGAAAGTTGAAGAGTCAGTTTTCAATTATATGTATTATTTGCATGTACCAAACACAAACAGTGATTATTTACTCTGGAAAGAGTTTTTAGACAGTTTTAATACAGCTAAACTCAGTAAAAACAAATTTGCCTCTTGCCAGACTTTGATGAAATTTAAATGCACTGCATAGATTAGTTTGTCAGGAATACTGGAGTTAGAGTCCTGAAAAAAGTAAAGGAGCTCAGTGTAAGCTGTTAGACACACACAGCTTGAGAAAAACTGACCACTAACGTGTCCAAAATAAATAGAAGATAATTATGCAATTATTTTGGAAACTCTTAGCATCAATTTCTGTGTTTATCATTTCTACATCACCTGTGTGTCTCCTACTATCACCTCAGTCCCCAAACACTGACAAACATGTACTTCATCATACATTAGAAAATGCCCCTGTTTTGTTCCTCTCACCACAGAGAAAGCCTATTTACCTGAGCTCTGCAACGGCTTGTTCACGTTCCCTTTTTGGAGAGAAGTTCTCAGGCTCATCCCAAGTTAATCACTAAATTTGAAGTTGGTGAACTCTTAACAACTGCTAAGAAAAGAGTGAAGACCCGTTGTCAAGGCAGCATAAATGGATGAAATTAAATGACTTTTGACAGACAAACTAATGATCCTACCTCACTGTCAACTCAACGCCCTGTGTTTTCTGGTTGCTCTCCTTATTGTCAGCCAATCTAGCAAACATTCTGTATGGATTCTGACTGCCGCTGAAGAAAAGCAAGAGCTTTCTGAGTTTTTCTCAAAGTCAGCAGAGGATGGGAAGGGAACAATTAACATAATTAGGAAGAGTACAAACTAGTTCAACTTTATTCTGTTTTGTCTTCTAAAAAAGAGTTCTGCATATGAAAATTAATTAGGGTCATTGCTTCTGGGACAACTCAAAAACCTAATTAAATCAAAGCAAGGAATCCTACTTGACTTTGATGAATACTTTACAAACACATGGGGTGAATGAGACATAGAATCATAGAGTTGTCTAGGTTGGACCTAGATGACCTTTCAGATCATCACATCCAACCATCAACCTAACACTGACAAAAAACATCACTAAACCATGTCGCTAAGCACCACGTCTACCCGTCTTTTAAATACCTCTAGGGACGAGGGAAGCAGACTCTGGTGGCTTCCTGGAGGCCATAGTCCACTGATGCTTCCTTCAGAATATCAAACACAAATAAATTTAGGGATATCCTAAAATGTCAGTATCCTGAAAAAAAAGGAGTGATGACCTCTTTCACAGTGAAAACAAGCTAACAAAACAAAGTTCTTCTGTTCAGATGGGAGTAAATGGCTGAGGCAGCCAGGTGGAAATCAATAATTTACTCTTCCAGCATTGGTCAGAACCGTCTTCCTCACTGAGCAGGTTTACAAGGCCACAGGGACAGACTGGCACAAAGGTTTGAACTCCCGTACAGGATCATTTAAGGTGATGACTAGGTGTGAAACACGTTGTACACCTCCCGGATGCAGGAAGCCGCTAAGCCTCTTGACAGTGACTACTATTTTGCTGTAAGGGGCCTTTCATCTGTCTTTTTGCCTAGATGAACATATATCCGCTGTCTTTGGATTATTTACCATTCCTGCTCCCAGAAATTGCTCCACTTTATTTTGGACCCTGAATACAAGTTCTTTGAACTTATTTGAGGCTAGAACACTAGACAGTATTATTTCTTCATTTGTTGAAGCAGAAATAAAACTTCATTTTTGTTTTATTAAACTACGTCAGCTAGGTGTTTGCTGGAATGCAGTTCAGCTTTCTTGGTAATTATTGCAATGGATTCTTGCCAGCCATCATTTTGAGAAGTTAAATACTAGCTTCTAGATGAGCAGCAAAGCTAAACACAACAGAACATCATTCTAAAGAAAACAGGCGGCAGCATGAAAGGAAAGCAAAGATTTTACTGTTTGGACGGTTGCCTACAAGTCCTGGCTAAGCAACTCCCTTATGAACACAAAGTAGGGCTTTGTCAAAATAGAAGTTTGTCAACATCTCAAAACCAGCGTACTTTTCATCATGTCAAGGCTAACTCGGTGGAGAACAGCAGTGTTATCCTGCATTACTCGTAGGCTTCTGAGGCCATTGCTGCAGGCCTCTGAGAGCAGGACAGAATATGCAGCCAGGAGGAGGTGTCTGGGACAGAGCCAGAAGTAGAGGATAAAGCAAGGCTGAAAACTTGGTGACATAAAATCACAGAATAAATTCAGGTTGGAAGTGACCTCAGGAGGTCATCTACACCAACCTTCTGCTCAAAGCAGTGTCAATGCTTAATTCAGACCACACTGCTCAGGGATTTGTCCAGTCAGCTTTCTAATATCTCCAAGGATGAAGACTCCACAACCTCTCTGGGCAACTTGTGCCAGGGCTTGTCTGTCCTCATGAAGAATAAGCTTTTCCTTACCTCAAGTCTGAATCCGCCCTGTTCTAGTTCGTGACCATAGTCTCTTGTTCTCCTGCTGTGCAACTCTGTAAAGACCCTGGCTCCATCTTTTCAGTAACACCCTATAGGTATGGCAAAGCTGCTCTCAGGTACCCCCGAAGTCTTCTCCAAGCTGAACAAGCCCCAGTCCCTCAGCCTCTCCTCACAGGGCAAACGTTCCTTCCCCAACCAACTTGGTCGCCTCCTGCTCCAGTTTATCAGCATCATTCTGGTAAAGCAGGGGCAAAACTGGGCACAGTCTTGTAGACATGGTCTAACGAGTGCACCTTACTTGGTGAGTAGTGTTTAGTTTGTTGCAGGCAATGCACAAAGCAGGATAAGATGGTCACAGATACCAAGAGTTTTCGAGTTGAGCATCTCACCTCGACAGGTGTGCAAAAGATTGGGAACTGTCAACTGATGCCACAGGATTTTGTTTTCTAAGAGCCTCCATCTTTTGGAAACTGGGCACGGCGACAGATTTCCAGTTCGGCGGTGAGACGCATAGAGCAGAGCATGTGGTACTCCAAATCAGGCATCAAAAATCAGCTTTTTTATTCTGAATGGGGCTGGCACTGAGTCTGTTTTCCAGATGGTTTTCTGTTGTGTGTTTCTGTTGCTCAGAGGAACACAGCAAAATCAGAAGGGAAAGCCCTTCCCCACAGAGAAGCAAGAAATCAGGGCAACAGAAATAAAAATGCAAAGAATAAGGCAATAATTAGTCAGTTAAGTCACTTCCTGTGTCACAGGTTTCTCAAGAAAGGAACCAGCTGTGGAAACTCTCACTTTTATGCCAAACAATTCAGGTTTTGAGTCTCCTGTTTGTAGTAGTTTTGGCTGGCATTTTCCAGTCTTATTTATGCAGTTAGATGCAAAGCAGCCAATTAACATGCTTGTTATTTCTTTATTAACAAACATGGTCTTTGAAAGGACAGATGCTTATGTTTACCATCCCCTCAGATTTCAATCCGTCTCCGTATTGGTGTTTGAGCTCTATGCTATACAAAGTCTGACTTCTTTTGCTCTTTATCTGCTTTTGATATTTAATTTTTCAAACTGCTCGATGCCTGTATTATGGTCTGGTTTCATTTTTTCCATATTTGGAAATGTCCCTTACAGCTCATTGATCTCAAATTCATTCATGAATATCATTAAAAGTCAATGGGAAAATTCAGTTTAAGAACTTGACCCCTGGAGTAACTCTGGCTTCTAAAGACTCCCAGCATAGTTGAAGGGCACATCCTTAATACAGTGGGGACATGACAAAGTTGACTTAAAGGGCTGCTAACTACGCTCACCTTTAACTATTTGACTACGTCCCATTTATTTATTGTATTGGAGCCTAGTAAAGACAACTCAAATACAATAGGGGATAATGTCAAATCAATAAACTGAAGTGCAATATACAATCAAATGCCACTTTAACTCCAATTTGTAGCACTATAGACTATTGTACTGCATAGTTCCAGTACACAGGAGCACTCAATCAAGTGTTTAATTTTCGTAGTTGCTTGCTTAAAAACACATACTTACGCACTCTGCATAACTGGGGCCATAATCATTTATTTTATCCTATTTTTGAATTTCATCTTTCAAAATAGCAGCTGTAGGCTTAAGAGGGACGACCAGGACACAACAGGTCCAAATAGTGAACTTTCTAGTCTTAACTCTGAAGAGTACTGAGTATTGTTGACTTCTACAGGTATTGGGGAGAGCTGAAGTTATTTAGCAACTTAGAGGATCAAGCCCTATTAAAATTGCAGGAATGTGCAAGACTTCATCAGAAAGGTTTCTTTCATCAGGGAAATTTTCTTTTCCAACAGTAAACCTTTCCCTGACATCTGATCTCCCGTAACAGTCTGATACACCAACACGTGTTCTTGTAGGTTTATTCTGCTGCTGTGGCCTTAGGGTCCAGCCCTCTGAGGAGACCAAAAGAGCAAAAATGCAGCAAGTCACGGAAAACGGGATTCCCTTTGCAGCTCGTACCATCCTGTCGAAGGGCAACCACAGGAGCCTGAGCCCACAGCTCCGTGCTGCTGCTGAGAAGCGGTAGCTGGGATGGAGGAATGGGGGCAGGAAGGAATGTTACCCTCTAACTCTACTGCTCCTTCAGCCCTCGCCTCTTGACCTTGAACCCACGTCATAGTTTCCTCACTCCTTACCAACTCTTCCTTTCATCTTACTCATGCAGAATTCAAGCTAGTAGGCTTTGTGAGCTCATTACTTTTCACGTCAACTACAACTTCTTTGGCTTGAAGCAGAAACCCAGGAACCTACAGGCTGTGGTAGCCAAAAGGTCAAACTGCCTTTGTACAGACATAAGCAGTGAATGGACAGAGGGGCCAATTAACCTGTGCCCCTAACCCTGCAGAAGTTAATGAACATGGGTAGCATTACTACTGGCTGCACTGTAAAAGGGCAAATGTGTGGTTGCAGTGTTAGGACACTAATAAGCGAGTGAGCAAGCAGCATTTTGAAGGATAATTTAATTTTAATCACTGGTCAGAGATTTGTGGAAGGCAGAGAAGGCATTTTGGGCTTGCCACCGTCTACAGTACAACCACAGAGGTGCCAGTATGGCAGTAAACCACCTTTTTTCACATGCCCTAGCACAAGGTGGACACAAGCGGAGCGACAGGGACATCAGCAGAGCAACAACCAGGCGTATCTGCTAGTCTGAGATGCAGAAAGAGCCACAGACTCAAAAGGGCTTGGGGAGGGGTGGTGGCTGAAAGGACCCTGTCCTTCCTCTTATATTGTAGAGCTGATCCTGCTTGTGTGTCGCACAGAAAGGGAGAAGGGAGAGAAATCTCCCTCAAATGTCAGCATGCAATCTTTGGTGGCTTGCAGTCACAAATCAGCAAATTCACACGGATAGACCTAGGTCTGAGTGAGTCTACGGCTTATTTCCGTGCAGGTTATCATACTGTGCACAGGATTTTGCAAGTGCAATTATAGTCTCCGACATCTTATCTAAAAAGAGTGGTCACCATAGTAACGTCTGAATCACATGGCACTGCACACCTGATACCAATCAATCTTGAAAACATCTTTTTAAAGAAACAGGCTCCTGGAAAACCGCAGATGGAGGTTTCTTGTTGAGACTAAGATGCTCTCTTATAACAAAAATGGAAATTGTACCTTGTAATCTTCTCATTTGATCCTCCATACAATCCCATTCTCTTATCAGTTTACAAAAGTGATAGAAAATAAAAAAGGGCAACGGTTCTGTGCTGAAAAGAGTGACAAACAGCCAAGTACAGCTGGCATGTAAATGGTATGTTGCATTTTCCCCCCAGAGTATTAACTGCGACTTCTGAGAATACAGCCACGCTCTGGTTGCTGAAACACAACAGAAACATGCCTACCATAGTGCCTCTCCACCTTCCCCGGACACCACATTTCCCCTCAAATTTAAAAAAAAAAAAACACAGAAATTTCATCAGCTGCTTTCTCCCTTTTTGCTTTCCCAGTCTGCAATTTAGTTTAGTTGATTACAGTTGTGTTCTTCTGTGTCAGTAAAAGAAAAGGAGCATGTTTAAGGAAACAATGTTTGTATTTAGATTTGAACTATGGCTTTCTGAAGTGCATTCTGCCACCAGCCCTCCAGACGCATCAAGCAGCCAAAGAGCGGATGAAGTTGATGATGTCTCTGGGGTTTTTGGTGAGTTGCTTTTTTTTATACAGCTTCACCCCAGCAGCCTTTGGGCTATCTGTGCTGTGCTGGCTCCTCTACCCATTTCAACATCTGGTGCCTCTCATCATCCTAGCAAGGACATGGCTACCTGTTGATGAAAATAATCCCAGCAAATAATAAAGTTCAATCTACTTCATCAGTGTTTCCAAGATAGTCTTGATATTTCCTATTTGATTCTATCCCAAATTATCGCTACTTTCATTATTTGAAAGTCTACTACTACTTAAATTTCCTTTTAAAAGGACTGGTTTTGTTCAGATGCCTTCCATCTCTGTCATCTTCTGTTCCATCTATATTTTATTTTTCAAATAAGTCACAGCTATCATCATTTATTCTGGCAATGCCTCGTCTTTATTCAATGTGTTTTCAGAATAGGAGAGCCACTGCATTTGCAAATGCCATTGACTGACAAAAGTTGGGATATCCAACTGCCAGAGTGCTAGTAACAAATTTGCTTAGAAATTCTTCTAGCATCCTGGAGATGAGTGTGAAAACGACAGGAGTAGACACTGCATGAGTCTAAGGAGGTAAGGAGATGCCCTTTACTAAGCTTGCTGAAGTCACGAGAACCTGCTCACCCCCTCTTGCCATTCCGTCGCTGCTGACCCACCAGAACAGATTAGGTGCACACGAACTGCTACCACAAGTCGTGCTGTCTGTAACACTAGTGATCATGGTGTCCTGTTATCCGTAAGGAAGTCGGGCTTTAAATCTGCTTTCATAGAGCGTGGAAGTTAAATTTATTCAGCTGCACTTCGGATGTGTGTCTCACAGTAAATGGAATTACTGTGCGACAGGGCAAGAGACCCCCCACAACGGAAAGGTAAAGGTCCAAAATCGAAATTAAGATGTCACGAACAGCTGACATCATTGAGTTTTAAGCTATGCCAGGGCCCAGACACGGTTTTCAAACTGCATAGGAATCGATAGCAAAAGAGATCCATTGATTCTGGCGAGAATCAGAGACTATACTTCGATTACATCCAGTATCTTTTGCAAAAGTAAGTGGCAAGGGAATATCAGGAAAGTGCAAGTGTGTTGTTACAACAATTGAGAAAGCTGCTGGTGGCCTCCTGGGCTTTATCCGCCTCAGACTATACCCTTCCCAAATCCTTAGTTTAAAGACAATAACATAATCCGTGCAGTGAAACACACAAAACCAGTCCACCCTCGCCCTTAAAGAGCTTTGTCGTAAATAACTAATTAACTATGCAGTTCAGCCTGGAAGGCATTCGGACACAGGCACCCAGGAAAAACCCAGTTAAGGAACAGAATATCACGTTATAATTGCCACTGCAAAACGATGATTCATTTGTTTTCCATGTCCATTTATAAATTAAGGGTCATCATCATAAAAAAAAAAGCGGCGAGGGTCAAAAATGTCAACAGTATTTTCATTACCTTCTCTAGCAGGTCTTCATACGCTTTTGCTGACAGCAAGATCACAAATCTTTCACCCTTACGCAGCTGACTCAGCAATGCTGTACAAGCTGCCAGTCCTGCAAGTTCTGAAATGTGTGCTAAAGTGAAGCTTTCTGTTAAGCTTGCCTTCCTTTGAGATTGTCCTTACGTGTATGAGCTTCAAATACCAAATACTGGACTGTGGACGTGGCATGTTCCTTTCAGGCTGTGTTTGGGTTTTTTTAGTGCTCCGTTAGGAATACAATCTCTATATATACACATCTACACTGTGACTCTCTTTTATCCCCTGATGCCATACATACAGTAGAAATAACTAATAAATAGCTTGCTAAACAGCTATTTGTACAAGTACAAACACAAAACCACTAGATTTGATAATATATTTTCCTTTTATACGAGTGTAAAATTGTAGTGAAATAAAATCAGCATGCTTAAAGTTCGGGCCATAAAAAGCAAACACAATCAGAACAGCAGAACAAAGAAACAAAACAAGTCAAAAAGTCTGTCTTCTGAGTTCCCCTTTCAGACCCAGACTTCCATCCCTGGCACCTATGGTAAAGACTTTTTTTTCCCTAGTCCAGTTTTCATTTCTGTGTGTCAGTACTATTGCCTAGAAACGCTTGATAGCTTTTTTACCCTTCTCTTTCTGTGTCTCAAAGAAGAGCAAAAAGCAAAGATAAAGCCTGGATTCTCTGACTGGGTTTGTCTTCGTACTGTGATTGATGAGGCTGATGCTGTACTAAATTTAAACTTGAAAATGTCAAAAACAACATCTCTCCGAAGCACAGGAAGAAGGGCACCCACTCAGCCCATTGCTGTACGTGGCGTAGCCTGAAGTTGCTCGAATAGGCGCAAAAACATTTGAAGACAGAGGCCTGTCTCCTAAGAGAGGATTTATGGTATTCATTTACCTGGAATTTAGACTGAACAACCGCTACTTTCTAGCTGTGAAATGTAAAAGGAATTACTACCTGCTGCAGCCCAGCGCTCCCTTTCTCCAACTACACCAGGGAAGGGTTTCAGCCGCACGTCCCCGGCGAGAGCCACCTCCCCCAGCGAGCAGGAGAGGGACAAGCCACCGGAGAGGTCGCTGCTCCCTGCCAGCCCACACACAAAGCTCCCTTTGTCCCCCGAGACTCCAGCTAAGAGGATGTGTGCGCCTTACCCTCTCCCGTGGCTGTTCCCCACCCGTGAAACGCATGAACAGGAGCATTGTGCAGAAGCCTCTACTCCAGCTAGCCGGATGGTCAAACAAGGGGGATGCCCAGCGCACCTTGGGGTGGGGGTGTCCTCTCTTATACCCCATCCTCACTTCTGTTTGTGATCAAATAATTTGACCTATTCAGAGTAAAAGGACACTTCTGGGGGATTTCAATGTGATTTTTACTGAGAGCTATTAAATGACAAATACTTTTGAGCACAGCCTTAAGGTCCCTGATATTTGATTTATGCATCATAGAAAGTCACGGCAAATACCAGTGCATCCTCCAGACACTCACTTGCCACTGTTTTCCCAAGGTACCCATGCCTTTCCCAATCATTCTCAAGATAAAAACGTAAAAGGCAACTGGCATGTCAACAGATTAGAAAGAAATGGCATCTTACAGCTGCAGTCTTTCAATTTTTGTTCACTTTCTGTTTCCAGTGAAGGCATAACCACTCCTAGCTCCCACTTGTTTTGGAATGAGGGGTGAGGGCACCGCTAAACACCTATCATCCAAGTGCACCTGCTCCTCGTCTGTCCCATGGACTGCAGAAAGGTAACCTACAGGAGACACCTCTGTCCCATCACACACAGAAACAGGGGGCCTGTAGACACTGGAGGCCCCCACAATTAGGCTCCTGATGTACTTACCAGTTGCGTCATTCTGCCTTCAGGCAAGTTTGCATCTTTCTTAGGAGCAGCCTCCAAAGTGCTGACCTCTGCTGAAAGGCATTTTATGTCAACTATTGAAAAGCACAAGCTTACCAGCCGAGTACAGCTGTACTGCAGGGGAAGGACCAGAACTTCATCCTACGGACAAACCATTCTCCTTAGGCTTCCTGCAAGTACAGCATCGCTTTGGCTGTAAGAGGCCAACTTGCTCTTTCTTCTGAAATACATAAATATGGCATCGGTTTGGACCGTGCAGTGCTTTTATAGCACATATTTAACGTGCATGCAGAGCAGCTTTAGAGATTCCTCTGTCCTTTTTATGAGAGGTTTAGACATGGTCCCTCCAATGAAAAAATCCTTCATCACGATTCCTCCTGGGTCTAGTATAATTATATTGACCTCGGTGACAGTTCCCCACTCAGTGTGGTGCCTATACAGTCCTTGGAAGCTTTGAAGGAAAAAAAAAGTGTCTATATTAAAGAAACAAAGATGTGAACTTAACATGGACTGAATATTTGGTCTGACTCATGCTGAAGTCAGGGGGAGCATTTCTAGGATCTCAGATGCAGAACAGGGCTCGAAGAGGAGGATTTTGTACAGGCTTGAACTAGCAGCGAGGAATTCTGCCTTCTGTGAAGCATCTTTGAACCCTGAGAGGATGCACAATGACTTAATCCTCCTCAAACAGCCGATGCTGAACATGAAGGATATTGGCAGGCATGATTTCCACATTGTAAACTCATATTTGAGGAGATTATCTTTCAAAAATGGATGGAGCTTATAAATTTGCACATTTTTACCATTCCCAGACACATAGAGATGTGGGCTCTACATCTGAACAGATAAAGGAGGTCAATTTAATTTCTGGTCCCATGTTGTAAACTATTAAGCTACACAACTTGTGTCATAAGCATTATCTGCAGTGAAATACGTAAAAAAATTACATTTCATTAGTTCTTTTATCAAGGTTTAAAAAATGTCTATAGTTGATTAGTCTTATGCTTAAGCCACATCTATTTACAGTTGTAGTTCTTTGCTCTACCAGTAACTTGAGTAAGCAAGGGCATTCTACTACTTTCAAAAGAAATTTCACAGATGCAGAGAGTAAAAATCCTTTCCCATACCCAGTGTTATTAATACTTATTGATAAGCATTTCAAACTCAAAATCTGTTCTAAACATTCAGGAATGAGCACCACAAAGAAGCTTTTTTTCAGCAACAGAAAAACAATTTTTCAAAAACAAAAAAAACCCCAAATCCATCTATATTAATGAGGCCGAATTAAGCGTCTTTCCCTTGACAGTCCCGGCTGTAAGTACCTGCTGAATTACTTACGGACTTGCGGAACTGCTGGTATCTGCACTTCTCATGTGGGACCTCGAGGAACTTAAGTTAAATGATACAGTGTAAAAATCATCTCATTAGGCGTTAGTTTTAATTATGTAAGTTTAGATGTTTTGCTAACATATATTTTCTTCATACGTTCAAACACAACATGAAGGAGTTCTGCTCTCCTTCTCAACAGGATCTTAAAAATCACCAGGACTGTTTCTGTTTCTTCCAGAGCTGTGACTAGTTCCTGCTTCATTCTCTTCTGGGACATCTCAGTGTACGCCTTCTGAAAGCAAGCGAGTAGGTAGATGATCTGATGGGTGTTCACGGCACATAACACCCTTTCTCACCTCAGTATTTCTTTGTGTGCTGAGAGGCACATGGGCAATACTTCTGCCTTCGAAACCGCCTACCCTGCCACTGGCAACATCCCTACGTACCTGAAGTGGACAAGAAAGCGATGGCTACAGCTGGGGTAAGGACAAGGAGACGACTACATCAACTGGCAGAGGGTAATGAGGAGGTAGCAGTGACATCCAAAACATTTATGTTTTGGCATGCAGTGAGGCTTGGTTTTGAGAAGACTGGGCCTATCATTGTGGATGTCTTGTCCCTCGGTCAGGATCTGTGTCAGAAACCAACACTCTGCAAATTCACGCACCTCCACAGTTTTATGGTTTGCTTTCCATTACACACGATCTTAGCATTTCAAATGTCCACAGAATCAATAAGCAACAAATCTCAATTGTTTCCAAGACAGAACTTGATGTCATGCAGGTGGCTTCAGGGAGCAATTTCTGGATGTCTGTGGCAAATCTATCCTGGGTCTAAAAACTGGGTTCAATCTAAAGAGGTGATTGAGAGGTTCAGAAGGTAATTAATAATGTTGAGAAGGTAATTTAAAAAACTGAAGAAAGCAAAATCTATCAACAGCTATTAAACACAAAGACACTGCATCTGGCTCAAGTAACCCGTGAGCTGCTGAGCGCTGGACACATGGAGAATATAGAGGTGATAGTACTTTCATGTGTTCACAGTGTTTTTCCAGGCACTTATTTTTTATGTCTCTCAGCCAGTTCAACCGTTTTTATGATCTGGAAGAACATCTAAAAATAAAAATAAACCCCCCAACAAATGAAATGCCCATTCTGTCAGTTCAAAGCAAATGGAAAACTTCCCTCCCCTTCCATACCAAAGGGCAGTCCAGGTCATTTAGTCAACATCAATTTAAGAAAACCCATTCCTTTCTGGACACCCAAGCAGCGGAACAACACAGCACACCAAGGTTTCTACTCCGGTGTTTGCTGCCTGGTGCTGCGGTGAGGCAGAACATCAACTTTCTCACAGTGAAGACCACAAAAAAAAAACATTTTCTGTTTTGATTTCCATCCCCAGAGGCTGGTGTATGTGACCACCTCCAAGTAGGCCCACAGCAATCCCCTGCAGAGGTGAAGGACTAGTTCCTCCTGTGGCAAGAAGTCAAATGTGGCTGCTGATTTTGGAGGCGTAGAAAGCAAAAATCTGAAAGTAGAAAATTACAAGGGTGTTTTGGGCTAATAAGACATTACAGCTTTCCAATGAAAATGGGAAAGGATCCTATTAACTGTTCATTCAGTTCAGTTTTTTTATTTCAAAGAAGCATTAAAGAATGAAAAAGTACTCTAAAGATTGAAAGAGCACAATCAGAAAAGAACATAAGATTATCAATTTTATCTTCCTATTGAAACTGTATGACCCATCCACTTCTGCTGAACTCTTGCTTGAATGGTAAAATGGGAAGTTTCACAGTGGACAAAGAGGTGAACACATAGGTTTTTCCATATTGATCATCTCCGAAGCCCAGCAACTCTCCGCTGGTGGCTGCAGAGGCAGCCCTGCAGTGCTGCAGGTTGCCCTTCTGAAAGGGCAGCAACAGGAGCAATCAATTCCTAAAGCGGTGCTCTTCAAAGCAAGGTGATGCTGAGGTGATGCTTGACTGATAAAAGTCAAATGCCCCAAAGAAACACCACCTGCTCTCCTGCCTGCAGGGACATCCCTTACATTGGGCAGTCAGGACACGACAATTTATGTGCTGTATCTGCCATAAATAAAGCTATCAGCATAGATGTGAGAGCTGAAGTCAGCAGTTCCAAAACTAAATCCCTCTTTAAAAAAACCTGTGATTAGAAAGAAAAGGATGTCAGAAACCCAGACCCACCCTAGCAGCAGCTTGTGGTAACTTGCCAATGTTCAGCTGAAGCAATCTGCTGGCACACCAGGGCATGCTAAAGGTTAAATGGCATTTGGAGGTGAGGGGAAGGTGGTCCCAGGGAAGTTAATAAATCATATCTGATCCCTAAAGAGGTGGAAAGGGATGGCAGAGGCAGAAAAAGGTTTTCCTCAGCCTTAGTTCTTGCACAATACAGGCCAGACACAGCTACAGCCCAAGGCGTTCCCTGAGGGTTAGGACTGCACCTCTTGGCTCTCAGTGGAACAACAGCATCTCTGCAAAGAGCAGGAGAGGGAAAGCAGGAATCATTAAAGGCCAGCTCTAATGTCTGTGTACTCCGTTACAGCTTCATCCATCAAATGGGATTTTTACAAGTGCTTTGCAATCCCTCCCTGCAAGACTCCTTGGTGCTATCAGTAGGGGAATGCAATTTTACACATCATGAAACCACAGCATTTATATTTGCATGTAGCAAATAACAAAAACCAAAAAAAAGCATAACTGATGTCAACGGCTGAAGCCTGGATGATAGGCTGGAAGAGAAGCAAGTATGTTTGAAAACTACTGTCCTATGTCCAGAGTCACTCTCAAGTTCACCATTCATTTTCCCCTCCCCAATTTCATGTCACTTTATCATCACACTTTCTCCTTCCTTCCCTCCACCCAAACTGTTCTGCGCAAGAACCTGTCGCATTTGTTAGCACAAGGGTCTCCATCATGCAGCCTCTATAATCGCATTTGCTAACATTTCTTTTAACCTAACAGGCTGTGACTGACCGCATGTTTTTCCACATCTGATATCACTGAGATCAAACCTGATACAAAACAGCGGAAGGAAGCGGTGGCACACAGCGTGTCCAAGGATGTCACATTGACGATAACTGAAGGTAACCTCCAGACTCAGTGTGCTGTGAAACCAAACCTCAGGCAATCTGGTGGTGTTCTTGCTCTTTTTTGCTACATACACCACTTAAATGATAGGGGAGTACTTATGCAGCTTTCAGCAGCCTCTAAGTGAACACAATTCTGATGTAAATTCACCAGGTATTATTCCTGGTCCATCTCTCTCTCAGGAATGCACAGCAACAGCATTCCCTCTGTTCATTCCAGGAAGGAAATCTTCCCTTTACCCATGTTCAGAAAAAGGACGGATGCGCTGGCTTGTTCTGACCACAGTTCATATGTCAATGCTCAACACAAGGATATGTTCAGGCCACACATCAATCAAACACGCAGCTTTACAGCCACGAGCAGGCAGACCTCCAGAATTTTTGATTGCCCTTGGTATGGAGGACACCACCAAAGAAAAAGCAGAGCCAGTGTACCACTGTGCTGCAGACATCCATCTGAGAGGCTAATGTAGCCGGGCACAGTTTATAACAAATATTCTGAATTATGTCAGAAGCCAAATTCACCCTCATTTACCCTCAAGCTCAACAAGGCAGACAGGCACCAATACAACACACTGCCCTTCAAGTCCTGCGTGGTCCATTCCTTAAGGCCTTGATGAGTTGTGGGTCTAAGCTGCCTAAAAGTACCTCTTGAGGCAGGAAACTCTTCCTGAAAGAGCTGTTAAAAAGTTCTTCTAAAGATGCTTTGCTTCCAAAAAAATGCATTAAAAGCCCAGTAGAAATAGTGCTGCATAGGGTAGGATACATCTCATGGAAACGAAGGAGCACATGGCACAGTCCTCAAGATTTCATGTTTTCAGCCAAGTTCCTTTCACGGTTTTGTTCAACATCAGAAAAAATATTCATGCACAGCAATTCAAGCATGCCCATTCCCACTAAAGGACGTCCAAGCTCTACAGCCAAATTCTCCTTCAGCGTGCTGAGTTTTCTCTCACTGTTTGTCCTTAGTGATTTTTTGCTTCTCTGAAGAATTCTGAGGGCAGCATGAAGGAAAAGAGGCAACAGGTATTTAGCAGTAGTATCATGTCTGTTAAAACCACAAAAGCTACCCTGCCACAAATACCATTGCTCAGGGGGTTGTGCCCAACGCTCAGGCTCTTCCCACCACACATTCTTCTTAGGATGCATCGGTCAGCCAGTCCTACACTGTCCTCTCAGTTTTTGTCCTCACTTTCACAAGCTAATATTTGGTTCTTCAGAGACATACGTTTTGAACACATCTGCAAGCTAACTGTCAAAATACTCAATAGATATATGAAAATTACATCTGGATGAAGAAAAAGGGATGAATACCTACAAATCAACTACTCTCTTGGAATTGTGGTCTTTCAACTACAGAATTGGAGGTTGAAAAATGGGTACCAGCTATCAAAAACTGACACAGACAAAATAACTTAGTCAAAGGAGAATGAGCTGCAAGTTCACGCTACATCCTTTACCAGTGCAAGTGGCAATTTCATCTGAAACTGTAAATGACTATAAAAAGAAAAATCCAAGTCAGGATATACCAGTAACCTTCCTGAGATTTCACGTGGCAAGAAAATAAGCAGAACCTACGTATCCAGGAAAGCTGTATTTAGTAGAGTGTGGTTTCAAGTCGCTTACTAAGTGACCCCAAATGGTTCAATGGACCTGGAGTAGTTCAGTGGCGGTAGAGAAAAACAAATCAAGTAAAACAACAGTGCCCAGTCAGTGCGATGGCAGAACACTTGCGTTGTGCCGCATGTTTTACATACCTGCCAATAAATGTTTCCGGGATCATAAACTTTTTCACAAACAATGAATTTCCATTATCATCCGCTTGGCACAACTGAATCCAGAGTACATCACTCATTTGCCTCATTAGAAGAACATAAACTCCTCAGTCTTTCACTAAACTTTCCCGGTGACACGGTTGTCTGTTCTGTGTTTTGAAAGCTTCATCTCACAACTCAGAAGATAACTTTTTCCCATTTTAGCAAGAACAAGCTGGAGATCCATGAGAAAACCTGCCCCTGCCTCACAGATGACCAGCTGAAGGATGGCCTCCAGCCACAGGGCAACAATTCCAATGCAGGGTGCCCCATAACCAACTGGGAGGAGCATCACCACCAAACTACAGCATGGAGGGATCTGTGGGGTGCCACAACCTAGACCCTGGCACAGATCAGCTCTGACAGCCAGATGTGGCTCATCAGCAGGCTGGAGAAAAGGCTGAAGAACAGTGCAGTGACTGGGACCACAAATGGCTGTGAAACCACCAAGCTGACGTGGGGGTGTGAGGCTGAAGCCAAAGGTGTGATGCTCAATAGATGCGATACCACAAGCAGCAGACAAATAGCTACAAGTCTTTCTCCCCTTCCTCATGTCCCACGCTCTTGGATGTGGAGAAGGAGGTACTTGCTACACCGCTGGGAGGTACTGCTATGCGGCGCACCAACATCTGGGATTTGTTGAAGCCCATTCTGGATTGATTGGATAGCTGCACTCATTACTCCATGCCAGAGAAACAAACACAAATAAAAAAATCAGGGTTACATAGTAAAAATGCCTTTCCAAAATCAAGTTGTGAAAGATAAAAATAAAAGTTTAAATGAATTTCTGAACCAGAAGTAATCAATTTGGTGGAGTAGTAGAAAAGCTCTTTTGATCTGTTTGGGTTTTTTTGTTTGGTTGTTCGCTTGCTTTAATCTGAACTATCCATCAATCTAAAGCTCTGTACAATTCCTACATTATCTGAGGAGGCACTGCTGATTCAAAGCAAGGATTAGTTACAAATCTGTGCCACCCCAGATCCATTAAAACTGTGAGTTAGTGGATGGGAAAAGGGCAGACGCATCTGATCACTAAAATGAGCTTTCTTACAGATTTCCATGTTTGATTAGAAGTATCTTTCCTGGTTATTGTCGTGGTTTAGCCTCAGATGGCAACAAAGAACCACGTGCCGCTCGCACGTGCCTTCCTAATACAGGAAGGATCGTAAGAAAAGGCAAGACTCTTGGGTTGGGACAAAGGCAGTTTAACAGAACAGCAAAGGGAACAGGCAAACAACACCACCGCCACCGCCACCGCCACCGCCACCACCGATAGGGGAATATACAAACGTGATTACGGAACCGCCGCTCCCCGCCGCTCGCCGACCGGCCGGACCCGGGATGCCCCAGCCCGCTTTTAAGCAGCAACGTCCTGCCCCCTCCCCCGGCAGCTCAGGGTGGGCGTGGCTCACATGGCATGGAATACCAGGAAAAGTTAACCCTATCCCCACCGGAACCAGGACAGTTATACAGATCCACTGGTACACTGGAACACCAGAGCTCTTCCTGAATTGTGGAGATGAGAATAAGATAAGTCTTTACCACCAAAACAGAAGCAGCCTCACACAGTGCAATTCAGTACTGCATACACAGTGCAAAATAGCGCAAAACCACCAGTACAATTTCATTCTTCTGAATAGTAAAGATATTTTAATAAACTCTATTAAACCCAAGCGCCAGTACCAGTCCCAGCATTAAATCGTTGAATACGGAGCAGTCTTTCTACAGGAAATTTATGACCAGAGGAAATGTTCTAGCCTTGGTATTTTTATAGCATCCATTAATTTTCAAATGGAGGAGGGGGAGATCCAAGATTTCAAAGGCTATTCAAAGTGTCCTCTACCTTGAAGAAGGAAAGCAACCTGAATCGGGACACCTGCCACAGCTCCCGAAACATGAGATGACAACCGGGTACAACTGCTGTCGCCAAGGCACATTCATTTAGTCAGCCACCATTCTCCTCAACAAACCAGAAGTATCCACAAGGTCTCATTAGATCCATTCTGCCCATTTTGGTTATAAAACCAAACCACTCCGACCTTTTATCTCACTCCTCTGCCCCCTACCATCAAAGCCCATTGTCAAAGCCACCGTGCACAGCACCAAGGCCAAATGTCACACAGCAAAGGGTCCTCAATCCCCTTCCATGTGCCACAGACCTTATTCCTCCTTGACACGCTTGTTTCAGGCTTGACAGACCTTGTTCAGCCTTGACAGGCTGAGAGAGTAGGGGTTTTGTTCAGCCTGGATAAGAGAAGGCTCTGGGGAGACCTTATGCAGCCTTCCAGTACCTGAAGGGGGCCTACAAGAAAGCTGGGGAGGGGCTGTTTGCAAGGGCACGTAGCGATAGGACGAGGGGCAATGGTTTTAAACTAGAGCAGGGTAGGTTCAGATTAGACATTAGGAAGAAGTTCTTTACTCTGAGGGTGGTGAGACACGGGAACAGGTTGCCCAGAGAGGTGGTGGAGGCCCCATCCCTGGAGACATTCAAGGCCAGGCTTGATGAGGCTCTGAGCAGCCTGATCTAGTTAAAGATGTCCCTGCTTACTGCAGGGGGGTTGGACTAGATGACCTTTAAAGGTCCCTTCCAACCCAGCGCATTCTATGGTTCTATGATTCCATAATTCCTCGAGCCACCTGTGGGTCTGTCACCCCAGCTCTGCCCCTTCCCACAGGCGGCTGCCTTTCCCACGGCGTTCAAGTGAACATCCCGCAAACTCAGCACCCCAGATGAGAAATACAGACAGTTTATGAGCTATTTTCTGGCGATTTATTACGAAAAGCAGCATGATCTGAGGGGGAAAAAAATTAAATATATAATTAACTGTTATTTTTGTTCCTCTAATTTAGAAAATGAGGGTGCAATTTCCTCCAGAAAGCAGATGCCACAGAATTAGTGGTGGGTTTTTCCTGGTATTTTGTTCACAGTTTAAACATTCAAATTGGAGTCTCAATAAGTGTTTGTTGAATGTTTAGCACAGTTAAGCTCTATTTTTATCTAGAGAAGTATTGTTTCAGATGTCACAGCTCACCAACAAAATGCTGAGCGCGACGTTCGTGCAGGGTGGCATTCCTCCTGGGAACTACAACTCCAGAGCTGTTACTGGAAACGCTGCCTTCTCTGGAGCAGCAGCTTTTCCCCCGAAACATAATTAACAATATAACACATCACTGCAGCTCTGCTGCAGCTTCCATTTGCAAACAAACTGGTGCTAATCTCTGTCAGATCCCAACGTCGCTCGCTCCTCGGCTTTCCGTCCTCCTCACCCTCTCTCCCTAAATTCAGAGTTACAAATATACAGGAAAACATGTGAAGACACTTTCTGAAGAGATGTAAAATGCAGAACAGAGTGTCTGCTGTGTTCCTCACTCAAAATAAGCCTATGTGCCTTTTCTACAGTCCATATGCTTTTTTTCTTAACAATTTTTGAAACTCCCATACTGATACCAGACATGACCATGCCGCAATATTCCTTCTTCAGCTTCAGGGTGGTTTTTCTTCCCCCGAGGATTCTCTCCTCTGAACAAACCCCGCACAGCTCCAGCCGCTCCCGAGGCCGGTACTGGCTGTGCTGGCACTTGTGCAAGCGCAGCTCCAACACCACCGAGCTGTTTTTAGCTCCCGTGCTGCCTGAGGCTGAGCATCTTCCCCCTCCCTCGTCACATCCCGATGTGCTGAGCCATCCACCCTCGTGCTTTTGGACGCAACACTCCCTCTTAGGAGATCGAGCCTTAAAAAGGTCTCCATCAAAAGGGCATGTCTGTATGTGTGCTCCTATCAAGGTCTTTGCCCCCAAACATAGGAGAGGTCAACACGGACACCAGAAAATCAGAACTAGATCTTATCCTGCACATATTTTGTTCAGCTCTCTAGATCAGCTCGTTGCCTGAGGAAGCAGTTCAGGCTGGCACGGGAGGAGTGGAGCCAAATCCCCCTGCCAGCTCCTGGTAAGACATCTGAACAGACATCCCTATTTTGGGAGAAGTTGAATTTCATATGGTAATCACATCCCACCTTCGACGGGCTCCTGCTTTTCTAAGCCTAAACTGCTGGTCCACCTCACTCACTCGTCACAGACACAACTAACCCATCCGCTGCCATCTATACATCAAATGTGACTCCCGTCAGATGGCAGCTCGGGCTGTCAGCCCCGCTTTTCTTCCTCTATGAAATACTGACATTGGAAAGTCTTAACAAGGAAACCGAGATTATAAGAAACATCCGTCGCTCCAGAGATGGCAGTGCCGGCTGTTATCTCTGCTCTCCAGTTCTCAACCAGGAATAGAGCAGGAACAAATGCACTCAATCCTACCCCGAACGGCAGCCCTTACAGAAAGGTCTGAGCTGGAAATCCCAGCTTTTTGGTGGCTTTAATCAAACGGAACAGCATCGGGAGGAGGCGGGGAGTGGCAGTGGGGAGAGGCTGCGCCATCCAAAATTTAAACTGACCTTTTTTTAATCTGCTTTGATTCACCTCTGATCTTACACACTTTTTCCTGAAAAGGTAAAGAAATGAGGCCAAGATAAATAAATAAATTACCATTTCCTTTCAAAATGTATGCTTAGAAAACGTACATAGTTAAAATATTTATAGTAAGAGCTGATCAAGCAATTAAGTATATTCAAAAAGTTCCCTTTTGAAAAAAAGTGTATCTCTGAATCTCATCTTTCAGTTCTTCCAGAGCATAAATCTGTATTTAATTTTAAGCAACAGAACTTCAGGTTTTAGGTTTTACACAAATCTAAGGAACAAGCAACTTTTAAGATCATTATGGTGTGAAGTTTTGATTTTTTTGGTAGCTATCACTCCACGTGGACTTGTAAAATAGGTCAGCTGTCTAAATTTGTTCAGCTTTCTTCTGTGCTCTTTAGATGCCTCACCAATTACTACTTCTTTCTAAAGTGGCGACCAAACTTGTTTGTTCTCTCTTTATATGACATAATTTAACTCTCTACAAAGGACAGCTTGTTAGCCAGTCACTTAATTAACACAGTGAATATACAGTTGAATGTCTGATTATATCCACTCAAGATAGCTAAGTTTCTGTAGTAACATTCAGTTTCCATGGTAAGATGCACGAATTGCTATAGTTCACCCAAAACAAGACATTGTCTCTACTTAAACGTGATTATTGCAAGTGGGTTTCCATTTGGAATGATTTTAATAAGCAGTAAAGGTAAATCAGTGAGTATCACGAATTAATATTTATTTCTTTTACTTTCAAAACTTGTTAGAACAGAAACAATACACTGATTCTACTGGGAAATATGTCTGAGAAACACATCATCCCATTTATTCTGTTTTACTTTGAAGTGCTACTTCCAGCTACCTGTAAGTAATGAGAATCTGGGAGGCAAGAAGGAACATAAAAATGCATTAGCCCGTTAACAAAAGGAACTGCGTGGACAGCATGTACACTCTCTTCCAACTGTAAGTGATAAAACTGCAAATTCTGAACAGAAAAAGCTAGCGTTGCCTTTTCAGTAAGTCTTCTTCCTAAAGGCATCGTGCTCTGGCTGTACGCTACATGCCTTCCACGTTCAAGTGGAGAGCTTCCAACCACATCAGTAACAGGATGTTTCCATTAGTAATTGGATGAGATTTATTTTTATTCAGTTCCTTCCACAATTCTAGCTTTTCCAACAAACGAATGCAAGTTCAAGGGGAAAGAAAACAAATATTCCTCCAGCCCTCACACGCTCACCTTCTTAAGCTTTTTTAAGCACTCCGAGGTAAACAGCAAGCACTTCCAGCGACAGTTTCTGAGTAACGATGGGGAAGAGTGAGGAGGTGGCTGAAAGCACCACTGGCTTCTTAATGCAAACTCTCTTTTATACTACTCAGGGAACACATGTTCAATCACTGCTTATGAAACAGCTTTGACAACATGAGAGGAGTTTTTGCTTGATGTTTGTTTAAGTGAGATTATTACTTTGGAGGCAATTGCTTTTATTTTACCTCCCCCCCCTTTTTTTGTTAAACAAAAGCAACCCAGAATCTTAATAACAGGTAAGTGAGTGGCTGTCTTCTCTGGAGACTTCATTATCATGAGGTTTCACTGCACTCCAGCTCCTCTGAGAAGACATTTAAAGAGAACCTAAGAAGGTAGTGTAGAATTTCTAATACCTGAGCCATCCAAGAAGAAAAACAAGCCAGACATATTAGAAGAATCCCATCCCCACTGAGGGACTTTTCTTTAAAGTCTCAAAATCACGCCATTGCACGTGATGCCTACTGTCAAGAAAGCGATAGGATTAGTGTTTCATTTTTGAACACAGAACATAAACATCACGTTAACACTTAAGCAAAACATGTTTACAGAAATCCCTGCATATTTATGGTACTATATTGTGCCTTGGAGAAAGCTTTTCTTAGGTGAACAAAAGCAGCAGTAAACTGAATTCTTTACTGTGAGGGTGGTGAGGCACTGGAACAGGTTGCCCAGAGAAGTTGTGGATGCCCCATCCCTGGAAGTGTTCAAGGCCAGGCTGGATGGGGCTTTGAGCAGCCTGGTCTAGTGGGAGGTGTCCCTGTCCAGGGCAGGGGATTGGAACTAGATGATCTTTAAGGTCTCTTCCAACCCAAACCATTCTGTGATTCTATGAATTAGACTAGGAGCCTGATTACAAATGATTTTACATCACTGAATTTAACCATATTTAAGACAAATTATATTATCACGATATTTAAGGCAGGGACTGCAAACAGTTTTGCTGTTGTAAGCATCTGTTTGTTACTTCTTATTAAAGGTAGTGTCACTGGCCTTCTTTTACTCTGGAAAATAAGGGTCCCTCTTCCCTGTTATATTTTTTCATGCACAGATGGTAACAAGAACTTCACACCAACTTTTCAGAGGCTCAGCTTTGAAGTTGGGATGACAGGGTCGCAGGATGGCTCAGGCAGGACTGGAGCTCGGGAGGTCCCTGGTCGGTCCCTGCCGCAGCAGGCTCCGCGCCGGGGTCAGCTGGGGCTGCTCAGGGCTGTGTCCCCTGCGGGCTGGAACCCGCCGATGGAGCTGGCACAGCCTCCCTGGGCAGCCTGTGCCTCGGCTGTGCTGGCCCCGGGGAAAAGCCTTTTCCTCGGGTCCCATCTCAGCCTCTCCTGCTTGGTCCAGCCGATGCCCCTTGCCTCTCTGGCTCCCTCATCTCCACCACCTCCCCGCAGGAACCCCGGAGCCGTCTCTGCCCAGGCTGAGACGGCCCCATCCCTCAGGCGCTCCTCACAGGGCAACTGCCTCAGCTGTGATTGTTGTGCTCCTGGTACTCTAGAAAACGGCTTCTTCACCAGAGGAAAGCGCACCCTATTTTATATGGAAACAAATCAAGGTGAATCACATCGACAGCCCTTGTCAGCTCCACAGCATCAGCTGCGTCAGGGCTGGAGCTGTGCTCCTGTGTCCAAGCCCGGCGACAGGCAGGATTACAGCTAAACCAGTGTCTCACCTTCCAACTACAACTTGTCTCTGTAAGAACACCCCGTTCACGCTCTGGAAGAAGCGGCAACAGAAACAGGGCAGTCCCAGGGTGGCTTCCCTTTTTTGCAGGACAGTTTATAAAGCAAATCCTCCGCATTTTTATTCATACAGCAGCAGAAAAAATGCAGCACTCACACTACACCCTGGATTTAAATTAAGACGAAGGGCCACATGGTTGCTTAACACCTTGTCATATCACCTGTCAAAGCTAACAATGCTATTCACAATTGGCTAAGGCCTGAGAAAAGTGTAGACTTCAGGTATTAGGCATTCTACTTGGTACCGGGGGGAAATTCTGGTTCTATTTCAAATACTATTTTCCGAACTGCTTGTCCACTCAGAGACAGGATTTCTAGACATCATCTTCTGGCCTTCTGATTACTTTAGTCCTCCTATCTAACCAAACCCTGTCCACAACAGATGGAACAGAGCTTCCAAGTTCTCTGTATAAACACTTACAGGACAAATCTTACCAACAGTATTTAATGGAAACTCTCTTAATTAAGGACTATAAGATCCAACTGTGTAGATACAAATTGCTTATGAACAAAGCATACCACATATTGCCCAAGAGTTAAAGTTATTTTTGATGAGGCAGAGGACGAGTGTAGACTCACCTTAATGATAATCTCTTTGGCATCACACATTGATACGTTGTGGAGCACTTTTATTAGTTAGTATGAAATACATAACAGCTGCCAACGCTTCTGCTTCTGTCTGAGCAAAAGCAAGATACCCTGTCACGAAGAAATTATAAATATCGATGGGTGAGGTGCTCGGCTACAGGATACAAATGACACAAGATTCAAAACTAGGGAAAACAAGACTTAAAGCAAGTGTCAAGCCTGAGCAAAAGGAAATACTTTATCCAGACAGAACACATAGTCGTGTGAATTTTATTAATGCCTCGCTGGTATCTCAGCCTCAGTCAATAGACATCATACAGAGATCATGAAACCCCCGTCCAGGTGTTTTCTGTAGTGTACATGAATATACAAATAGACACAGAGCTTCCACATAAACATTCCCTAGGATACAGGATAACTCCAAGATGTTTCCTCATCAGAATATGTTATGTCATGGGGAAAATGTACGCACTTTAATGCAATATTGTCCTGAAAGTATGAAGAAGTAGCACTATTAAAAGCTCTGGGCTCACAAACTGAAAATTCCTTCCTTCCTGGTCCTCCTCATTTTCATTTTTGTTGGTTCTTTTTCTTTTAAGGCCTATCACACAGGTACTACTAACTGTTTTGTATTCGCAACTAACTCAAAATACTGTGAAGAGTGTCGTAGTGCCATTCCCCTTCAACAAGTCAGCCTGCTCCACCAGGAATAATAATCACAAAGACCAAACCCAGAGATCTGAAGGCATGTGGGTTTGTCTTGTAAAAACGGCTTGCGTACTCCACTGATGTTCATTTTAATACTTGTTTTTATTGACCTGCTGTCTATTCTTTAGGCAAAGAGAGCTGCAGGATGTTGATCCGATCCAAGGCTGATTCCAAAGGCGGAATTTTCATTGCGGAGCAGGAAGCTGTCTCTGCCCAAGAGGTGTTGAATGCAGCACGTCTTCCAAGGGTATTTCAACAGCTCTGCAGCTGCGTTACTCATCACAGTTACAGGATACTCAGGAGCCTATGGACAAACTTGTGGGTTCCCCACAGAATTTTGTAAACCGGTTTCAAAGGTAATTGAAAAAGGCTAAAATAAAAGGTTGCCCATTTGCCCGTGAAGGCTGGAAAGCGGCATAAATTGTTCCCCTGTTGCGCATCAGCAGGTGTTTAGATCTGCAAACACAAACAGTACTGCGTACTACAAACCCATTGCACCTTCCGTCTGTTGGACCGAGTATGTGGACAGGATGGGGAAAGCCAACAAAGAGGAAAATAATGCATTGCTATCATTATGTATGCAGCAAATACAGCTTAAGCTGGATTAAAGAAGAAAAAAGCAAGAAGCGCTCCCTCATCTGCACTTGCATCTCTGGGATCTTCCTAAGGACACCACAGCAAAACGGAAGGGTTTTCATGAAGAGCTGCGTCCTTGCAGCCCGACCTCGGGGGTCACCACGGGAAGATGTGTGCTACCTACCAAAGCAGGGACACGCGGAGAAGCTTCTGCCACAGATATTCAGCGCTTGCCGTGCTCCGGTAAGCCAGCCCCCCAACACCCCCTGTCCCAAAGCCTCAGCCTGGTTGCACACCCCTGACACCGCTTAAAGGCTGCTCAAGGTCTGCCTCGTACTGCTAAGTATTTTATTTAAAAATTCAATTTAGTTATTTGTCCTTCTTAAGCAAGTGCCTACTTTTGGATATTAAAACACACTTGACCAATGAAATGGTTGTATTTTTCAGCGGAGAAGTATCTCCCCTTGTGCAGTGCGAACCTGACCCAGCTGGTAAAATCATCATCTCCCTGTCGCAGAGGTTCAAGTTCAACGCTTCTACTGGCAGGGTTTTAACATCCCTTGGATGCACCTTAACCGAAACAGACTGGGTAGCACCTCCGTACGTTGCTACATCCCGCATATGGGAGCAACGCAACTGCTGGCGAGGGGCTGAGGGTGAGGAACCGCCGTGGGAGCTGCCTCTGGAACCATCTGGGAGGGAGGCAGCCGGCCCGGCGTGACCGGTGGCGGCTCCCCGGGGTGCGGGGGGAGCCCTGCCAGGAGGGGCTGGATCCCTGCAGCGGGGAAGGAAGGATGTTTTGGCACCGTCGAAGTGCAAGAAGATGAGGCAGGGCAAGATGTTATGTGAGCATATGTGCCTATTCCCAGAGAAAAAGAGGTTCTTGTGCGCCTCATTCCTCCTCTAAAGTCAAATGTAATCACTATACAACACTATCCTGTCTCTTTAGTGCAGAATTCAGGCTTTAATAATCTATAAACAATTTCTAAAAGGTGTGAAAAACCTAGTGCAACTTGAATGCGAATGTATATTTAAAAAGAAATTAGCATTACCCACTAAGCCACTTTACTAAATTGGTTTCATTTATTTATGTACGTTCATGGCCAGGCAGCAAGTCCAGTTGATACGATTTCTACAGTAGGAAAAAACCTAGAAAATCAACTTACTATACTATTAAAGCATTCTAAAAAACAAACAAAAGAAAACAAAACATACCCCCAAAGCAATTTTTTTTCACGGAAGTAATGAAAGAGAGAAGAAAGGAAGTTTTGTGATGGTATTAATGTTGGAAAGAGAAGGAAGGAGCAGATGGGTAATTACCCGTAAATACAGCTCTTAACTTTAGTTATGTAAGAGGACAAATAATCAGAACAATAACTACCCCTTAAAAGTCAGTAAAAGCATCATGTATTTATAAAGGTCTTGCTAGATAAACTCACAGTACCTTTCCACATTTCTCCTCCATTATCCTTCTCCTGTCATGACACGGGGAGTGTGCTAGAGCATCCCGCTACGCAGAGGGAGCAGGCAAGGACGTTAGGATGCAGCCGAACAGTTCAATGCAGAAGAAACAGCAGTGGCAGCAGGAAGCAAATTATAGTCTAATCAAAAACTTGTAAGCAATTCAGAGAAACTGATTGTGGAAGAAAGTAGGGTTTATCGTGACCACAGTAAGCAAGTGTTTACACTGAGTCAAGATAACAAAAGAAAATTACTGCACCATTGGCTATCAACCCTGTATCTAGAAGTAGTAAATTACGGGCTAGGAAAGCAACAAGTCGGTTTATGAAGTTAAGGAACAACAGCATTTATCTATACCTCATTACCAGAAATATCTCAGACAAATAGAGCTTATTTTGAGCTGACTATGGAGGGGAAAAGGCATGATCAAAACTTCCAAGACTGTGCACTCCCAAGGAGCAGAGAAATTGAAAAATATAATCACTAACCCTTGAGAAGCAGAAGCTATGAAGCTCAGCATCCTATGGAGCACCCATACAAATTTTCTGATGTCTAATAAGCTGAACACTTGCTACAGCTCTTCCCTCAGTGGGGGCATCAGCCTCATCTCTCTCATCTCCCCGGTCACCGTCAGTCTTGAGGTTTGTAAGAATTTCATCACTTTGAAATCTCTATTCTTCCACTTACATTGGTTGAAATTGATCCCCAGGGATAAAAAATTACTCTGGGGCAATGAGGGGAGCTATCAGTCAGACAGCAGCATTATTATTTTAGCTTCATCTCCTTCGGAAACCAAGTTGCAAAGAATATAGTCAGGACAGAAGGGAGGAAATAACAAACTGAAATCCCAAATGGAAAAACTTCTAAAGCCAGAGTTATTAAGTCAAGTACAGAAGACGTTATTTCATGTGAGGAAAGCCAGATTTGGGAGCTTTTCACAAACAGATCGCCATTCCTGACTTTCTAGGATTTCTGCTAAGCCATACTCTCAGGCTGCAACGAAAATCTGGATGATCCCCTTGTAAAAATGTAAATGCCAGAATCTTAATCCATCCTAACACAGCTGTTTGACTGTCCAAATACTTCTACCAGACCAGATCGCTTGGATTTACTTTTGTAATTCTCCCCTGCCAGTGCTGGTGGCAATCCCATGGGTCTGGGTGGCCAGTCTGGATCCCACAGAGTGGAACGAATCAAGCCATCAATCCTAAATCCTGCATTGTTTCACTCCCTGCAAAACTGTTTGAGAGAACAAGGAGCACTCTAGGGAGACGAAGACTTTTTGGCCATCAGGATATGGAGAGAGACCAGAAATTTCCCTCACTCTTCCCCCAAAGCCAGTCAAGAGGGAGCCGTGCCCAGAGAAGTGAGTAAGGTCCTGGAGCATCTTCACCAGCAAGAGAAATCAATGAAGTCCAGCAGAAAGCCTGGCAGGAGTTCAGGGAACGTACAATCTCCCACCAGAGTGATCTTTAGCTGATGGAGAAAACTACACATATGATTCCTCAAATTTTCATCCCAGGCTTTAGAAATCAAATGAAACAGGTACGCTCTGAATAAGTCATTAAAAACACTCATTGTTACACTAACAGAAAATATTATTTGAACAGGATAGATCAATAAATGGACACAAGGGAACAATTCTGCACTTCCAGACAGATTAACAACATGACCTGACTGAGTTTCTCTCTCTCTGCATTTCATTATTTGCATCAGTATTTTTTAAATTTGTCATGATTTTGAAGCTCATGTATATTTTCATAGCATACGGATGTCTGTTATGCTGTTTGGCTTAAATGTGTCATGACAAGTCTAAGACAAAATAAACCAGACTGGTCTCTATTCCAACAGGGTGCATTTGAAAACCTATCTGCAGAACTACACCTTCAGTTCTAATGGTACAGTGAGGTGACTGATTGCTTTTAGAAGTTATTTGGGTATTTCTAGTGAAGTTTCAGTTCATCTTACTTCCATGTTAGCAGTTTCTATCAACCACAATGTAACATTTCACAAACATGGTAACAGAAACATTCAAGTTCATAATTTCAAAGGGAATATTAACAATTCGAGGAAAAAACAACAAAACAAAACCCAGACCATTCTCATCCCCATGACTTCTTCAGTGAGGAAAGGCAGTGTCATGGTCTTGCCTTCAGCTGTTTTCAAGTTCTCTATTATGATCAAATATTTAATTCAAACTGGCTTTTGCTAGCTACCAGAGGTGATGAAGTTATACTGGGTAAGTCGATATGCCCTATGTATTTTCACATTCATAATACCTAACCACAATGCCCCCAAAGGCGGATTGAATTTTCTTGGAATGACCAAAGTCTCATTACTCTTCAAAATTCACAGCTTTAAGAATTGTGTGTATCGGTACCAACCAGACAAACAGCATGCTGTATATCATTTTATCTATTGCTTCAGGAATATTTTGAATACCCTTTTACTTTTTCCTTCGCTAAAAGCACTTGCCAGCTCTTCAGAGTCCACAAATAACTTTTAACAAATGGAGAGGAGCATCATTCATAACTGAATTAAGAAAAAAATCTCTTACTGCCAACATTTTGTTGCAATCAGAAAGAAAAATTCCTGCCTTGTGAGTGATCAAAGTACAAGGACACTTCTTGCAATCACGGAAAGATGAAAGTCAATGATGTATTTTAACTGATTTTCTAGGAACATCTTTTGCATCAACAAACTGCATCTTACTTGTTCATTATCCTGTCCGTGCAACTTTTAATTACGGAGTTCATGCACAAAGGTTATTTTTCAGAAATGTATTTTAATACAACTAAGAAGTGTTATTATGTAAATAAAGCTGGTGGATTTACTCTCTACTTTTCCATGTTCTTACGACGGGCCGTACAAACATAATTTCAGAAAGGTGACGTAGGTAAAAATTGCACCTGGAGCACTTCTGATTGCTTTTCAGCCGGAGCAAAGTCGTTTTACTTTTCCTCCTAATGAGAGGCAGTCTATTTCCGACACTTATTACCAGTTTCCCAGAGCACTTCCTAAAGGTTAATGCCTAACGCTGAACAAACCTAAAGCTGCTCGGTCGAATCGTAGGGAAGCATCTAGGGCAGGGAGGCACGGACAGATTATCCGTGATTTATCCACGGACACGCAGATCGCCGTGGGGGGACACACACACGGCGGGACGCTGGACCTCACGTCCCCGGGAGCACCCTGAGCATCCCCTCCATCGCTCCCCGGCTCCAACTTCTCCCCATGCCTCTCGTCCCACGCCGGTCAGAGCGGTGCCCGCCGCCAAGGGCGGCTGCGGGGACGAGGTGGCCGATGCTCCGGAGCCGGCAGGGACGCGCACCCTGCCTGGACACCCCGCCCAGCCGGGGCTGGGCTCCGCCGGCACCGCTCCGCTCCCCTTCGCGGCCGCAGGGTCCCTCGCGCGCCCCCGCGGGGGTGTCCCCTACCGGCACCGGGCGACCGAGCCACCACCCCAGCTGGCCACGGCCGGGACGGGGAGCGGGTCGCCGCCCTGCGCCGCTCTCCCTCCGACCGACCCCCGGCTTGCCCCGCCACCGCCCCCTCCACCCCCCTCCCGCCGCCGCCGCCGCCGCCGCCGCCGCCGCGCACTCACCCGGCGCCGGAGGAGCCGCTCCCGCGGCCGGCGGGTCTCTGCCCTCGGCCGCCGCCGCGCCGGGAGCCGCCGCCGCGCCGGAGGAGGCGGCGGGTTGCCGTGCCCGCCCTGCGGCCGCGCCGCCTCCCTCCACCACCTCCGCCGCCGCCGGCCCGGGGCCGGGGCCTCCCCCCGGCCGGAGCGCAGGAGGTGGCCGCAGCGGGGCAGCCCCGAGGGGATGGAGGGGACGGACCGTCGGCGTAACCCGGCCCTCGGCCCCTCGGTGGGGCATCACTCCCCAAAATAAAGTTTGCCCCCCAAACCCCTCCCCCCCCGGCAAGATTTCCTCTGCGGCCGGGAGAGGCGACGTGGCCGGGACACCCCCCCACCCCCCCCCATACACACCTCCCCCATACACACCTCCAACAAGGACGGCGACATCCTTTGGCATGTCCCTTGTTGGGACATGCCTCCCGAGGGTCCCTGTCCCCACCGTGGCCCTCCCGGAGGCACAGAGCTGTCCCGCTGCAAACCGATGGTGGCAAGGACGGCAGGTCCGGGTGCCTGGTCACCCCAAAATAGCGGTGAAAAATACAGCTCTTACCTGGAGCCTTGCTCGTTTTGGTCTCAGTTCTTCATGTTACACTTTTTTTTTTTTGGCTGCAATCCCTCAAACTGCACCAGCAAAATGACACAGGACATCCTCCCGCTCCTGCCCGATGCAAGCAGCCAGCATCTGACAAATTCTGCTGTGAAAACAACGCAAAAAGTTGGCACCTGGATGAAGCCATATGTGACCCTTTTTGGCTACAAGCTTTATTATACCACACGGGGAGAGGCCGAGGTGCAGCTGCACGCATCTGTTTTAAGACTTCTGCCCTCTGGGACATGGATTTACGCAGGAGCTTCAAAAAAAAATCCAACCTGGGCCTGAAATCAACAGTCCTTGCATTTTTTCCTCTTGAAATGTTGCCTTGTGAATGATATTGCAAGTTCTGTGTCTTAATCACTGCATTTTCATGGGAACACAAAAGCTAACATCTGGCATCTTCGAGTACATCAAGGCACAATCACATTCCCTACAGCTGGATGCGCAGGACTGTATTATACCAAACTGATTTTGAAAGCTTTTTAAAAGATCTAGAAATTTCAGGCATTGATTTTCAATGTAGTTGGGTTGTTTTTTACATTGTACCAAAAGGACTCTAGACTATCTATTTTGAAATCCCTTTAAACTGTTTTGAAAATCTCACTACAGGCAATCCATATTTATCTGAGCCTTTAACCAGCCATTTCCCTAGATCCAGTCACAGCCACGTGACAAGGGAACTCGCGCAGAGGTTTTCCATTAGTAACTGATATTCTGAGAACCCGACAGACTCAGCTAAAGGTGGGTAGCATCATACCTGGGTTTTTCAGTGCTTACACTACAAGTTATGTCAAGCTTTTTATCACACTTATTTATGATAACAAATAAAGGGAGTCAGAAGGCTAAAATTTTATTCTATTTTGAATCTCAAATTGGAATATTCCTGAATCTAAAATCCCTTGGTTTTACTTTTTATATTTTTCTGGTGTGACCTAAAATACTTAGGATCTATCGTTAAGTCTATTTAAGCCATATTACTACAGTAATCCAATTTACAATGGGAGCTTTAAATACCTAATAACTCAGGTGATGGCTTGAAATTGGTTGATTATCTTGCATTTTTATTGGACCTTTCCAAATGTCCTCTTAAAGTATAACAGCTGTATTTTGGAGCATGCCACTACTCCCTCCAAAATCTTTTTCTTAGAATATCGTTCACTATATCTCTATATTGGGTTTGTGTGGCAAGGTTTGGATAGCAGGGGTGGCTACAGGGATGGCTTCTGTGAGAAGCTGCCAAAAGCTTCCTCCATGTCTGACAGAGCCAATGCCAGCCGGCTCCAAGATGGACCCACCGCTGGCCAAGGCCAAGCCCATCAGCAACGGTGGTAGCACCTCTGGGATAACATAGTTAAGAAGGGGGAAGAAAACCTGCATAGTTGCAGCAGGAGAAAGGAGCGAGACTCTGAGAGCAACTGGTCTGCAGACACCAAGGTCGGTGAAGGAGCGGGAGGAGGTGCTCCAGGCGCTGGAGCAGATTCCCCTGCAGCCCCTGGTGAAGACCCTGGTGAGGCAGGCTGTCCCCCTGCAGCCCATGGAGGTTAATGGTGGAGCAGATATCCACCTGCAGCCCATGGAGGAACCCATGCTAGAGAAAGTCGATGCACCTGAAGGAGGCTGTGACCCCGTGGGAAGCCTGTGCTGGAGCAGGCTCCTGGCAGGACCTGTGGAGAGAGGAGCCCACGCTGGAGCAAGTTTGCTGGCGGGACTTGTGACCCCGTGGGGGACCCACACTGGAGCAGCCTGTTCCTGAAGGGCTGCACCCCATGGAAGGGACACGCACTGGAGCAGTTTGTGAAGAACTGCAGCCTGTTCTTCTCACAGGGGAGACTCACAATTGGGGAAGTTCGTGGAGGATTTTCTGCTGTGGGAGGGACCCCATGTTGGAGCAGGGGAAGAGTGTGTGAAGTTCTCCCCCAGGAAGGAGTGGCAGAGACAATGTGTGATGAACTGATCACTACCCCCAGTCCCATCCCCCTGTGCCACTAGAGGGGAGGAGGCAGAGAATGCAGGAGTAAAAAGTTGAGCCCAGGAAGAAGGGAGATGTGAGGGGAAAGTGTTTTAAGATTTGGTTTTTACTTCTCATTACCCTACTCTGATTGGCTTTGTAATAAATTAAATTAATTTTCCCTAAATTGAGTCTGTTTTGCCCATGACAATAATTGCTGAGTGACCTCCCTGTCCTTATCTTGACCCATGAGCCTTTTGTTACATTTTCTCTCTCCTGTCCAGTTGAGGAAGGGGCTGACCGAGTAGCTTTGGTGGGCACCTGGCTTCCAGTTGGGGTCAAACCACCACAATCTCCTTCTTTAATGATTTGTCTCTTTGTCATTTATTTTATTATTCAGGCAGATGGTTTGATTTCTCAAAAAAACCCCCTTAGGACTACTCTTTTTAGCTTAATGACAAAAATAAATGGCAGATATCTTTCATTTTCTGGGTTATAAGGGTCTACTCAGAAGAATGAACCTGCAGTTATTCTCCCATTAAGCTAGTATTTATGCTATAGATTTACATTCAGCAGCTCATTTTTCCTGCAGAAACTGGAATTCAGCATGCTGATCGCCTACAGTGCTTCATTTGTGTAAGGACACACGAGGAAAGAAGATGACACCCAACCACCTTATATATAACCATTACAGATATTCGTGCCAAAAAGCAGTCCTGGACTTCGCTTGATAACGTTGTGCGAAGGCCTTGACATCTTTCTAGCCCGTCTGGATGTCTTCTGAGGGAAAACCCAACCTGCGTATTGCTTCAGATTGATGTAGCAGTAGTACTTCTTCTGAGGCAGTAGATGTTGCTCACCCTTCCTCAGGCAGCCAGTGTCTGCCATGTGCAGGTGGGATTTCACGTGTGGTGTTTGGCGAGGAGAACTTCAGACACCGGTTCTGAATTAGACCCAACACGAATGTCTGGAAGAACCGCAGATGGCAATAAGTGAGACGGTTACTATATGGCAAGAAGCTCTTCAGGGATGTGCATGTTTCCACTGTGGCACTGAGAGAAAAATCCTTTCTGCAAAGGAGCAAATCAGTTACCTCAGTGATGTTCAGTAGTGGAAACCTGTTTTGAAGTAGCTGGGATCAACTTATTTTCTGCTGTGGGCATGCCTTGACAGAAATATGGAGCATCAAGAGGATTTCTCTTCTCTTTCTTTATCATAAACTGCTGCTTCTTTGATTTATCTTCATTTTTCCCTCCTTATAGCAGAATCAATGTCACTTGAAAAACAGATATTATATCAATAAGGCTTGCTGAGAAACTTTTCATGCTGTAGCTCTGTGCAGTTTCCACATTTTTATACATCTGGAGGATTAGGAAAAAATCCAACTGTACTTTAATAATATTCATGCCAAGCCTTTCTTTCTTTATATTATATTGTACACGTTGTTGGATGTATCTGATAGAAACCAATGTAAGATTAAATCCCAAAGAAGCTTCTAATGAAATTGTTACCACAGGAAACAACCCAGTGAGGAAAATATTGTAGATGATTATTTTTGAATTCCGGTTGAGAAATCTATGAAGAAGATTGTGGTTTACTGTGCCTAGAAACTGGTGAATGAATTCCGTGGCCCTTGCTAGTCCTGTGACCATGTTCCATGTTCCACCTGGCATCTAAAATTTTTAAGATAAACAGGATGTAAACAAAATAAAAAAACAAAATGCGGATTTTTGCGATTATTTTGCTCCATGTGCGGTGCCTGGGTGATACCAGCCAGGAGAGGAAGGGGACTGCACCTGGGGAGCAGCGGGGAGATGCAGGACCACCACCTTTCTCTGTTGGCCATCTCACTGGAGGGGTCACGTAGCCAAAGTCCTGCCAAAGGCCCTTCCCCGAGTTGGGGGTACAGACAGGTTTTCATAGGATCTGAGCAGCCACGGAACTGGATGTAGCAATGTGTCAGAGGCTCAGGCTGCACTTGAAGCTGGAGGAAGAGTCTTACCTCAGTAAAGGCTTCTGAACTCTCTCCTTTCTTCTAGAACGCTGACATTTTCCCCTCCTTAAAAGCATCATCTTAAGAGATGTAGAATAAATGAATATTCCCTGTAAAAAAAAACCAAACATATATTCTTAGAGGGCTATAAATAAGATGGCAGACCTAAATAGAAGAAAAGACATCTGAAGGTAAAAGGCATTTTTCAAATAGTGGAACTCTGTGTGCAAACAAGGGAGCTTACATAGATCATAACCCCAGACAAAGTAAGCTTAAAACTATAAACAAAGAATTTGAAGAACAACTTGCTAAAATGCAGTTATAAAATTTACTAATAAAACTTTAAACCATAAGAACTAGGAAGGTTTGCAGAGCTGAGAGATAACCAGAGTAGATGGATCACACAAAAAGGCCACAGAAGAGGTATGAATTCTACTCTTTGTTGCAGTGTTCACTACCAAAGAGCTTGGAGATGTTCGTAGCCATACACTTTCTTTACAAAAATCAGGTCTGAAGAGTTATCTCGCATTGAATGGTTGGAAGAAAAAAGATAGCTCAAATAAGTTAAATGGATAATAGAATGAACTGGCTGAGTCCTATTCACCAGAAGTTCCCGGGGAGGTCAGATATTGAATCAACTAACTGAAGTGTAAGCGTACCAGTCAAACAGTTTTTGAAGTCAGCCAAACAGAAGGTACCAAATCTTGAAAAGGGCTCCAAGGGGTTTTTGTATTTGAGGCTATCCACTTAAAAATATCCTAAAAAATAGTATCAGTTGGCACCTGAATAACTCTGAACTAATGGGGAAGCATCAACCTACCTTTTGTGGAGGGAAGCCATGCCTCCTCCTTATCTGCTGAAGGCTTCATCAAGCTCCATCATACGTAAATGATCCAGTCCATATGGTGGCTTTTAAATACCATTAATGCTTCTGACAAGGTCTTTTAGGAAACTCCTATGAAGACCTTTATAAAGAAACTCAGCTACCTTGAGATGAAAAGGATTGGTAACTACTTGAAGGTCCATCACAGGATATTAAAGAAAATGGTCCAGACGCAAATTCTGTCTCACAACACAAGAAAAGAGGCACTGAATGACATCCTCAGACAGTGGGTTTGAAACAAATAAAAGGAAGTACTGGTTCCACTCCAGACATTATTAAATGACACTTTGCCCATGTAATCAGAGCATGATGTAGAGATAAAAATCACAAATGGGTCAAAAAGTGCAAGTTATGGAAGAAATACCCATCAGGTGCAATTAAACACAAAAATTCAGATTTCCAGTTCTTTATGTGTGTGAGGTCTCTGATAAATGACCAAAAGCACCAAGGCTTATAATAGGCTACAGAAACAGAAAAGCAAGTGCATCATCTGCGTCTCAGCTCCCTGCAGCTTTAATGCCTGCGGTCTTCATGCTTACTGGGGCAAAGCTCAGACTCTGGAGACATTCAGAAATCTTCTGGGGGAGAATGTTAGTCAGAAAAGATATTTCAGTAGGACAATTAGATTATTTATTTATTTATTTACCATTATTTTCATTAAAATACTGACAGCATGAGCACTGCACGGAGCCCTTCCTAGTTTGCGAAGCACAATTACTCTAAATGGTAGCATCCTTTTCCTCTTACCACTGTACCTTCATATTGATCAAAGCCAGGAGAGGGCCTCCAACATATTGGCCTCCAGCAACTGTCCTCTAACGAGGACGAAGCAAGAGTTAACTCCACGTAAAAGCAGGTGTGAAGGGAAAACCAAGCTTCTGATTCATGAGGTTACACGTATGCATCCAAATACATGCAAACTTCCAATGCAAGTGTTCTGTCATCTGTGGTACGGCATCAGGCTTCACATCTCGCTGCGACCTAGAGCAGAACTGACAGCTATATATGTGCTTTGAATTAAAGCGCTCTAAGGAGAAGGGAGGAGACTACATTGCCTAGATTCAGAAATGTCTGCCCAGAGGATCCGCAGCTGAAATGTGAGTTCGTATCGGAATGACAAAGCCAGGGTTTGAACAGAGATGCTGCTTTTTCAGCCCGGAGTTGGCCCTGACAGGTTGCATGTGAGATGTGCCCTGCAGATATCCAGCTCCTGCCTCCTACCCTTCCTCATCTCCAGGCTCCCACACACATTCATAAAAGGATTAGAGCATTTAAATAGCCCGGTTACAAAGTTGTATTGAAACATAGATACTGATGCAAATTCTACAGCCTGTTGGCATTGTATGAATCATGCCAGGCCTAGAATGAGTCTATATTAATTCCAAGTGTGCCGTATTTCCATTTCCAAACTAGTTCTCTTTTGATATTCCTATTGGGAGTTGCCTTCTTTTTGATTATTTTCTTTCTTTTTGCAATTTTCCTTTGCATCTATTAATGCTCTTGCCAAGTTACTGTATACATAGTTAATTTCCAAAGCTTCCCTCATCCTGTGTTTGATCTCCAGTTCTTCCCAAGAAATGTGAACAATGGCAATCAGAAATTGAGATAAAGAAAGAGGCATCTCTTGAGCTTTAAGAAACAAATCCTTATTAGAAACAGAACCAAAAAAATCAGGAAAGGGTCCATTCCCACTGTAAAGTTGCTTTTTTGCCTGCCAGATACACATACAGTTGACTTGTGTCCCACCATTGTGGTCACCCTCACTTCTTTCATATGAAAAGCATGTGCTGCCCTCTGAAGCCTGTTCCCGCTTTCTAAGGGAAAGGGAGCTGTTCCCATGTCACCTCCACGGAGAACACAGGCACACGCGCAGCCTCACCGACTGCACATACACCATGCCATCAACAGCAGTCTTTTCTCCAAGGAATGGAGCAGAAGGAAGACACGTCAAGCTGGTGATACTGCCACTGAGGAGGCTACTCGCTGTGATGGCTGGTGTGATGAATGGCCCTACTCAGAAGACACATTTGAGAGCGGCTATAAAACACCTGTCATTAGGAGTTTGCATTTATCAAGTCAGACGTAACCTTTGGTGAATCTGGCACCTGTGGGGATTAACAGGCAAAATATGTGCAACCCTACCACAAAGTGACTCCATTGTTGCTTGATCCTTGCTACCAAAAATTACAAAAACCCTTGTAACAAATACAGTTTTCATAAATCCCTGGCACAGCCTGCTGGGTGAAAAGTTCATTAAAAGTCACATTCAATTAACAAATGACTGTCATCGCCAGATGTGTATACCCTGAGGTACAGTTTAATACATGTCAGACACAGCCAAAATGACAGGCTAAATGGTGATTAATGCTTAGCTGACTATTTCTCAAAGCATCACACTAAGTAAAAGAATACCTCTGAAATAAACAGCCTAACCCACATAACTTAAGCTAACTGGGGTGAAAATATGAAATAAAGGAAAAAAGATGATGTCCAAAAAATACAGAGGATTACCACACGTTTGCAGTCGTTCCCCAGGCTATGTTTCCATGTTTGACCCAGCTGGGGAGGAAACGTCTCCTTTTCAGATCAATAAATAGACAAACATTTTGTTACGAAGCGGTAAACCACAGCAAGAGAGCTGTAAATCCATTCCCAAAAAGGGATAATGAAGGCAAGGTAGAGTCTCAAACATGACTTGCTGAACTTCTGAAGAGGAGCAGCATTGCGTAGAGGCTCAGAAGACCCAAAGTGGTGGTGTTCATGAGCTTTTTGGAACGTCATCCAAGCCTAATGCTTGGATGCAATGTTACAACTGAAATACAGGCAGCTAGCTGAGACTGTGTTTTCATCAAATGAGTGCGCTGGCAGCAACATTGAGTTAAGGAGTTCTTCTGCATCCCACACCTGCTTTGCAGACAGTCAATTTTAGCTCCATGAAATGGCGCATCATCTCCTCAGCTGTCCTGTACAACCGTCAGCGGGGTCACGCTGTAAACTGGCGCAGCAGATGGGGCACAGGGTGGGCCATAGGCACTAATATTGCCAGAGTGATATCATGAAAGCATGGTTTTCACTCCAGCTCTGCTACGCTGCAACCATCTACCTGTGCCTAACTTAATTGTCGGGTGGGTCCTCGAGAACTGGGTTGGCTGTGCAGAGCTATGCATTACCAGAAGTGTGCTCAGACATGGGGTGAAATACCCAGTTTACGCATTAGCATTTAAAGAGAAGACACGGATTGCTTTCATCCTACAGCTCAAAGTTCCTAGTGCAACTGAAGCAGTGCAGAAGAGTTGCCAGACCATCACCTGTCTCCTAATAGTTGAGTTTTGCAGGAGGAGGCACAGGAAAGGTACAACACGGGCACCAGAAAATTGCCGCCTGCTTGCTTTAGAGCAGCAAGAAAAACAACGCAAATTGCTTTTGTGTTGTGAAATAGTTTCTTGACACTCTTTGGCGTGCATGATTTCAACTTGTCTACTCAGTCACCCCAGGCCCTCTGTTGATAGAAATTATTTAGCAAGGTAGCTCAGTTGGAAGATTTACATAGGTCCTGATTTCTGGGATATGAGATTTTGGTCCAAGTACACCTTTAATGCACCAGTTCCTTTTAAATTTATCTTTTTATTCATTTTTCTTCATTCTGTTGGAAAGGTACAAGGAGGTTGGATGATATTTACTTGTATGGCTGTCTGCGAGGTGTTTCTTTATGACTGAAGTCGATTCAGCCTTCCAGAGCTGCTAGCACTGGCTGCTGCAGTAATGTCACATCCTGCATGAATTCCTGGGATGAACATTTTGACTTTTTCTTAGCTGGCTGTCCGCCGTACACCATAGCAGTTAGACAAAATGATCATATGGGATGAGGATCCAGTCCCAGCTGGAAATGTTGGGAAATTGTCCTACCAGGAGCAATCTTGTCACGTGTTCAGAATAAGCTGTAATTACTGAGGGAAGGTGCTAAAAAGGTAGAGAACTGAGAAAAAACAAAAAAGTTGAACACAAAGAATAATTTCCAGTTTTCTCACTCCAAAAGGGACAGGTTCACAGCATCCCTCTTGTCCCCTTCCACGTTTCTCTCTTCCAAGGGTAGCTGACCTGTCCCTCAAACCTGTCCACAAAGCACGTGCCTGTCAGAAGCACAGGTTGCTCAAACCACAGCAAGGCCAGCAGCAGCGGGACATCCCTTCTGCCTGCAGGGGAAGCACAGACGTGATGCAGCACGTGATGCCGCATATGCAGTCTAACAGCAACCACAGCCAGACACTGCTCCTGGCATCAGATTGACTCCACCAGCAGTAAGGACCGCTCGTATAGCATCACGCGGCCAGTCAGTTGCAAGAAATAAGGCTAGAAGAGTTACAGCGCCTGATTCTCCCCTATAGTTCCAAAATAACACAATTCTTCATTTCCTCATCAAACAACTGGACACTGTGTGTTGTTGTTCATTTATGTCACAACTCCACAGATGATGGTGACATCTCTGTCAGGTCTTACTTCTCATGCAATTTATAATGTATTTGATACTTCCGTAACTGCATCACAACATTATTCTGTTATCTTTTATTTTTTTTCCTTTTTTTTTTTTTTTTAAAGCAAAGCAAGTAATAACTTCTCTTTCAGCTATGAATTCCCAGGGCTTTGGAGCAGTGCTCCTTTCAGAGTGCCAGTCCCAGCTAAACCAACACCACGTTAAGGTACCCCAGCTTACCTTTGTCGTCTCCAAAAAGCCAGGTTCTTCCTCAGACTTCTGTGAACTAGGGAGCACTGCATAAAGGAGCTGGAGCTTATAAAAGGATATAAACTGGTCTGTCAGCGGATGCAACAGGCAGAAGGGCAAACAAGCCCTGAGATGCATTAATGAGGAATGGAGCACAAATCACTAGAGAGACAAAAGACAAGAGAAACAGCATTGTGGAGAATTATCTGCATGTCGTCGCAAGGTGATCAGCGAACTAAAATTATTACAGGCATCCAAGCACATGACTATCTATTAATTTGGCATTAGTTGTCATTTTAATTTGAGATCTGAGTAATCTGGACTAAAACGTTCCAAATAAAGAAGACACAAGGCAAGTAATTTGGAATTAAAAAAAAAACCCAGGGAACAGAATGGACTTGAATCTGAGTTCCCACTTCAGATGTAGAGGTCATTAAGTCAGGGATGATGTCAGCAGTAATAAACTTGCACTGTATCTTTCTGGGGGGGCACTCATTTCATGGCTGGCTCAGAGAAGTCTCCGGGGAGAGAGCACATGGATACTGAAAAGCAGCAAAAACCACTTCTGAAGAAGGGTGAAAGGACATTTTGTCTTAAAAAAAAAAAAAAAAGCCGAGAAAAGATGCTTCATAAAAGAACCTCTCAGAATGAATCAGCTTTTTGGAGTATGTCAAGTTAGCTTTACAAAACAGACTGTTTCTATGTATCCACCGTTCAGAAACCTTCAGTGAATCAGTGAATTAATTTCTTTCGGGAAGTTTCTCAAAAGTGCCTCACCAACATTCCTGGAGAATTAATCTTTATAATTCAGCTGTCACACAGTGTGACTGATCACCTGTAGTCTTACTCTTGCTCCCTCATTAAATGGGCTCTGCTTTAAAAAGACTTTTTCCCCTGAAAAAAAATCCTCACCTAGTCACAAAATTAATCTCAAATTTAAGCAGCCTTGAAGATCAAAGTTCTTAACTTTGTGTTTATTAGCCTCAGTCAGAATTATAATTATCTGAAAATAGTAGGAAAGCAAAAGTTTTGTTCCTTAGAAAGCTCAGGGGGAGAACATAACTAGGGCATAGAGGATGGATTTGAAGATACAGGCTGACGCTCTTAAATAACCTTGTACAAGACTCTCTGTAAAATGGGAATATTAATAATTCAGAAAATCATTAAGAGAATGTTCACTGTGGATTTGAAGGTCCAAAACAATTATACAAGGTAATGAGACCGTAGGAGGAAAGATTAAAGATGGACATATCTGAGATTTGATCAATTCTGAGGCAGGCAGTTTTGACCAAGAATCTGGTCAACAGAAAGACCCTCAGTGAAGGGCTGAGAGAGAGATGAGCTTTTAGGAAGCAGGGCTGAAATATTTTCCCCCTGACAATAATTAAAATGTGGAATGTCCAACCGAAACTACCAAAACAGATGCAACAAAAATCACATTCCAGTAAAAGTTGGATGTAATCAGATGGTACCAATTAGAAATCACATCTTCATGCAGAACCAATGAATGGGTGTATCTCCCATTTATTCAAACGCTAATAGGATGCCACAGCAGCAACTGTGTTTGCAGACTTTCCGTGGTTGTGAGAACAGCTGTAATGATTCCCACAAAAGTTCGATGACTGCAGAAGTGGTGCATGCGGTCTTTCCATAATTCAAACCTACTATGAAGTTCCTGCCCCGACAATTTAGTAACAGTGAAGAGGTCGGTTACTGTAGAATACAAAATTTTCAAATCATCACTATGTAGAAGCCTGAGGTTTTCCCGCTCTCATGATCCCTGAAGGATGTTTGCTGTAATTGTCCACTAGAAAACATTATTTCCTCTTCTAGACATACCATGGGACAGTTCACAATATTCAGAGATGGCTGGTCTTCTAAATTCATAAACCAGATGATTTGGGGGGTTGTCATTGGAAAGTTTGTTTGCTGTGTTGTTTCGAGTTTATGCAGCGTTTACTCACGTGAATGTGCTTCTAAATGTAATAGAGCTGCTCCTACAAGTAGGTCTTCACCTAGAACACAGACAAAGTGGTCCTTGCTGTATGGGAAGTGTCAAATATCGACTTACATTGATCCTGTTTTCGTTTCATGCAACACAACAGAATGTGTTTCCTCTACTACATTACAGATGTGAAATATGGAAATATATAGCAAAAAGATGTTTGCCAATCAGAAAATCTGATTTTTTTCAGTTATTATTTTACTTTATTTAAGTCAATTCAACTTGATCATGAGGCAGTAATATTTGGAACCAGTAGTTGAGAACAGCAAAAACCATGAGCCTGGTACTGTAATGCTGAAATATGGTTTTGGGTGTAAAGTAATGGTACTGCTTCATTCATAGAATTGCAGAACAGCCCAGGTTGGAAGGGACCTCAAAAGATGATCTGGTCCAACCTTTTGTAGGAAAGGGAATTCATCAATTACAACCAGTTACGTGATGAATCCTTCTCTAATTTTCTATGAATGTTGATTTAATGAGTCCCATGGAGTGTAAAAGTTAATGCTGGCAATAATAAATAAACAAACAAAGCATACAAAAGCAAAGATTTCAATCATTGCATGTTATGCTGTTGCCTTTCAGTTTTTATAAGATAAATTATATGACATCCTTAGCCTATATTTCACTGAAAATTTTCTAATTTTGTTGAAAAATTGTAAATGATGCAAAAAATGTAAGTTTTGGAATATTTTGTTTGGTTGGTTGATTGGTTGGTTGGGTTTTTGTTTTTTGGTTTGCTTATTTTTTTTTTTAGTAGAAGCCTAAAGGGAAAGAAAGTCTGGTAGAAAATAAAAATAACTTTCATTGAAGCACTGAAACATAGGGACAAAATATTTTCAAAACCTTTTATTTTTAGTTAGCACCTATTAGAGTACAGCCCATATCGAAAGCAAAAGTATGACAATATCTTATTCAGAAAAAAAAAATAATGCTGATGGCAAGAAATAACTTCCATGGGGTTTTCCTCCATTTTAAGGAACTTCTAAGGATGTTTAAGTGTGTATGAACCTTTTAATTATTTTGCTCTTAAGCATTAACTGGATAACAAGGTAATGCTACAAGTATCAGGAGCTGAAAATAAAATATATAGTACCAAACATAAACAGTAAAAACTAGGTGAACCTAGCTTGGGCTCGGTTGTTTCGATACATGCTCTTATTGTAGGTGGTTCTCCTCCATATTCATTATATATTCTTATTTCGTCTAGGTTTTCTTTCCCTCCTATATGACACAGTGCAAATTAAGGAGGCAGTGGTGCCCTAAGACTCCCTTCCACAAAATCCCCATGAGGTGGTCATTGATGTGCCAGCGTAGGAGTACAAAGGATCTATAGTTTGCTCCCTTCTTTTGATTCATCAGGGCATGAAAGTTTCTGGGACTGACCTTTTTCCTTTCCTGCTGTCAGCTTTAAAAATTCTTTTTCTGCTAATGGTGTATCAAGGGATGCCAGAATGGTCTATAAAATGGTTGCTAGTCTCCTAAGCTTGACCATCTGTGGCCCTTTTTTTATGCCCATCTATGGCATAAACACTTATATAAACATGAGCTTCAGCAAGAATCAGCGTTTAAAGTGCCTGTATATGAAAACATCTCCTATTAAATGAAATGCTGAAGATGTTACCTGGGGTCCGGAATGGCATCTGTCACTAGCTAAGCCAATAAGGATAGAAACATAGCACTGTAAATTCAATTTATACGCATGGTATAAAAGTATTCATCATGGGCTTAACATATTTCTTTTGCACTAATTCTATGTTTTATATATAAAGATACGCTGCATATTTATATGCCCAAACCATGTCACGCATGCTGGTAGACCAGACTGCGCCTGCTTGGATGTGCAAGTCTGGATTCACCCTGCCTGACTGCACTCTGCAGCCTGCTCTCCACTTTCATTCTCCTTCATCTGGGTTAGGATATACATGCAGGAAGGAGATTGTCTACCTCCTGAAGCGTATCTCCAGACCTGAGGAGAGAGTCCACAAATGAGTCCATTTTATTCTTCTCCTTGGAGCATCAAAACTGAAATCTGTCTCTGTTGTTGAGTAGCCTGGAGCTGGCTCTTCTTACCTGGGTAGCAGGGGGGTAGGCAACAACAACATCTTTATCTCCAAGCTCTGATTCACTGCTCAGGACTGGCAGAAAATCTCATTGCCTTTTTTACGAGATCTTGCGTGCCCACCTGAAATAGGTTTGCTACATGGAGACAGGCAAATGCCATCCGCAACTTGGTCAGCTTTCGCCAAAATACTTTGCCCAGAAACCAAGCTGGTCTGGGGGCATTCCAGCAATGGCGGGAGGCTGCTGAAAACCCTAGTGCCGATCCCCACCAAGAGATAGCACAACCCAGGCAATACTGTCCCAGCTTTAGACCTAGAGTCAAAATAGGAGATCATCTAGGTCAGCACTGAAAGGTTAATGTCAGGGTAGGTGTGAAACAGTCCAGGTGCTCAGCACAAGCTGTGGTAAAATGTAAATTGAGAGGGCAAAAAGGGTTCTGCTCTAGTCCCTCGACAGCATTTAAACACTTTGAAAGAAGTTGTGGCTCTGTTGATAGAAAGTGCCAAATAGAGAAAGAAAATTACTGAGATTCTTGTGGTTTTTGGGATAACAAACTTCCATATGCAGTGCACTGAACCAGATGTATGCAACAAAACCTTGCTGTGCTTGGGCAATTTCATACGCATAAAGACGAAATCAGTGTTGAACATATTCCAAAGTCGTCATAGAAATACCAATGCTTCTGAATGCTTCCTCTAGCCCATTCCACTCTTCTGTCAGTATTACAAAGCAACTGCTCCAATACCATTACTCCAGTGCAGAATACTATGAATGATGAAACTCAGATTTAGCAGTGAAAAAAACACTGTTCAAACCAAATTTTCAAGCCAGTGGACAAAAAATGGCAGAAGGATGTTTTTGTTGTTCGGTGTGTTTTTTTCTTTTATGGTGTTAAATCAGTTTAGCTTTGGTTTCTGCAAAACAAGTTGCCCATCATCGCAAACAAGCAATTGTTAAAAATTAATTCTGGCTCTAAATTGTTTTTTTCTGTAAATGGGGACCAAAAATTAGGCATGATTTCTGGGTGGCCTGAATGGTCTGCTAGCTGAAGGTCCAGAGAATCAGCAAGTTCAGCTGAAGTTAATGAGACTGCAGAGGACTTATTTACATATTAATTTAGGCATTCATCTCTGGAAACATTGATTCTTTTTCTCTCCGTTTAAAAACTGGTTCCATATGAAGTCAAAGGATTCTGAACATAAACACTGGTTTACTTCCTTGAATGCATTGACCAGTATATCTATGGTGTCTTTTACTATTAGGCTATACTTGCACACAAGCAACTTGCTCCACTCCAAAAAACAGCAGCGAGCTGTTCTAGCTTGCCAAGAGATCATACCGACAGCTTAACAGACTGAGAGAGCAATTTGTCCGTTTAGTACCCAGCCACAAATCATTTCTCCTAACAGCTTTGCTGAAGAGACAGGACTGTTTGCTTCTAGACCTGAACAGGCCACTAACATCTACGTGGTCGCACTGGGAAAGAAGCTGTAGTAAGGAAGAATGTTTACATTTACAAACATTGAATAGTGTTGCTCTCTCTCATGTGAGTTTATACAGATGCAGAGCTCATGTTGTAGTCCGAACTTTCCTCGTGTTTAGTACTTCAGTGCTTGTGGCCGTGCGAGTTAGGAAAGCACGGCCATGTCAAGCCCACCTGTACATATTCCACCCTTGCTTTCCCTGCACCAGGGCAGCTCTTGGGTTCAAGAATTACGGCCAACATGTATCCCTGGCTGGTCTCCCAGGGCTCTGCTGAGGAGGTCTCTCGTCAGAGAATCACTGAATGGCAGGGGTTGGAAGGGACCTCTGGAGATCATCCAGTCCAACCCCCCTGCCAGAGCAGGGTCACCTAGAGCAGGTTGCACAGGAACGCGTCCAGGTGGGTTTTGAATGTCTCCAGAGACGGAGACTCCACCACCTCTCTGGGCAGCCTGTTCCAGTGCTCTGCCACCCTCAAAGCAAAGAAGTTCCTCCTCATGTTTAGGTGGAACTTCCTATGCTCAAGTTTGTGCCCATTACCTCTTGTCCTGTTGCCGGGCACCACTGAAAAGATCCTGGCCCCATCCTCCTGACACCCACCCTTTAAGTATTTATAAGCATTGATAAGGTGCCCCCTCAGCCGTCTTTTTTCCAGACTGAAGAGACCCAAATCCCTCAGCCTTTCTTCATAAGAGAGGTATTCCAGTCCCCTAATCATCTTGGTAGCCCTTTGCTGCACCCTCTCCAGCAGTTCCCTGTCCTTCTTGAACCGGGGAGCCCAGAACTGGACACAGTACTCCAGGTGCGGCCTCACCAAGGCAGAGTAGAAGGGGAGGATGACCTCCCTCGACCTGCTGGCCACACTCTTCTTGATGCACCCCAGGATGCCATTGGCCTTCTTGGCCACAAGGGCACATTGCTGGCTCATGGTCATCCTGTTGTCCACCAGGACTCCCAGGTCTCTTTCAGCTGAGCTGCGCTCCAGCAGGTCAGCCCCCAACCTGTACTGGTGCATGGGGTTATTCCTCCCCAGGTGCAGCACCCTACACTTGCCCTTGTTGAATTTCATAAGGTTTCTCTTTGTCCAACTCTCCAGCCTGTCCAGGTCTCTCTATATGGTGGCACAGCATTCTGCTGTGTCAGCCACCCCCCCCAGCTTTGTGTCATCAGCAAACTCATCAAACTGCAGGAACCACATTCCTTTCTCCAAAATCTTCTAAAAACAATAGGGATGATAGAATTCTGCACTGCCCAATGGCTCAAGTTTTCTAAGTTTAGTATCTTCCATAAAAGAAGCCATTGATGTGGAAATTGTTGGTCTATTTTTAAACAAAATTATTAAGTTACATAAGGAAGAGCCCTTTTATCATTAAAAAGAGGAAAACCTAGATACTTTTCATTACTCAGTGTATAATTTTACTTAGCTAAGAATATCAGAAAGGCTGCACTAGGTCAGGGCAAAAGTCTTCTTGCCCAGCATTATGTCCCTGATGGAGGCCAATAGCAAGTGTTTCAGGAAAGAGCATAAGTGAAGGACAAGCAGGTGGTGATCGCTTTGCCATCCTGGTTCCAGCAATTACCATTTTAAGGATTTCCTGAATAGAGGTTGCAACTGGACAATTATGTTTAATAGCCCTTGATGGATCTTGCTAGTAGCTATTAATCGAAAAGGGAGCCTCTTTTGTCATTTCATGACTGATTAGTTGCTTCGAAAGCTCTTAGCGAGGAGGACCTTGTGTGAGGCTTTTTAGAAACCCAGGTACACTGTAGAAGCCAAATCACCCTTATTCATATGCTCACTAACTTTCTGAAAGAATGCTATTAGGTCTGCGAAGCGTGTGTGTTCCTGGGAGGCTGAGCTGTGCAGGTGCCCTCCGAGCCTTGGGAAAAATTGGCATCGCGTTTGTCGTGCCCTGTCTTCTGGGACAACTGCCAGAGCCTGTCAAATAACAGCTAGGGGGTACAGCGATTTCATATTTTAGTTTGTTTAAAATAGCCGGTGAACAGCATCTGATCCCACCAATGTTGTTAATTTGTTTTTAATTTGAAATTAGCCACAATGCCTGAAAAATCAGTCCTAAAGGCAAAATAATCCCTAGCTGTTGCTTGCTTCTGGCTGCAACAGGTTATGGAGCAAATACTAAAGCCTTACAGCTTTGCCTCCTCATGATTACATTTTAAGCAGATTAGAACCTCTGTATTGCCACTCCTGACTGGCAAACTTTATACTTAGCCGACACTCATAATTGAATTGCCTTTGAAAATGAAAGGAAGGTGATTAATATTACAGACCAGTAACAGCTGATGTGTATGAGCATAGCTCCAGTAACATGCCTGCAGATACAAAAAAAAAATCATCAAAAATAAAAATTAAATTATCTTCCCTAAAACTATATCAACTTTCTGTAACAGTTTTGCTTTTTATATATGTATATATTTTAAGGGTTATTTAAAAAAACTTATTTCAATAATCAGCTGGCTCCAGATGCTGCTATCCAGAAAAGAGATTAAGCAGACACTGTCCAGACCATTATCTTCTTCCAATCTGGGCCTTAACTGTGAGGTACAAAACTCTGAGGCCATTTAGAATTAAACTGTCTCATTTAAAAACTTGCCTATTAATCCTGAGCTAAAAATATCTACATTTCTTGGCCTATTTTTAGATGAGACAGTAGTTACGTGTAGTTGTCAAAAGAGACGCAATTAACAAAAATGTTAGGCTCATATAATTATATGTGCTGCCTACTATATATATATAAATATTATCATCTTTTTAGTTAATGTTGGGGCACATACAACTCCACCAAATTCAGTGGAGACAGGTGACGCTGTTAGGGTTCTGGCCTGAGGCAGATTTCACATAGAAGTGGAAGCATTTATAAAAACTCAGGAAAATTATTTGGCTCCAAATTAGCCATTACTAATAAACAGAAATAAGTAAAAACCAAATGGCTGTGTATCTACAGTGTTGAAATGAAGAGCGAAGTGCCAACAAATTCATTGGAAGTGCTGGTGCAGCGTAAAGATCCACGGCAGTTCATTTCAAGTAACATATTAATGCATACAGGTACGTATGTGGACGTGTTTGTGTACACGTATACATACATCAGTGTGCAACATGTAGGTATTTAACGACACATACATTTTTATCTATATGCACACATCTACATGAAAAATGAGAAAACCCCAAATACTCTGTGTGCCTGTACCTATGAGGATAACTTGCACATATATAATGAGATGGTGATAGCATGACTTACAGTTCTGAACTAGTTTTTGATAAAACTGCTCAGAGGAAAAGCCAAGGAAAGCCTGCCTGCCCACAAAAGAAAAGACGATAATCCAGTGAAGAGGTGCAGGTTACCATTTAACACTGAACATGCATGAAAGATGGGCAGGGGCAGCTTTCAAAGCACTTTTTCTCTCTGTTCTTAGAATCATAGAATTGTCTAGGTTGGAAGGGATCATCGAGTCCAACCATCAACCTAACACTGACAAAAACTATCACTAAACCACGTCGCTAAGCTCCATGTCTACCTGTCTTTTAAATACCTCCAGGGATGGTGAATCCACCACTTCCCTGGGCAGCCTGATCAGTGTTTATTTATGGGTAGGGGAATAGGGCAACAGAGCAGCCACAGCTGCCAGCGTGCACCCCGGGAACCCTGAGCACAAGCCCCCCTCCAAGCATGTGCTGAGAGATGCCTTCAAGAAAGCCACTGCAACCAGGTCTCCGGTCACTGAGGCTTGAGACTGGAGGCAGCCTAATGCAATGCCAGTTACGTGTCCTCAGGTTCTCTCAGACACACAAGAGCTCTCCGATACACAAGATAGGATGATTTTGAAGAAAATAAATTGAGCCAGGTCTTCTAAAATCTCACTGGCTGACGAAAAATAAGGGGGGAAAAATAATCCCTTGATGAATTCCACAGGCTTCTTTAGACTTATCCCCAGGATGAATGATACAAACACAAAGTTACTCATCGTTGGACTACTAGGCAAGATGGGAATAGACTGAAAGTTGTCAGTATTGGGTTTTAAAAGCATCCATCACACACTGGTACCATGCTAGCAAGCAGTCTACAAAATGCCAATTATTTAGACACACTGAACCATACTACGCTACACAAATTGAAGGGGTTTGATTTTATTACAAATATTTCTGTATTTTCCTGTTAAGAACACAGAGCATTATGTAGTGATGTGGAACTGTCTTGTTAATTTACCCTTGGAGAGCATTTTTTTCCAAGCAAACAATAACAGTAACAGAGACAGAAATGAGTTTTCATCTCTTGCTTGCAATGACTGTGATGGGGCTTAATAGGAACGTTAATAACAATCTTGACCCAATCTGCATTTAATCTTCTGTTGCCACGAATGGAGTGACAGCAATTTGCACAATCTGATGATTTTTTGTTCTTTGCCTCATGACAGAAGCTGTATAAAACAGTTTCAGATTATTCACTCTTTTCTAAAGGAGGATTAAATCCATACTTGTTTACAAAAATTATGTATGTTGTTAATAAATTTCTACTCGGTAATGTATTTTTTTGAGATGACAAAACATAATTTGTCATAAAATACAATAATGCTTTACCACTTAAATCCATTGCATCATTTGATGTTGATCTCCATAAACGGGTATTGTTAGAACAAAAAAAAAACCAAAAACTTGTCAGAGGAAGATAAAAAGAAACGTTTATTCTATAGTCCTATTTATTTGAATCGGTATCAGATTTACCTATACGTCAGTCCTTAAAAAATTTGGCCTCTGAATTCCATTTAACTTCTGGTACCTTTATTATCAGTCTTTGTACAGTCCATCAGAAAAAAGAATTTTATTCTTTTGTGCTCCACTTCTCTCTCACAATAGAGACATAACCCTAGATATCATAATCTGTTATCACAGACATTATTTCAATATTACTTTTCATTTAGAGCATCAAAGGAAAAAAAAAGAGATTTTTGTAGATTTCACTTAAATACGGCTTAAAATGAGTGAAATGTAGAGTCGTCCTGTGTACAGAGATTTATTCCAGAAAATACATCCCTGTAGACTATTTTTTGTTAACATTGTTGAGATAAAAAACACATCTTCAAATTGCCGATTTCCATTTAAACACCGCCAGGGAGACTCTTCCATTCTTTAAGTTGCACTGCCCTCTGGGGGAGATGATCTTCAAATGTCTCTCCATATCCAAGTCGAGAGAATAAAAGCCATCCTCGGTCTTCTCCTTCAGTTTTGAAGGCTGAACATTTTGCCTCCTCCAAATTTTTATGCCGTGCTTGGTATGATTTTGGCATCGTAGCACAAAGATGGGAGAGGCCCCATTACAGCAACCTTTTGTTTGCTTTTTATTCCCTTACACGTGTTCTCTTTTATGTGCGCGTGCTTGGAAATCTTGTCTTGAGAAGGCCTGGAAGTACTTTTTCTGAGATTTGTGGATGTAAGGTAGTCTATCCACGGTGAAAGGTCTGATGCTGCTGTACCGTAGTGCTGGATGCTTCACGAAGCAATGCCCTAGGTCCAGGAGAAACATGCTCACAGCTTCTATACAACCAAAGGTGGACAGAAAACGTCAGGTTCAGCACTTCTCACAAAATGTTTTAACTTTTGCTTACACAGTGCATATTCCTAACACATACATGGACACTGCCTAACTGTATGGAGAACCGCTGGGCTTACGGTGGACATGTGGCATGCATGGTCGCAGTCCATACACCCGGTGTCTCCTGCAAGCCTTAGGGTTTATTCTGTGTATTCCAGGCAGTATATTCTGTGCATTGTTTCCTGCCTCCTACTTGCCGGTTCCTTCAAATGACAAATGCAATGAACATTAACTGAATTATCCAGAGCAGGAATTCACGGCAAGAAGTGCAGCCTCCCTCAATGTGAGGCAGGCAGGCAACTTGTCCACCTATCACCCAGAGCAATTTTCAGGATTCTCTCCCTCATGATGTTTCCCAGTGTGTTGAACCACTAACAGAAAACTCTGGATTTGGAAAAGCCTTGCCTAAAGCATAAGCCTGTTTAGTGTATCTTGTTCTTCTAGCTCGCCCTTCCTCTCAATGGTCTGAGGACATGAACTCAAGAGACAAAATGGTCACCAGGGCTTTTCTGCTGCAAGTGAAAGTGTGTGTAGGTGTGTTTGGGATCCCTCACAATGCAGCTCTGGGCTCTCTGCAGATCTGGTGTTCACTGAAGGAGCTGATGGAAGTTGCTTGTGCAGACCGTGGAACTGCCAGGTGGTCTCTAGCTTGGAAAAAGCCAGCTTTTAGCAAGAAGCTCCCTAACACAAAGGAGAAAAAAATCAAAAAGTTACTTCAGCTATTTGTGTCCTGTTATTTTCTGAAACAAATTCAGAGCGCTACTCAAATAACGGACAAGTACAATTTTCATATCCATACAAACTCAAGAGGCTCACAGGGAAGCAGGAGATCACACTGGGGAAGCCGTCAGAGACAGATACCTGGGTATAAAGGACACCACCTCCCTTCAAACTGAAAAAAAATGAAGCACTGCAATGAAAATAAAGGACTCAAACCTAGCAATGCTGCAAGATGCTTTTCCAGTGGCAAGTGGACTGACAGCAAAGAGTTAAAAGAAACTCCAGTACAAAAGAAAGAATTTACCATCATGGCTGAAGGTAAGCAAAGTCCTAAGCATTTCCATAGCAGCCTATGAACAGACAAAATAGACCTCCAAATTCCCAAAGAATAATTTTGAGAAACTGTTAGTTTCTGCACAACCAAGATTTCACGATATGATTTAAAGCTGTCAGGCAAGCTGTATGACTTGAAAATGAAACAAAACTCCAGAGGAGAAATTTCTGTAGCAGATCGTTTCTCTCTTACAATTTCTTAGAAAAGATGCGTGATGAAGGAGGAGGAGGACTTGGTTCAGTGGAGTGTATGTAATGCCTCAGTATCTTTCCACAGCTGATGCTCCAAATAAGAGCAGAGAGAATGAAAGAATCAGAGGACAATGATGTGATTTAATACTTTGAAAGAAAAGAGATCAGGTTGGTCTGGACAGAAATAGTCTGCCTTGGCTATGAGAGGTTTTTGTATGGAAAAAGCGTGCACTGTGAAGATTGCAGGAATATTGAAGCAGAAAAAATCAGTAATTAATGAAAACCCTTATTTGGAACAGAGTAAGGGCTTCACAAAGGAGAGGGAATGGAACCTGTTTTGAGAGATTATGAATTCATCACACAAAGCCAGCCATGGTGTTAGCTGTGAGCTGACGTTGAGCCTGCAGGACCTATCGTGGTGGTGCTATGGAGAAGATGAACACAGCACACTTTACTGATTCAAATTAGTGCACAAACAAAAGCAATCGTTAAGAATTACTGTTGTGGATCTACTGGTCGAACAAAAGGGACTCCCAACATTTTTCCCTACCCCCTGCCCTCCCATTGCCCTTCTGCGGAGACATGGAACGCAGGTACCAAATCCTCATTCACCACCAGCCGCAGCCTCGCACCCCAGTGACAGGGAGCAGGAGAGAGAGCGGCACTCGCTGCCTCCCTCTCCCCATTTCTCTTCTCCTCCTTGCCACAGCTGCAAATCTGCTTCCATTACCCTGCCTAGCATGGGGGAAAGTCCCATTACGCTACAGTGAGTCTTGCGGGGAAGATGGCTCAGGCTCAGACCTCATGCTCAGATCAGAGCTTATTCGCACCTCAACTGCTGCTTCAGTGCGGGACTAAGAAGTGCTTATCGGCAATAGACCACGGACAGCCTGGTGGCCACTGGCAAGTAGACTATTTTGCTATGGAGCAGATGTACCCTAGTTAACTGTCAATCCCCCCTCCCACCCTCAAGTACCACCACTCTACCGAGATTTTTACTTTTACAGAAGCTTTCAAAAGCTTTCTTAACCTTTTGATAAGGACGAGGAGCCGCATTTTATTTCAGTTCAGCATTCAAGGTCCACCAATTCTGTGTGCTTACCTTTCAAACTTGTAGCTATAACCATTTTGTTAATTATTCCCATTCCCTTTTTTTTCACTGGACAACAATTGCAGCCTTAAACCTTCAGCCTGCAAAAGTTCCTTCTCAGCTTTTTCTTTTCATATTTGATTTTGAAAATAGGATTACCTTTAAATGAAAATAGGATTACCTTTAAAATAAATTATAAATGATATATACAGTAAATATATAATAAAAACCATATCAATTATAAATGATATATAAATGATAGCAACATTCATAGAAAAGCCCAATCTGAGCAGTGCCTCTCTATGTAATAGAATCATCACTGCATATGTTAGTAAGATAAACTTGAGAGCCAAACATGTTTTTTAATTTGTAAAATGAAGTTACATATTGTTTATTCCATACGAAACGTTCTGCCTCATACTGCTAAGTATTTTATTTTAAAATTCAATTTATTTATTTATCCTCCTTAAGTCCCTACTTTTGGATATTAAAGCACACTTGAGAAATGACATGGTTGTATTTTTCCGCTGAGGCAGCGTCCTCGGTATCATTATGTCTACATTATTAAAATGTACGTTTTCTGTTCCTTGAGTGTCCAATTATTTTCTCAATAATTTTGAGGAAATTTTTTTTTTCTCTTTGGACACTCCTCTTTTTTGGACTTTTCCTTTTTTGGGTTATGTTCTTCTTCTACACAGCACCACCACGGCAGCCAGAAGGGCCCTGCAAACTCACTGCTCTCACTGGTACTTCTAGGAATTGTGTTCTCTAATTGATGTGGTGAAAATTTTATTTGGTTTTTATGGGATGAAGCCTCCCCTGTAGTACTGCTGAAGTCAGGGAGACTACAGCCACCCAGCTCAACTATTAGCCGATTTCGGGAAGCACACGGACACGCATCAGGACAAGAGGCTGGCCGCCCTACTGCTGCTGGTGACACGTTCCCGCCTCCCCGCACTCCCAGCTCCGGGTAGGCACAGGGAGGCAACGGAGAAGCACGGGACAACTCTTAACCACCTTACACCCTCTCAACACCTCAGGGCAGGTGACCAAAACGCGATGGCGGCGCGGGCGGCCGCCATTCCGGGGGAAGCCGCAGGCGGCGCGGGGGCCTGTGAGCAGCGAGGCTGTCGCCGGCCCGGGCCAGCCGCCACCTGCAGCGGTAGGCGGGGGTTGCCAGGCAGCTCCGGGCAGATCGGCGCCTCCCCCGGCCACAAACCCGACGGCGAGGAACCCGAGCCCGCATGAAGAAAAGGCGACGGCCGCGCCCCCTCCGCCGCCGCTCCGCCTCCCTCTGGCTTCCCTGCGGAAGTGACGTTAGCCGCTGCCGTTAACAGCAGCCGGAAGCGCCGTCGGGAGCAGTAAACAACCTCGCCGAGAGGCTGCCGCGCTTCCATCTTTGAGGAGCCGAAGCGGGAGCCGGAGCCCGCCGCGAACATGGGCGGCGTCCTGGGCCTCTGCTCCATGGCGAGCTGGGTAAGGCGGGGGCGGGCGGGCGCGGTGGTTCCCTGCCCCTCCTTGCCTGTCGCAGGCCCGGGGGCGGCGGCCGGTGCTGTCCCCCCCCATCGCCGGGCCTCGCCCGTTGCCTGCCGGGGCCTTTGTCCTGCCGGGGCGGGACCGTCTCTGGCGCTGCCTTCCCGCCTCCTCAAGCGCGGGGAGGCTGCAGGCCCCCTCCCCGCTCGCACACAGGCTTTCTCCGCCCCGAGCGGCTGCCGCCCCCAGCGGCTGCCGCCCCCGCGCCGTTGAGGCCGGCCTGGAGGAGGTGGGCCCTGAGGCGCGCCCCCCCGGTGGGTGTCGTTCGTGTTCTCCCCCCCGCCCTGGGCTTCTCCGGGGATCCCCAGGGATCCGCCGAAGCCGTCTCGCTGGGGCGATGGGGAGCTTCGGTACTTATTTAGGCAGGCCGGCCTGTCGCGCCGCTAGTCGCTGCTTAATGCGCGTTACTGGGGGCGGAGGCGTTACAGTGAAATTCCTCCTCCTCCCCAAATCTGTGAAGGTGTCAAAAATCTAATTAAATGCTTAGAAAGTTCGGCGTTTCTTTCGGGAGAAGTAAAATTCACGCGTTTCCCTGATTGTAATGACTGTATTTAATTTCTCTTTCTTACGGGTTTGTCTTGAGCAGCTCCACCCTTTGTAGCATCTTTGTCTTATCGAGGCATCGTTTTCGCGCTGCACAGTAGTCTGCGGTGGTGTGTCACCATCGTCAGGTGACTTTTCTTAATGGGAAACAATAGTTTGAGGTGTTTTTAAAACTGTTAGCACTATGTATAAAAACACAGAAGTGAGAAGAGATCCTGCATAGCAGTCCTCAGTTGAGGCATTGCTGTTTTAAGGTTAAGTGATACGTTTTTCCAAATCTAGTCCTTATGTAAATAGACACAATCAGCTGGATTGTGACTCTTTAGACATTTGGCTTAAAATGTCAGTGGGATTGTGAAAATCTGAATTTTCCGTAGCAAAAATATTGTACTGTGCTCGGATTAAATGAAATTACCTATATTTAAACAGTTCACGCACACAACTTAGTGGTCTAACAAAGCCTCATATTGATCCAAGCTCCTATTTTCTGTGCTATTAATATATATGAACTTTGGTTCCCCTTGATTGATTGTACAGATTGATATTTAATTAGATAATACTTAACTCCTGAATCTCTCATACAAACTCTATGAAATGATCCTAGAATTGGTAAATTTGTATGAGCGAAGCTTCCAGGCCAATACGCATATAAATAAGCGACTAGAACACCGATGATATCCTGTTAACAAAGTACTGTCAGTTTTCATTTTGCTTTAGTTAACATTTTAAACACTACTTAATGGATCAGCCAGTTAGGCTTTAATTACTAGCTGAATATAGTTAACGTTAACATTTTTAATTATTGTCAAATATTAAGTGACAGTATAACTATAGGTTTTAACTCAAATACTTGAGTTAATACGTACTGGATTTTCAAGTGCATAAACAGCCTTTCTCATAAGTGGCTGGTGTTTGTAGTGCATGAAGAATCCCTCTATACTTGCTCTTGGTTTGAGTGTTTCTGTACAGAGAAATTCAGCTAATGATTTTTTAGATAAAATTATTTACATGAGCATGTAATCTTGTTTAAGTCAGATTTACTGTGGGTAACTAACCTTCATACACCCATCCCTTCCTTTAAAGTGCCCAAACAAATCAGGGGGATTTTCTGTGTGGTGGGTTTTCTTGGTGGTTTTTTTTTCCCCCCTCCTTCCCCCAGGTGGCTTTTAAGTGTTTATTTTCTTTCCACTTATAAAACCATAGCTAGTCAGCACTTAAAGCCTCTAGCATAGTTCCTATAGGATAAATCTGCGCTGCTCTCCAAGGAGATGTCAGGATACACAGCATTTGTGGCTCTGAAAGAGAAGCAAGCTGTGAGGGTGAGGTAGCAGGGGAACCATATGTAGCAATGCTTGTGGCAGTGCTGACTGTGGCACCGCCAGGAAAACTGCTCCTCTTTTGTCTGGGAAGACACTGCTGCCAGAATTGTTTCAGCTGTGTAGCTTCTCTGAAAGGCTGTGTGTTGTGCCATGCAGAGCTGCCCGGGTTACCTGACCTTGCCTCATACCTTTATTTCTTCTCGATTTTTTTGCGTGGTGTTACTGCTGGTTGTAGGTCTGCCCTACTGTGGGCTCATTCGGCAGTGTTTCAGTTTAGCGTTTTTTAAGAGTAAAGATGAGCCTGTTAGAGATGAGGGGAAGGCCTTAAGAGCACTGTCATCTCACCAGAAGCCTTCTGATCCTGGCAACCTAGATTGGTCAGGCAGTGCTGTTGTCACTCTGCTGGGTCTTGCCTCTATTGCACTGTTCTCTGAAATAGCAGAGCTGCTGCTTCTCTCACTTGAATATTCACTATAAAGGCAAAGATCTTGATTGAATCGTTTCCTTTAAGCATATGAATAGGGATGATGTAGCTAAAACCTGACTAGGCCCAGTGAGGGGCTTAGTGTTTTTGCAAATACTTAATCCAGTGTATAATAACTTAGTCATTACCCCAGTAAGAAGATTATGTTTGATATTAAAAATTTGTTTGGTGTGCATCAGGGGCAGTTGACTTTCAGTCAGCGCTTTTGTGGAGTCTTCTCTCTCCTCCTCTCTCCTGCAATATTCATCTTGTTATGTGTTCTTCCGGCAATTTACACTGTCCTAGAGATTGAAGTGACTAGTTTAGCAGGCATGAATTGACTTGTCTGCCCAGATGGGTGCTCCCAAAATAGGTGTGTGGGTCATCTTTTCGTATTTGGCCTCAGTGAACACCACTGAGCTGCTTATTTTTCTCAAAAATGTGCAGGGATGTGAGTTGGTTGTCAGGTCCAAATGTTACTGGATGGCTATAGGTTTATGTGGTCATGACTTAGTAATTGTTGTCCAAACTTCCTTAAGAAAGCAAGCTCAAAAGTAGTTGTAGAGTAGCTCTTTGTCTGCATCTCTGACTAAGCTGGGCTGCACCTGGGGATTTACTATTAAGCTTTGATTGTGTTGTAGTATCTTAGTCTTTGTACTGTAGTATTTTTTTGCGGGAGACATACTCTGAATTTAGGAAGAAAGTAAGTGACACAAACTGTCCTGGACTCTTCTGCTGATAAACTTAATTCCATAGGTCAGATGTTCTTTGCTCTCTGTTCTTTTTGAATTCTGTTACTTGTTAGAACAATAGTACAATAGTATTATTTTATTGGAATGTTACATATTTTGTTCTGCCTGGATAAAAGGAGGGAGTTGGACTGTAATGTGATTCCTTGTAGAAGTGCCTGACTTGCGTAAACAGTATCAGTAGGTGTCTTGTTCAGAGACGTGCATGATCACGGCTTGTAAAGATGAGCAGTTTGGGAGCAAAATGTTTTAAAAGCTGGTGGTGGAGCTCAGACACTTAAATGAGGTATATTGCTTTGTTTGAGGCACATTGTTTCCCATCGAGGGGAAGACAGTCATTCAGCCACTGAAATAAAGTGGCAGAAGCCTCCCCTGTCTGTAGAAAAATGCATTCCTCTCTGTTCCCCTTGACACACTCAGGAGGAAGCTGCTTGAATTACTTAGGTATTTAAAAAACAATTTAACCCTGATGACTTTATGCCGGACAGTCCTTGCTGCAAATGAGCTTAGGCTTATGTTCTACTCAGCCCAATTCAACCTTTTATTCAAAAGTATCTTTAAAAATATTAAGGCAGATAGAATTAGTTTGAGAAAGTAATTTTTTTTTCATATTCTTCACTAGGAAGGTTATTTGTGTGAGTGGAGGAAATACTGCAATACATTAGTACTGTAAAATCCTAATGCATTCTAAGCCAATATTTACTTTACGTTTCCTGCTTACCAAGCATAGATGTCCCTAATATAGTTGGTTGCAGTCATAGAACAGCCTCGAAGGACCAACCTTTCATGGGAAGGGGAGCCTAGATGAGATGATTTAGCATCTTGAAAACCTCCAGTGGTGGGGACTCTACCACATCCTCGGAGACTGTTCCAGTGGCTGATTGTTTTCACTGTAAAAAAAGTCTGTCCTATATCGAGATGAAACCTCTCCTGGAATCAACACCTTCATAGCCTTTGTGCTATAATGATACTGAGTGGAGGAGGAGGTAAAAAAGGGCAATATATTATCTTTTACATACTGAAATAGTTATAATGAGAATCTACCTAGATTCAGTTTTTTAGCAAGACAAGTTTAATGGTGAAGTTTGCTAATTTAAAATGATTCTGTAGCATAGCGGAATGAAAATTCTTGGCTCCTCCATTCTTGGAAAGGAACACACTTACAAAAAGAATACAAGGAAATTATTTAAAAGACCCTGTTTGTGGGTTCAGCATGTGGGTCTGGTTGAACGTGTAAGAACTGATAATCTGAGCCTTTTCCTGAGGGGTCCTCAGGAGGCTGCCGAGGGCACAGTGGCAGTCTGTCCGCTCTTCCCTGCCAGCCCTGGGGCCTTCCCTGTCCAGTCAGACTGCTGTCATTTTTGTTTGTCATATGACTAAACTTGTAACAACTCACTCTGACACATGGCAGTCCTACTGGATGATTGTCATGGCATTGGTCATGTGGCCATGTAACTGGTTATGTTCTTATGTGGTGTCTTTGACGTGGTGATTGACATTTACAGCTTTTGTCACATGGTGGAGGTGTCCCTGCATATGTGCTGGGAAAAAGCTGGGTTTTACCACCATTCTGTGTCTTTGTCACTAGTTGCACAGTCTCTTGTAGCTCAGATAAGGCAGTGCTCACTTGGTAACTTTACTTTACCTGAAAAATATGTGGCCTCCAAAACTTAGCTGTTAACTGCTCTCTAGGATATGGTCCTCTAGGCAGAATAATTTATTTGTAAACAGAAAAAAAAAAATCCCAACCCTCAAACATTTTGATTGTACCTTTCCTCTTTTGGTTTAACTTTACTTGCGGAATCTTACCCTTCTTCTCCTTCCTGAATTGTCATTCAGCAAGTGTCAGAAAATTGCAACAGGATGAAGTTCGTTTGTGGTGGTTTTTTTGTTGTGTGTCTGGGTTTTTTTTGTGTGTGTGTGTTTTGTTTTGTTTTTTTTAATCTTCTCCCCTGATGAAATGGCACTATCTGCTCCCTTTCCTTCTTCCCACAATTTTCAGTTTTAAGAGTTGAATTTAAGTGTTGAATTGTCCTAATTTTTTCCCTCATAGTGTTACAGCTGTACAGTGTTCCTATCCACTTTTGCCGTTGGTATTTGGTAGTGATGATATGTGTACTGTGTGTTTGCTTTGTTATTGTGGTTCGTAACTTTGTCATTTCATAAGTTAATTTTGCTGTCTGACAGAGAATTATGTGATACATGAGTAGTTGCTAAATATGCAAAAATTTGCAACATAAGTTTTAGGCTATTTTACCTGTTGTTTGTGCTCCAGTAATGTTGATGGCCCCAGTGACAGTTGTGGCCCTACTCTGTCAGATGCTGAAAGTGTACCTAGATCCTAGTGGCACTCAAATTTTGTTTCTGTGGTGTATTTGTTTAATCTCTGCAGCTGTGGAAGGGAGGATATAGTTGCTAACTAAAAGCAATCCTTGCATCTTACTTAGCTGAAATTAAATAAAATTCAGGAGAACAAATAAGCCTGAATCCAGCCTTTATTTCTTCTGAATGGATAAATGATTACTTTTCACATTGCACTAATTCCACTGTATGATGGTATGTTAGGAAGCGCTGCCAAGATCATTAGGGGGCTCTGTAACATGTTGGAGTGACTTAGTCTACACTAGTGATGAGATGCACGGGAGAATCATTTTCCATCATAACTTCTGATGATCTAGGCAGCCTGGTTAAATACTGAAATCTAGTAATGGAAGACTCTTTAAAGAACTTGTTTTGTGTTTTGTCTTTCTGTCAGATACCGTGCTTGTGTGGAAGTGCCCCGTGCCTGCTCTGCCGATGCTGCCCCAGTGGAAACAACTCCACCATAACGCGGCTGATTTATGCATTCTTTCTACTTCTTGGTGTGAGCGTTGCCTGTGTGATGTTAATACCGGGCATGGAAGAGCAGCTGAAGAAGGTCAGATTACTTCTTTGCTAACATGTTGGTAGAACAAATGTCACAGATAATTGTAAACAACACCTTGAAAGCATGGGTTTTTTTTGGAAATACATAATTTTGCTGTCACCTGTGCTTCACAGTCACCATTAATTTGATTGTAGAACAAAAAAGCAAAGAACTCGTGAGATAGTCACTGCATAGATGAAAAGCAGTATTCAGGAATAAAGTCACACCCCTTCTTTAATATCTCAGAGCAGAAAAAATAAAATATTGTGTCAAACAAGAAAATATAATTTATATATGTTGAGTTTTAAGTTATATTGAGATGCTTTTATTTGTGGCACTTGATTAATTTTGATTGCTGTTAATAAAAGAATGAAAAATAACCACAATCTAAGATATCTTATAGTTTCATTGTACTGTACTAGTTAAAATTCTATTTTAAAGTCTGCAAATGCATAACAAAAATATTTTTCACTAATGATAGTAGCATATTTTTCACTAAGAATAATAGGAAGTGCTTGCAGGATTTTACAGTTTATTATATGAAGATATGATGGTGTATGTAAAATCACATACACTATAATAGAGGAGAGCTTACAGGTTCACTGAACTTGGGTTGCATGTGCTTTGGTTCTGTTAGGCTTCTTTTTGCAGTCTTTAATTTTTTTTTTCTAGTAAATAGTAACATCTGTTAGGTATGCTTTTGATTTTTGTCCCCCTAAGTGATTCATCTGTAAATGTTTATTTCAGTGTAGCATAGTAACCATTATTATTTCCTCAGATCGCGCCATGCTAGTCACCTAGGAAGGAAAATTACAGCCTTCGGGAGTATGATTTGATTTCAAAAAGGTGTTACTGATGTCCTGGTATTGACTGGAAAGGATACTCTCAGCTGTTTCATATGGAAGTTACAGATACTTCTAATTGATTGTGATGTTACTTTTTTTAGGGAGGCTGTCTCTGCTTTAAAGAAATGTAAACAGGCTGCCTTCTCCTAGCTATGTCATGAACTTGATACTAACTGTCAAGTCAAGTTTACCAAGTCCCAGATCTTTTATTTATCCCTGGATTCAGATCAACAAGTGAAAACTGCATTTCTTTGAGAAATTCTGAAACTAATAACAAAAACCCCGACCTCGCTGCTGTTAATAAGATATATTTTTGGTTTTGTTTAGAATTTGCCTATGAGGGATTTTTTTCCTTGAATGTGTTGAATATTCTGTTTAGACTGTAACTAATAGTACAGCTCTTCAGTGTCATATTTTCTAGCAATGTTAATAGTTTGCGTAAAGTTACAATATTAATGAGTTATATATTAATAAATTGCTAATGCATATTTACTCACAGAAATATGTGATTTATAGATCACTGAAGTATCTTGTATTTATCACAGATTCCTGGATTTTGTGATGGAGGAATGGGAACAACTATTCCTGGTGTGCACGGCCACGTGAATTGCGATGTACTAGTTGGTTACAAAGCTGTGTACCGTGTGTGCTTTGGTATGGCCATGTTCTTCCTTCTCTTCTCCTTATTGATGATCAAAGTGAAAAGCAGCAACGACCCAAGAGCAGCAGTGCACAATGGGTAAGATACAGAAATGAGAACTGAGATGGGTGGTGTGTGGGTATGAGATACAGCTACTGTGAAAATAAAGCCTGTGGCTGAGCACACTGGTCAAATTTACTGTTCCACATACAGAGAATTTGATAGTGGCTAGAGGAGTGTTGTTGCAGTAGAGGGTATTCAAAGACATTAGAGTTTTAGACATGGCAGATTAATTTTTGTAAGAGGAAAAGATACACATGGCTGTCATTTTTCAGAGCCTGAATTATGTCAGTGGATAATCTGTTCAGAGGTTTCCCAAGATTAGAGGTTCTGCTTTTGTCCAAAGATGACAAAATTCAGACATAAATAATGGTGCTAAGTTTCATTCCACTGAGATGTTTTCATCAAATAGATTAAAAAGCCAGATCTGTCCTCTAGGAATTACGTTCCTCCTGACTTTGATGTTTTTAAGCGCTTGCTCTTTGCTGAACAGTTTTATTTTAAAGATGGTAACAGTGATATATAGGTGTCTATACACACACACAGAGATATCTAACATATCTCCTCCCCTCTGCTGGCTCTTCTTCACTCTTCTGTTCTGCATAAAGAAGAGTGAGTTACGTATTTATTTCCTGAGCTTCACAATACATTTCTTTTGTATTTTATTATAGTTAGCATTATCAGATGGAAGATAATAGTGGAATTTCAGCTTGCAGGTTGACACAAGTGGTATTTTTCATACAGGCTCAGCCTACATGTAATGTAGCTTCTTGAACGAGGGAGATGGAAATTTTTATACTAAGGCATGGCACTAGAAAGCATAAACCCATTTGTGCTGTCTGCTAGTGTTGATGGTCACAGTGATTGCTTAGACTACTACTTCTTCAAGGTGATTATATTTAATGGAAGCTATTAACAGCTAAGCCATAAAAATTAAGAAGGCATTTTTATTTTATGTTCAGTATAATAAGATTAAACATTTCTAGCATAAAATGAGGAAAAATTTCAGATTATTTCTGTAGGGGAAAAGAAGATAATTGAGACTGAGCAGAATATTGCTTTGTTTACTCTTTTGTTTGTTTCTGTCTAAAGACTATGAGGCTGGGTACAGTATTAAGATGCGTTAGCAGCAGTAACTCAGTTCGGCCTTTCCCCCTGCCCTGCTTTGCTGAGGAGAGCATACTTGTTACAAGCAGGAGGAAAATGGTTTGGGTACATTCTATGTCAACACTTCGTGTTTTTTACAATAAAAGGCCCCTTTTACATGACGTGGTATCTCTACCTAAAACCGCATCTTAAGTGTTTGGGATCTTCTTGATACCCTTACCTGGAGTTGTGCTCTACAAATTTGGGTGCTATTTATGAAACCCATAGCAGTTCTCTCTTCTCAGACAATCTAGCATCAGCGCTAGGATAAAAGGAAAAATGACACTTGTTAATTGTTACTGGTGGAATAATTAATAAAGTTACTTCCAACACTTCTGTAATAACTAGTTGCTTCAATAGTAGTATTCATTACAGGTAGCTTTATGAAAACCATGGTTTTATGATTTTTGAAATCGTGATCTTCAGTAGTACTTTGCAATGTAGTCTTTCTGTCACTGGCTTGAAATACTCAGAATATTAGGTTTTCCTTTTTCATACTTGCATACAAGTTAAGCCCAATAATGTGGTCCAGTGCCAATGTTCACCTTCTTTTCTTCTGTAACAGCAGTCAGAATGGTTTCTTGCCTCAGGTTAAGGGTAATAGAAAAAAATCAGTTACAGTGTATTCACGGGATTGTTGCTGGCTTGCACAGAATGCAAAGTTCTGGAATTAGAGGTCAAGTTTATACAAACTTGAATCTGTTCTTATTTCTACAATGGAGAATGACATTGACGTAAAAAAAAAATAATTCCGCATGTGGATTCCAAAACTAATTTTAGTGGGATATGTATTACACCGTAAATGTTGTAAGTTAGTTCAGCTTTGTCGTGGTTTTGACCGGATTGGGCAATCAGAATGACACATGGCCTTCCCCCCCCTCTCTCCTCAGAGAGGAGAGGAAGAGATAAGGAGATTTATGAGTTTAGAAGAAGAACTAAACTACTTTAATGAAAATAATAATAAATAAGAAAATAGTAAATAATAATAGAATAATAAAAATTAAAGAGAAAAAAGTATACAATATATACAAAACCGTATCATAGAATCATAGGGTTGGAAGGGACTTCTGGAGATCATCTAGTCCAACCCCCCTGCCAGAACAGGTTGCACAGGAACACCTCTGGGCGGGTTTTGAATGTCTCCAGAGACAGAGACTCCACCACCTCTCTGGGCAGCCTGTGCCAGTGCTCTGCCACCCTCAGGGTAAAGAAGTTCCTCCTCATGTTTAGGTGGAACTTCCTATGTTCAAGTTTGTGCCCGTTACCTCTTGTCCCGTCACTGGGCACCACTGAAAAGAGCCTGGCCCCATCCTCCTAACACCCACCCTTTAAGTATTTGTAAGCATTGATAAGATGCCCCCTCAGCCGTCTTTTTTCCAGACTGAAGAGACCCAAATCCCTCAGCCTTTCTTCATAAGAGAGGTGTTCCAGTCCCCTAATCATCTTGGTAGCTCTCTGCTGCACCCTCTCTAGCAGTTCCCTGTCCTTCTTGAGCCGGGGAGCCCAGAACTGAACACAGTACTCCAGGTGCGGCCTCACCAAGGCAGAGTAGAGGGGGAGGATGACCTCCCTTGACCTGCTGGCCACACTCTTCTTGATGCACCCCAGGATGCCATTGGCCTTCTTGGCCACAAGGGCACATTGCTGGCTCATGGTCATCCTGTTGTCCACCAGGACTCCCAGGTCTCTTTCCACTGAGCTGCTCTCCAGCAGGTCAGCCCCCAACCTGTACTGGTGCATGGGGTTGTTCCTCCCCAGGTGCAGCACCCTACACTTGCCCTTGTTGAACTTCATAAGGTTTCTCTTTGTCCAGCTCTGCAGCCTGTCCAGGTCTCTCTGTATGGTGGCACAGCCTTCCGGTGTGTCAGCCACCCCCCCCCAGCTTTGTGTCATCAGTGAACTTGCTGAGGGTGCACTCTATCCCTTCATTCAGGTCATTGATGAATATATTGGACAGGACTGGACCCAGTACTGACCCCTGGGGAACACCACTCGTCACTGACCTCCAACTAGACTCTGCCCCTAATCACGACCCTCTGAGCTCTGTCTTTCAACCAGTTATCTATCCACCTTACTGTCCGTTCATCAAGCCCACTCTTCCTAAGCTTCCCTATGAGGATGCTGTGGGAGACCATGTCAAATGCCTTGCTTAAGTCAAGGTAGACCACATCTACCGCCCTCCCCTCATCTATCCATCCAGTCATTCCATCATAGAAGGCTATCAGATTAGTCAGACATGATTTGCCCTTGGTGAATCCATGTTGAGTACTTCTGATAGCTTTCTTTTCCTCCACATGCCTTGAGATGACGCCCAGAATGAGCTGTTCCATCATCTTTCCAGGGATGGAGGTGAGGCTGACCGGCCTTTAGTTCCCCGGCTCCTCCTTCTTGCCTTTTTTGAAGACTGGAGTGACACTGGCTTCCACCAGTCCTCAGGCACCTCGCCTGTTCTCCAGGACCTTTCAAAGATGATGGAGAGTGGCCCAGCAATGACTTCCACCAGCTCCCTCAGCACTCTTGGGTGCATCCCATCAGGGACCATGGACTTGTGAATATCTAGTTGATCACTCACTTGATCCTCCTCAACCCAAGGGAAGTCGTCTTCTTTCCCTGTTACTTTCCCCAGTGCCTGGGACTCCTGAGGGCTGGGCTGAGCAGTAAAGACCGAAGAAAAGAAGGCATTCAGTAACTCTGCCTTCTCCGCATCCTCTGTCACCATGGCTCCTGTTTCATTCAGCAGTGGGCCCACAACTTCTCTGGTCTTCCTTTTGCTTCCAGTATACTTGTAGAAGCCGTTCCTGTTGAGCTTGACATCCCTGGCCAGGTTTAATTCCAGGGTGGCCTTGGCTTTCCTTGTTTCATCCCTGCACGCTCTGGCAGCATTCTTGTAATCCTCCCAAGGGGTCAGTCCCTTCTTCCACTTATTGTAGACATACTTCTTCCGCTTGTGCTTTTTCAGAAGCTCCCTGCTCAACCGTGCAGGTCTCCCGCGTCCCTTGGCCGATTTCTTTCTCTTAGGGATGCACCGATCCTGAGCTTGGAGGAAGTGGTCTTTGATTATCAACCAGCTTTCTTGAGCCCCTTTGCTTTCCAGAGCCCTAGCCCACGGGATCTCTCCAAGCAGTCTCTTGAAGAGGTCGAAGTTAGCCCTCCTGAAATCCAAGGTTGTAATTTTACTTCTTGATATTTTCTGTGTGGTACCCGTGATCCTGAACTCTATCATTTCATGATCACTACAACCTAGGGTGCCCCCAACCTTAATGTCCTCCACCAGTCCCTCTGTGTTTGTCAGTATCAGGTCCAGGAGTGCTCCTCTCCTTGTTGGCTCCTGCACCACCTGTGTCAAGAAGTCATCATCAATGCACTGGAGGAGCCTCCTGGACTGTACATGCCTGGCTGTGTGGTCTTCCCAGCAGATATTGGGGTGGTTGAAGTCCCCCATGAGAACCAAGGTCTGCGATTGCGAGGCTGCCTTCAGCTGTCTGTAGAAAGACTCATCAGCTTCCCCATCCTGATCAGGTGGCCTGTAATAAACACCCACAACAGTGTCCCTTATATTTGCCTGTCCCTTAATCCTCACCCGTAAGGTCTCGACCCTCTCTTCATCTGCCCCTAGTGAGAGCTCGATGCATTCCAAATGCTCTCTCACATAGAGGGCAATTCCACCACCACACCTCGCAGGTCTGTCTTTCCTGAAAAGGACGTAGCCATCCATGACAGCATTCCCGTCATGTGAGCTGTCCCACCATGTCTCAGTAATTGCAATGAGGTCGTGGCCCTGCAACCGCACACAGATCTCCAGCTCTTCCTGCTTATTCCCCATGCTGCGTGCATCGGTGTATAAGCATTTCAGAGAGGGAGTCGTGTGTGTAGTTTTGACCCTTGAGATGTGGTGTGCCTTCTGGCTTTCAGAAATACTGGCACACTGGCCCACGAGCGCTGAGCAACTACGCCCTGGCATCTCACCAGCAAGCCCAGTACCATCCCCACCCCCCTTCAAATCTAGTTTAAAGCCCTCTCAATGAGCCCTGTTAACTCTTGTCCTAGAACCCTTTTTCCCCTGGCAGTCAAGGTGTTCCCAGTGGTTACCAGCAGGCCAGGTGTTTTGTAGATCAGGCCGTGATCAAAGAACCCAAAGCCCTGCCGATAGCACCAGGCTTGAAGCCAGGCATGGATCTGCTGGCTCCTCCTATTTACCCCCTCGTCATTCCCCGCAACTGGGGGGATGGATGAGAACACAACTTGTGATCCTGATCCCTTGACCAGGTGTCCCAGGGTCTTGAAATCATTCTTCATTGCCCTTGGACTTTTTACCTTGTTGCTGCCTACCTGAAAGAGCAAAAGTGGGTAGTAGTCTGAGGGCCGTACCAGGGAAGGAAGCATCCTTTTCATGTCCTTGACCTGGGCTCTAGGGAGGCAGCAGACCTCCCTCTGTACCGGGTCCGGTCTGCATATTGGGCCTTCTGCTCCCTTCAGTAGGGAGTCACCTGTGACAAGGACCCGTTTTTTCTTCTTTACCATAGAGGTTTTAATGTGGGGGGAGGTCTGGCTAGACCTCGCTGACGCCTCCAAGGTAGAACTATTGTGCTCGTCATCATCCAGGTTCCTCTGCAGAGCACTGTACCTGTTAAATAATAGCACCTGGGAAGATGGGGTAGTCACAGAATCACAGAAACTTCAGAGTTGGAAGGGACCTCTAGAGATCATCTAGTCCAACTCCCCTGCTAAAGCAGGATTGCCTAGAGCACATTACTCAGGACTGCATCCAGGCGGGTCTTGAAAGTCTCCAGAGAAGGGGACTCCACAACCTCCCTGGGCAGCCGGTTCCGGTGCTCTGTCACCCTCACTGTAAAGAAGTTTTTCCGTGTATTTGAACAGAACTTCCTATGTTCTAACTTGTGCCTGTTGCCCCTTGTCCTGTCACTGGGAACCAATGAAAAGAGTCTGGCACCATCCTCCTTCAACCCACCCTTTAGATACTTGTATGCCATAATAAGGTCTCCCCTCAGCCTTCTCTTCTCCAGGCTAAAGAGTCCCAGCTCTCTCAGCCTTTCCTCATAAGGGAGATGCTCCAGTCCCTCGATCATCTTCGTTGCCCTACGCTGGACCTGCTCCAGTAGTTCCCTGTCCCTCTTGAACTGGGGACCCCAAAACTGGATGTAGTATTCCAGTTGCGGCCTCACCAGTGCAGAGTAGAGGGGGAGAATGACCTCCTTCGACCTACTGGCCACGCTCTTCCCTATGCAGCCCAGGATTCCATTGGCCTTTTTGGCAACAAGGGCACATTGTTGGCTCATGGATAATTTACTGTCTAGTCGCCGGGCTGTCTCGAGTGCGGCGCCTGCGCCGTGCAGGAACTTCCTGCCATTGTCCCCTGTCCTCCAGGTTACCACCTTCAGTTGAGGTGCCAGCGGATAGGGAGTTCTCTGTTGCAGGGGTTCTGTCTGCCTGCTGGGTTTCTGTCGTGGGATGCAGGATTTTATTCCAAGAATCTATCTCCCTCTTGCATTCCCTGATGTTCCTCAACCTACTTACCTCCTCCCTGAGCTCCATGACTAATCGGAGGAGATCCTCTATGTCGCTGCCATCCGACACCTGCATGAGAGCAGGGCACACCCTACAGCCTGATGTCTGTGTTCCCACAAGAGTTCTGTCTGAGAGGCTGCATCATAACCTGGTGGTTGTGGATCTCATGGATGCCACAGTCTTCTTGCGAGTAGTTACCATTGCTACCTGGCTGGGTTGGCAGTCTTTCAACTCTATCCTGCACGAACTGCTGTGCAGACTGCTGCGATTGGACTGGTGTGTCACTCCCTGTTTGGCTGCCCTTTTCTTCAGCCCAGGAAGTACACCCTTGTCATGGTGCTCCCGGGTGGTTCTGCAGGTGACACCCAGGGAACGCCCACTCGCTGCTCGTTTGCCCAGTGTGTAGCGACCTGGTCCCAGGATGATGGGATCCAGCTCCCAGGATGATGATCGCATCACCAGCAGACACAGGGAAAGTCCCAGACTGGAGTCAGTGACGGACAGGAGCTGAATTCCGGACCTAGAGTCAGGAATGCTTGGTTCGGGATCAAAGGCAGACGAACAGACAGGGTCCTCCTCAGACGTCGGCCATTGAAGAAAGAGCGAGCCAAAGCAGCCTTGCCCCTTTGGTCCCTCAGCTTTTATACTGAGCGTGATGCATATGGGATGGAATACCCTGTTGGTCAGTTTTGGGTCACCTGTCCTATCCGCTCCTCCCTGCAGGTGGGACCTCTCTACGCTTCTCCGCTTCCGACCCTCTAACGGGGCAAACAGCGAAGCGAGCTGACCTTGGTTGTTATAGCAATAAGTATGAGCAAGAGCCTCTGTGCATACCGTTCCTTGGTATAATCAGGTCTTATCACTCTGGGAGTGAAGAGTTTCTGAACAATATGCTGTTAATTTCAGACTTTAGTCAGTTAGAAGAGGCCCAGCTAAAAAGTAAAATTACAAATCAGAAAATTGGTTCTGTTTTACCTCAAACCAGGACAAGCTTTCAAACTGAGTTTAGTCACTTCTCTGTATCCCAGTGAATTCTGCCCTTCTGTAATCTCACATAGTTCCTCTCCACGCCATTAGAATTTATTCCTCTGGTCACCACCACCCAATTCTAACAGCCAGAAGGAGAGATTAAACTTGCTCGAAGTATAGCGGAAAGAAAGGGAAGGGACAGAAAACTTGAAAACTGTGCAAGTGTTTGACATTGCAGGGGTGTGGTACATGTCTTTGTGCTATATTCAGTTTTGAAGTACATGTAGATGGTACTGTGTCTATATTTGGAGCTGGCTGGCTGTCTGATCAGAAAAAACAATCTTCACTTTCTTGTAGTTTTGGCATAACTCTTTATTTAAAGTTCCGTATGCAGGGTATATTTGTACATAGTCTGTATTTGGGTGAGTTTGGAGAATGGATGGATGGAGATGGAAGAGATGGAAGATATTTCCTTATCTCCTTTCTAGGAAACATCTGATCTGTTTTGTTTGGCCATGAGTGTGTATTTTTTACTGGGGGAAAGAATCCAATTGTACTGCACTGGAACAGGGACTTAGAATTTGGTTGTGTCTTTTCTGTGAAGGATAAATCCTTTGCTTTTGTTGTTGTGATAAAACCTTATGAGATGTAGGCCTAAAGAGTGTGAAGTTAGGTGGGAAGAACGCAGGCTTTGGTACATCTCTCTCTCTTGTAGGAAATTAATCGAGACTAGTAGTGAACTCCAGCATTACGTTTTCTGTCATTGTAGGCACCAGTCAGATCTTCTACCTTTTTTTGGTTTTGATATGAAGAACAGTTAGGTATTTTTTTAACCCCTTTTTTCTGATACGCAGGCAGTTTAGTAATCTCACTGCTCTAGTTAAAAACCTTTTAAAAAAAAACCCCAAACCCCTCACAATTATATTCCACCATAGCTTCAGATGTAATACGTCAATGAGATATCTCTGGGAAATGCATCAAACTCTGTGTCAGTCTAGCACAGTTTAAGCGTAGCTTTCTGGAGAATAAAAATCTTGGGCAGATAAAATAAGATTTTTTTATCCTACTTCAAAAGAAGCAAGTTAAGAATGAGTGATTTACCAAAGAACTCTTAAGGATGTGCGTTTTATGTACTTTTGAGTTTTTGTGAACTAGATCAGACTTCAGCAGTTGCCTGACTTTTTTTTTAAATTTCTCTTAGATTCTGGTTCTTTAAATTTGCGACAGCACTTGCAATTAGTGTTGGAGCTTTCTTCATACCAGAGGGACCATTTACAACTGGTAAGGGAATATTATCTTCCACTGTATCGTGGTGCAATCATAACGGTTTTAAAACAAAACTAAATGCATGCTGATGTTTTACATTTTTATTGTAGCTGTGTAACTCTTCAGTGTTTAGGAACATTAAGACACGGCTGTAAATTATCTGTGGTTCTGAACTGGGTTTGTTTTATTTCTTTTCTAGTGTGGTTTTACGTAGGTATGGCTGGAGCATTCTGCTTTATTCTTATTCAGCTGGTCTTGCTTATTGACTTTGCCCACTCTTGGAATGAATCTTGGGTTGAGAAAATGGAGGAAGGAAACTCAAGATGCTGGTATGCAGGTAAAGGACTGTACTACAAACAAGCTCTAAATTTCATTGTGCATTATGTTAAATATGTTATTCAGTGAGTAATAGGTTTTACCAGAGTGCAGAAGGGCTGCTTTGTGCATAAGTATCGTATTCTCAGATGGTGTAGTTCAGCTCCATTGTGTTGCTGTCCTTTTGATGTCAAGTTAAATAAGGGAGGGGGGCAGCAGCCTCTGAGTAGTAAGATCTAATGCCTGGGAGCAGGGCATCAGTTTATGGTAGCACAGCAGTGGCAGTTGTAGGTTTTTGGGTTTTTTCTTTTTTTTTTTTTTTTTTTTTTTTTTTCAGCCACAGGCTTTGTTACACCTCAACGCTGATTAAAAATGAAGTAGCCTGCTTCTGCTTCATGTTGAGCATAGGCATCTCAAATAATTGTTTTTTCTTCCTGTCTGCCAGTCGATCATTCTTTGAAGGTATATGCTGAGTCAAAGGCTGAGATGGTGAAGGAGAGTACAAGTGATCTCACAGGAGAAACGATACGTTAATTTTAATAAAGTGTTTCAGATGTGATAATTTAGGTGTTTCAAAAGACAGCACAGCCTGTCCTCATGCAATGGCCACCTCACTCTTTAGTGTTTTTAATAAGATGGAATTTGGACATAAGATTTTGTTTTTCTTTCTACTGGAGAAGTAATCCCTTAGTTTCTTTTTTTAAGGTTTTAACCAAAGTGTATGTAGTATAATTGTATTCCCTCATGCTTGCTCTTGGTTGCTGTTACAGAACTGGAGAATCAAGTATGGCTTCAGGCTTCCCATTTATTGTGTTCTTTTTTTTTAACAGGGTATTTATTGAGAGGAACTGATTTCCTTTATGTTTCAGCGCTCAGAGCTGCTCTCTAATTCCGTCATTGTATACCATATCCAAAACCTGATAATCATGCAATATTATTTCAATTTTAATACTCTCCCTTGTTAACGAGTTTAACTCTGTTTTTGTCTCTTTTCACAGCTCTGCTGTCAGCTACAGCTATCAATTATCTGCTGTCTCTAGTGGCTATCGTCTTGTTTTATGTTTATTACACTCATCCAGAAGGTTGTTCTGAAAACAAGACGTTCATCAGTATTAATATGCTGCTGTGTATCGGTGCTTCTGTAATGTCGATTCTGCCAAGGATTCAGGTATAGTTTTAATTCCATTATCTTTTGTTTTTTCTGTATTATCAGTCCCAGAAACCTGTAATATGATCATGCCTGAGATCGTTTAATTTCCTAACTTTGCTATTTCATGACTTCTTCTATAGGAATCTCAGCCAAGATCTGGTTTGCTGCAGTCTTCTGTGATCACAGTTTACACAATGTATTTGACTTGGTCAGCTATGACCAATGAACCAGGTAAGTGTAGTAGCGATACGTGGCTTTTTGGGTAACCAGTTCAGCAGTAAATACGTAGAATACCAAGTTGGAAGGGACCTCAAGGATCAGTCAGATCAACCTTTCCTGGCAAAAGCACAGTCTAGACAAGATGGCCCAGGACCTTCTCCAGCTGAATCTTAAAAGTGTCCAATGATGGGGAATCCACTACTTCCCTGGGGAGATTGTTCTCATTGTGAAAAATTTTCCTCTTGCGTCATCAGAATGTCTCTAGGAGTAACTTGTACCCATTACCCTTTGTCTTTTTCATGTGACTCATTGTAAAAAGGGAGTCTGTCTTCTTTGTAGTCACCCTTTAAATACTGGAACGTGGTGATAAGGTCTCTCTTAAGCCTTCTTTTCTCAAGGCTGAACAAACCCAGTTCTCTCAGCCTTTCCTCATCTGGCTGGCTTCCCAGTCATTCGATCATCTTTGTCGCCCTTCGCTGGACCCTCTCCCACCTGTTCACATCTTTTTTGTCTAGCGGGGACTAAAACTGAACACAGCGTTCCAGATGTGGCCTGACAAGTGCTGAGTAGAGTGGGATAATGACTTCTTTATCTGTGCTGGTGATGCCCTTGTTGATGCAACCCAGCACGCTGTTGGCTTTCGTTGCTGCAGCAGCACACTGTTCATTCATGTTGAGCTGCTTGTCCGCTAGGACCCCCGGGTCCCTTTCCACAGAGCTGCTCCCCAGCCAGGTAGATCCCAGCTTGTGCTGCACGTCTGGATTATGTTTTCCCAGGTGCAGGACCTTACACTTGTCCTTGTTGAACTTCATAAGTTAGCCCACTCTTCCAGACTGTCTAGCTCTTCCTGCAGGGCAGCTCTCCCTTCCAAAGTGTCCGCTTCTCAGTTTGGTGTCATTATCAACCTTCATCACTTGATCCCATTTTCCAGGTCAGTTATGAAGACATTAAACAGCATTGGGCTCAATATTGATCACTGGGGACCCCACCTGTGGACAGGTTGCCAGTTTGAAAAGGAGCTATTTACCACCACCCTCTAGATGTGGCCTGTCAGACAGTTCAGCCAGTTCCCCACCCACCACACAGACCACTTGTCTGGACCGTAACACATCAGTTTCTGCAGCAGGAGGCTGTGGGGAACTGTGCTGAAAGCCTTGGAGAAATCCAGGTAGACGATGTCCACTGGTCACCCCACATAAACTGAGCAGGTTACTTTGTCATAGAAGGCGATCAGGTTTGTCAAGCATGGTTTTCCCTTGGTGAATCCATGCTGGCTTGTCCTAGTCACATGCTTCATTTGACTTGTGAATGGTCCCCAGGAGGATTCATTCCATAACTTTTCCACGGACTGAAGTGAGACTGATGGGCCTGTAATTTCCTGGATCCTCCTTTAAGCCCTTCTTGAGATGGGGGTGACATTAGCCTTCTTCCAGTCTTCTGGCACGTCCCCTGATCTCCCTGACTTCTGAAAGATTATGGAGAGCGGCCTCACAACATCAGACAGTGCTCTTAACGCTCTCGGGTGGGTATTGTCAGGGCCCATCGATTTGTAGGGGTCAAGCTTCACATAGTTCACATACCAACTCTTCCTTCACTGACGGTGGGTCTGTGTTTGCATCAACCTGGATTGCTGTTCCCAAGGCCTGGGCCCCAGCAGGGCTGGTAAAGACAGAGGTGAAGAAAGTGTTGAGAACCTTTGCCCTTCCAGTGTTGTTGGTGACTAATTCACTCTCCTGTTTAACAGTGGGCCACTGTTTTCTTTCTGCTTGTTGCTTATGTACCTGAAGAACCCTTTCTTGTAGTTTTTTGACCAATTGGCCAATTTCAGTTCAAGCTGAGCTTTTGATTTTCTAGATGCATCTCTGCGTGCCCTGGCAATGCCCTTGTAGTTCTTAATGGGTATTCAGCCACTTTTCCACCTCTGGTATGCTTCTCTTTTGGTTTTGAGCAGACTTAGAAGCTCACAGTTAAGCCAAGGGGGGGTCTCTTGCTCCACCTACTTCCCTTACCTTTAAAGGGGATTAACTGTTTTTCTGCTTCCAGGAGAGCATTCTTTAAAAACTCCCTGCAATCCTGTATTCTCCATTGAGGCTTCCCATGGAATCCCTCACAGCTGAGCTCTGAGTGAGCTGAAGTTTGCTCTTCTAAAATCTAAAACCTTTGTCTTAGTACTAACTCCACAATATTGTGATCACTGCAGCCAAGGCTATCACTAACCGAGATGTTACAGAGCAGGTTTTCTTGGTTTGTGAGTAGCAAGTCCAGCAGTGCCTCGTACCTGGTTGGCACATCCAACATTTGTATGAGGAAACAGTCCTCTGCTCATTCCTTAGCTCCTGGAAGGCAGCACACCTCTTGTGATCCCTGTCAGGACAGCAGATGGGCGCCTTGGTGCCCTTTAACAGTCACCCACTACAAACACTTGGTTCTTTTTGTGGTATCCACCCGTGTGCTTCTTGCGGACCTTGCTCGTGGGTGTCAAAAGCTGTTAAAGCTTCACATTTGGTTTTGGTTTTAACGCTGGAGGGTGGGGACTGAAGCAGACTCCTGGTTCTGTGGGTCATCAGGGTCCAAGGTGCCTCATTCTCTGTGCTGTCCGCCCCAGGAGCATGGTTCCCAAACCACTTATCTATCTCCATCTCAGCCCCAATGATACTGTGCAGCCTTTTAACTCTTGCCTGTTCTCCAGGAGAAGGGTCTGGGCCCTCGTTGCAATCTGTCTGTACTGAAGTCTCCTCCTTACCAGTTCCGTCTGGGTGGTAGTGTCAGACATCTCAGGGGCTTTCTTTCCAAAAGCACTGGTTTAACTCTGAGGCGAGAGTTGATTTCCATTATCTTCACCTTTCTGCGAGGCAGTGTTAGAATGGGATACTGTAATGCAGGCAAGTTATAGGTAGGACTCATTAGTTTATGTTCTCTCCCCCCACCCCAGCTTTCTGTACTAATACTGAAGAAATAGTTCTTCTGAAGATAACATGTTTTTCACTTGCTCCTGTGCTTATCATGTGGAAAACTTTCTACCAATTATCTGTAGGATTGCACTATTCGAAAGATGAGATTTTGCAGATTACTACAATTCTTCTAAGGTGTCTGGAAGGTTCATCTCCTACCAAGTGTCAAGTTCTTACCTGGTTACTGAGATGCTAATGATTGCATTTTTCGGAATTGAGGATTTTTAAAAATCATTAATGTTTTCAGTGTGTCTTGTGTCTGAAAACAGCCGAGCATCTCTAAATAAATAAATCAATAAATCCATAAATTCTGGTGATTAAAATAAACTGCTAAATATTGATTTTTGGTGTTTTTAATTTGGTCTCTGATGCTTTTATCTTAATTATGGATAATCATCTGTGCTTCTGTATAACAGCATAGATGAGAATGGTATCTAATTCCTGCACTAATTATGGGGAAATAAGCTTGTCCACTACTTTCGGCTGTTTCATCTGTGTTACCTGTGGATGCTGTGGGTTGGGAGCTGTTGATAATATGACGCTGACTTTGTAGCATTCTTTTCCAACTCTGAGAGAACTCTGGTACCCCATCTCTACAGAGTATTATGTTTGTCAAACTTACTTTCTGGCGGTAGAATTTCTAAAGCTTAATATGCAGAGCACTTTTATTTTGTTGCATCTAATTATATGAGATGGAACAGTGAAGCAGTTGATGCAGATCTTATATAAGTTTAAAATCCTTTTATCTCTGCAAAGAGACAGATTTTTATGCCACACTGTCACTTGCCTGCTTTAGAGAGACTGTAGGCTAAAATTAGATTCAAAGCTTTTTTACTTTAAGACTGTCACGGTCACAAAGTTCCTTTCTATTCCTGTGCATTCAGTGTGGAAGTGTGCTATTAAATATTTGTTCTGTTCTTGTTTTATGTGAGTTCCAATGTAATTTCCCCCCATAGACAGGCGCTGTAACCCGAGTTTGCTGAGCATCATTGGTTACAACAGCACTACCATTCCAACCCAAGGCCAGGTAGTTCAGTGGTGGGATGCCCAAGGAATTGTAGGACTGGTTTTGTTTTTGCTGTGTGTTCTCTATTCAAGGTAAGATTCCTTTAAAAATACCTATTAACTTGTATTACTTCTCATTTTCAGATACTAAGTTGCATTTATTTGGGTAACTGTACTGTGTCCTTTCCTGTCCAATGCAGCATCCGCACATCCAACAACAGCCAAGTTAACAAGCTGATGCTGACCAGTGATGAATCAACACTGATAGAGGACGGAATGCCCAGGAGTGACGGCTCCCTTGACGATGGAGATGATGTTCACCGCGCCATAGATAACGAGAGGGATGGAGTTACTTACAGCTACTCCTTCTTTCATTTCATGCTTTTCCTGGCTTCACTGTATATCATGATGACACTTACCAACTGGTACAGGTATTTATGTTTGATAATATATTGTATTAATAAGGAGCATACAAGATGCTATCTTTTGCTGGACAGGGAGGCATAAGTTGTGTGCTGTGAGGAATGTAGGTCTGACAGAACTTCTCAAGGGTAGTATACTGTTTGATCTGTATTAAATGAATTGGAAATTGGCATAGCCAGCCTTGTTCACAAGTGCCTATCATAATTTCTAGGATAATTCTCATGATTCACTAGACTGCTGAAATACGTCCTGCTGAAGTGAACAGGATAGAGTCTAAAATTCCATAACAGATAAAAATAAGTAAATACCAGGCCCATGTCTGGTACAGAGAGCTGCAAAAAGGAGAGATAGGAAGTGTTACATCGGCAGGTTCAGGGAGAGGTGATCCATCCCATCTACTCAGCACTGGTGACACCACATCTGGAGTGTTGGGTCCAGTCCTGGGCTCCCCAATGCAAGAGAGACTTGGACATAACTGGAGAGAGTCCGGCAAAGGGACTGGAGCATCTGTTATACCAGGAAAGGCTGAGGGAGCTGGGGCTGGTCAGCCTCAGGGAGATCATATCAATGTATATAAATACCTGAAGGGAGGGCGCAAAGAGGATGGAGCTAGGGTCTTTTCAGTGGTGCCCAGTGACAGGACCAGAGGCAGTGGGCACAAACCGAAACATGGGGGGTTCCCTCAGAACATCAGGAAATAGCTTTTCATTGGAAGGGTGACTGAGCACTGGCACAGGTTGCCCAGGGAGGTTGTGGAGTCTCCATCCTTGGAGGTATTCAAAAACCATCTCAGCGTAGTCCTGGTTAAGTTGGCTTTAGGTGTCACTGCTTGAGCAGGAGCGTTGGACCAGATGACCTTCACCAGGTCCCTTCCAACCTCACTCATTCTGTGACAGCCAGGGTCTGGTGGAAGGAAATTGGGCTGTCTGCTCCCGGAAAGAAATTCTCACAATAGAATAGTCCTCCTGTGTGTGAATTGTTACTATGTTAACAGCCTGAGCAGATGTTCTTCAGAATTTAAAAAAAAAAAAAAAAATTATGGTCTGTAATAATTTGTTAAAGGATATTTTGTATCAAAACAGCAACACCAGAGAAGTGTTCCCTTCAAAAGTAACTCTTAATAGATAATCCTGCTGTGGATTTGATTTGTGGCCCTGCTAAGCTCAGTATGACATCAAGATTATTAATTCTAGGTGGTGTCTTTTGGCAAGGTGAAATGCATTATTTGTGTAAGTGCTGTCCAGTTCCTGCATTTCCACAGATTTGCTTAGAGATTCCTTGTAATTTTTTCTGCTTCTTGACAGCTTCTCTTACTAAATATTTTTTGGGGCTGCTGTTGCTTTCCACCTTGCTGTGACACCAACTTTCGGATGGTGTTCTTGTACAGATTGTTGTGCACTGATGGGAAGGAGGAGGGTAGAGATGTCCTTTGAGGTGTGGAGCTGAAGTGATCTACTGTGAAAACAGTGTTGAAGAGTGGCTTACTACACAAAATATGTCATACCGAAGCAAAAATTGCAACTTATCTCTTTTTCCCCCTCCCCCCCTTCTTTCACAGTCCGGATTCTTCTTATGAGACAATGACCAGCAAATGGCCGTCTGTTTGGGTGAAGATATCTTCCAGCTGGATTGGCATCGTGCTGTACGTGTGGACTCTGGTTGCTCCGCTGGTTCTTACAAACCGTGACTTTGACTAAGCTGTGCTGCTCTCTAGGGATATTGTGCTTGCTTCACCCTGTCTTTGAAACAAACAGTATTCCAGAGAGTAGTGCAGTTGTAAATACGTGTGTGTGCGCGCGTGTGTGCGTGTGCTCTCCATGTAGTATGCCCTGCTTTATTCTGCATGATTACCGTGAATCATGTCTTTTGGCAATTCACTAAATGACTTTTTCTAGCTGAGCTCAGTGACAATTGCTATAACGATGGTTTTCATAGGATTACTCCTAGATTGAGTGCTTCAGGAGCATTAATGTAAGATCAAGACCTTTTGGAAGTAGGGTTTTTTTCCCCTCAATTGCATTAAATAGTTGTAGGAAAAAAAAGTGCAAGTGTTAATTAGGGTGACAAACCAGTATTAGATCAGGCTTTGCAAGCAAAGGAAGGGGCTGCCTTTGATCCTTGTTGCCTTGATTCCAAAGTAAGTCTTGAAGTAAGCATTCTTAGACTCAAAATTGTGTATGTTGGAGTTCATTGGACGTCTTGCAGCATTTTCGCACTAAAGCCTGACCTGTTCCTGTTTGGAGGGCAGTGCTACCTGTAGGGCCTGTGTTCAGTGGGGAAACCTGCACCTGAAGCTGGAGGAGCCGATGTCCTCCTCGGTGCTGCTGGGTCCGGTGTGTCCCATTGCAGGCAGGAGGACAGACACCCTGGGGGGAAAAACATCCTGGTATCAGATGCTCAGAAGCATGTTTTTAAGGCACCTGTTTACAATGTGCATCTATGTATTATTATTTTTTTTTTAAAAAGTAGTTTAAATGGGATAGCTGTGCTGTAATTTATTGCTGTTTTGTGTGCCACTTATTTTCTTGGCTAAGCTACAATCATGGAGTTGCAAAGAGCCAAGTGGTGGAAACTGTGTAAGCCCTTCAGAGGAATTTTTTGAGTATTGTGGTTAAAAAAGAAATTGAGGGAAAGGAGCACTGAAATTACAGTAACAAAAAGAGGCTTGCATTAACTAAAGCTTCAATAAAAGTGTTTCTTAATATATTTTGGGCTCTAAATTTTGAAATCTTTTGATGTATTAGGTATTTTGCTTGTTGTCCATTGCCAGAGATGGACTTGAGCCTAGAAAGTCTAAATCTAGGCATGAGGTAAGACATCAATCTGTTTGTTTGATTAAAATACGGTATAGTTCCTGTGCAGTTATGAAATCCTAAATGCTTTTGTGCTTGCTGCTTTGTAACCAAAGTACGTAAGCTACATTACATTATCTCTCTGTTACTTGCTGCAGCTTGAGACTAGAGCAGCCTGACTGGGAGTGACCCTAGAGCCCTCAGCAGATGTCGTGCTGATTTGTTACCGTGGTGGTTAGACCGTTACTTCCTGTTGCTAATTATTCTCTAAGCTTTTATTTTAATTCTGCACCTAAACACTGATATTTTCTGTGAAAGTCTGACAGGTCAGTCAAACTTGAGATGGCAATGGAAGGAGGATTAGTAAAGACTTGTAATAATTTTCAACATGTTGTTACCTTACTAATAAATAAATTTGGATGAAGAGGTCCAGTGGCTTTTGGTGTCTCGTACTCCTGCCAAGTGCGTGGATAGGGCTTAATATTGTCTTCTCATCTCTCTTCCTGGCATGTTTCGTAGCACTTGTCATCTGAGCAGTAACGGCTGACAGTGGTGCCCAGGGCACCTGTAAGGCAGTTCCTGGTGCTTTGGGAGATCACACGTAACCCCCTGTATGGAGTTTTCTGACAGTTCTTCTCTTTCTGCCCTGTGCAACCTCTCTCTGAAAACACAAACACATGTCACGCTTGTAAGGGCATTCCCACTGCATCGTGTTGCACTGTCTGTGTTCAGTTTGGGTGACGCACCCAGACACCAGCTTTAATACAGCAGCTCCTGTCCCCTGTAACAAAGAGCTAGTCACTGCATTAGGAAGATGAACAGAAAGCTGGGTCTACAGATTCAGCTCCTTGTACAAGTGGCTAGGCTGCTCCTTTGAAAAAGGAAACTTTGGCTGTGGAAGGTGTTTTTCCTGTTGCCATGTGTGAAGTTTCTCCCTTCAACAGGAACATCCTACACACTGGAGCCTCTCAAACCTCCCCAGCTACAGCTTTGAGGGCAGAGAGGGAAGAAAACTTCTATATTTAGTTACAGTTTAACTTACTGTTTATATTAAATCAGGAGCTGAGGGTGAGATGATTCAGTTACAAGTGAGTCAGCTGCACCTTCACCTAGTGTTGTGGTAACCCCTCTGCTGTTCAGCTCTGTGATGCAACTACAGTCACTTCACTTAATAAACACAGAAGGCTTTGCTAAAAGCAGCAATGAAAGCACACCTTTTGAGTAGCAGAGCTCTTCCAGGGGAAGGAAAGTTACAGGGCTGTGCCCCAGCTTGCAGTAAGAAAACAAAGGAGAAAACATTCTTTTGCATAGTAGTAAAAGAAAACACAGTTTGCTGCATTAACTACATGTGTTGGAGGCTTATAAATAAACCTTGAAGTTTGGAGATAATGAAACTTTGCCAATAAACATGCATAGCAGCAGCCCTCATTGCACAGCTACTCAGGCATGAAAAACACAAGCTGTTAATTGACATCCACTAGGCGTGTGGAATAAGAGGCAACTCCTAACAAGCATCACACTTAAGTAACATTTATTTTATCAGAGTAGATGGTCCAAGTTAAAAGTACTCATGCAGTCAAGGGGCCTGGTGGCTGCAAAGAAGAACTCTTCCCCAGTTTGTGCTATGTGTGAGCACTTCCACTGAAGTGAAAGTAAGGCAGAACCAAGATTTAGCAAGGTACAGGCACTTTGTTCCCAGTTTAAGCAGGGAAAAAAAAAGCCTACATCAGGTCCTGGTCCCCCCCACCCCAAAAAAGCCTCATGTTTGTTAAACAAAATGTTGTAAAAAATAGAAAAAATCCAAGATACAGAAAGTCAGTGCTCCCTAACCATACACTACTAGTTTACGTCATCATATGTAGACCAGAAGTATAAGAAATCATAAATCAAAGCTTACTATTAACAAGTGTTGCGTTACCTGGGATATTTAGCGATATGTGTAATACCAAGTATTTGACAGCAGCACAGTAACAGTCTGACTTGGTATTGCCAACCGTGTCCAAGCGCCTGTCTAACCCTGGGGTTAAACAACTGCTTACAGGAAGTAACACAGGAAAGGTATCTTAGATCCCACGTTATCTGGTTACATAAAACAGTGATTTACAAAAACTCATATACCAAACAATATTCTAAATAAATAGTTCATCTTCATGACTATATACAGAGTCCCCGTTACATTAGTTATCCAAGAAGGGCATGTCTGTGTCCATGGGCGCTGGGGCAAGTTCACATAGATAGAAGAGCGTGGCTTCGCTTGCTTCCGCCTCTGTCAGCGGCTCCAGCCGCACCAGTTTGCTCTGGGTGGGCTCGGGGTCCAGACTGCTCTCCAGGAGCTCGTCCACTTCCAGGGGTTTGTCTGCAGAGGAAGGAGTTTCGGCTGTGGAGCTCCCACTCTCAATGGCGGAGCCTGGGTTCCCATCGAGGAATGCAAGGAGTGGAAACGCAGTGTACTGTATGAGCTGCTTATCTAAAGGGGAAAAAAATCCCAAAACATTATCATCAGTTCACATGCCTTTCTATGTGCAGAAAGAAAAAACAAAATCCAACCCAGAGAATTTATTTAAAGAATAACTAACAGAAAAGATTATTGGTGCTAGTGTTTATTGAGTGACTAAAGAATAGTTACATTCATGCATAACATTTGTTCAGATTCCCTGGCGCAGTGCCAAAAAAACCTAAAACCCAAGTATGGTAAGTATTTTGTTTTGGTTATTTGCTTATCAGCGTGACACAAAACCTGACAAAGAGCAAATAACTGAGATGGTTTTGAGGACAATGCTAGTTCAACTGTTAAAACTGTTTCAACAAAACACTACAACTAACCTGATTTAGGCTTAGAAACTTGTGTTTCCTGTGAAGCCGCGGGACCAGCATTATTCTTGGTAGTTTCTATTCCCTTTGTCTCCATCTGGAAACAAAAGCAAAATCTTAAAACACATGCTTAAAGCCTTTTACAATGCCACTAGAACACAGATGACCAACTATTAAAAAAAAAAAAATTTTTTTATTTGTGAAGGGATGCAGTGGTATCCGTTACCCATACTAACAGACCTTGGCTGAGAAAAGGTGAAATGGAAACACAGGCTTACTCAAGCAAGAACCAAATCTAATGCTCATAAACGAACAGGACAAATTCAAAGAGTTAGATCTTTGCTCTACTGCTTATTCTTGTGTTTCTTTTCCCACCAGACGACATGGATGAAACCATTCTGACAAAGTGTGTACCATGTCTGCAAGTACTAAAATCTTAGAGGATACACAAGTCAAGAGACTGGTACAATGTAAAGGCATTGGCCTCAAGGCAATACGAGTTTTAAAGGACATTATTAATTAGTGTGCTTTTCCCTTTTCTGTTTAAAACCCAATCAACAGGATGAATTCAGCTGCAGCCTTCCTATTCTCATGGAAAGCTTCAAAGCCAGAGCATGAAAAAAGTACTATTATACCAGTAAAGAAAACGGTGAAGGATGAATCAAGTTTGCATCTCCCACTACTGTGTGCATGGAACAATGGATTTAAGACTTACTTTGGGATTAGTGATATGATCTGTGGGATTCATCTGTACGGAGCTTGTAAAAAGCTAAATAAGACAAAACATAAAGTTTTAGGTATCTCGATGCTGTTATTACAAATACAAGAACATCACATCTGCATGTGTGAGAATAATCCCTGTACTTAATGTTTTCACCCTCTATTTGGATTAGAGTTTATTTACAGGTAGTTACCACTTTTGCAAAGAAAACCTAGTTTTGGTGCATAATGGCTTAGAATTCCTCGGTCACAAAGGAAACAACTATATTACGTCTAACTTAGACTAACATGTTTTGCGGCAGGAATCTTAAAATACTGATTCCTTCTGCATGGAGAATTCTGTGTACAATAAGGAATAACACACCCTGATCATCAAGTTTGCAAGTGCCACCACGCTGGAAGAAGTCATCAGCCCATGGGAGAGGAGAGCTGCTGTAAGAGGGATCTCGGCAAAGTGGGAGAGGGGCCAACAGCCACTCCATCAGGTTCCACAGCCAAACGCTTTGAGGACACAATAACCTCATGCACTGGCCCCAGCTGGAGAACAAAGGCACAGGACAGGGAGCAGCTCCTGGGAGAGGGGACCTGGGAGTCGTGGCCTGGTGTTGTCTGCCATGGGCCAGCAGCAGGGCTTTGCTAGAGGGAGGCAGGCTCTGCTACAGGCAAAGCGTAGCCAGCAGGTCACTGGAAGCAACCATTTCTCTCTGTGCAACACCTGAGCCCACTTGTGGAAGAGTGTCCAGTTTTAGGCCTCCCAGTACAAGAGTTTTCAAATTAGAGGGCATCCAGAGGGCCGCAGATGTTTGGGGGCTCATAACACCCAAGAGGCTGAGGGAGCCTGGCGAATCTTGCCTGGAAAGCACAGACGAGGGAGGGTTACTGCACTCTCCCAATGCTTCTGAAGAGGTGTTACGGAGAAGACAGACTCCACAGAGGTGGGCTACGGACAAAAGGCAAGAGCTACAAGCTGTGGCAGGGAAAATTGTGACTGATATAATGAAACTCGTCACAAAGAAGAGTCAAGCACTGGAACATGCAGCCGAGAGGCTGTGGAATCTGCCATCATTGGAGATTTCAGAATTTGAGTCAAGGTCCCGAGCAACATGATACAACTTTCAAGCTGGCCATGCTTTGAGCAAGGGGGCTGGACTAGCTAACATAACACACACAGGCCCCTTACAACCAAGGCCATTCTACTTGACATAAATCTGAAGAGAACGTATACATACTCCTAAGAAATAACCTGAAATGGCAGAGAAACTTGTAAAATAAATGCCAAGAGTCTTTCTAATCCCAGTTCATTGAGAAGACCACAGATGATGTGCTGAGCTATTTCAAAGCAAGAGTATTAATCTAATTGCTGTCTGAGTTCAGGTAGCAACAAATATAAGCATTGTTTCATTAAGAAAGCCATTATTCAATCAAAAACTTAAGCATTCACTTGAGCAGTGGTGTAGCACTGAGAATTATACCAGTGCCCCAGGAGCACATATTTACAAATATTTATAACTTTTCTTTTTTAAATGGGAGAAAGGAGAAAAAAAATATCTGTTGTGTTTTAAATCAATTTTAAACAGTAACAACCCACACAAATACTTTTGTAGTGTATTACCAAAATACTTAAAATAAACAGTGAAAATTACATCGACCAGGAGATCTGGATCTATGCTGAACTGTCGTCCTGATAACATAGCTTGGAAGTCCTCTAAACTGCAGTCGATACTGTCAAGATAATCCAGAAGTTCCACTCTAGAAGACAAACAATATTTTATTGCTGTATCCCTTAACAGAAGGAAGAGAAATCCACAATTAAGCTTTACACAGATGTACTACATGCATCTAAAAATCTCCACCAGAACGAGAACGAAACAAGTCTTTCATTAGAAACAACCTCTGGAAAAAAATGGAAACTTTTAGCCTCTTTAGAGGAGAGCCCAAGTAAAGCAGACAGGGTGCTCCGAAACAGATACCACATCAGCATAACACTATGACATGACATTAGCAGAGATGCGATTCTTGCACCCAGGTAGCCCTAATGAGTCCCATCCGCCTGCAAGAGCTACACGGATAAATCCTGTCAGTTTGAACAACGATATCCACAACATTACACTGTCAGATTATGCACCCCAACTCACTCACTCGACAACAACAACCTGAGGTCCCAACTTAAAATAGAAGGATCATTAGGATCTGGCTAGAATAAAGGTGACCTATAAATTTGAAGTTCTCAATAGAAACTACTATTCAATTATTTTTACTTCAGTAAAACAATCAGTTCTAATACTTGAAAAAAACCAAAAGACCAGGCTACTCACTTTCCAAGAAGATTTATATTCTGTGAAATTACTCCATTCTCATTGAGTATGGAATCCATCATTGAGACCGGATCTTCTGCAGTTAAAGCTGACTGGTTATTCAGCTGTACAGCACTTGACATCAGTGGGCTTGTACTGTCACTGACAGGGCTGAGGGGATCGTTAGCTGGGACAGCAACTGATTCGGTGCTTTTGTCCCCTTGAATTACAGGGGCATATTCTTCTTCGTTATCATCTTCCACAATTACAATATCGGGAGAATGACTACAGCTGTAACACCAAACAAATGAATAAAAGCATTGTGTAATGTAAAACATACACTCATTTAAATTGGTGCTATTCCACAGGTTTAGTTACTTCTCATTTCAGTCAAGCTACTATAAGGAAATAAACTTTTCTACTGCTTTTTAGTACATAACACACCAAGATACTCTCAGTATCTTGCACTGATATGGTGCTGTACTGCTCAATACAGTTAATGCAGCTCAGCTAGTAGACACTGTGTGCTAGAACACAATTGCAACTACTAAAAAGATATATGAACACTGATATTTTTTACATTAGAAACAACTATAAGCTCACATATAAATGTAAAGTATGTACAAACTAAACCGATAATATATATGCTATTTTGCATCTTTCCTGTTGAACAGTATCAACTCTGGAGCATCCGTAACACAAAGGATCTCAGTCAACAATGCTGTAACTAATTGACCTTGTTATGTAGACCAGGAAAGCAATCTAAAAACCAACGTAGAACCTCAAATAACTTGCTTTTATCCATATTCTGGTTTTCTTAACCCTTAAGTAGCTGTAATTGTGCTGCCTTTCTATTGCAGCCTTATCTTAATGAAGCTTTTCTATCAGAGAATGCATTTCCAGACATCAGCTGAAAAAGAACAATGGTACTACTTCAAGTATAAGCTAGAAATATCTAATTTTTATTCCTTGAGGCATAATACAGGCCCTATCAACACAATGCACCTCAGGAAGAGAATTGCATCTCAATCCCTGGACCAAGTTTCAACTGCTCATAGCTGAAAGATGAACTACTTCTGCAGTGCTAAGTACAGACAGGAAGGAACACAGTCACAGAATATTTGAGACGCAAAAAAACCTCCTGATATTAACTGGCTTAATAAATTTCAAAGACCACACCAACACTTAACAGACAGCACACGCAAATTTTTCTCCGTAACAGTCTGTAAGAACAGGGGAAGTCATACCTGTCTGTATTCATAACCAAAAGTAAGAAGACGTCACTTGCTCTGTCTTTGGACAAGTCGTATATTTAACAAGAGTGCAATAACACTGATTGCTTCTCACTAGTTTCTATCCTCCACATATTAAAACTCCAAAAGCCAATTAACTATTTGGAACAAACCCAAAGGTCAATAAATCAGAACCTAGTGTGAATTCACAGATGAAGCTTCTATATGTGCAAGAGTACTGAATAATTCTGATCACTTCATTAAAAAAAAATTATCCAAGATATCTGAATTACTGCGTATTATACAACACTGAAAGCCAATTATCTATATAGACTTCTAGAGACTGCTTACTTGGAAGAATCTGAAGTGGTATCTTCACTTGCTTCTGGTGTAACAGGAAGATTTTCTTCATCACCCATGGGATTTTCTTCATCACCCACATCCTCAGTGACATCATAAATAATGATGTCATCTGAAATCTGTTCCCTTTGTTTTAAGCCCTCATTTCTATTCAGAGGTACCTAAGAATTATTTTAAAAAGAGTCAGGGGACAGAAGGACAATGAGCTTCAGCATTCTGGCAGTTATCATCGTATCTTACAATGCTTCAATTCTTATGACGTGCAAGAGGTTTCCTACAACTCAGAGACTACAAACTGTTTGTATAGGTCTACATTTAATAGAAAAAACACAGAAATAAATGAACAAGCTAGAGAACAACAGCTACAGAAAGAATTCCAGAATCCCAGAATGGTAGGGGTTGGAAGGGACCTCTGGAGATCATCTAGTCCAACCACCCTGCCAGAGCAGGGTCACCTAGAGCAGGTTGCACAGGAATGTGTCCAGGCAGGTTTTGAGTGTCTCCAGGGATGGGGCCTCCACCACCTCTCTGGGCAGCCTGTTCCAGTGCTCTGACACCTTCAAAGTAAAGAAGATCCTCCTCATGTTTAGGTGGAACTTCCTATGCTCAAGTTTGTGCCCGCTACCTCTTGTCCCGTCACTGGGCACCACTGAAAAGAGCCTGGCCCCATCCTCCTGACACCCACCCTTTATGTATTTATAAGCATGTTTGGCACGCTATGTTTGGCATATGCTACAACCATATGTTTGGCAAATGCTACAAGCATGGAAATAAAAGTATACTAGCACTATCAGCAAAACCAACAACAAAGCTGTGACAACAGGACAACACGAGAACTAAAAATATTAAAGCAGTGACTGCCATTTAAATAGTACTTTGTTTTAAAGCTATAATTCTAGTACTATGCTACAGCACTCATTCTAATGATTTCCCCACCAACCATTATTTGGACAGCAGAAAATAACTTTCGGTGGCCTGACGCATTCAAATGGCACAGGAACTTGACATGATTTTGCTGGGTTGGATGCTGCCTTGCAGAGCAACACGCTGGATCCCTGTCACTGTATGGGGCTAGGGGTGCCTAACGCCCAGAGATACCAACACAGCATACATATGCTAACGTCCTTCTAACAGCACCATTATTAAAAGCAAACTGCTTTCAGTAGGATCACATCAAGCTGTATTTAATCTACAAGTAACTGGCTTATACATCCTTATATTGAAAAGTGATTATCAACACTCGGCTTCTGAAGGAAACACAACAGGGCATATCACTTCTAAAAGTTGATACCTCTCAGTACACAGCTATGTTTTGTTCCCATAAGACAAGCTACTTCATCCGTCTGCCACCCTCCACTCCTTCCTTCATCATAACAAAGAGTACGCATAAAAGAAAACTTACATGATGGTTACTGTCAGCTGGTTCTTTCACAATTTGTTGAAATACATTTGACTTTGTAGGTCCATTAGTGTTCAGAAGTAGAGGCCTAAATGAAAAAGAGTAAAGGAAGTAAGTCATTGCAGAACTAATTCTTTGGTTTTAGTCAACAAAACATGTCAGTATATTGACTGGGCAGCAAGTTTTCAAGACCATATTTACCTCTTGCGTTTTAGGCTCACTAGTTGGTTATTCTGCACCAAGGTAACAATAAATTGTACAATCTGTAAGGAAAAGAACACTTTTGTTAGTCACTCTACTCTGTAATTGTTTCTCACAGAGTACCAAGATACTTTACGGCAGACAACTTGAATAATAAAAATCTATATATAAACAGCAGAACACTTATTTTGTGTAGTAATTCTCATTTAGAACTGTTCTGAAGAGTTAAAAAATGTGGTAGAGTAGAAAACACTGCTGGTAATATCTAAAAGGAATAGTTATTCAGCTGTCTGAGAAAGGCTTTTCCCATAGCCGGCAATAAAGAGTAGGCTTTTACACTACATCATACAGTACACAGAAAAACATCCAGTAGCTCAAAGAAGAACTCTAATAAGCAACGACAGAAGGCACTAGGGATGTTGACTGTAAATATAACATGCATCTGTAAACAGTGGTTCTGGTGAATGGCATTTTTGTCAGACTCAGAAAAAATGATACCGACACTTAAGAGTATTATTAGCTGCCTTTCCTTTTGTAATGTTAGACTTTCTTCCCTTATGTTTTAAATTTAAAGATTAAGTGCATTAACCTGGCTTGAACAAACTGGAAGAAAAAAAAAAAAATCAGTAAGACTCTTTGCTACAAGGCTGCTTTCAATGTTGCTATTTCTGATACGTTAAGAAAAATAAACAAAATCTGTAAACTTTTTGCATTTACATCCGTTTTGGTAATCATAAATCTAACTGTTAAACTAAGCTAAGCTAACATAATCAGCGTGTTCCACTCAATGATCTATTATTCTTCTGATAACTCCAGAAATATACAATCAGTGGGTCAGTTAAGTGGGACAGTAGTGAATTTCCAATACAGAACTTTGCAATTCTCGCAGCGAAAAAGAGTTCTTCCTGAGATCACCCAACACAGAATGTTAGTCATCCAATTCCTGAAGTAACAAAAAAATGGCTGGACCATTTTTTAAGGATACCTTAATGAAAGATGTATGACGTTCTTGAACCTCTTTCTTTGAAAATGTTTACAACAGTTTGGCCTTATCTTCTGCTTATGTGGTGAGAACACTGAATGTTTCACAAAGATTTGTTCACCATACACCAACCTTTACCCCCCGCCCCGCATTAAAAAGACATACCACAGACTACAAAAAAAAAGAGTGAGGACAAAGTAAGGTAACATGCAGCACAGCATTCCTAGTTCAGAAGCACTCACTCACTCATTCGCATATGACACTTGAATGAAGCCTTACCTTCCGAATAACTTGCTGCTGTTGCAAGTGTTTTGCTCTCAGTTCTGCCACTTCCCTCCAAAGTGATTCATTCTCCCTGTTTGAAAAGGATGGTCAAAGTCAAACTAAAGCTAAGTTTTACAATATTTACATTAATCATTTTTGTTAAAGATTAGTTGGCTTCATTAAAGCTCTTTGAAATGTGTTTTTAAATTTGGGGGGGAAGTCACACAGTCATCAACCTTCACAAATAATTACAAAATGGAGACCCAAACACAACAAACAGCCTGCAGAGAATTTCCAGCCCCCTTAAAAAAATAATAAAAAAAAAAAAATCCCCAAATTTGGCAATAGTTATTACACATAGATTCAGCATTTAAAAATTAACTATTTTGTTTCCTTTCCTGTAACAAAGTTACCTTTTCCTCTTCCTTCTAGTAATTAAATCCTAAGGAATTAAAGAAAAAAAATAATAACAAATCAAGTGTACAACTGGTCTCTGGCAGTAGCAAAGGACCAAACAGCATAAGAATGTGGCTTCCTCCCACCACGAAAAAAAGAGTTCTTCATCTATATCAAGCCTGTTTGTCCTCCCTCACACTCCTCTTGTTAGATGCAAGCCACCTGTCAGCAACAGTACATCCACCTTGAAAGCATCTTTACAGAACAAGCTCTCAAGTCACACATGCAGCTGTACGTAAGCCTAACAGTTGCCTCTATTATCTCCAGTAAAGGTGCATGTTAGGTGCTAAAAAATAATAGGAGCGCAGCAGAGATGGCAGTTTTCATGAAACACTGCCATTTTACAAACCTTGGTTGTTCCAGTACTCACTGGAGTCCAGTTACTGAGACAGTATAAAAACTGCTGTACAGTGGCCCTTGCTATTGTATCCATGAACCTCCTTGTTTCCAACAGCGTAAAGCATATTAAGAGGTAAATAATGAATACTGAAAGCTTCAATGAATAAGGAAAGACAACATACCACTCTCATCTCTTTTGCAGTTTAGTTTTCAACACAGATGTATGCCAAAAAAAGAGGAAATCTCTCCACTGGTGTTAGTGTTTTTAGGAAACCTTAAGCTAAGTTTTCAGAAACAGCTGCTTATATGCAGTGTGATGAAGCTTATTATTCACTCCTCAAATTGCTCCTATGTCCAACATACAATTTAAGAGTACAGTTCCATAACAAACTTAACAAATGAGGTCAGAGATTCTGAATTTTCTCAATTTCTCACCAGCCTTATTAACATATTTTGTTCTTCTGACTTAGTTTCGGTTTCTACCTCAACCATTTTAAACTCAAGGGACAACAATATGGATGTCAAAGACCGATCATTCTTTCTTCTCATCTCTACAAACTATCAGGTCGTTAGCAACCAGATGTCATTTCAGCCAAAGTCAGCTCTGCTCTGGGCAGGGGTTTGGACCTGACAGCCTTCTGAGGTTCCTTACAACCCAAATTCCTCTATGATTTGAAAAAGGTGCTTATGAACATTCTTCAACGTTTTTACTCTAGACTGCACAGATTTTAATAAAGACTATTCCTAGACAAACTTTGAATATTCTACCACTCGAGTAACTAGAACTGAAGACTAGAAATGACAGCATTTACATCTTAAAACTTGAACTAATCAGTGACCTCTGCCAGAGAGGTACACAATCATTTACGTTCTCAAGTTAACATAAATTAAGGAGTCCTGAGGTTGAGTTACTGTTGAGGTGCTGTGACTTACAGTGCATGAGCTTATGCTCATATATCCTGTCTGTATCTACATACCCTAAAGTGTTAAGTAATTTGTGACACACATCTCTCTCATTGTTGAGAATAAATCGTAATTGCTAAATAGGAAATAACGATATTCTAAAAATACTCTATTTACATTTGGATTTTAGATTCTGTACCTCTGTCACTGAGGTAACTAATGAATTTCCAAATTAGATTTTAAATAGATTTTCACAGGCATTAACTCTTCTGCAATTTTTAGCAGTGGGGGAATGAAGAAAACACCAGGAAAATAAAAAGCAACAAGCAAAGACATAAACTGTAGTAAGAAAGTATTATAAGCAATTTGCATAAACCAAACTCTACCTCAAACTAACACAGTAACTACTTCAAACTTGAAGATGTAAAACAGCATACCTTATGCTAAGAGCCGAGTTGAATATTCAGCCTCAGCAGCATTATGGAACTATTATTAAAGATGTTATTTAATTGCCCACTACTACACAGTTTTCCAAACACCAAAACTGCCTATTAATTTTAGCGATATCAGAATATTAAATTTTTAATGCAATTCTTTTATTGAAATTTATTTTCCTGAAGCACTATTTAAAATTAGGCAGTAAGAAATCAAGAGACATCTAAAATTAGGTCTTTTTCTGATATCAATTACCAGAATTACACAATTTTAGGGATCAGTTGTTGACGGAGCAACTTACCTCTTCAAAGCAGATAATCGAGATTCGATAGTCTCTTGTTTAATTTGCACCTTTTGAGCACTACTTATTATTTTGGAGAGATCTTCCTGACGTATCTTGTTTTCTTCAGGTCTTGAAGAAGAAACCTTTAAAGAAGATTAGAATCCAGAAACAACACTTTCCTTTACTCAACTACTAATTTTTTTTGGTGATCAAGTATATTTTCTTCTAGTGTTGATAAACTATGTATTTAAGTTAATAATAAACCAAGCATCAAAATAAAAAAAATACAGAAACACAGGATTTTCTTCTTACAGCTGTCGCCCCATTAGCTTTAGCTGTTACAAACATTTGCATACATTCAGATTCTCCAGGCATCCTCCTAACTGCTCTACTTCATCGTAACTGCTTCACAACCACCCAGTGTTAATGAGTACATCCCACTCACCATAGTTTAACTTGCCATATTTCCATTCAATATCTATACTCCTCTGCCTCGAAGTAATGGCAGAGCACATTTCAGAATCACATTTAGAAGCAAAACAAACATGTTTGTCCCCTGTCTTCTTTGGTGGAAAGTTTAATGCTTAGTAGCTTTGTTCTGAAACAAGCTACATAAACAAATGGATTGTTATACTACTAATGGTAAAGTCAAAGCATGCTCTGCCCTTCTTCTAATACCCATTTGCAAAATGTCTTATTTGTGTAACTCGCTCATTTTTGCCACCTGTGAAACTTGCTATAGTGACAGCAAAGCAGGTTATATAAAGTAGCCTAGTTAAATCCCCCAAAATATCTTTAAACAAGTCAAGATATATATGACAGCAGTGCAGCTTGCTTCCCCAAGCTCCAAAATTATTTGCACTCACAATCCTGCAATTAAACTTGACACAAACTTTGCTATTCATTCATACATACTAGTACAGGTTTTCCACATACTGAGTTTTCACTGACCTTCCTTTTAATGTGTTCCAACAAGTCTTCTCGGCCCTGCTTAAAATATGGGTGCTGAAACTCTACTGGACCATCTCGCTCCAGTTTGACAATCCCAGAATCAACATGGACAACTTTACGGAAGCCATCTTTAAAATAAGAAAAAGAAAAAAAACCCATAACTCTCAAAACCCATATTAAGAAATTCAAACTATGCTGTTCCAACTATCCTGATACCAGTTTTGAGGATAAGACAATATCCTAGTTGCAGAGAACACAGGGTCACTGCTCGAAGGAAATTGCCTATAACTAAACACGTACAGGATCTAGAACTATGCTAGAAATCAAAAACTTACACATGTTCAACTGTCGGACAAAGCTTGCCATGTTGTTGTGCTTGAAGTACTTGGGAAGAATCTCTTTTGCGAACCTTTGTTCATCCAACACCAAGAAACTCTGGCCATTCTAAAATGAGAGAGACACATTAAGCTACTTAAAGACCATTGTAGAAAACACGCTGCACTTTTAGAATTAATCACCAGATAGGAATGTTTCCTTTGTGCACGCAGTACGTAACTGATCTGCTTGCCTACAATTTTCCACAACAAAAGTGTACAAAGCCTGCAGTTGCAAAGCGACAGAGTATTATCAATTTACATGCCTATCCATATTTGAAGGGAAACATCTCTATTGCTACTCATTGCTTCGTCAGAAAGTGAATTAATTGTCTACCAACAATTACCACAGTTTCACTACAGGACAACACTGCCAATTTTCTACGTAGCTTCGAAGTATTGGGAAGGAATCTAACAAAGAGACTGTGCAAGGGGTAAAAAAGCAATGACCATCTGAGAGTCCCTTCTGCTTTCCAGTATACAAGCATGATTAATTTGATAGGACTTGTAGAGCAGATGGAGCTGGCAAAGAGCTGAGCGGGTCCACTGGGTTTTGGGGTTACCAAAAAGGTAACCACCCAAGGCAATATCCCTCCTCCTCCTGGGATGCCAACTGCAAGGGAGAACTGATCTTTTATTTCATCCACAAGCTTTGACTAAAATAGAAGGCTCAGCTCTTTGTTCTTCAGTGACTGTGCTCCATTAACTAAAGGACAAATAATTAATTGGCAGAATCCAAATTAGCTACTTCAAAATGGTGTAGGTTCTGTCTGTACATCCACAGTACTCTCACCCTGTATTTAACAAAAAGCCTATCATCTTTGACAAATGTCAACAGTGATACTGCATCTTCTTAGAAGCCCTTTAGTTCAACAAGTCACATTTGTTTCTTACCCTTAAATGCCAGCTCTATGATCCCAAGAAGCCCAGAAAACCAACCGTGAGACTACGTGAAAATCCTTGCCCAAGAGCTTGTTTATGACAAACTAGCAAGGATTGACAGAAACAGGATATATAAACAGCTCACCACTGTATGGATTAGGAGCTTAAAAGTGAGGGGAGGGTAGGAAGATGAAAACTTCCCAGTAATGCCTGCCTACCTCCTGCTGAGAATCAGTCAGCAGAAGGGAAAGGGGAAGCAAAAGGGCAGGAACAGATCATCTTAGCCAATGCATTAATGAAACTCATCAGCTACAAGTGCTCAAACAGTATTACAGTGACCTGTGACGCCAAGAGACAGCTTTCACGTGGCCTTCACTCTATAGTCACTTTGACATTGTTCAGACCTAGCGCAGAAAAATCTGGGAAACACATCTACTAGTTCCTGGTGCCCTGACAGTCATTTACAGCAAAGCTGCACAGTTGCCTGACTTGAACTCACTGAAGCCTTACTACATAAATACTGTATATTATGTAGTATTGTATATATAGTATACTATACATATATACAATATATACATATACTATATGTATATATGTAGTGTGTGTATATATATGTAATATCTATATTACTGTACTAAATAAGTTCACATCCTAGTGTTGCTGACTGCAGCATACAGCAATCTTCCAAGTACTTCATTTGGTACTCCTTGTATGTGTTGCCATGGACAACACATACCCATGGCTTCACCAAGATACGTATGCAGGGAGATAAAATTTGGCTGTTTGGTTTCAGATGGCGCTTATCCTTACAGTCTAAGGATATGGATTTGTATAGGAGGAAAGTGAAATATTATATTAAGTGTACTCTTCCTTCCCTGTTACACTTGGTACACTTTCCGTACCCCATAAGGTTGACATGGTGTATTTTTAAAAGACGTCATCACTCATGTACTAAGTGATCCCAATACCTTCCCCCCCACAAGAACTGCTGAACGCTGGTAACATCAACTGTGATTAGTGGATCTTCCTTCCACAAACAGCCTTGTAGAATCTCAAACAATTAGTCTTTATTTTTAATTAAGAAACTAATACCTAAGGATACCTAATAGCAGCCTTGGTGTGCTTGTGTAAGGTGACAAAAAAATGGCACTTCTTAAGCTAGACAACATCTGAATCTCCTTATAGCCCTTAGCACCCCTCCTCCAGAATAGAGAAGGAAAAATAAATCAGAAGGAAAAGCTGCTGTAATCTACCAAGTCTACCAGCTTCCTTCCTCAGAAGTTCTGGCTGAAGCTACTGGTAACTCATTATCAGTAAAATGTTTAAGATGACATTTTATCGTTGCTTGAACATTTAAAATAAACTCAGTTGAGACCTGCTATCTCAACACCACTTGAAGAAGTTGATACAGCTGGAGAACAGGCTTTTTAAAATATAAGTTACTTTATAAACATCTAAGAACTAGAAAAAAAATGAAATTATTAAAACTGCTTAGCATTTATCATAAGAACTAACAATGCTAACTGCAGCAAGCTTGCCAGCCCTTCATTACTTTGTAAGAAGGTGGTTATTTCCTGCCTTCCATTATAAGGCACTTATAAATTTTGTGCTCTGATAACACTTCCTTATTATTCACTACAGCAGCCTGCATTTGAATATAAAGGATTCAAGACTGAAGGACATCCAACCCAAGTTTTCCAGTTTTTTTTTTTGGAAAAACAATCAAAGGATACACACATGGCCACCGTACACGTTTAACCTGCAGCTCCCAGGAAAGGGATCTCAGTTACTGAAACAAAGAGGCAGATCAACACTTGTGTGTCGTGTCGTGCGTCCCCCCCAAGTCACTACTGACGGGTCCCCAGTTTCACTTCCTCCGGAGAGATGCCCGCGCTCCATCCCCTCCACGCCGCTCCCCAGCGGACACGGCGGGGGGGGAGAGGCGGTGGTTTGGGGGGGGATAGCGTGTGCCCGCTCCCGCAGGTGGACCCCACACCGGGCCTGACGCCACCCGAGAGCAACAGTTGTCGTCCCCACGTGGCCGGCCGCCCGCCCGCCAATGAGCGCGGGCCGCTCGCGGCCGGCCCGGGCCCCGCCGCCCCTGCGGGCGGCACACGGCGGACCCGGACCCGGCCCGGGCCCGGCCGAAACGCCGCTCCATCGGGTCGGTGTCACGCGTGGAACGGCGGCCCTACCCGTTTCGCGTACAGAACGCGCGAACAGCCCCGTTTCCCTACGTTCTCTCCCACGGCGGGACGCTGCCCCGCAGCCGCCGGCTCTCTGAGGGCGAGCCCTGTTATTTACCGACTCGCCAGCCCGCAGTCCCCCCACTATGGCTTCATAAAAACGGCGTGTCAGCGCTCCGCAAAACCCGGCCGCCGTCGGATCCCCGCCCTCGGCCCCGACCGTCTCCCGGGGACACCCCAGCCTGCTGGGTCGGGGCCGGCAAACAGCGCGGCAGCGGAAGAGGACGCGCCTCCCCCCACCCCCTCCCGCGGCGGGCACCGGCGCTCCCACTCCCCAGGTACCCGCCGCAGGGGCTGAGGCCGGCGAGGCGAACCGGCCTCTCCCTGGGCTGGGAGAGCCGACACGGCGCAGAGCGGCCGGGGGGCGACTGGGCAAAGGCGGCGGGGCGCTCCCTCGGGGAGCCCGACCGAGCCCAGCACGCGTGCCCGGTCTTTCCGTCCGCCGCGGGCCCGGCGGGAGGCCCGGCCCGGCCCGGCCCAGCCCTCCCTCCCAGAGCAGGCCCCGGGTCCCCGCCGGAGGAACGGGGACAGGACGGACGGATACACGGACGGACACGCACGACCTCCCGCCGCCCCGCGCACGCGGGCGATGGGGGGGATTGGGGGCAACGGCCGCGCCCGCACCTGGCTCCAGGTGATGAGCTGGTTGCTGGGGGCCTCGCCCACCAGCGCCCACAGCTTGCTGAGGAAAGCCGGGACCCCTGCGCCGCCGCCGCCAGCGGAGGAAGAGGAGGAGGGCGGCGGCTGGCGCTGGGGGGGCTGCGACGGCTGCTGCTGCTGCTTCATTGTCGCTCGGGAGCCTCCGCCGTCTGCCCGGGGGAGTGTGTGTGTGTGTGTGTGTGTGTGTGTGTGTGCGGGGGAGGCCGGGCCCGCCCCCGCCCCGCCCGCGCCTGCGCACCAGGCGGCCCCCGCATGCGCGCCAGCCTGCCGCACGTGCGCCTGCGTGCCCACCCGCCGCCTTCCCCCCCGCGCGCTTTACATAACGGCCCCCACGTGCGCCGCCCTCACGTGTCACAACAGCGCGGGCCCGGCGGGGAGGCGGGGCGGGTGCGGCCCATGCAAATATTGAGGGATCGCGGCCCAATGAAGGCGCGTCTCTCGCTGGGCTGGGCGGGGCTACTCAGTGGGCGAGGCCCCCGCTCGCGGCGGGGTGCTGCGGGGCGGCCGAGGCGATGGCGGGGGGCCGTGGGGCCGGCCGAGCCCCCAGGGCCTAGGGACGGGCTTCCCGCCGCCTTCGCAGAGGTCGGGCAGGAGAGAGCGGGCAAGCGTAACTGGAGGCAGTGGGGCTCGTCGGTGTCAATCGCGTTGCTCTAGGCATGCGGAGGGCTGCTAAGGTGTTCATCAAGCCCCCGGCCCAGCCCCACACAGCTGACAGGATGAACACCTACTGTATACATACCAGCTGTGTAAATTGTTAAGGGCAGTATTGCTTCCATATGGGTCCCTCAGCTGGAGAAAGTTTGTGCGATCCCTTCCCTTCAGAAAGTGTCAGACATCCAGAGCAGACTGACACTGCGCCAGACTCAGAGCCTCAGCACCATCCCCTTCGGCCTAAGGCACGGCTTCCATCTTGGCAGCTTCCTCGCCAACGTAGGCAGAGCTGGAGGCACCTCATCTGTTATCCTCAAGCTTCTCATGGTTGTAATAATAATAAGAATAAATAAATAAATCTGACTTCCGGGTTTTCAGGTTCCTCAGTTTGATGTCATTTTCAGTGAAAATAAGTATAAAGTTGTTCAGGTTTTTCAAAGCTGGTTGAAACAGTCACTTCTGCTGCCAGTTCTCTCTCAGCAGTCTGCTCTGGCCTGTGACTGGGATCCGGGGAGGGCAGCAGAACAGGTTGGCAACTTACAGGTGCAAAGAACATGCATTTTTAAAGACTACCCAATCCTATGTTTTCAGAAAGGTCTGGTAGAAAGGTCAAGAAATACCCAGTCAACTGAAGAACACGGGCACGCATAGCACAGTAAATCATTATGTACATGACCTAAGAAAAAGAACATATAATAATATAAGCACATGTACAGCAGAAACATCCAAGCTATCTAGAAAGAAAGTCTGGCAGTCCCTAAGCAGACCTTCTTGCCAAGGCAAGTTGTGTTTAGACTTCAGGCCCATTGGTTAGAGAGACTCTGAAAAGAAACTGATTTAAATCAAAAGGATACCTCTAGAAAACTAGTTACCCTAATGAATGGTAAAATGCAATAAAATGAAATTGTTTCCATACTCTACCAAGTATTTTGCAAATTTAATCACAGACTTAATGGCAACTAATTTTTAAGAAATTGTTCTATGGAAGTAAAACTAATATTTTCACAACAAATTCTCATCAATTGACAGTATTACAGATGTTTTATCTTGTTGAGAGTTCTCAAAAAAGTCTCTAAAGAATCAAGGTCAGCTTGATCTGCTTCAGTTTACAATGAGAAGAAAGTACAATGGCACAGGAAAAAAAAAATTGAGAACCTTTCGCCTGGTAGCCTGCAGGAAAATGAATTTTACTGTTTCCATTTCAAGATGTGTATCACACAGCTTCTCTTTTCTCTTAGCGTTGTCAGGCCACAACGGCCTGTAACAAACTCGTTGACTGATACTCACTAGACCATTCCTGAGAGGAGAAGTCACAGTTACTAAGTTTATGGCTTAGCTTGTCAGAGTCAGCATTTGGAATGATAAGACTTAAAAGAATGCCTTTTAAATTTAAGCACAAGTATACAGTAATTGTCCAAGTAACTTTTCATCTTGTCATACGTGCAGCAAGCTCCTAGCACGTTCCATTTATCTAGCTACAAATGCTAGATAAGCAGAGCGAATATGGTTGTGATTTAATCTGGACGCAGTATTGCCCTCCATCTTACATTTGTTACTTACAACATACATTTGAAAATAGAAGTTGACTTGCAGAATTGTTGGGCAATATTTCAAATTGTGCTTGTAAATGTTCAATTATTTCAAAAGGTAAAATGTTATATTGATAACTTTTGCTCAGACAGAAGTGGAACCATGCACTTAATTTTTTGCATTTCGCTAGTAGCTTGAACATCGTCTTGGTGAGAAAGACCATTGTATAACTTGATTTCCAACATCTTACAGTTGAAGGAATTCTTTTAAGCTTTCTTGCTAAACCTCTTTTTAGGAAAAAAATTTTCTTCTGAAGCCTTAAGGCTTAATAATTGGAAGTTATTAATTTAATACTTAGCATAAAGTGTTAGCTATGTACAACTCAAGTAACCCTTCAATTAGTTTTTTATTATCTTACAATGTCTGAGCACAAGGTAATTGCTTGCCCATGTTCATGAAGCTTCCCATTAATGTTATTTTACAAGTCAGCAATTGTAGAACTCACCAGTCTTTAACCCGGAGCTGTTTGACTTCCCAGTGTCTTCATGAGCAGTGCTATCAATCATCTTTTTCCCCTATGCAGTAAAGTTTTCCTCCATTCAGCTCGCAGAAATCTGGTAACTATCAGTTTGAGACAGGTCAAGCTATTTAAATCTTTCACAATACAGGTCTTGCCCTCTCCTCACCACAAAAACTTAACAATGTAAAACTTTTTGGGTGTTGTGAGATGTTGGGAATTCAGAATGAACAGATCTCTTCCCATACCCCTCAACTAACCCCTCGAGCCCCATCAGATACTGTTCCTCCCCTGCCTCGTCCCCCCTGCCCAGTGCCCACAGTCGTCCCCCCCCGCCCATGCAGGAATTCCAACTAAGACCTAGTGCTCGGGGACTAAGAGTGCTGCCAACAGGGAACATCTCATTTCCAACACCCTTTCTTCAGCTTTATCATAGAGAGGCTACAGCAGTAGCCGCACCTCAAATCTGTGCAGGAAGCCAAGGGAATAAAGCTAGGTATCTGTTCACATCACTACCTGTTTATTTTGACATCGCATATGCTTGGAATCACAACCGCTACTGGTCTTTTTCGCTCATGCTAGATCATCAAGCAAACCCCACAGCAGTCCGATATTCTCTTAAAGGAGCTTTGGCCACTGATAGTCCAGTTTTGATGTGGTCTAAGAAAAATAATTTGGGATGGCAATTCTTTATTCTACAGCATACTTACAAATAGAGGTCACAAAACAGCCCTCATGTAAAAATACTTTTCTGATATGAACTTCACCTGCCCTCTCTCACTTTCTATTTTCTTCCACTATAGTGGGATCTACAGCAAGTGTCAACAGCCGCGCTTTCCTTATGGGCTGCTGCTATGTCTGAAGTGCAACCTGTGTGAATTCCTGTTACATCAGACCCTGAGTAAAGCCTACAACAGCTCCCCAAAGAATACCACTCTATAGATTTTCCTTAAGACAAGCAGCATGATGCAAAACAAGCAACTGAAAATCACAAGGGAGCCAAAGTTAGGGTGACAGATTTCAAGGTGATACTCTCGTTTTTCTGTGACCACTATTTGTCCTGACTAAAATGCACGACATTTGAAGGTTCTGGCAACAATAAGGTAGTAAAGAATGACACAATCATCCTGTAACTCTGAGAGTTACATGCTATAATTTATGTTTCAGATCCAGTTGTCTTTATTGATTTGTTTATCTTGATCCCCGTGAAAGCAAAAGACAAATCAGTCACTGGGCTTGCAATGTATGTTTCCCTTGGAACAAACACAGAAGGCCACAAGTAAACCTTCCTGGAATGTCTGTAATATCAAATACTGTGCATGGCACTTCACAGCCAAATTCGATGCAAGTCTTCCACCTCAAAAAAAGGTATTAACGCCATTTAAATAACTGGAAGTGCTTCTAGGAGTTCCAGCTCTGCACATGTTAGGAGCAGCTTGAATTAGAAGTGGCCCTAAGAGACCTAGTTTTAAATTAATCCTCCTTGAACCTTGGACAGCCTTGGAGATTTCTATGTTCATGATGAAACTAGGCAAGAGAGCTTCTGAAGAGACTGTTCTTCCAAAGCCAATATCCTTTCAGTTAGCTTTTTGCTGTCCTTGTGCATCTGATTGAAGTACTGTTCAGTTTTTTTAATAGCGAAGTGATTAATTGTCCTTCTTTTCTCCACATGCCCTGCAGGAAAAGCAGATGGCACAGTCAGCACACCGGATATCTAATAGACAATGATACAATAAAGACTGGCAGTAAGTTTTAAAATTAAATTATGATAAATGTTGCCCACAGTATATCTAAAATTAAGCTATGGTAAGTGAAACCCACTTCCATTCATGACCAATGGCTTTTTTTCTTGAAAGGAAAATTCAGACCTACATTCATATTTACTACTAACCCTTCGAGATAGCTTGCTATGGAAATGGCACAGAAATGGTATCCATTTCTTATTTGCTTATGTATGAGGAATATGTGATTTAGGCTTTTCCTAATTAGACAAGATCCTCTATACTCCATCAAAATGCTCAGTGTATCTTAAAAGACTATTTTCTCGTACTATGAGGAAAAGAGTATAAACTTGCAAAAGGTGTATTTCAAACAAGCTAAGATAGCATTCAATTAAATGCAGTCAGTGTCTTTAAAGAATTCCAGTCTTAAAATGCTTGAAGCCGTACACGACCCCCCTTGCACACCCCTTTAAAAAGGGGACCAAAAACATACCCAAGTCTAAACCCATTTCTTAACATGCTTAGAATGAGTTCCAATTCAGGCCAGATTATCTGATTTTAGGGGTTTTCTGCAAAGTTAATCTTTTTATTGAAGCTTTTGGAAGAATGGTAGATATGGGGAAAAAAGGAAAGAGGCTTCATAGGCAGCATGCCTGGCAGAAAACTTTACCAAAGTTTTAGAGCAGTTTGCTGTGGTCATGTGTTGGTAATTGTGGAAAAATAGTTCCTATGGTAAAAAACCCGTAAGCATATGTGCTTATTGGTTATCCAAACTCAACACTGTTTTATTACAAAATGAAAAGCAGATACCACAAAATGTTAGCACAGTTTTCTCAAGATTTCATTTCTTCAAGTAGGATTTCATAACATAGATGTTATGAACATCATAGCAATGAAGGGCTCATAAATCAAACCAAGTAAGGCATGAAAAGCAGATTTTATCTAACCTGAAGCTAGTTTAGCAAGCACATACTACGTGATTTAGTTATTCAAAGGCCTCCATTTCATGCTATTTCACTTTAGGACCTCCTTAACATAACTGTTCTGCCAGCTCAATTCCAGAGCTTCGAAGAACATCCCTTGCATCGGTTTACTCTTATCAAAAGCACAAAGCACAGTAGAAATTCTTCACAAAGTACCCATAAGCAACTTTAACCATGTATTTGACATGTAAAATTAATGGTGTTCTTATTAAGTTTTAAAATTAAGTTTATTTTCAAGAATAAATTATATTAGATTAGTCTGCTTCTTAAGGCCATTCAGAGATATGATTTGAATGGACAAAAAACACCTGCTCTGTGGTTGTGCAGTCTGTCATGTCATATCTCTCTCCATGCTAATGGCCATTTAACAATCTCTTCAGGATGTTTAAAACTGGAAAAACCTCAGACTGAAAACAGAACACAGCAAACTGGTTAACCTCAGTCTAATTTACCTGAATCTGAACAGGTGGAACTGTAATCTTCCATGTCTGTGTCTAATCCCCTGTTGTTCACTGCTTTTTCAGATTCCTGTAAGTTTTTTTAAAGGAAAAAGTAAATTACTTGATTACCAAAAATGTGACTGAAATTACTAGTTTTCTTGTATTGTGAGATACTACGCAAGGTAATGACTTGCTGTAGTTTTCACAGGATTCTGCTATTTCCTTCCCAGTTTGCTTAAAACTACTGCTGTAGCAGCTACACACCACAGTTCACTGGACAGCTGGTGACTGAAATGCAATCTATGCTGCAACTGCAATTGCAGCTGTCATCACCTTTGTTTAGTTAGTTAAATGTAATAAAGCTATTTTTGAATTTGCACCAATGTTTTTTTCCTTGCCAGGCTGCTTGTTCTTCCCCACACAAATTGGCTGTTATGCTGAGAGCATATGTCAAAAAAACAAAAACAAAGAAAAGGACAAACCCACAACTGGTAGTCTTCTGTATTTTGCAGATGTAAGAACTAAATACAGACAGAGCATCTGGACTTCACCGTTCTGGCAGATTCTGTCTGTGGTTTGCACATGCTTGGTGCCTTATCCTGAAACTCTACAGTAGCCTCAGCAACGTATCACTTCCTCCTCTTCTCTCCTCTAGGTAAGAGCTACAATCACATCCCCAAAGTCACCTCCTTTAGGGACATTACAAATAACAAATTAATATTTCTTTAATTTCCCTACTCATCATTAAGGTCTGTCACTCAGTGCTGAGGAACAAGTCTCAGGCTATGGTGCTCTGTATTAGTGACAAGTACTATTGTCATTATTGGGAGGGGTGGCTGACACACCAGAAGGCTGTGAAAGCAGCTCTGCAGAGAGAGACCTGGGAGTCCTGGTGGACAACAAGTTGACCATGAGCCCAGAAATACACCCTTGTGGCCAAGAAGGCCAATGGTCTCCTGGGGTGCATTAAAAAGAACGTTGCCAGCAGATAGAGGGAGGTCATCCTCTCCCTCTACTCCACCCTAGTGAGGCCACATCTGGAGTACTGTGTCCAGTTCTGGGCTCCCCAGTTCAAGAAAGACAGGGAACTATTGGAGAGAGTCCAGTGAAGGACTACGAAGATGATCAAGGGAATGGAACACCTCTCATGCGGAAAGGCTGAGAGACCTGGCTCTGTTTAGCCTGGAGAAAACAAGACTGAGAGGGGACCTCATCAATGCTTATAAATATCTCAAGGATGGGTGTCAAGAGGATGGGGCCAGACTCTTTTCAGTGGTGCCCAGCAACAGGACAAGGGGCAACAGGCACAAACTGGAACACAAGAGATTCCATCTCAACATAAGGAAAAACTTCTTTACCCTGAGGGTGGCAGAGCACTGGAACAGGCTGCCCAGAGAGATTGTGGAGTCTCCTTCTCTGGAGATACTTAAAACCCACCTGTATGTGTTCCTGTCCAACCTGCTCTAGGTGACCCTGCTTTGGCAGGGGGGTGGACTAGATGATTTCCGAAGGTCCCTTCCAACCCCTGCCATTCTGTGATTATGAAACAGAATCTGTACTCTAAAGCTGTATACTAAATTCTTCTTTTACCAAGTTAGTCACACACACAGAGGACCACTACGACATTCCACTTGCAGATTTACTAGTTATATTACTAAAGAAGCCCCATAAACATAATAATCCCTCCCCCCCCCCAAGAAACAAAGCTTCTTCCCCATGATACTGTTCAAAAACTGCTCTCCTCTTCAGCTAGGTGCTGCTCCTTCAAAAACAGAGAGAACACTGCAAGCAACATCAGGACATAAAATGCTCTGGTTTGATAACATTTTTCGCTCCCTACCCTCCCCCTACAATGCCATGTTATTCAATCCTTTCCACTCCCTCCCTGCTGTGTTACCTCCTGCAATAACTATTCCTACTGCAGTAACTATTAGATCAAGACAAATTAGATTAAAAAAAAAAAAAAAAACACACACAAAAAAAATACCTTAAACACCTGGGGGAGAGTAAGTTTCTAAACCGGTTCTTTAATCCAGGTAATTCAGATGCAAAAGCAGTTGCATCATCCCAGCTGAAAGAACGGTCTAGGAGTGGATGTAAAGAGCAAAGAAGCTTGCGTTAGGACATATTATACCTTGAGATTCTCTCCTCCCAGTGAAGGATTTATGAAGAGGGGTAAAGTATAATAAAAGCAAGACAACTCTGTTTTCAAATACTTTAAATCATAGATGAAGCATAGGTTAAAGCATATTCCAAGTGCTTGGTATTTTCCTGATCAACACAGACAAGTGCCAAAACAAAACCTGTGTCAACAAGAAAAAGAAAGTATTAGAAACAATATGGCCTTGGGTTATAAGAAATCTCTTTATGTAAACAAACAGCAGGTAGAAGAATACAGTATTTTTTCTTACTAGATGTTCTTGATTTTCACAACTTCTATTCTGATGTCTGAGCACCCAATCTGTATTGGATGGATGTATTCCAGAAAGAGAAGGAAAACCTGAGTGTAAGCTGTGATAACACAATGCATAATTTCAGCCATGGAAAAACCATACTTTTAGACCAGTTTTCTTCAAGTTTGTTTTCACTGCTGGAAAAAAACATAGGAATTAAATCCGAGCACATGACAACTCTTCCACTAGTTTTAGAAAATACCTTAAGTTGTGGAAAAAAATCGGGGATACTTCCCATAGTCATACCCTTGCCCAGCTTAAAAATATCACTGGTGTGCTGCCTTACTCTCACTTTCTCACATGCTTCCCCTACCATTTCCAGGTAAGTTACATCTGTTCTGAGGCCAGAAGAAAGATTAATTTTTAAGACATTCATCCAATCCCATAAACTGTCCCCTTAGCAAGCCTTTACACTTAAAAGATTTTCTGCCCCTTTAGTTTGCCAGTTTCCCTAACTTTTCAAAATCTTGGTTTGTAAGATACTCTTTCCTCGTTAGTGAGCTTGAACATTTTTATTGCAGTTTGCTTTAGTCTGTCCCCGCCTGAAGAAGATCTCAGGCCTAGGATCTTTATTATACTGACTGGTTTCTTTTCACAACCATGCAGCAGAGTACTCCAAGTCCAACTGGGCTAAAAAAAAATAAATATCATCTTCAAAAACAGTTGAAAATTTTGTGATTACTGCTATAAAAGCTATATTTTTAAGAGGACAATTAAAATGGCGTTATAAAGCGAAGACTAAATCTTGTTTCCTGTATGCCTCAATTTCTATTGAAGCCTGCAGGAGATATTGTGGAAGTAAAATGAAAGCTTTGTTTGTGTAATAGTTTTAACGCTATACTAAAAGCAAAAGCAAAACACAAATGTACTCAAACATGCAGCCAGGGTAACCATCAACAAAATACAGAAAAAACACCCCATTTCTCTATGCCTACAGAGCTAAAATTACAAGTCTGTTGATATTTCATTTAAAGTTTACAAAAACTTGCTGTTAGATCTGTGGAGTTTTGCTGGAAAAAATGAAAAAAAAAAATTTTAGAACCTGGAAATGGCACTTTGTAACTATAGTTAAATCATGATGATGTAACTCGAAAACAATCACTCTCTCTTGTAGTGTGTACATAGTTGCCAGGTGACCACAAAGCGCAGAGCTTTCCTTTCAAAGGCTCAAAGGCAGGGAAGGCCACAAATCTGACTTACGGGCTCTAAACTATGGTTTGCACAGGATGACCTTCTGTGAATCCTCATTGTGAGGAGGGGGTGTTTCTGCTTAACATCCATAGGACAGCGCTACCAAAACCCCCTACTCCTGACCCCTGGTAATGTGGTTAGCATAACTAATGCCATTTTTTAAGGCAGGCAGGCAGTGAATAGGTCACATATTTGTTCCCTTTCCCTCATTAGCAGCCCCTGAAGTATGAAGGGGGCTACGAACCAAGTAGACACACCAAACCGACTTCTTCTTCCCCTCCCTACCGGCCTCAAGGTTCCTGGGCACCAGGACGATTACTCCCTTCTCTGTTGGCCTTGAAGGTCCCAGGCACATGGCCAGCCGGGTTGATGAGCCTGAGGAAAGTGTAACAGCGCACAGAGCGCTGTCTGTAAAATCAAGCAGTTACAAGTCTTTAGTGGGAACTTGGACCCAAACTGCTGCTGCACAGGCGACCCCCCGTGACCAGGGACACCTCCACTGTCGCCTGCTTCCTCCCAGGATTGAGGGAACGACTTGTATTCTTTTATGATTTTTCAAGTCGAGATTATGATTGTTATATTGTACACCAAACCATGTCCTAAGATTTGACCCATGCTGCAGAGGATCCAGGTGATTAGAAATCATAAATTAAGTCGTATTATAAATCCTATATAAATTGTTTGGTTTACGCTATTTATAAATCGTACTATATTGAATCTCCTTTAGGAATCCTGCACCATTCTAATCATAAATTCTGTGCTATACCAATCATAATATCCGGTTAAGAAAATAAAGTTTTAATTATTACTACAGCTTAGTGCCATCGTCATTCTGTTCGGGATCCCTAAAAGGAACCCATCTGTCCCCTTAGTGTCGGGTGACACAGGTGTGGATACATCAGGACTGAACACGTGAACTCAGTCTGCACATACGCCATATATCTCTCTACTAAACAGTAGGGATGCCCAAGTCTTAATGGAGACCTTTCTGACTGGGCCAGCCACCTACTTACTTTCAGGAGCAGGGGGACTGCAGACCAGTCACCTCCTGCATCACGCATGTGCTGCAAGTTTAGCAGCTTCCCCCAAATACCAGACTTACTGTTTCTGCACAGAAAGCGAACAACGTGCTACCATACAACCAGCCTGAGAAGTTCCCATGAACACTATTTTTACTATCAGCCCACAGTCAGCTCAGTTCTCCAGGAAAATACTGTTTTCACTGTTGGCATAGAATAAAACAAAGGACCAAGAGACTTTCCTCTCTTCTCCAAAAGATGCGGCAGCACTCTGGAAAGGCTGTAGTCACCTCAGTAATGCACCAGTCCACATCCTGCCCCAAGCTGCCAAATCACTTACGCTAACAGTTGAGCCTTCCAGATTTAGTGTTAGTTGTAGGACTGCAGCTTCTGACTCATCCTCACTGACAGGACAGCTGGAGAGGTTAAAGACATCTGACAAAGGCATTTTGAGTCACCCTACTACCTCAAGTATAGAATCAGTGGGACTTCAGTCAGCACCTAACCCTTTAAATACCCTTTTGAGATAACTCACGTAAGCTAGACACTGCTATACTTACTAGCACGACGGTTTGAAGAAAAGGCTGCATCATAGAGGAAATTAATATTAAGGAGGGTAGACGGACATGCTTTTACAAAAAAATGTTTGGTTAACTCACCAAATTTTGCATACTGACATACCAGAAGTGGTATGTTATGCACAAGTATTTAAGACTTGCTTTCCCAAGCATTCTGACAAAGAAGATCTAAACCTGGATACAGTGCTTATTTGAGTGCTGAAGGGTTCTGACTTAGTATCTGTCTTGCTGACTCAGACGAAGCAGCATCAGTTCTGCCTATTTCTTCTTTCTTGATGTAATCTAGGTTTGTGCCAGTGATATGGTGGTTTCTGCTCATCCCGGAGCAGCTGTTGATGAGAACAGTATGCCCATTTACTAGTACAAAGCTGTCTAAACCGACTCAAACACAGGACAGGATTCTTACCTAAAAACCTTCTCTACCCTGGGGTGGGGGTGGGGGAAAAGAACTGTGTTAGAAAATGCTGATACTAAATACAAAAGTATTGCTACATACAAGACTGTGGGTGTATGCTGCTCTACTACTTAGATACTGATCTGGAACTGGTAAAGAATACAGAGATATTGCTATGAATCAACTGTTTACTTAAGATATTTTTTTAAAGTTACACATAGGCGTGACAGACAACACTAATTTAACTACTGTTACTGAATGAAGCATGCCATATACTGACAACAAAAGATTTTAATTTTTTTTTCTAAACAAAGAATAAAATTATTTGTTGCTGTGTAAATGAGTAAAGGACCGATCTTAAATCCAAGGATTTGTACCACAGATGACAGGACTTAGACGCTGACACGCATTGTATATGCCTGGCCAGTTCTGTTTACTATTTTATCTCTTTTCTAAAGAGTAAGCCTCCTAAGGCAAGCTGACAGAGCACTGGTAAAAATGGAAAGAACCATTATATCTAGCCCTACCACCTGTTTTCCCTTTTTCCACTGTGGGATCACAAGATCTGGGACTCTTGCTGAACAGCAGTTTAAGTTCAAGGCTCCGGCAGAGCAAGCATTACTCCCAAAGTACGCTCAATAATCCCGAGGAGCCCACTGTTAAAGATGCAATTTGGGAATTACAGGCAACTGTAAGTTGTTAGTATTTTTAGATCAATAACTGCTGACTTAAAGCAAGAAGAGGTGGCAATCTCTGCTGCTTTGCAAATATACAGTGTTTTATACCACAACATCCAAAAATGTTTTGGATGAGGATTATACAATGAAAATCACACACATCTCAGAAAATATAACTTACTTAGCTGAATTGTGTCTAACGGGCATGTATCCTCTTTTAGGTTCCTTCATTTCACAATGACTTGGAAAAAACACTCAGTTTCTGTCCAAGCCTGAGAGAACTTGTTTTACACCATCTGCCCTAATCACAAGTAATCTTTTGATCTTTCCTGTCCACAAGACACTAGGCATTCTACATGAGAAAATTTCAGATTTATTCCCAAAGATGCTCTCAACAAATATGACAAACACTGATTTTAGATTAAAAGCTCCCAAATAAGATTTTAGTTAAAAACCAGAGGCTACTTGATTGTGGGGTGGTAGTAGAATGTGTTCAGGCCAAATACACAAAATTTTATGTTTTATTTTTATTGTTAGTGACTTAACACATCAGTATCTTAGCGTCATCACTCGATGTACTGTAAAAACATTTATAGGCAGATGGACTGCAAGGAATGTGAACAAGGAAAGCCAGCTCATGCTGTAGGGAGGAACACATAGTTCTGGCATACTAAAAATAAAAAGAAAGCATTAACACACCATATGCTGTGCAGCAGCAAATAGCGTTATTTAGAAGCGTTCCAATAAAAGCTAATGACAGCAAAAGTTCAGACCTGCTAAAAAAAACTAAGGTGACTTAAGTCAGCCACATGCTTCATTGCATAAAATAAACACGAGTTTTATCTAACAATTTACTTTCTTTCATTTTACACAAACCTTAGGGTAACATATGCCCAGTTAAAGAGTTTTCCTTGCTAACAAAGTTACTAACCGTGCCAGACAAGAGTTGAAATGCAAGGGGTGAAGCAAATTTTGGTTTGTACACAGCCCATGACTCTCTGAAACTGACTTGTCTTACACCTTAGTTGGGGTATCTTTCCATGGAGTACGTTCTTTTTTAACCTCTGTGTTAGTTCTGCTGCGCAAATGCACATTCTCTCTCAAACTGTATGAGCACAGCAGTAAAAAAGGGAGAAGGCTTTTACTAAAGCAAAGTATTTTCTTCTAAGTAAACTTATTTGTTATCATAAAGCCACGTAATTTCAACTCAAGTAATGTTTGTTTTCAGCATTTTTGGAAGCCACAACATGGATGCCTCTGTGTGAAAGCATAGTGGATAGTCAATAAACAAGCAATTTTTTCCATAACTTTCAACTGAAGATAGCAACCAGGACTGGTTTATTTATTAGAATGCATCAGTTAATGATCTTGCAACTGGGAAGAAGCCTAAGGAGACTCAGGAGAGTTAAATCTTTTAAGCAAAACAAACACTTCAAACTGCCACACAATAGACAATGTCTATTGACTGTCGCATGGAACTGCGTGAAAAATCTCATAATTTAATGACACCACAGCCTTGTGCAAATCTTAATCTAATTTTCACTTGGTTTATAAAATGGTGGTAGCTTCACATACCCAGCAGCAGAGATGTAAAATCAGTTAGTTACAGTCTGAATTCTTCAGGACTGGCAGCAAACTTCTCAGTCTCAGCCTTGTTGAAGTGCTCACTCATACTGTTAGGGTAACGAGCTCCAACTACAGGAGTGTACAGATGGCAAATCACTACATTTTCTTAAGTTTTTGTTCTGTTCTCTTGGTGTCAAAGCACAACAGAGGTCTTCCTATGGACTTATTTGGTCTTCTGCTTTGTAGCAAAGTAGTTAAAGCATGGAATCAAAACAAGAAACATCTGCTCAACAGCCGTAACTCCAGCCCATCAGAAAACGTGGAGGGAAATGCAATAGACTTAATTCTATATTAAAATGCTTCAGGAAATTACCGTTCTGCAGTTGAGCCTGTGAGGTAACCTGACATCAGCAAAAATAGAAGCCAAGGATTCAAACAGCAAAAATTTCTATAGATATATTAACGGTAAGAACACGACTAGGGAAGATGTGGGCCCCCTCAGAAAGGAAACGGGAGAACTGGTGACAAGTGATATGGAGAAGGCTGAGGTCCTCAACAACATCTTTTCCTCAGTCTTCACTGGCAAGGGCTCCAGCCACACTCCCAGAGTCACAGAAGGTAATGGCAGGGGTTGGAAAGAACTGCCCATTGTAAGTGAAGATCAGGTTCGTGACCATCTGATGAACCTGAAAGTGATCAAGTCCATGGGACCCTATGGGATACACCCACGGGTACTGAAGGAACTGGTGGATGAGGTTTCTAAACTGCTCTCTATTATATTTCAAAAGTCATGGCAGTCTGGTGAGGTCCCCACTGACTGGAAGAGAGGAAACATAATCCCCATTTTCAAAAAGGGAATGAAGGATGAACCAGGGAACTATAGGCCAGTCAGTCTCACCTCTATGCCTAGTAAGATTATGGAGCAGATCTTCCTGGAGGCACTGCTGAGGCAGAAGAATAATGAAGAGGTGATTGGGTACAATCAACACGGCTTCAGCAAGGGCAAATCATGCCTGACAAACCTGGTGGCCTTCTATGAGAAGGTCACAACATCAATAGACAAGGGGAGAGCAACTGACATCATTTACCTGGACCTGAGAAAAGCCTTTGACACTGTCCCGCGTGACATCCTGGTCTCCAAGCTGATAAAATATGGGTTTGATGGACTGACAATTCAGTGGATAAAGAACTGGCTTGACGGCCGCACCCAAAGAGTGGCTGTCAATGGGTCCATGTCCAAGTGGAGTCCCTCAAGTATCAGTACTGGGACCGGTCTTGTTTAACATCTTCATCAGTGACATAGACAGTGGCATAGAGAGCACCCTCAGCAAGTTTGCTGACGACACCAAGCTGTGTGAGGTGGCTGACACGCTGGTGGGAAGGGATGCCATCCAGAGGGACCTTGACAGGCTGGAGAGGTGGGCCCATGCCAACCTCATGAAGTTCAACAAGACCAAGTGCAAGGTCCTCCATCTGGGTCGGGGCAATGCCAAGCACCAATATAGGCTGGGCAGCGACTGGCTTGAGAGCAGCCCTGAAGAAAAGGACTTGGGGGTGCTGGTGGACGAGAGGCTCAACGTGAGCCGTCAGTGTGCACTAGCAGCCCAGAAAGCCAATCATATCCTGGGCTGCATCAGGAGAAGTGTGGCCAGCAGGTCGAGGGAGGCAGTTCTCCCCCTCTACTCCACTCTCATGAGACCCCACCTGGAGTACTGTGTCCAATTCTGGAACCCCTACTACAAGAAAGATATGGACGTGCTGGAACGTGTCCAGAGAAGGGCCACGAGGATGATCAGAGCGCTGGAGCACCTCTCCTATGAGGACAGACTGAGAGAGTTGGGGTTGTTCAGTCTGGAGAAAAGAAGGCTCCGGGGAGACCTTATAGTGACCTACTAGTTTCTTGAGGGGGCCTACAAGAAAGCTGGTGAGGGACTTTTTAGGATGTAGGGTAATGGTAGGACTAGAGGAATGGATTAAAACTAGAGATGGGTCGATTCAGACTGGACATTAAGGACAAGTTCTTCGCCATGAGGGTGGTGAGACACTGGAACAGGTTGCCCAGAGAGGTGGTGGAAGCCCCATCCCTGGAAGTGTTCAAGGCCAGGCTGGATGGGGCTTTGAGCAGCCTGATCTAGTGGGAGGTGTCCCTGCCCAGGGCAGGGGGGTTGGAACTAGACGATCTTTAAGGTCCCTTCCAACCCTAACAGTTCTATAATTCTATGAAAACACTCTTAAGCATATTCTAGAAAGGCACATTTAAACCAAAAGATGCATCGTTCAAGTTTGTTAGATTTTACCTGACGGGTCTCAAGTACTACTGAACTGTCTGAAAGAACTACAGTTGATTCAAAGCAGCAAACAATGACTTCACAAGTCTTTGTTTAGTTCCAGAAGATATATTTCATTATCATCTCAGATGGAAGTTTCAGAGTCCACAATATATGTTCATTCTGGTATACCCATATGCCGAATACTCCTTAAATTCCCTTTTGAAAACTGTAACTAGAACATTTGTTCTTAATGCAACACAGGAGTTGCACTAAGATTGATGTTTGCACTCTTATCAGAAAGGGAGCTGAAGCAAAAGCAACATTCCCACCTCAGACCAATACTGAGCACAAGCTGCCATTGTGAAGCCTTTCCTTTTGCCCATGGCAGAACTCCATTCACATTCAGTGAGAATAACTAAAATACATGCGTGTCTCATGACTCATTCAGAGCAACTGTTGGACCACAATAACTGACTTCCACTGAACACTTTGCCCTCACCACTGCCTGCTTCTGCTTTAACTCCACTTCCAACACAAACAGAAAATCCAAAAAACCAAAAAACTCCAAGACTCACTTTTCAACTCATAACCTGCCAAGTGAAAAGGAATAATACCCTGAGAATCAGCAGGCTGTAAGGAAGAAGTCTCCACAGAGACAGAAAAAGGCTCCCTTTCTCACCCTTGTTCCCATCAACATAAGGGACTGGTCCCAGCCCCCTTGTATCTAAATAGAGCTTTTAGAAGTTCCATTTCTTTTTCTTAATTCATAACTAGAGTAGGCCAGACAGGGAAGGAGGGCAGTACACCTTTACGAGCAATCTCATTCCTCCTTTCCCACATTCAAACACATGGAATGCCTGCTAACCCTTCCCAAAATACACTCCTGCCCCATGTAATACTCTTCCTTTCTCCTGCTACTTTACACATTTTTAAGTTCACATTCTTTGAATAACCTAAACTTAACTTGGGTAATTCCTTGTGTAATAAATTAAATAGGGACGTTCTTTCTCAATATTTCAGATAAAGCGTTAAGTAGCGTAGCAATACTTAATGTAGTGTATCTTTCAGGAAATTAATATTTTTCAAATGAGTCTAATAAAAAAAGCTAACTCCTCAATTTCCATTGAGATTAGTGTGCTAACAGTATAGTGTGACTACTTAGATATTTTTCTACCACTTTGAGGTTCTCTGTCTCAAGACTGAACAAATGCCATTTTAGCACTGCATGATATTAACTTGAAAGCTTAAAACCAACCATATTCTCAAGAACAGCAATTTAGAATGACCATATGTAAGTAGTAAGAATTACTGTCATGTAAGGCATAATTTCAGAGTGCCATGAAGAATATGCTTTTTTCAATCAGATATCTGACCCTGAAAAATACACATCAGAACACATTAAAACTGATAGGGTTAAGCTTTTTTATTTTTTTTCTTTAACTTTAGAAAACCTCAAAACAGTAAGACTACCCAACAACTGCACTAGGGGTGCAAGAGCACTCTTACAGCAAGGCCCCAGAAGTTACTCCATACTTTTCAGTTGTATACATTCCTTACTGCTTTCATACAAAATTATTTACATCTCACATTGGTAATAAGAAAAACAAATACCCTGTAAAATCTCCATTATCAGTGTTGTTTTAAAACCACAAAAAGTAATGATGTTTATCACCAAGCTAAAAAACTAGCAAGAGTTAGAGCTCAGAGGAAAATGAAAAATCTCTAAGGGTGCAGAGAAAGAATTCCCTTAGGAAGGGCTGAGTAGTACTGAGTCTATATTAACTAACTACTAAGCTCATTGTATCATCTACCTATAAGCTACGAATTCAAGTGTAGACTGAGTGTAGCTCCAGCCATGACACAGCAAGTATGTGCTGAACACCACTGGTTACTCTAGAGAAGAGCTGTAAGTCCTTGGGGTTTGTGGTAGAGCAGTTACTGGCTAAGCACACAGGAAAAAGAAAAAAAAAAAAAAAAACATGAGAAATTTTATGGGAGTTTGAGACCAGTTGTTTTTTCAACCAGTGTCACAAGCATGTGGATCATGAATTACCTTTTAAGAGACCTGCAAAAGCTGGCTGGTAAAAGCAAACCTAAATGTGCTAATATTGCAAGTGCTGTATGTGTATGTTCTTATTTATCATAATTTTTTCAGGAGTTCCATTCAGAAAGCAGCTTGAAACAGATTTAGACATAGACTTCAAACACTATGAAGTTTACTAAGTTAAAAAAAAAAGTTCTGAAAAGGGTTGCCCTCATTTACAAGCACTTGTATAGAAGTATGAAATTTAAATCAGTGAAATAGCTATGGAGCACATGATTTGTAATTAAAAGGCCATTTCTTTAAGTAATTGCATATCACCTTATGTATGTATCTTGCAAAAGGAATAAAAAACTACTACTCTCACATTTATATTATTTCAATATCAAGAGAGGAAGTGTTTCCTGGACTGGATCTGACAAAAAGAGACTAAAATTCTAAGAAAAACCTATAGGAGATACCGTTTTAATGACACGTATCAACGCAGAAAAACACCTGGGTCAGTTGTTTTCAGAAAGTTAAGTTTTACCATGTTTCACTTACTGCTTTTGTGGCAGGCTTAGAGTTTGACTATAAGACTGTAATGCAACATCTGGGGATGGGGGAGAGTGTGAACAAGAGAACAGACCACTTGCCACTCAACAGTTAATAAAAAAATAATCCTTCCTACATCAGCCTAATTCTACATGTTCATTCATAATCAAGACAAGCAACATGTCAGAGTTCTTGTTTGCAATCATAAGACGAAAAACTCAGAACAATGATGTGGCATTAATTATATTAAATTCCTCTTTCTTAAGAGTAAGGATGCTGTGACTTCTAAAACAAAAAAATACCTCGAAGAGATTGTGACATGAAGAGTACTGATACTCAGTGGAGGTAAGGATAATCTACTGGTAACTGACTAAAATTCATGTGATTTATCGTGTTCAAGAGCCATAACAAAAGCCTATAGTAGTTGGAGAAGGCGACAGCTAGAGGGATATAAAATACTTCCCCATTCTTCTACAAATTACTACATTATCATAATTTCAATAACATTCAAAGCGCACTGAAACCTGGCTCTTCAGATAATCATTACACAACTTGGGGAGTGTCTGTACGTTTTGCTAGAAAAGTAAATGCACAGTTTATGAAAATTTATACATGATGGGCCACTACGGCTATGTCTTCTGCTCTTGAAAAAGAGGCAGTTTTCTCAGTAACTAATTAGATCACAGTAACAAAAATCATAAATAATAATAATTAAAAAAAAAAAATCAACTTCCATACCGGAAAGCCATTAGCCACTACATTGTCAGCACAAACCTTTTTATTGCTAATGGAATAGCATAAAAACCATCACAGCAAACACCCATGACAAATGAGCCTTGCTGGCTCTTTCTTCTTCATCAGATTGTAGCTTCTTAGCTACACTGTAGCTGCTTAGACAAGATACATCATATTGATACTAGTTATACACACACACATACTCATTTATGAGAAGAGGAAAGACGTTAAATATTCCACCTGAAATACCTCAGAGTAACTGGGTATAAGTAAGGAATTCTGAAGAGTAGAAATTTAAACCACCGCTAGATATTCTTACTTATTTAAACCAAAATTTGTCTTAGAAGTCCACACAGCTGGCAGTTACAGGTGGACACCAGTATACTCCTCAATGTCAGAGGTACATAAATAAGTTGGACATAATCCCACAATTTTAAACTATCTAAAGTTTTACGTTTTAGCATGACTCAGTAGCTACGGTTACTCACCGCCTCAACAGAGCTGTTGATGCCTCATTTGTTTCTGTTTAAGATTGGTACCTTCCTTCCAAAGGGTTTTTTCCCCCCCTGAAAATTCAAGGAAAATATTTTAGTAGATCTTAAAAAAAAAAAAAAAGCCCAACATTGAAAGAAAAAGGGTGAAGGGAAACTGGGATTTTGTAAGTAACACTGAACTCCTCAAAACAATCATCGAATGCTTCCTTCATCATGAAGTAAAACCTATTTACATGAAAAGAGAGAAGATCTATGGAGATAAAACAGGGTAAGTGATCATTACTGACACATCCTAACACCTTATTTGTTAAGCTGCTTTTGAGTTTAGTTATTATCTCAAGCAGGATACATAAAGCAGGCATCAGAAACAGGTTTCTAGTATCCTTCACTTAGTAACTGAAAGGCAACAGTAAACGTCATCCCATGAAGCACTGTGTTGCTCATGAACACAATAAGTTTTAAAAGCAAATACACATAATGATAAATTACACATGCTTATACCTGAAGCATGGATGACCTTTAGGTTCCCAGAGTTACAAACCTGGGTCTCATTTATTAAAAACCATGCACTAAAGTGATGTTGAAAGATGCCAGAGCCACTGCAAAGTGAAATTTTCCATTTCAATTTAGACAAGTTAAATTTTCTTTCACAATTTACTTAAAGAAGAGACCATATTGATTAAAGCGGACTTCATCACTTCTTGAACATAAAACCCTACACCTGAAAAGTGCATATGGCAAACGAGAGAGGGAGGAACTGGAAATAGTACACAGAAGCACACGTTGGTCTGCCTTGGTAATGGTCGCCATGTTGTTGCATCCTTAGATCACGAAGGCTGCAAGTTAGGCAATGTTTCTATGAGGAGGTAATACCTTTTATTAGGCTAACTAATATAGCTGGAAAAAAGACCTGATATGCATCTGGGTGCATAAACCCTCTGAGGCAATGTGTGACCAAAAGCTTGCATGGCACCCTGTCCCATTATAAACCAGTCTAATAAAAGATAATTACTTCCCTCCACCAGCCTCATCTGATATATATTATTATACCACATGCAGTCTCTGCAAAGAGGTGATAGTGAAAAATCACGATACTGGTTTAGCAACCGTCATGTACTGTCATAATACACAATCCCTCAAGACTGTTACAGCACTTCATCAAAACGTCATGAGCAGCAAAAAAGCTATGCCAAACAAAAAAAAAGGCCCTCATATGCAGGAAGACAGTACATTCAGGGAACTCCCTAGATGGAGGGAGCAGCACCCTACTTGCTTATTTTAAGTGTGTAATGCAAAGCTATGGAAAAAGGCAGCAGGAGGAAATTTAATCCCTGGGAACAGGTAAGAACTTTTAATAAATACCACCGTGATAATTAGGGAGTTCCTATATTACAGGAGCTGTTTCTCTTAAAAAAAAAAAAAGAAATATCATGGGAACAAAAGTTAGCCAACAATCCACCCTGAACAGGTGAAAAGAGATAGTGCTTCACCTGGAGAAGCAGAGATTACAGACATCCAAGCTACTCAGGCTGACAGCCTTCTGAATTAGCTTTAAAGGTCAACTCGTCAAGAAAGTACTCAGAAGCCCTGAGAAGGTCTCAATGAGGTACCCCTCTTCAGTTGTCTCTGTGGCTTTCACCAGCAGGAGCTCTCTCAGAAAAGCCTCAAGTTACACAAGAGCATGTTAGGCAATTTAAGTTTCCCAACTTTCTTTTACAATACAGGATTTAAACCTCTGCTTAAGAAATGTGTTCTCATAACACAATTGCACATCAGACACAACTGCAACAAGCATAAGGCACTCCAGGCATACTACATTTCAGCCACCTTCAGGCATCTGAAAAGATGACGTCTAAGCTAATGACTCAGATTCAGGAAGCCAAAGACATCCTAAAAGGTACTTTATCCCATATTAGAAGAAGGTGACTGAAGAGATTTAATTTTCAAACTAGAATTCCTCAGTTTAGCAGATAGCTTATTTCTTCAATTGTCTACCCTGCTAGATACATGAACACAACGAAAATTATTAATAATTTGGTGAGTACTAAGATCCTAACATTGTTAAAAAATGACAGTGCCAGGAATCTCAAGGTTCCTGAGTGCCAGGACGATTACTCCCTTCCTTGCTGGCCTCGAAGGTCCCAGGCATGTGGCCAGTCAGGTGCTGCTGCTGACCCTGAGGGAAGGCTAACAGTGCATAGAGCGCTGTTATCAAGCAACTAAGAGTCTCAAGCGGGAACCTGGACTGTGAGACCTGTGAGCCCCCCAGTGACCGGGGATGCCTCCAATGTCATCTGTTTCCTCACTGGATTGAGCAAGTGACTCGCATTCTTTTATAGGATTTTTCAAGTCTAGATTATGATTGTTATATTGCACAGCAAACCATGTATTAAGATTTGACCCGACCTGCAGAGGGTTCAGGTAATTAGAAATTGTAAGTTAAGTTGTATTATAAATTCTGTATTACACTACTAATAAATTGTACTACACTGATACTGCTTGTAGAAATCCTGCACCATTTTAATAATAAACTCTGTGGCTATACTAATCATAATAGCTGGTTAAGAAAATAAAGCTTTAATTGTTACTACAGCTTAGTGCCATCATCACTCTGCCCAGGATCCCTAAAAGAACCTGTTTGTCCCCTTAGTGTCAGGTGACAGAATAGGAGAAGGAAAATGAGGTTGAAGAACCAGAAGAAGCAAGCTTGCGCACTTCTAATACTCACATTAGCTGAAACAGGATATTTAAATTCCAAAATGAGAGAGCTGTTTATACAGCTCTTTAGACACAGATGCTAGATTTGCAAGAATTGCCAGCATTTCAGGATCATACACAACTGTGCCTTCTGAGACAGTACAGTTTGTGTGTTTGTGTCTTTTGACATTTTTAACTGAAGATAATTTATTAGGTTGCTCACCATGAAAAGTTTTCTTGTACCACAGTGCAAATACTGAGGACTACAGAAGCTGTAGTCATACTGTCTGCAACCAAAATAACTTAATAGTAGCAATACTAACTGATAAAGGCTTCTCATACCTTATGAGGTAAGTATGAGTAACCAAGAGCCCAAGACTAGAACACATCGGTATCTGTGAGATATCCTAAGACTGAGTAGAAGTATAATATTTAAAACCAATGAACAAATTTAGGATATTATTACCTAGAAACATAAATTGAAGTTATTTACTTTCCTTTTTATCTTTCACAGCAACTTTTTTTCAAAAAAGGACAGGAAAGGGATGCTGGTGCTTGCCAGAACTGCATTGTTCTTGCTCAGCGAAGCCCAACTCATATTGCATAACTTTATGAAAGTAATTTAAAATGAAAAATAAACACAAAGTTTTAGTTAAGTGGCATCTCTTTGTGTCCAAATAAAAAGGCAAAACAATACAGTTAAGACTTACATTAGCAAGGGCAACAGTATGTTCAGCTGTCAAAATTGGACGTGGATGTGGCCAAAGTTCTTATGACCTTCTGTGAAAAAACTGAAGTTTTTCCCCAAAATGGGACTGGGAAGTGAGGAAAGAGGGGGAAGGAGAGAAAGAAATCTTCTCCCTTCGGCCTTTGAAGGTCCTTTATAAATACTCTAAAGTTTAAATGATAATTGAGGTTTTCAAGTTTGGACAAAGGCCCAAAGTGAAAAAACCAAACACCTCCCAGCCACAAAAGCATGCCCCCATAAAACCTTTGGGCTGTATTCTCAGCTTCCGTAAGTAGATACTACCCAGATGCTCAGTTCAGGTAAATTGCACTACACATATTGAGACCCACTGAGAAACTACTATAAACAAAGTCTCTAATACATAAAAGTTCTTCAGCATAAGACTAAATAACTCAATTCTTAGAAGAAAAGAACAACTCCCCTAAGCACCCTTCCCCCAACAAAAAAATCCAAACTTACAACTGAGGAACTGAAAAGAACAACAGTTCACAACAAAGAAAACTTAGAGAATATTATTTGGTGGCAGAAAACAGTAAGAGGAGAAATTTAACAAAGGAATCCGTGGGTCTGGAGGGAACTAGAAGATGAAGTTGCCAAGCCCCTAACCATCATATTTGAGAATTTGTGGCAGTCTGGTGAAGTTCCCACCGAATGAAAAAGGGGAAACATATCCCCCATTTTTAAAAAGGGAAAAAAGGAAGACCCGGGGAAATACAGGCCGGTCAGTCTTACCTCTGTGCCCAGCAAGATCATGGAGCAAATCCTCCTGGAAACTCTGCTAAGGCACACGGAAAATAAGGAGATGACAGCCAACATGGCTTCCTTAAGGGCAAATTGTGTCTGACAAATTTGGTGGCCTTCTACGACAGCGTGACAGCGTTGGTGGATAAGGGAAGAGCAACTGATGTCATCTACCTGGACTTGTGCAAAAATTTGATGCTGTCCCATGTGACATCCTTGTCTCTAAATTGGAGAGACATGGATTTGATGGATGGACCACTTGGTGGATAAGGAACTGGCTGGACAGTCGCACTCAAAGAGTTGCGGTCAATGGCTCTGTGTCCAAGTGGTGACCAGCGATGAGTGGAGTTCCTCAGGGACCGCGATTCATGTCATGTTGGCGACATGAATGTTGGGATTGAGTGCACCCTCAGCAAATTTGCAAATGACACCAAGCTGTGTGGAGCAGTCGACACGCTGGAGGGAAGAGATGCCATCCAGAGGGACCTTGACAGTCTTCAGAAGTGGGCCTCTGAAAAACTCATGAAGTTCAACAAGGCCAAGGGCAAGGTCCAGCATGTGGGTTGGGGCAATCCCATGCACAAATACAGGCTGGGCAGAGAATGGATTGAGAGTGGCCCTGAGGAGGAAGACTTGGGGGTGTTGCTCCTGAGAAGCTCAACATGAGCTGGCAATGTGCAGTCATAGCCCAGAAAGCCAACTGCATCCTGGGCTGCACCATTATTAGTGTGGCCAGTAGGTCGAGGGAGGTAATTCTGCCCCTCTACTCTGCACTCATGAGACTCCACCTGGAGGACTGTGTCCCGCTCTGGAGCCCTCAGCACAAGGACATGGACCTGCTGGAGGTGGTCCAGAGGAGGGCCATGAAGATGATCAGAGGGCTGGAGCACCTCTCCTATGAAGACAGGCTGAGAGAGTTGGGGTTGCTCAGCCTGGAGAAGAGAAGGCTCCGCGGAGACTTTATAGTGGCCTTCCAGTACCTGAAGGTACCTACAAGAAAGCTGGGGAGGGGCTGTTTGCAAGGGCATGTAGCAATAGGATGAGGGACGATGGTTTTAAATTAGAGCAGGGTAGGTTTAGATTAGACATTAGGAAGAAATTCTTTACTGTGGGGGTGGTGAGGCACTGGAACAGGTTGCCCAGAGAGGTGGTGGATGCCCCTTCCCTGGAAGTGTTCAAGAAGCTAGATGAGGCTTTCAGCAGCCTGGTCTAGTAGGAAGTGTCCCTGCCCACGGCAGGGGGGTTGGACTAGATGACCTTTAAAGATCCCTTCCAACCCGACACATTCTATGTTTCTATAAAAATAAATCCATAGTGTTGATAAGACAGATCTCATCAGACGCAAAGTGACCTATAATGCATTAATAAATTAGACTGTAGATAGGGTATACAGTAAATTAGGAAACACTACATTTTTCTGCTGAAAAATAAGAGGAACAATCATCTGATTGACAGGTTCACAACTCAAGCCTTACGACCAAAGCAAGTACTTTTCACACCAGAAGTACATATGCTTTAAACACTGGGCTTTGAAGCTAAAAAGATGAATCTTGCCTTTGCTTCTAATCATCCCCTGTAGCTGTGCTCTGAGATACTACATCTGATAACATACTATATTAAGCAAATATAACACAACTACTGTAAATCTGATAGAAATGCAACTAAGATGACCCAATGTATTTTTAGGGATATAGGACAGACTTTTACAGATTCCAAAATCCCAGATTTCAGCATACATGAACTTAATCTTTACACAGGAAAAAAACAACCCACACAACTCAGAGTAACAGAGAAAAACAGACAAAGTAGCAAGGTGAAGGCTAACATTAAGGAAGACAGGGCAGAGAAGACAGATTTTTCTTAACTCTTCATTAATAGAAATTATCTGAAATACCAAAGTAATATAAAATTTTAAATAATGCTAAGCCATTTAAAAAAATTGAGCTAATTATCTATTTTCATTCTTAGTTTCTGCTTTTTGTCAGAAAGTTTAGCACAGCTTTCCAAACAACACGTTGCTCTTCCCACCACTGGAATTGCTGAGCTATTGCTGAGCAAATTGCTGAGAATTTGCATGACAAATGCCCAGAATGCCAAACCACTAATCCAACAATTTGGGCCTTTATTTGAGATCTGTTTTAATAAACACAGTCTGCTTTCAGTCTTTTGAGTCACAAGAACAGGTTTAGGCTTGTACAATTTAGTTTCTTAAAAAAAAACCAGTATCAATCACCATTCGATCCAATAGTCTTTCCATGCAAGTGCATTCAATTTTCCATTCCTAGCCCTTGGCTTACATTTACATAGATATGACAAGCATCCCTTTCCCATGAAAAATTTCTCTTGGGGCAGGTCATAATTTCTTAAAAGACAAAAGCAAACTAATCCTCACTTTTTCAATGTGGAGGTTAAATTACTAGGCTGTGCTTTCAGTCTTCTTGACATTATACTCCAATTCTAGATGATTACTTCCACTTTGATTTAGCACTCCAATTGAGAATAATGGGTGTAGAAGCACTGAGTGCTTTGGCTACGTTCCTTCCCGTGCAAGGGAGTCAGACAATAAATGCTAGGGCATCCTGTTAGTCTTAGACTGTTCTAGGAACTGTTATGGACAGAAAGTGGAGAGAGTGCATAAAATTGAAGATCTGCTTTTTAAACTTAATCAGTAACTCGACCAAGAGTCAAGATGAACGTACTTCAAGAACAAATCAAGTCAGTAAGCATTTAAGTTAAGGCTTTTGTAGGAACTTCAGTACAAATAATCTTGATTTTGTAATTCAGTTTGATCATTTTAAACCTTCACAGAAATACTTACTACCATCACTAACCTTTGTTATTGATTTGTCTTTTTAAGCATATTCTCACAGCAGAATATTTAACTCAAAAAAGATATCACAGCCAAAGAGCGATAACTGACCCAGATCAGCTCCCTGACGGACTTCCCTGTGCAGCTGGAAGACCCTGGAAGACCATGCAGGGTCAGCAAAATGTACATCAAGTCACTTCACTTGCAACTCACCTGCCTGCTTCTCAGCTCATTAACAGCAACTGGCTTCAGGTCAGAGTGCTTTCAGGGGCTGGTTCTGTCACTAAAAGGAGCCAAGCAGGTTCTTGAGAGGTTAAGAGATGAAGCTTTAACTGATCCTGTCATCACAAATAGAGAAATAATAGGGAAGTTAACTCTGGTCCCTGAAGCTCATTTGGACACACTGTGCTAAAAAACCCCAAAACACCACAGACTCACATCACAACCCCAAAACTACAATTAATGAAAAAAATACATACGTGAAACAGAAAGGAGCGATGGAATAAAGATTCAGAGAGATGTCTATACAAAAAGGACATTCTAGGCAACTTCTCCATCTCTCTTTAAAGAGAGGATTCACATTTATCCAGTGGATCTGTTATGGATCATAGTGTTCTATACTTGTCGTATTAGCTGCATATTTACATGATGCACTGAAACTACCACACCACCACATCAGACAAGAGCTTGTAAACACCACTAACTTGTAACAGACATCTTATTTAAAAGATGCACAGAGGTGGCAAAATACATTTAATTTACAGAATAAGCCAAAAAAATAACATTTTAAAAGCTGAAAAGCTTTTACTGACTCAGGATTTCACAACTCTTTCAGAATTGAAATTTCTTGTTTCACTTATTTTAATCGAAAACTGTTAATATTATTTAAGCCTACACAATACCTCTGCCATCATATGGTGTGGTTTCTGGAATCAGAATAACTCAGTGGCAGTATTCTATGAAATACCTGTTGGTCAGAGAAGCCTTCATCTGCAGTTCACAACTGGACAGCCTCTCAAAAACGGAGGGGGGCAGAATCTAAATATTTTTAATCTAAATATTTTTGACTCTTCCCCTCTAGCACATAAAAGTCTGGAAAGACAAACAAAGGTTGGCCCCTGTTTTTTAACTACCATCCAGAAACAGCCAGCCTGACTTTTGAGTTCCAAGTGACAATTCTGAAAGCTACCAAATTAAATAAACCCCACACAATCTAGCCATATATAGAGATACACTCCTCACTCATTCTGTCTCAAAAGACATCCAAATAGGAATCTCTCATACTTGACAGGTATCATTTTCTTTTAAAAATACAGAGAAGGATCAAAAGTCTCAAACCCTGACATCTAAAGTACCATAAAAAGCTCTCACGAGCAGTTATCAAGTTTCTTGGAGTATGAATGGCAAGCCCTCTGTATAAAGTCTTGCTCAGCGAGACATAAATTCGATACTATCCGAAAATAACAAATGCACAAACCCAATGCAATGCATTTAATTAACAAAACCGTGATAAACCACAGTGAGATTATTTACTGATACAGTTGTGACATTCTTGCCAGGCATGGATTAAAAAGTTGTTTTCAGCTACAACTGTCAGTTTATCACTAAACAACCTAAATATGACACAAACCTATGTCACAGGCTTCATGTAAATAAAATTTCCACATTCTTTCATGATGGCTACAGTCCTTCCCAAGAGGTCCTTCAGCTGAGGCTGTCTATTCTGTTACACTGTTCAAGTCATGCATGCCGCAAAAAGAACTGTGCCTCACAAGCATACAAAGACTCTTCATCATATCCCAAGTGACCTAACCCAGGCATTTAACAGATCAAACAGACTCCATGCTTTTCTTGATGAGGTTTCTTACAAGGAGCTTCTCTGCAGGTTCCTACTCTTCCTCTGTCCTCTTTGCCACAATTCCTCCCTCAGCCTCTGATTTCCCTTATCTGTCCACCTGGGTTGCTGCACCTGACTTGAAAGCACTGAGACACTGGGATCTAAGCAGCATGCTCTGGATGACTGCCCACCTGACTACTGCTTCTTGGAACAGTTAAGCTGCTCGATTCCTTCCTGGGGTGGTACAAGTAATCTGTGACTTTCTCTTCCACGAGGGTACCAAATTTTATAAGACTTGGAGGACGCTGTCCCTTTTCAGGTGTCACAGGAGTGCAGACGCACACATATTGTGTATACTTCATAAAGGCAGAGAACCTTCACAGATCAGCTGTTGCCCATGACAGCAAAACTGTTCAGCCACAGATGCCTTTAATACTGTTAGAATCATAGACTGGTTTCGGTTGGATGGGACCTTAAACATCACTTTGTTCCAAACCCCCTGCCGTGGCCAGGCACATCTCCCACTAGATGAGGTTGCTCAAAGCCCCATCCAACCTGGCCCTGAACATTTCCAGGGATGGGGCATCCACAACTTCCCTGGGCAACATGTTCCAGTGTCTCACCACCCTCACAGTAAAGAATTTCTTCCTGATATCTAATCAAAACCTACCCTCTTCAAGTTTGAAGCCATTACCCCTTGTCCTATCACTACACCCCCTGACAGAGTCCCTCTCCAGCTTTCCTGTAGGCCCCTTTCAGGTACTGGAAGGCTGCTGTAAGGTCTCCCTGGAGCCTTCTCTTCTCCAGGCTGAACGACCCCCAACTCTCTCAGCCTGTCTTCATAGGAGAGGTGCTCCAGTCCTGTGATCATCTTCACGGTCCTCCTCTGGACCACCTCCAACAGGTCCGTGTCCTTCTTATGTTGAGGGCCCCAGAGCTGGACACAGCACTCCACGTGGGGTCTCACCAGAGCAGAATAGAGGGGCAGAATCACCTCCCTTGACCTACGAGCTATACTTCTTTTGATGCAGCCCAGGATGCAGTTGGCTTTCTGGGCTGTGAGCGCACATTGCCGCCTTATGTTGAACTTCTCATGAAGCAACACTCCCAAGTCCTTCGCCTCAGGGCTGCTTTCAATCTGTTCTCTGCCCAGCCTGTATTTGTACTTGGGATTACTGTGACCCTGTTGACCCTAAGGAAGTTCTAAAAAAAAAAAAAAAAAAATACCAGATTGAGAAAGACACAAAGATCTGTATTATAAAGTGTACCATTGCTGCATTTCATCCCTAGTACTTAAATTCAGATGTCTGGATTATAGTTGATTTGTCAAGACACAGCTGAAACCGACCAATTCCCTACCACTACTCACCAAATTACTCACCACTACTCACTTCCATCTTTTCACCTAAAGAAATCACGTAAGAACGCTCGGAGCCCTTTGCTATTTAAGGCATTAGAAAACAGTATTTTATTTTTTAAGAAAAGAATCATCAATGTGCCATTATTACTTAAACTGACATTTAATCTAAAGGTAAGCAGCAGCCTCAACAAAAGGCTCTTGTTTCCATATTAATGAAAGTAATTTAATGCTTTTTCGAGAACAGAATAAAATTGACAGGAAAAGATAGCATACATCTTTCTCAAGCCATTTTTGTCAGCCTCAGTCATAATCACTTGGTCCTTGCTAGAACATTTTATTTACTCTCTGTGATGCCTTCCAGTGTTCATTTATCCTGTGACACAGGCACATACACAATCCACAGCACTACCTGAAGACAGCCAGTACTCTTGCACAGCCTTCCTTTCTAAAGTGGCTGATTTGGGAAGACACATCCTAGTTTTAAACTACAGCCAATCCTCACAACAGGCTGCTAAGGATTAACACCAGGCCCTCCTACATACATACCCAAACCACCACAGAACTTTGCCAACGCAGCCAGGCATCACCTGGGACCACTCTCTTGGCAGCCATACGCAATCAATGCACAAGGCAGAGGAAGACTTCACTACCAACACCAAGGTACCTGAGAACTAGCTTGGAGGCCCCAGCACGCTGCCCCACACTAAGCCTACGGGACAGGGCTTCCAGTCTCACCTGGCTGAGGGCCCCCCGCGTAACTGGGAGTTATTTAACCCCCCCAGAGAGGCAGACATCACAGTTTAACCCAGGGCCGGGCAGAGAGGCCGAAGCCCTGGCTCTCCCCCACCGCCTGGGCCGAGTCCCCCTCACCTCACGGGTGGGGGGGTGGGGGTAAGGCGCCGTCAACGCTTAACCGCGGGGGGGGGCACCCCACCGGCAGGGTCCTGCATCCCGGGTCTCGCTCCCCGCTGAACCCGCCGGCTCGGGGACGCCCAGGGCCTAGTGAGGAGCTGGGGCACAGCCGCGCCTCCGTCCACCCCACCCCGGAGGCCTCCCGCCCCATGGACACCAGGCAGAGCAGCAGCGTAGAGCGCCTGAGGCTCCTTCAGACATGTTGGTCTGGGGCGGAAGTCCCGTGACTTCTCGCTCGTTGCCGGCAGAGGTGTTTGCCCTCAACCAAGATGGTGGAAAACGCCGGGGGTTGGCTTGTGCAGTTCTTCCCGCTCCGTTTGCCGCCTTAGGGAGGCTGTTGTCCCAGCCCGCCGCTGGGCTCCGTTGGCAAAAGGGCGTGTGGCCGTGGGGTGGCCTGCGGCCCGTGAAGGGGCGAGAAGGAGCCCTCAGCTAGGCCCGGCTGCTGCGCGGCCTCCGTCCCCCAGGCCCAGCCCTGGCGGAGGGCCAGCCCGCCGCCCCGGTGTGGGAGAGTTGAGGGGCCGGGGGAAGCGCCAGGTTGTCTTCCAGCTTGTGTAACACAGAGGAGTGGGCAAAGAGACCTGCCGGTGTCACGCGTCAGCGTCCTGCCCTCTGGTGGAGCTATTACCTGTCTCGGCTGCGTTAAAAATCAAACATTTGTGACTGGTGGCATCACAACCTCCATGCGAAGAAGAGCGGCACAATGCAGCCTGCGGAAAACTGTCCGTGCCACCGTTTTCATGAATTTAAACACTTTAATATGGCAGAACAAGTCACCCATACATAGCAATTAGGAGTTTCAGTCCTTGAGCTTTGTCTGGGAATGAAGCTGCGCCTTGTGGTGTTTTTGCAGAGCGCAGCTGGTAGATGTGTCCGTGGTGAGGCAAGGAGAATGATGGGACTGCGTGACCTTCCCTGCTTCTATGAATTAATTTTTCAGGATCAAGAATCCTGCTATCACATTCACATCTTTATTTAAATAAAAAGCATATTTCCTGGGGCCTGGAAGAAATATTTAACTAAGGCATGTTTTCCTCCTTAAGTCAATTCAGGAAAAGGCCAGCACACAAAGGCAGCGATGGAGGCTCCCAGTGTGTGTGACTGTGTAGAGCATTCGAGTGACAAAAAGGCATGTGATAGACTCAAGCTGCTTGCAGCTATTAGAAAGAGTAAGGTTTAGAATCATAGAATGGTTTAGGGTGGAAGGGACCTTAAGATTACCTAGTTCCAACCCCCTGCCATGGGCAGGGACACCTCCCACTAGACCAGGCTGCTCAAAGCCCCATCCAGCCTGGCCTTGAACACTGCCAGGGATGGGGCATCCACAGCTTCCCTGGGCGCCACCCTCATAGTGAAAAAATTTCTTCCTGAGATCTAATCTAAATCTGTCTTCTTACAGTTTGAAGCTGTTACCCCTTGTCCTATCACTACATGCCCAGGAAAATTACACTGATAGCAGTCAGACGATACATGTAATGAAAGAATTTATACCTAATGCAGTGTTGGGGTGTTGGATGAGATTAGAAAAAAACCCAAACTGATGTATTTTCATACTCCTGAAAAGGACTAGCAATAATTGCAGTAAGATATTAGTCTGGATCTCAAAGAAATAAAATACTGGAATAGCCATGGTGAAATTTTAAATCATGACACAGAATAACATCATGACACACAAAAACGTTTTGCTGTTCAAGGAAGAAAGAAAGACACTGCGTAATGGTGAGATACTAATGTATACTGAAGTGCCGGCAGACTTCAGAGGAAGAGGAAAAAACTGGGTTGGTTCAAATTCTCTGTAGAAAAAAATTAAAAGAGACTGTATTGTATCATGTTTGGTATCTGCTGAAAACTTTGACTCTCATTTGGTTAGGGGGTGTGTTGAGTACCTAATATTATTAGAAAGATAAGTTCGATGAAGTGGTTAGGCATGATGGCTGGATTTCATTTCCCAGTATAGGCTGGAGAGCAAAGTTATATTACTAACAGTGGGTCACAGTTGTTCCTAGTGAAAGTTAATAGACTTCTTCATCAAAGAGTCTGATCTGAGAAAAATAGTATATTTTATTAAACAAGCTTTTAAAAAGCTGTTACGATACCACAGAAAAGCTGTATTTATTTAGTTGAAATAAAATACAATAAGAAACAGACAAGTATTCAAGGCCTCGTTTTCAAAAGGGTACATTTGGAGAAATGTAGGAAAATGTTAAGAGATGAGAAGGAAAACCTGTTAGCCACCTGTGGATGATGTGTCTGGCGAAATAAGTTTGGAAACCTTTTTGAGAGGATGAAGAACTGGAATATTGTACTAGAAAATTAGAAAAAATTGCACTAAAAAAAAAAAGGTAGTTTTGAAAAACAGATTGGTAGGAAGTCTTTGCATGACTGAAAACCACAGGCGTGTACTAAAGAGAGCTGAGGGGGACTCTGAGAAAGTGTCTCTGGGCAAAATGAGAAATTTTTCTGTGAGTCCCAGGATGGGGCGGGCGCAGATGAGGCATGCAGGCACGTGTACGGTCAGCAGCAGTGGCCACTCCTGCAGCAATGTTTGTCCCAGCTTCTCCAACAGCAGGTGACTCCTGTAATTTCATGGCACGAAGTAAAAATATGACGAAATGCAAAGTCATGTATTGAGGGATCAACTGCAAAACTCTCCTGTAAAGTTAGAGCTCATTTGTAGGAAATGAATGTCCTGGAAATACCAGAGAAATGTGGGATGACTGGGACTCACTGACACGATATGGGCCAAGAAAACAACAGAGGCAAGCAGGAGAAGTGTTTCTGAGACTCAAGGAGATGCTGAAGCTGGTTATATACAGGAATATTCTCAAGGGAATGAGCTCACTTAAAAGACAGATGTGATCATCTGTGTTCAAAATCAGGTGTACAAAGATTGTGGTTTTACTAGAATTTCTTAATTTGTTTAAAGATGATAAACCAGAACCATTTGTGCTTTTTGTCCTTTCATTTCAGAGGAGATTTTGTACATTTCAATTATGTGAAAATAAATCAATTTTCTTTCTAGATTTCTTTTATTCAAGGTGGAAGATAAAGAAAACGTTCTTTTTTGCAATTAAAGATCTCATGTTGGATGCAGACATTGGAGTTCAGTGTTGTATCGGAAATAACCCTCAAAACCACAGGCCAGAGTGAACCCTCTTAAACTAAAGAGGTATAACATACAAGACATTTCCAAATTAAAATCTTTCTGGGTAAAATGTAAGCGTGGTTTTAACATACGCCTCTAGGTGGTGCTAACGTTATTCCAATGGTCGAAGTCACTGTTCTAAGAAATTTCAAATACCAGTGAAAACATTTTGTGCACAGCTTTTGAGTAGAGGGAGGCACATCTCTTCAGCAGACCACATATTGATGATTTGCAACTAAGAAGAATTCACACACTTAATTTCTGGTAAATGAATCACCCATAAATCTATGTTCAAATAACATTTAAAGGTCTTGTTCGAACCCACAGAAGCTAGTAATTTCAAAATGGAGTTAAAAACCCATCTTTAAGCAAATGTTGAATCAAAGAATTGTGACATGTTGGATATTTGCTTGCTCACTATTGGGAGCTCCATCTTACACAAGCACTAATCTAATGACCGAGCTTATGTTTATAACATATTACAGCTTGCCATTTTTATTTTACCTATATGCGGCATATAGTAATTCTCATGTTGTAGAATCGGTAGCACTAATGTCCCAGCTCTGTCTACCAGCAGTTCTCAAGGCCTTTGGGAAAGCAGGCACTTGTAAGCCTTTAACTGAGTATTTTGGTGAGAAAGCAAAGCAAAACTTTCTATGGGAAGAGATTTGTGCGCGGTTTGCAGAAAATTGAAGGAGCTGGCATTATTTTATGCCTACTATAAAACAGTATCTCTTCTCTGATAGGAAATAAAATGTGATTATTCATCCAGCCATGTTTCCTTTGGACTGTAGTGTAAAATTTCGACATAGTTCAGGGTACTTTTTCTTCCTCCTTCTTCATTCACACATACTTCACTTGGCAGCCTAGGTTGCTTGGCATTCTGGTGCTTACTAATAGCTTTTGGATACTGAAAAGTGGGAACTCACTTCTGAGTCGTCATTGCTGACTGATAATTTTCTTTTTCAGCGTTGCAGTTTCCAGTTGAGGCAGAGTTCAGGGACAGGCTGTCCTGTAGCTCACCTCGATGCTTTATTAAATTAAAAGGAAATCTATCTGAAGCAGGTGGCTCCTTTGTGGGGTGATAGGTAGCCTGGTGGGAGAGGAGGCAGCTGGGTGGTAAGGATGGGCCTTAACCTTGCCACCTTCTGGCACCCCAGCAGGCACTTTGTCCTCTGTCCTCTGCTGGTTGAGTGCAGCGGGGACAGGCTGTGAACCCACTCCCTTCCTGGCATGAACCTCGGTGCAGTGCTGTGCTACATCTGGTTTGAGTCAGGGTGAGCACTGAATGACCTCATGGATTCTGCTGGGACTTGGGAGTACAGTGATATCAGGGGAAATCTTGGTTTCTCTGTGGTCAATATAGTAAAACTCCACAAAATTCTCCAAATTTAATCAGAAAGGTCTATTTAATAAGGGGTAGCCAACTCTGCTGACCTGCAAATTGCATGTGGAAGTCTTTGCATGACTGAAAACCACAGGCGTGTACTAAAGAGAGCTGAGGGGACCTCTGGGAACATGCCTCTGGGCAAAATAAGAAATTTCTCTTTTGAGTCCCAGGATGGGGTGGGTGCAGATGAGGCATGCAGGCACGCGTAGGGTCAGCAGCAGTGGCCACTCCTGCGGTAATGTTTGTCCCAGCTCCTCCAACAACAGATGATTCCTGTCATTTTATGAATACTGAACAGACAATAAAGGAAAATTATTATAACCAGAACAACAAATATTTCATTTTGCTCTGGTGGGGCTCAGTTACTTAAATTTGTTTCTTTTCTTTGCTTTTCTTGATGGTTTTATTTTCTCAAGTACATTGTCCTAGGGCATCCGATCTGAAATCCACCAAGCATTTGTCATCCCTTAGGAATCTCTTTTGGATTAGGTGTTGTGCGCTGATGGAAAAACAATAGGACTTGAGGACAGACGGTGCCTTGCAGGGCTGATCCTTTAATTTGTAAGGCAACACAGACATGTGCAGTCAGCATGGGTCTTAGTGTGGTGAGCTAACCACATAGGTAACACAAATTACTCACTTCTTATGGGTAATTAACCTGCTAATTATTCACAAAACATTTTGCTCTGTGGCGGTTTCGTAAGTTGACAGGAATCACCCAAGCTGAAAGAAACCTTTAAAAATTCTTTTTACCGTTGCCTCACTTCATGTCAAGTCACATCATATCTCAGAAGAACAGTTTTGTATATACAATGAGGTAATAGTGAAAAAAGAAACTCCTTCCTTCCATGTGAATGCCAGCTGTCATTTCAAGTAAGCAGAGATACCCATCTATGTGAGGAATAAAGGAGTACAAAGAGTGAGCCTTTGAAGAGCATGTACCTGTTCCCAATTTGAGTTTTAGTATTTAGATAAGTTTAAGATCTAAGTTTTAGATAATGTCTGAAACTTAGATCCTGATTCTACAGTTTTATGCCTTAGAATGTCTTTTTAAAAAATAAGAGAGTTTCTTAATGCTTGTGTTTTCTTTAGTCATTTTTTGCTTATAGTATTCTACAAAGGGTAACCTGTGTGCCTTTTATCAGTGCACTCTTGGTACATATGGGTGAGAAAAATGGTGGACGATACCTGAATCTTCATGAAAAAGTTTCTCTTAAGATTTTTTTAAAATGGGATATGCTTAGCAATAAAGCCAAACCCATAGAATTAATCTTGGATACGCTTATCCCTTTTCAGGAAATAAATTGATACATAAAGAAAGCAAAATGTCTTAGGAGACTTTAGGCTGGGATTCTCCAGAGAATCTAAGGGAACTGGAACCCACTGAAACTCAATATGGGCTGTTCCGAAACCCTCACCTTTAGGCTTATGTGTCATAACTATCTCAAATACGTCATTGCTTGAAAAATAGCTGTACGTTGAAAAACACCATTCTTTCCCTTAAATGACAGATTGTGAATATGAAGATTTTTAGGCACTGAAATGGTACATGCACTGTAACTAAGCCATAGGGATAAGACAAAAGCTCCTTTCCAAAATGGTGAATGGAGGACAAGGCAAAGCCTTTTAACATTTGTTAGTTCATACTAGACCATTTGTCCATCGTTGCTCTGTTGCCTTTGAAAATGGCAGTTGTTCTGATGTGCTGGAGTACGGACACTCATACCCTAACGCACTTGGGCAATCATGAGATGCAGTGAATTACCAGCCACAGGGGAGAAAAAACACCTTTCAAGACTCTGTGCTCATTACATTTTCTGTGGCAGTGTCAAAAGTACTAAAATTAGCCAAAGTATCCTGAGTTTGTTGGATGTGTGTGCTTGCCTTATGCTGTTTTGGTATATCAGGCAAGTGATGGGGATCATATTAAATGTGGTTTTGTTACAGTCATGCTGATTGAGTGGCAGTGCCTTTTATAAAAACATGCTGATCAATGTCGTTGATATTTTGTTCTTTAAATTGCTTTCCTTTATCCTAGATTTTAAATTGCTGTTCAATTAGTAATTGGGATGAAAATTTCAGAATTATCACCTCTATGCTTTCTACTTAGGGTCAAAAGAATTTCTGTATATGAAATGGAACTGAATTTTAACTCTCATTTTGATCATGTCATTCAATCTTTTTGTTCATTTGTTTTTACATTATAGTGTGCTCTCTGAATTATGCATTCAGGTGAGGAAAGGATTTTGCCTGTTTCATGGATAAACAGGGAAAGGGCGAATAAGATTACTTGTCTTTACCCTTTCCTACTGTTTTTCAGCGTTAAGAATGTAGAGATTCATAACAGAAAAGTTAAGAATGACATGAATGACAGTGTTTAGATTTGAAAGTACTAGAAAAATGAATTAAAAACAAACAAGAAGAAGGGATAAAAGAATGGCATGTGTTGATGGCACCCAGATTAGCAGCTGGTAAAGAACAGAGCACATTTACTTCCACCTTCTCAAGACATCCTGACCAGGAAAACAAAGGACATGCTAACATAAAGGACAGGCTACATGCATAAGCAGAGTCCAGAGAATAATAAGGAAATCAGCAGTGTTCCCTAACAACTTACAGAGGCCTTACAGGATGGAAATGGCAAAATATCACCATTCCTGTCAAGCTCTAATGGGTACAAAAGGCACATTAGAAAAATAGCACATGGTTGCCACTCTTAGAAGACAGATGATGTGATGAATAGCCAGTGTCCCTTGTCCTTGTCACTGAATTGACCCTGGCCAGACAGGGCCAGCGTGTGGATGTGAGAGAATCCATGTGAGTGAAATCAGGTTTTTTTTCCATCAATATTGCTTATTATACAGTTTCACACTGAGCTTTGTGCAACCAGAATATTGCAAAAAACCTACCTAGTTTGTGGCTGTTCTCGGATCCATAGATATCCAAGAGATATAGATGAACGACAGAAACTGGCATGCACAGTTATTTGTACATTAATTTTTTCCATCATATAATGTGACTTTTGTTAACACTAGTGTGAACATTTCAGCTGCTTTCAGAGTTAGACACAAGTTGTCTGAGAATATCACACAGCCTATAGGATCACGTAGAAAGTGGAAGTGCAAAATTCAAGTTAGGCTCTGAAGGTTTAGAAGATCCCGAGTCTTTTTACTGCATGTTTGGTAGGGGTTTGCGTGCATAATCCATTCAGTTTCACTTCATTTCTTTGCTTGTATCCTTTGCTTGTATTTATATTACAAAGATCATCAAAAATATTGTAAACTTCAGCATTTAACATGTCAGAAACTGAAGATGGAAGCTAAACAGCAATTTATTTCCTTAATAAGTAAGTCTACCAAAGACTCTTCAAGGAATCAAAGGGCCAAGCTAGTTGACAGCTTAGGGATGTATACCCAGGACAAGTCTGGAGTGCAGTCAGTTCTAGAGATGCTTTGCATCGTGCTCCTAAAAGACAATGAAAAGATTCTGGAAAACAAAGGCGATTATTTTATTACCAAAGTCCTGCTCAATCAAATCAGGGTCACAGAAAATTCGACTACTTTGACAACTTCTTTCAAGAAGTTGTTGCCAGTAGCAGTTTGCATTTGCCAGGTGTGCTGGGCTTTATTTTCTTGAATTACCAGAAGATGAGAAAAAAGTCACAACAATGGTCTCACTGTTCTTTCATTTGTACGCTTTCTGACATTAAATAAACAGGCAAGATGGAAAAGCTGAAAACAAATTTTGGCAGAGAAAAAATGGTTTGTTTTCTTTTCTATATTCTCTTCCCTCCTTTAAGACAAAGCTGAAACTAAAAGATACCAGTTGGGAATACTTTGGATCGTTTCTTGCTAGGTGGATGGCGAATTACTGTGGATGAATTTGTCTGTTTTCAGAAATGGAAAACATTTTGCCTTTTACTGAGGTCGATATATGGTGTTCATTTGAACTTGAAAGCATTTGACAATGAGGCTTAAAACACAATATAGAGATAAAATACCAAGCATAACCATATTACAGTGCAGTTGTTGACTTCTCTGTTGAATGAATAACACCTAAAATTTCCCTTTCGTTTGTTTTGAGCAATTATATTACCTTCAGAGCAGGTATGCTATTTTCATGATTTATGACTTCTGTAATGTGCACTGGTGATTCTTATCAGAGTTCAGGAAGTTTAGTGGAACACTGTACAGAAGGGTAGGGGTTGCTCATACAGAGTAGGTTGTAAGAATAAACAAGGGATTCATGATCTGACCTTCTTTTTAGCATCAGCTGTAGAACTTCAGTCTGTATTTCTTGTATCAAGACCATTACTTGTGATGGAGTGAAAATATCGGATGACCTGGGAGTTAATATTTGTACAATGGGGGGAAATTAATCTCATATAACTGTAGATATTTACAGCACACACATCTGCACCTGCCTTAGTCACTCTCCCCTTGTGGAGAAAGGAGGCAAATAAACACTTCTACAGCGCAAGTCATCTAATTTATTTCAGACATAAGACTCTTGCATGAAATGAGTTATTCCCAAAGTGAATGGAGTGTAGGGAGAAGGCACACTGCCTGGTATTAACTTAGCCTTGAGGTCTGTTGCCCACAGCATAATCTATATGCCAGTCATCTTCTCTCACGTAGGAGAGATTGTTGTCAAAGGTGCCTAGTGACATTTTAGATGCCCTATGGCATCTTTAGAGGCTTGGTCTGTTTGGAACAAGTCCTACAAGATGCTGTCCTGGACAGGCAGCTGGAGCCAAGTGGGATACATTAGGGCATCTAAAATGACATTAGAGAATAAACTAATCCTTTCCTGTTTATTTCAGTTTATTCTGCTTTTGAAAGGTTTACTATGTCTGCCTTCAGTTGCTCTTCTAATTTTGTCCATCTTCCCTGGCCAAGGGTGTCTTCCCTCATTGTTCTTGTTGCTCTGCTCTACACTTGTCTGGTTCTTCTGCATCTTCCTTGAATTATGTTCGAGAGCTGTACTTTATACCAAAGCTCTTGATGATGTTGGACAGAACAGAAGGATGCCATTATAAATCTTGCAGTCTATAATCCTAATTAGAAGTCTTGTCTGTTTTTTACCTTTTTTTTTTTAATTTATTATGGCAACAGCATGATGTTGTTAACCCGTTTAGCTTGTAATTCTTTATAACCTTCCAGTTAGTTTCAGCAGAACTGCAACTTAGCCAGAGGTTTCCTATTCTCTGTTTCCAACAATTTTTTTTTGATTTTTCATACCTGAATAACATTTCACTTTTCCTGAACAAGATAATTTTTAAATTTTTATTTTGTCCTCTAACATGGTTGCAATCCCTTCCACCTTTGTGTTGCTGATATTTGTGTTAAGTGTACTCTGTATTGTATCGTTTAGGTAGTTAATTTACATACTGAATGTATTGCATCCAGGAAAGACCCTTACAGAACTTTAGTTGCTACATATTTCCAGTCTCAGTGCCACACTAGAATACACTCTCTAGGTTTGGTTATCTACCAATGCTCTTCCATGCTTCAGACATTTCGTCTAGAATATGTTTGGTAGGAACAAGTAACCCTTACAGAGCTTTAGTCACTACATCTTTCCAGTCTCTCAGTGCCACACTAGAAAATATTCCGTAGCTATTGTTATCTACCAGTGCTCTTCCATCCTGTGGACATTTCATCTAGAGTATGCTTGGTAGGAACAAGTAGGAAACAGAGGCTTTGCTATTACATTGCCCTAGAAGGAAACTAGAATAGTTTGAAACAATGTGTTCTTGACAAACTCCCACTCTCTTCGTCTTCTAGGTACTTAATTATTATCAAATGTTGTTTGATTTCTGAAACAGAACTGAAGTTATGTCAACGCAAATCTTTATCTCCTTTTTAAAGATAGGCACTATTTTTTTTTATTTTCTGGGCCTCCGATGCCTCCCCCTTCCTCCAGGAGTTCTCAGGAATAACTGCTGACATGCTGCAGCAGCCTGGTTTGCTGGCATCTTAGAAGCAACTCTATAAGGCCAAGCAGATTTGAAAATATCTGACTTATATGAACATCATTTCAAGGCTATCCCCCCCCCATTTTCTTCTTTCTTATTCGGGGGATTGTAAGCTTTGCCTTTTCTCATCTTACCTACCAGATCTCTTTGATCTGTAGTGTCTTTGATCTGATGGACACTTCATTGGGAGTCATTCTTGAGCAGTATTGCTAACCTTGACATTTTCCGCTTACAATTTTGAATAAATAATATTACCTTTGGGTTCTTCTGTTTTCTTTCTTTTCTTTCTTTTACCTATTTATAAGCTTTTGGGTAAGGAGACTTCCTTGCTAGGTGTGTAACTTTCAATGTCCAAAGCAGAGACTTTGATGAATCCTGGTTCTTCTCCATTTACTTTTGTAGAAGGCAGAAACTCTTCTCCTCCATGCTCTTTACAGGCAGATGCAAATAAGAAGATAAAGATGACATGTTTAGATCTTCAACTGGATTTTCTGAAAGATGATCAGAGAAATTTATTTTACCTTAGAAGTACATCTTGTTTATATGTGCAGGGTTGGCCTCAGCAAGTGGCCGAGTACCCACACAGCCCCTCAGTCACGGCCCCAGCATCAGGATGGGGGAGAAAATAGAAGAACAATAGAGTGAGAAGATTGTGGGTTGAAATCAAGGCAGGGAAGTAATCTGCCATTTAGTCTAAATATTTGAGTACTGATTTGGATATTGGGAAACACATGCAAAAAAAGACAGGCCTTTAAAACATGTGTCCTCCCTCATTCCCAGGCTCAGCTGCATACTGTCAGTCCAGACTCCTGTTATCGCCGCAGATTGCACTCAGTCCCTTCAGCAAGGCAGCGAGCAGCGCAGGAGGCACTTGTGGTCAGGACATGGCGGTTTCTCCTTCCTCTTCACTCTTCTGCTACACTCAGGTGTGGGTCTCCTGTGGGCTGCAGTCCTTTTGGGTGTATTTGCTGCGCCATGGAGTGCCTCCGCCTCCCCTGACTGTGGTGCTTTGTCTGCTGTTTCTCCTGATCCCCTCCTCATCTGCTGTTTCCCTCATGTTCCCTCCTCCTGCTCCAGCATTTTCTGCCCTTCCTTACACAGACTTTCCCTGAGGCGCCGCCATCTTGTCTGGGGGGCTGAGCCGTGCCTTGAGGTGGGGGGGGTTGGAACCAGCTGGAACCGGCTGTGTCTGGCTGGGGGCAGCCCCGGCCGCTCCTCACAGGGGCCGCCCTGTGGCCCCCCACTGCCAAAAGCTTGCCATGTACACCATGTGTACACCATGTGTACACCATATACGCATTGTATTAGATACTGAGGGGCCTAATGTGAGTGCATACAGCTCAGTGAGGTAAATACTGTCCCGAATGGGGCAGTGTCCTGTCACGGAAGCTATTTTCTCGTTAACAAGCTCCTTGGAGATCACAGCCTCCATTTTATGCCATTGTATTTCTTTGGGTTGTTCTGAAAAACCCTACATGGAGTTTTTGGAAGACCAGAGACTTGGGTTTCCTCTCAGTTTTGGAGCGTCGTCGTTCTCTTCAGGGATGACACCTGCGACCTGCGCTGGTGAAACTGGGAGCAGAAGTAACTCCATAGACAAAAAGTTAGGATCACTTTGCTCAGGGAGAAGAAGAGTGAGAGGGGATGTTTGTGTTGCCTATAAAGACAACAAGCCAGTAAATATCAAGAAGGAGAAAAATCGTGTAAGATGAGTGACAAAGTCTGGAGGAGCACAGATAGATTCACCCTGGAATGGAGAAGGCGGCCTCCCACCGTCAGAGCCTGATGCTCTGGAATAACCTGCTAGGGTAAGTAACACAGACCCAAACCCACACTGCTTGAGATTGCATTTCTGAAAAGAATAACATGGCAGGGTGTGATGGCACATGTTTGGACCCGAGGCTTCCTTTCCCAGCTTTGTCTTTTATTGGCTTAAAAGGACTAGGAGTTAAAGGAGCATCCCATGGCTCTTTTTTGCACAAAATGCAGTTTTCACATTCATTAAATATAGACGATTGTCTAGATAACTCCTTTCCAATGCAAGTTTCTTTTGTTTCGGATTTTCGGTCCTGTCATCACAATCTTTCAAGTTTTCATAATGAGCAGCTGCTGCATTTTTGCGTAGAACTTGTTTCTGTGCAGAAAGTTCCTGATCATGCAAGCTGCTAAGCTCTGCTTAGTTTCGGTAGTGAGTCCCTGAATGGGATTTTCATGCAGTGCTTACTAGAAGGAGCTTTTAGTTGCTTGGTAAACTGGCCATCACATTTCACAAGTGATTGAGCTATCTATAGACAGTCCTTTAAGGTAGACCGAGCTAAATCTGGACACTGTAAATAATAGGACTGCTTTTCTACTCATGTTGAGAGGACAATTTCCAGTGGAGATTTAAATCTATGAGAAGCAAGAACAAAGTGAACCTAGATACGTCTTTGAAGGGCTATATGTCCTACATGAAGAGTTCACATTTTGGTTGCTGTTGTCAGAGGTGAAAGAGTGGGAAGAACCTATAAGTCCTGCAGATTCAGCCATTAGTGTCTCAGACCTATGAAAATTAAATTATGCCATCCATTTTCCAGATACGTAGTATAGATACACTGAGGAAATGGCCAGCATGATGCTAAATTATAATAATTTCTTGCATTACAGGTTGTAAAGTTGGAGAAATACATTTGAATTTATCCCACGTTCAACTTACATCTGGTTAGGGCAAGAGCAATGAGAGCTTAAAGGCTAACAATTAGGTTTCATATATCCCAGAACCCTAGACCAACAGCTGCTAGTTTCCCAGGTGAATCTATTGTTTCAGTGCAGACCTCTTTCAGTGGAGACCTCCAAAATAAAAACAGAGAATGGATATTAAAATTGTTCTGGTCATACTTTTATGGTACACAGCTTTGCTTGTAAGCACTGGCCATGATTTACTTCATTTTATAGTTGCATGGCCTTTTCATATCCCATTTGCTTAGCTGCCTGCCTTCTTCCAAGCCAAAGTGGCTGCATTTCAGTGGTGAATATTTTCCCGTTTGAAAAAGGAAAAAAAACAACAAACCCAAAACATTTTGGGATCATTCATGCTGAGAAACAATGTAAATATAAAAGTGCTTTCATGACAGCTAGCTGGCTGTGATGAGAAGCTAAACAAAAACATTTGAATACAAAATATTCTCAGTGACATAATTTCCTTTCAGTATTTTTTGGAAAGATTTTATGAGGACAAAACTAATTTTTGTGGTCAATTATATGCTCTTATTTTAAGTCTAACTGGATACAGAATTATGCAACAGAAGTCCTTCTGTCTGATTCTTCCCAGACCTTGGCAGGAATAAGCTTACTGGTTACAAATTTTCAGTGGGGCAAAAAAATCCAGTGAAGTGAAAACAAAATACTGCACCTATCTACTGGGTACAATGGCTTATCAATAAATAAAGTGGGCCCCTTTCTGTGAAAATATATGGAAAACATACTTTGAGTGTGATTGACATTTATTTGCTCCTGTCTCACTGATTTCATGGAGTTTGGCAGAGCAGGCTGTGTAGTAGTGTGATTCATGGTGTGTCACACTTTCATAAATGAAAATGTTGTAATATATGGATTTCCTCTGATGGTGCCTACTGCCACCCCAGTCTTGCTTCTTTTCCTGAATCCTCTAATTATCCAGTACATATTCATTTTCATCCTACCCAAGGTAAAAATAAGCCATAATAAATTACATCACTCAGAATAATATGGATTCACAACTCTTTTTTTTTCAGTTGTCCTGGACCTTCCTCAGGGCTATTGTAAACTTTTCTACCAGAGTAATCTCGTTTGTTCTCGTTTCTGTACTCCTCCGCATAACAATCACTGTTACCATGATTTATGGTTACCACTGTTGACAAGGAAGACCTTTATCCCCTGAGTTTCACTACTGTGAGCAGAAAGATTATGCTCCATTTTATATTCCTCAGCCATGGGTAGGTGTGCTCAGTGGGCTGAACAAAGCTCTGAGAACAGTGCTCAGTTTGGTTTTGTTCTGCCTGCCTTTAGGCAGATCATTGCCTTTTTAGATCATTGCCATTTTAAGAGCCATGTGGAATTAAAATGATGTTTAGGACCATGTTGTGAAGTCTTTTTTCAAGATGAGTTATTTTTGGGAGTAAAGGTGTTAAGAATAATGATGATAATGATAAACTCGAACTAAGAAACAGGGTAGCTTCATTTTCGGAGAAACAAAAATAAGATCCCAAACTCTCCTAGCATAGTGCTGGATCCTTATTGCGAAGCCCACAGCCCAACTCAAAACTCCACGCCCAGTGAATCTGGTCAGTGGAGAGAAGAGTTTCACTGGGAGAGAGACAGCAGCTCCTTGACTTCGGCTTGCTGCACTGGGCTGCTGGGGTGGCTTTCACTGACTTCGACCAGTTTCTAGGACAGGGGCTGTAAATAGCCACAGAAAGAAAATGTTTATGCTTGACCAAATTAAAACTTTACACAATGGGCCATCAGAAAGGCTGAAATATATAGCTACTTGTATTTTGTTTTTACTTATAAAACTAAAATTGACAACCTAACCTCTCAGGACACTGCGCCACTATGCAGCAGCAGCAGGAGCAAACACATTTTAAAGACCATTAGGGAAAGCAGTTAAGCAGAGATTTCTTCCTATACTCAGTCTTTTTGCCTGTCACCTTGTGTTCCTTCTTATGTAAGGATTGTCTAATCTTCCTCCTGAAGTGTTCGTGCCTTTATTAAGGTTTTATGCTGACAGTTCTCAAGAGTTATTGGATAACTCGGCAAGACATATGTACAGTTAATTAGAAATGAATGCGATATTACATCAAAAGGCTTCAACTGTTAAGTTTTAAATGGTTATAATTAACTTGCTCTTTGATTCTGAGCCGGATTGACTAAAGAGACAATGAAGGTCAATTTCCGTTCACTTGAAAAAATAAAAAAATAGAATGGCCATTAATTTAAAAAAACCCCAAACCCTCAATTGTGAAGCTGTTCAGTTATGCTGTACTGCCTTGATGTGAAGGCAAGGCAATGAAAATCCTTTTAATAGGCACTCTTGTTATCCTTTATTATAAAAATACAGAGTCCGATTCACTTGATATGGGAAAGAAAAAGGAGAGTCTGGTCAATGTTATTTAGTCAGCTTTGTGCAGATTTAGATTGGGTTTTAAGACTCCCAAGCTAAGGAAGACTGTTGATTTTTATGTAGTACTTTTTCAGGTGAAAATCTATAGTAAACTTTTAGAATTTGCAAATATAGCCAGTGATAGTGGTTTTATTTTTTAAAAATTACAATTTTCAGTATTTCAAAGCAGTACTATTTTATTATCTAAATAAACATATAAACTAGTTTTTCAATATATATGTAAAATTGAACCCCTCCACGCTCAAAAGCCCTCTCACCACACCCTGCATGCATAAAATTCAGTTGTTTCCACTAGAGGAAACAGGATGCTTGGCCTTTTGCATTTTTTTACCCATGTCTTTTGGATATATTTATTCCCTGAGAAGTAGGTACTTTGGTTTGAGATTTGCATACTGCTTTGTTTAATCTTGAGGAGATGCCATTAGCTCCTTTGACATCACATGAAAAGGGCAAATGCAACACATAATCACATCATTAGGACAAATACAAACACTATTATCCCTCAACAGTGGAACAGAAGGAAAATACAATGTAAACACTAAAATATTGACTGAATGCTTATCAAAGTCTGCGGTTGGTTTTGAATCTGGCAGAAGCAGCTTGGCTGTGCAACCTTCTTAGTTATTTCTGCTCTCCAAGTAATGCGACAGCCAGAGAATCTCTGTGGGTGGCAGCGGCACTGAAATCAGCAGCACAGGTTGATTGCCTATGCACGAGTATTTTTAAGACTGTGTCCTTTAAAACAACACCGCTAAAAGTTTGTTCACATTGCAACAGAAAATGCCTGCACTCCTGCCTTTGCTATCAAAGGTAAAATGAAGTAAACGGAGCCTATAGCTTCTGATCTATCCTGAATGCCAAATTCCATAGTGCAAATTATCCTGTATACAGTACTTATCATCAAGTAGGATCACGAGATACTTGGAAAATTCTTGTAGCAACCTTGTGCTGGATTTTCATGAGCCGATTTCCCAGGGCTTGAGGGAGGGACTTGCAGGAGATGAACAACTGTAGCCCCAAGCCCTTCCCAGGAGAGGAAGCATCCAAGTCTGGAATTTTTTGGTCATATGTTTTGGTGCTGTGGGAAGGTGACTCTGGATACAGGGGTTCATAAAAAACCATGATGGTATAACATTAAGATCTATAAACATTTTTGGCAGTAGTCTGTACATTATTAAAGTGAAGGTACTGCTGAAAAATGTTGAAGGACACAGCAACATTGTACAGCATTGTAGGATAGGAAATCCACAGTATGACTATGAAGGAAATGAATTTTTAGGAAAACAGAATACCATAATTATCCAAACTTGAATCTTGCCAGGGCACTAGAGTTGACATATTTGCAGGGGGATATTTTATGACCATTAACAAAAATTGTTTCACTCCTATGCCTCATCCGCTAGGCAGCACTGGGTCCTAGCTTGAAAGAAATCTTAGTTTCTCTGTTTAGTATGTGAGGAAAGTGTTGCTCATGATTTCACTAATGTTTCCTTTGACAATCCCATTTGAGTTTTGAGATCCAACAGGAAAGAAATCTGAGCCAATACAACCACAGGTTTTTATAACTTCTTTGCATATAATTTTCTCATGTTTTAAAACTGAGCTCATTGCACCTGCATTACAATTAAAATACCCTTTTTTGGCTATTTCATAGATGCAGCCTGAGATTTGTATCTAGATCCTTATTTAGATATCCATTTTGTATCTCAGAAATCAGCAGTGGGAAAACTTGACCATTCAGTGCTATTAATGCTGAACTTGTGGGGTTTCTGCATTCAGATCTGAGCCTGAATGAGAGCTCAGCAACCTCGTCCAAGTCTGACAACACAGAGCTGAAGCTGGAAAGACCTGTTAAATATCAGACCTTTCTCTTTGTTCTCACAGGAGCATGCCTTATGAGTTCAAGTGAGACTGAGGGCTCCCTGGCAGTGGCCTTTCTATTGTGGATCTTAAGTAAAGCTTTGGTTTTCAACTGTCTGCCACCAGATTCACCTCGATTCTTACTGGGGCAGGTGCCACAAACCCAGAACCGCAAAGCTTTCTGACTGTATGGGCAAAAAGCTTGGAATAGCAGCTGAGAGAATATCTTGAGCAATAGGGAGTGTTAATAGGCAAACAGATTTCCTCTGGAAATATATGGGGTTTTTTTCCTTTTTACTTGCTCCAGAGAAGTTTCTCTCTAAGAAAATGGCTTCATAGTACTTGGCAGGTGAGAATGGCCCTTAGGAAATATATCTTCTGATTGTGCTAGCCTGCACATATTTGACTTACTTGTTTTCCTAGGAGGACCAGGGCTGGAAGGGGAAGGCTTTAGGCAGCCTATTTGCATGCTTAACAGAGGAATAAATCAGAATATTTACAAGAGTTTCTAAATCAGACTAATCGAATTATGCTTTTTCTACTTTTGCTCTGGAAGTCTCCTCTCACCTAGAAGGTGGAATTTTCAAAAGGTTAACGAATAAAATTATGTGATACCAGTATTTTGTTTAACAGGCAAAGAAATTATAAAGCTGAGGATTAACTAAGTAAAAATAATTTTAAAAAATGGTAACTAGTTGAAGATTTTAACTTTGCACAGCATTTCTCCCCCTTTTTGTATGTAGATGGAAGTTCATACAGCATCCTTTTGAATTAATCTGTCATGCTTTATGTATTTATGGTGTGTATGTATATGTGTTTATTTATTAATTTTAAAATGTAAATAGCTGTAAATATTGGAAATTTTAATGCACTGTTCATATTTTAGATGATCTTAAACTCTTTCACTTATTTTCTTGTTAGTTGAGTACATTTACAAAGATTTTATTTCAAAATTTATTGTTTCAATACACTTAACTAAACTCTGAGGTAACTGAAAATAATACAGTGGCTTATACAGTGTATAGTATGTAGTCATCTGGTGCTCTTAGGGGTCTACATGTTTTAGAATGAAAAAGGAAAGAAATTGTTTGCAACTTGTACCCATGTTACAAAAACTAATTTGGATTGTAAACTGTGCTGCAATTTCAAAATCAAATTAATTCTTTAGGATCTGTGCATCTTGTGCATCTTTTTGCACTTCTCACTCTGCATTTACTGGACAGTAACTATAAAATGCATGCTTTTTTTCTATCCTCATTCATGTATATAGCATACTATATAACAGTTATTTTGTAGAATGAGGAGGTTGGTTGCAAAGCTCATAACACGGAGCTTACTTCCTAAAATAAGGGAGAGAACAAGGTAAGAGCTAAATTCTCTTTAGCTTAAGATCAAACTCTCTTAGGGTTAAGCTTATTTCTAAATGATATAAATCAAACAGAGGTAAGCCTTGTGCCAACTGAAATGAGCTTTTGCATAGCTTTTTATATCAGTTTAGCTAAATTAAATGCAAACCTTAAATAAAAGTGTGTAACTTTCCATCTAGACAACTTTTGGCTGAGTATTTTGTTGGCCCAATATGCTAGCAGATATTTACTACTTTTCTCATTGTTATCCTTAATTTGTAGCATATTGTGTCAATGCAATTTATACTTACATATCATATAAATAGCTTTTGTGGTCTAGCATGGCGTATACAAAGCAATATGCATGCTAAAATAGATTATCCATGTGTGGCTAATTGCAAGAGAGTGCAACACAGATATATCATTGTGTGCTCTTTTAATTAAAGATAGGAGTGAAATGCACAAGTGAAAAAGAGTGAAGACATATAGTCAACACTAATTTTATCTATTTTGTATTATTTGTTGTGTCCTTTTAATATTCTCTAGTTACAGGAATCTGTTAAATTAAAGATAATTCATTTAGGCAAGTTGTTAATCCTGGAAATGCTGTGGAAAAAATTTTTACATGTCTTCCTTGCAAGCAAAGGCTTACCTTGAAAAAGGTGATGTAGGACTGAATTTGAGAGCATTCTTGTAACACTGCAATTATGTACCTGCATACCACTCTGGAATTCCATAGTTTCAGGTTGGAAATGATAATTCAGTGTTTCTGTGATTGTTTCAATAAATACAGTGTACTTGCTCGGTTTTGTTATGTAGAATTCATGTTCTTTGGACAGGACTTTACTTGCATAGTGATTTTAACTTGCTTACCAAGGCAAGAACAGAAATCTGCAAAAACATTGATGATAAAGAAAACTTTACCTTGGCAACTATCAAATACAGCACTATTTTTTCCTGCAGACTAGATTAATTTGCTAATACATACAGAATTGCAGAAAACAATTGGTATTAATTATCACACTAGCATTACAGCAGAAAGATTAAAGGGCAAGCGAACAGAATGTCCTGCTTGCCGTTACCACGTTCCTCTTAGCAGTGTCATATTTTCTAATAACCTGGAGTAAGAGGAAAAAAAAAAGGAGACAATCCTCCAGCTTATTGTGAAATGTCTGTGATGATAGTTTCTCTTGCAGCAAAGCTTTTTAGTTGTGCATAGTTCATGACCTTTAGCATATCTGAACTGCAGATAATGTAAAGATTAATAGTTGATTTAGTTTTCATTAGATTAAAAACATGGTGAGAGAGATTAGTTCTGCAAATCTGGTCACTAAGAAAATTCATTAACCCCCTCCCCCCTCCAAAAAAAGAAGGAAAAAACCACCTCTTTTTTTCTTTTTTTGTAGCTGAAAAATGTTTGGACAGCAAACTGTCTCTACAGTGGAGAGAGAGTCCTCTGTGGGAGTTTTGGCAGTCTGTGGTATGTGTCACTCCTCTCAGCAGAGCCAACTTTAGATGCTCTCTTAGATGAAAAGTCCATTCTGGAGTCATAGAGCATCTTTCTGTTCTGGGAAGCTCCCCAGAACAGGAAAGGGGATGACGTGCATTCACCCAGTCCCGGCTGCGGTCTTAGACCTCCTTGCATATCGCTGCTTCCTCCTCTTGGCCTCCCTTACCCCTTTCCATGCATGGGGGAGACCTGCAGAGAAAGCAGGGAACTATGATCTCTTTTAGGTGTGCAGCTGGTAGAGACAATACGGATATTTACAACGTTAAACCTAAATACTTCATGATATGGAGAAACCTTTCATGATATGAGACCCTTCATGGTATGAGAAACCCTTCATAGTATGAGAAAACTTCATGATATGCAGAAACCCTTTCCCTTTGCTATCATTACTTTACCTTTGACTAAACTGATAATTTTTCAGTATTTAATTAGGTGTGCAGAGCTGTTAGCTATCTATTAGTGCCCGTTTCAGTGTAACTTTGTGTTGTGTGTGACAGATTGCACATCTTTTGCAAAAGTTAAGCAAAAAAAAAATTGGCAGCTAATTTTACTCTAGATGCAACTGCTAAAGTCGTTAATTGCCCATCAGATAAAACTCTGTCACTTGGAAAATTTTGCTAGACTAGATGTCAGTGACAGGCTGGTGCTGTGTGTGCATGTGTAGAAAATCCCATCAAAATATTTTAGCTACTATTAAGAATATGGTTGGGTAAAATGCATTTAATTAAGTCAAAAGTATTTTCTTACTTTCTGTTCAGATACGCAGCACTCTCAAATTCCTATGTTCATGTGCTCACTGCATCTCTTCCCTGTTGGGGCGGTGAGGAGGTCTCACTGCTTAACGGCATGGGTTATGCCATTGGATGAACCCAGGTTTGCAATGTGTCCTCTTCTCACCTGAACATCTGCCTCTTGTGCATGGAGCCATGCTGCTGCCACCATCATGGCAAAGATCAAGGCCTGACATCTACAAGGGAAGGACGAAGAGGAGCCGCTGATGCAGCTGGGTAACCAGAAGCTGGAACAGGCTCAATGCCACATGCTGACGATCCTGGGGAAAACAATTTCAAACTCTCCGAGATGCCATGTGGTCTCTGAATCCACTGCCAGAGCTGTGGCTGTTATCAGTCAGTATCAGAAGGAGAACTTAAGGAAATTTTGCAAAGGCAGAAAGCACAAGCCTCTTGAGCAGTGGCCCAAGATGACACATGGTTGGGCGACGCATGCAAAATGAGCACAAAGGCAGTCTGAGACCAAAAAACATCGACAAAAGGAACAAAAACTTATACCCTACCCAGAGGTTCACTGTTGGGGCATAAAACTGCTGCATACTAATGTTCTTAATTATTTTGGAAAAATATTTTCTCATTAAACAAAAGTTTGCTTTGGGGGAGAAAAGGATTTTCCCAGCGGGTTCGTACAGCAAGGAAAGGGAAACTGTGGCTGCACAGACCCAGGGAGGAAATCTGCAGAAGGACATTACCTGATATAAATGCAAAATGGGAGAAAAATCCTGTGTATGGAAGAGACAAGGAAGAGATAAAACTGATGGTATTAGGCAAAAGCCTGATTAACAAGAAGTGGAGAACAAAACTGGGACAGTCTGGGAGTCAAGAAGAAAGGGCAGGTAAGATCGTAGGTGAGGCATATTTTGGAAAAAAGTGCTGGGTTTGGGAACTTGGGGAACAACGTCTGTAAGTGGAAGTCTGAAGTCTGTAAGATGACATCCAGACCAGAAGACATTTAGCAAAGGAGAGGGACTGGGAAAAGGCATGCTTCTTGCAACAACGCGACTGAGCAGGGCTTAGAGACAGAGAGGCTCCCTGGAAGAAGAGATGGGGATGGGGAGACCTGAGGAAAGCAAAGCAGTAACGACAAGGATGTTCCAGATTATGCGTCGAGGAGCTGGTTAGCGGCGGATGTCTGTAGGGAAGATCAAGAGGTTTCAGCCCTGCAAAAAGCACATGTGGGTCTGATTATGGAGCTACACGCTGCAATTCGGGCTGGTTTCTTTTCAGTTTTTGTTTGTGGTGTGTTGTTTTTCTTTTCTTTTAATCTGGGGCATTACACAAAAATAAACTGTCAAAAAACATTACTGAAGTTGCAGTTTCCACTAGCTCAGGAGCCTCTGTAACACGAATCTCTGTAACATGAATCTCAGTGGCACAGTTCATGTTTGCTTATGGAGTCCCTGTACCATCAGACACCTAAGGCTTTACCAAGGCAGCAGTTTTATTTTACTACTTGCTGCTGAAGGGGTACCGGGAACCAAAGAAAATAATGGCTATCCCTTTTGCATGAATACGCATATGTATATACATACATACATACATATATAAGTTTGCATATATATGTGCATATATATATGCAGAGAGGGGAAATATATGATGATATAGTTAATATATTTTTTCATTTGCATCATACATGATGGCATACAAGGGTTTGCACTCATTCAGATTAAGAATCTGTCTATCCTATCAAGGAGCATCTGCACTTTGACAGTGGCTGTAGCAGATGCCTATGGAAGAATAATCAACTATACAGTCATATTATACTGTCTCCCTCCTTCCCAGTTTTCAGTTTCTAGTGATCTATAGCTCAGAGATTTCCTGTGCTGGAGAAGGTATCTTAGTGTTTAATAGCCTATGATGGATTTTTCTTCCCACCCACAATATCTTGTGACAACGAGTTTCACAGTTTATAAAATTGTGTGTGAGAGAAAGGATATCCCTTTACTTACTTGTACCTGCTGCTTGATGTTTACTAGCTCCTGCCATATGAGGCACACTGAAAAATTGTTCCCTGTTCACTATCTTCCTGCCATACTTCAGGATTATTCAGGTGCTTGTCATATCTCTATCTCCATCACCTCTTTTACAGACTGAAAAGACCAAGTCAGTGTACCTGCTTGGTATCCTTTGGTTGTACTAGTCACACTTTTCAGTGAGATATTATCATCTTACTGAGAAATAAAAAATTTACATTTGAATGAGATAAGGGAGCTTAAAAAAATCCCAATAAATTCTCTTAAGTTCTGACACAAAATACTTTTTTGAGTATATACCACATAGATACCACATTTTTGAGTATTTTTGAGTATATGCCACATAGAAACATGATTTCAGGAATGTTCAAAACAGTTTGCAAACTTTTTATAAGACTGATTCACCTATGTCTTTGTTAGTATGGCTCCATATATAAAAAATTGAGAGGAACCTTATAACCTCTTCCTTCCCTTCATCTAGCATCAAATAATTCATTAATATTTGGAAACGTGACAGCTTAGAAATCTGATCTAAGAAATCTTGTTGGTCTACATGCAAGAAACCCATGAAACAAATGGGATAAGCCATGCCTACAAAGGAAAAAGCTGACAGATCTTGTCATGACCATTTTGTATACAGAAAAAATACTCCCATTGTTATAGGAACAAATCTACTAATTTCTAATCTTTACTTACATGAATTTGGGAATGCAGATTTCATAATGGAAAGAAAACAGTAAATATTCCTAATGCCAGTTTGATTACATTCATTTATTCATTAATGTATTTGTTTTGATGTTCAAACTGTCTTTTTGAAACTATGTATTTGATTTTTCTAGTCATGATTTTACTTAAATGAACAGGATTTGAAGGTAGCAGTCTCATAAACACTTGCAGAACTGGAAGAATTTGTGTATATGGGGAATCTTAGAGATAAAATCATCATAAGAAAAGGCAAAACTGCTATGATTATATCCCAGGAAAATAGCACTATACAGTTCCTACAAGCAGTATGTATCTATGGCTTTTCCTTAAGTTTTAGCACGGGTAATGCTGCCAGGATTTTTTAAAAAATTATTTGCACTAACTTTTCTCATAGCACCTTCCTTTAGCATGCTGGCCAAATGCTTTCCTTCTTTTGCTTTGAGGCAATCCACTATTCCCTAGAGAAGGGCAAACCAGAGCCATTGCATGTAATTTGAGTCTTACCCCTAGGATCTTGCTTTTATTAAAAATCACCGCAGTGATTTTTAAAAGTAACGGTAATCATAAAAAATCACTGCAGTAACTCTTTTGTAAATGGTTGGTTTTTTTCTGTGTGTGTCAATTACAGTCTATGGTAATTTTATTTTAAAATAAAATGAAGGCAAGGGGTCCTATGAAGATGTTAGGTCACTGGTCTCCCTCTTAATTTTCCAGTCAATAACTAAGGGGAAAAAACTTCCTTGGAGCAGTTCCTCTCCAGCAACGTGTCTTCCACAACTTGGTTCAGAGGGTGCTCTAGGAAAGGCTCAGCAGGCAGTGATCCAAGATGCACTGGGATGGGGAGAAGGTACTGAACGCACTGAGCAGCTAAGCATGAAAACAATATATGAAGCTTCTCATATCACTCCTCAAGCAGGTGTGTCGATAAACCCTACATACACTTCTAAACTGCATGCAATCCAAACTGCTCTTACAAGTGTTAAAAATTATCACTGCTGGAAATGCTTAATCTTTAGATCAAACAGAGCAGAAACATTAAAAATGTTTGAGAATTAAATCCAACAAGAAAAAAACCCAAATTATGTTTTCCTTTATGTGGTCTGCCTACTATATTGGTGTTGTGAACAGTTGTGTGGAAATGAATGCAACACAATTAACAGCAACGCTAGAAACATTTCTATACTACTAGATAATTAGATTTTTTGGGTTTTTTGTTTTGTTTTGGTTTGGTTTTTTTTGAGAAATTACTACTTCATGTCTCTTTCTAATTGTAGGTGTGGTTTCCAGCCAAGTACTTGTCAAGTATTCTTGGTGATAGCAAATTGCAGGGTACAATTCTCTATGGAAATTTCCTCTAGCTTAAAGCCAATTTGCCTGCTCTCATGCACATGAAGCTAAAATAAGATACCTATGTGCACACACCTTTTTTGTATATTGGTTTGTATACAAAGTAAAATCACACCGGATTTTCCCATGTAACAGGTAACAACCACCAGAGAAAAATGTTTTACTGTAAAGTACAGGGTGCTTAATGTTCTTTCTGCACTAAGAGCAGCAGCAGACAGAATTGAGGTATCATCCCACAGTAAAAAGGGACATACTTCCCCTGTGGCAAGCTTTGCTGCATCATAGCAAAACCACCTTTCTTTTAGGTTGCTATTTCTTATTGAAACGTGGGGTGCCATTACAAGGGTAATTTGTAATCTTTTGGGGAAATGTATAAGGCAGGATGTCAATATACATTTAGTGGCTTTTATTCTCTGTCATCATGAGTTTTACTTGGTAGAAATGCCTGTTTCCTAGACAGATAAAGAACTTCTGACTAAACAGTGTAGAGCACCACCTAATCCTGATTCCTGTCTCTGGTGAACACTAGTCCATTTTCAGTGAGATGTGGAAAAAGATTAAGCAGCTCAGAAGCTGACCTGCTGCAAGGCTGAATGTGTGGCCATGTTGATTTTGTTTATCTTGACTGGACTATCTCCTTAGGAACTTTATTTAAAAATACTTTGCAATTTGTTTCATCTTGAACAATGCTGAGTTAGCATCTGATAAGGTTACAGCTAGAGTATGCTGATATAAAAGACCCATAATTTTGTTTCTCTGAATGAAATCAGACCGCTATGTTTGTGTAACTCCAGTTTTGGAGCTAAAAGGGGTTCAGGAGCAAAGAACACTGAGCACAGTGGTGAAGGAAATCTTAACAGGACAGGTATAGAAACCACCGAGCTTTGGCAGAAAGCTTAAGTTTCATTGTTTAAGTTAACAGAGAAGGTGAATCACAAGAAGGAGTAAGTTTGGAGGACATTCAGCATATGTAATTTTTAGTCATAGCAGGATGAGAATGCCACGTAATTCTATTGCGTTATTTGCCTCTTTTTTAGTAGTAGCAGCTATCCACAATACTGATTTATTTGTGTATGTTCACCTTACGTATGGGTTCCTGGGCAGGGTTAATTGGGAATAATTAGGCCTCCTATCGTTCTGACTTCCCATACAATTTAATTAGGTTTTCTTTTTCTCTTGTATGTCAGAAGCCTTTTACGGACTGAGATCTTTGATGTGAGAAAAAATCTCCAATTGCTAAAGCATACTTTGGAATTTCCTAGTATGTTCATGCCAGCAGTGCAATTTTATCGGTTTTACTAACAAAGGGTCTTTAGCCTGGGTTTGAGCAGCTACACAGCACAGTAGTATATTTACTAGGTAGCCATTGCTATTTCAAAGGTAGTACATACAAGGGAGGATGATAGACCTTCCTACGCACTAGTATGCTTTGAATTTTAAATATGAGTTCTGATGTTTACGTATTTGTGGTGCAGGTTTGACTGATTCAGGCTGTTGAACACCCGCTCTGAAGCTTCATTTGCCACTTTCTTTCCCCCAGATGTGGGTGGTCTTTGGATATTCCATAAGTACATTTTTGTATTTTAAACTGCCTCTGAAATACAAACACTATACTCTATCCACTGTTTTTTTATTTTGTAGTTACATGATGAGACTTACTTTTATTTGTGGTGCACGGACATGGGTAGTTATCAAGCACAAAGAAGACTTACTAGGGAGGTCTTTTAGTGTTAGATGTTAATAAATGGCTTTCAGTTCCATCACCATTCATATCTCTTAGCCCAACAGACCGGAAATTTGGAGAAAAGCCTCTGCTTTAACTACAAATTTAGAGTTGCCAGGTGTGTACGCAGACTTGGACTCAGTGCCTACAGTTGTACAGGGTGTACTCATTTACTAGCCAAAATAGGAAAGATCTCCTGCCCCTCCTGCTTCCTTTCCTTGTAGCTTTCTGTTTTAGGCTCCCATTGCCTACCTTGTTCTAGTTCTGGGTGTCATTTGAGTCAACTTATCTTACTAATATGGCAAATAAAAATGTCCATCTGTCTTAATGAGTTGTAGCAGGTCATGGCAGGATCCAGTGGATGCCACATCCTGTGCAGGAGACACTGAGTCGTTATGGCTAGGAGAAGAGGAGGAAGACGGGCCAGAAAAGGAACGAGGTTGCAGCCTCCTTAGATAGGCTCATTTCTACCTATGAAGCCAATGTCAAGCTTGTTCACTCCCGACTAATCCAAATGAAAGTCCAGGTCCTTCTCAGATCCTTAGCCCAGGCTGACACATGCTGCTCACATGCTGAGGTCTGGACAGAACAAAAATCTTGGCAACGCTGGCTGAATCCTTCCTGCTGCACTCCCTCTTTCTAGAAGACGGGAGAGATGAAGTGCCAGATAGGACAGAAATCTCTACCTACAACATAAACTGCCAAGAATACAAAAAGTAAAATTTTAGCATAAAGGGCAGCTCTTGTTACCCTGCCTCGTGTCCAGGGTAACTGGTAACTTTACTGGTCCAGATTGCACTCTATCTTGGATACTTACTAGATGTTTCATAAGTGCAAAAGTTGAGATCAATATAGACATCTGGGAAATCATTTGTGGGCTACTCAGAGCTGCTCCAGGGATCCAGCATCATCAGGTACTGCCGAGCTACAGCTTCTCTGTAAGGGCAGACTGTCTGGAAAATGGGGCAAGCATGCATCCCTCAGACACTGGCTGTGCAGTCGTATTAGCAAAACCGAGTCTGCAGTGTTTCTTTGTTCAAGCAGAGAACATTTACTGCTCTTTGTGGGAACAGATAATTGGGGAGGAAGTTCTGCATCATAAGGGGCATTCTGAGAAGATTCTTGGGTATGCTGTAGTTGATTTTCAGGGTGGTGCGTAGAGACCCAAGTTAGCCTAATGCTATTCTTCTGAAGTTTATAGAAAGCATATTCAGTGACTGGGCCAACATGATATATTGATTTTGTTCATGTGTTTCTGTTTATGGTGACTGAAGCTGGGATTGTGGTGATATAGTTCCAAAGATCATTAATCTTCTAGCATCTTTTTTGTTCTTTCCTTTTTGTTCAAGTTATAGATCCTAGCTGTAGATATAGCTGGAAAATGGCTGTCAGAATGGAATACGATAGGGAGCTGCTGGAAAGGAGCCATTGCTGTGCCTTGTTACAGATTCAGAGCAAAAGCTTTCAAAGAGCATTCATCCAGCATTCCTGCAACCACAGTGTGTGGCACTCCTGAAAAGTGTTTGGATGAAGGCATCTGACCCACCTACTTCACTTGTTAAAGGACATATTGACTACAGGGTTAAAGCTGGTGTGAAGAAAAGAAACCAGTGGAGGTTGATTTTAGTTTTGCTGGGTTGAAACAAAGTCAAAAGGTCTTTTGCTTAGTCAGAGCAATTAAAATGCAGTAAGCCAAACAAAGCACAATAACGAGTAAAAAGAGCTGTTAACTTGTCTGTGATTTGATTCATTTGTTGCAAGAAATGGAAATAAAACTGAGAATCCACTTAGAAAATCAGACGTTTAATTGTTCGAAAAAAATAACTGTTAAAGCAATCATGAAATGCATGCGTCCTGTGAAGGACTCTAATTCTAATTGCTGTGTGTATAACTCCAGCTCTGAGTGTGAGAGATAAATTTAAGTGAAAGCAGTGCCTCTGAGTGGAGTGTTTTGATCCAGGTGTAAAAAGGGATCCCGAGTTATCATCTGTAGCTGTTTCCTTGCTGATGCCTCTCACAGTGATGAGATTGCTCCCTCACACTGCTGTATAACTGAAGCTTCAGGTAGATAATGATTTAATTACTCAGTTTTTGGATCGTTGATCAGTGTCATTCGTCCAGGATGTGCTTTCAGTAACTCTGTGTATTTACTGGGTTGGTAGATATATGCACATGGGCTGAACTCTGATCTGTTCAGCTGAGATAACAGCATAGTATCAGTCTATAATTAATACACTCACTTGTGCTTACTATATGACTACAGAAAAAAATAAATACTGTTCCTAACAGTGTTAGTATTCATCCTTCTCTCTGAAATTCCTTGAGTAATTTTGTAAAGCCTATGTTCTCAGAAAGCAAACTGCAAGGAAAAATTTAAGAAGTTTCCTAAATTATGTTCTTTTGTTCATAATATAGTTTGAAAGTTTTATGGAACAACTAGATAGTGTTGAAGAACTTTAATTAGTTAACTTTTTACTTAGCAGCTTGGTTATTTCTGTCATTTTGTTGTTTCATTATATATGCGGCAGAACCCAGTTACAATCTTCTCCTTCCAAAGCAATGTATTTGTAACATTGGAAAACTGCTGGGAGCTGTGATTTTGGTATGCTTGAGTATGTGAATGGATATAGCTATCCATGTGTCTGAGGACTGTTCTATTCACATTGCATTTAACTGTACATCTATAATCTACTCAAATTCCCAACGTCACCTCTGTTCATGGTGGCTGTGGAGGTGCTATTATTGCCAGGAGACTGGAATATGCTTGCAGCGTAGCTACTGCGCATAAAAAGTGCTTTGTGTTTTTCACTGACAAGAACTTCAAAAGCGGTGGCCCAGAGAAAGATAGTGTCATTGAGAGCTTCTCTCTTGGCATTTGGAATATTTTTAAAGTAGAAAATGATATCTCCAAGCTTTTGGCAGTTTAACCAAATATTCCATTCAAGGTCACCCGGGCAGATCTTGTGCACTTCATACCAACTCGCTCAAGCTGAAATCACAGGGAGGTCCACCTCTTCTCCAGGTCCCTCAAGTGTATCTTTCTTCTGCTGGGATTTAAACCATTAGGGCAGTTGATTTCTCTGTCTTCTGTGGAGAAGTTGAGTGAAAATACTTCTTCCGTCTCTGGTATGGTATGTGCTATTTCTGATGTCTACATTGTGGCAGAACAGCCAGCTTGGAGTGAGTGGTTCAGAAACATGGTTAGGACTAAATAAATGTTCCCATGTTCAAATTAATGGCCTGGAGCTTTTTCCTTACTCTGAAACTGCTTTTATCCTAACAGAAGGAGTAGCCAATAAATAGGTTTGATGTATGGCACCGAAGTATAGTATAGCACTGTAGCAGTAAATTGTAGCAGAGTACATGCTAACAAACACAGTATCTACAAATTGATGGGTTTTTATTATTGTTTACTGTAAAAAAAACTTCCTGTAAAGAGACAGGCAATGCTTTTGTTTTGTTTTAATTTTACTATAAGAATGGATAAGGGACAGAGGGCGCAGCTTGTCATTCAGGGAGTGGCAGCTCTTTAGCTACCTCCTGTGTGAGCAAGAGGCAAGGCCAGCTCTGGACAGAGGCAAAGTAGTCAATCACTTGCGACAGCAGGCTCTTGACAGAATGACTCTGGATCCCTAACTGCATCTATCTGTGTTAGAGACAGGGAAAATCAAATTTGCTGGTGTCAGACAGTGGTGTCAGAAAATGTGAGAAGGCAGCTGCTTGGGGGAACATTTACTATTCTCCGACCAGGAACAGCAGGATCACAAGCCCAGTTTCCTGGAGTTTGCTGACAAACCTGTCTCATCTCTCACCTGTCTGTTCCAAGCAACTCAGTTTCAGGTGGGGTTCAATTTTTGCTAAGAAACTCTGAGAAGCTAACTCTGGCCTGGGGTGATATTTGGCTTGTGAAGCTGGATGTGACACAAGTACAAGCATGCAAACACACGGGAGTAGGAAAAAAGAGTAAGTTCTGTTCATAAATCATTCTCATTCATCTGCCTTATAAATGCAGGCAAAAGAAGATCACTTTATATAGGCAACAGGAACCTCTAACCTTTTGGTTAAAACACCTTTCCCAAGGCACTTTGTATAACTCGTACATCTATATTCCACTCATAGAATCATCACAATGCATTTCTTTCAAAAGTCTGTGCTTGTAAAGACATGAAAATTGCCTTGTCTAAAAGCTGTCTGGAATGCATGTTTCTGTCTATTAATATATGTCCATTAAAATATTTTTTTCCAGAAGAGTTATGCAGAAAAATAACTTTATTAAATGGGAATTGAGACTGGATTTTAAAAGTTGTGTTTTTAAAAAAGGAATCTCTGTCTCTCAAGTTGTTCAGAGTTGAACTTTTAAAAGAATTTCCTAAGCACTGAAAAAGTTGACTCTAAATCCTGGTCTTTCCCTTACTTTAAAATAGATGTTGTCTGCCTGCATTTTTTGAACTGCAGCATGTTTCCTACATAGTTCAGGTGCACCTCCAAGGCATCTCTGTTTTTACTAAGAGAGGAAATGACTCATCAACTGCTATTCAGCAAACACTATGTGGGCACTCTGAGGATGCATTGGCATTCCCAGCCTCCCAAACTAATCTCACAGTGGTACCCTATGAAACAATTATCCTGTCCCATTTGTGAACTATTCAAGAAGTTCCCCCATCTCACCACTTCAAAGGGTGTGGTATATGTCTTGTGACTCTCAAGACAGATGAAGATTTTGTTATATCTCACAGAGCAAGAAAATTTGTCAGCAGCCTTTAAAATGTAATGACAGGACCTGAACTGCATCCCTTACCGGCCTTGGAACAAAGTTTTGTTTGTACATGAATTGTTCTGAACCTCATTTTAAATATGAAATCAGCTTGGTTGAACCCTCATGCACACTTTTTGTTGAGACAGCTCAAGATATTAGAAGAAGTGCTGAATTGAGCAACTCATGGGTTCGCAAGACTCATGGGTTCACATTTTTGACTTTGCTTTTCTTCAGGCATGGAGAGAAGTCTGCAGAAGCCATAGTATTTGCTTCAGCTGACAGTGAAGTGCAGATTTCTTGGTTGTATGCAAAGCATATTGGTATACTCTGCAAACACTTACAGCTTCAGTTGACGTGGTATTGATATTTACACAGATTTCTTCTTGTTATACAATTATGCAAATGAGCCCAAAGGATGCTTAATCAATGACTAAATAACAGGGCTGAAATAGTGGTAATAAGAGCACAATATCCTTACTAAGTGAGCACAGTCAGAGAGAAGCAATGATAATCGTGAATTATAAACAGGTGCTCTGGAGTACCACATCATTGCACATTTTCATACTAGGAGAAAACAATCCTTTCATGTCCAGAAGTAAAGATGCAACAGAAGCAAGGACTTCATTTATTTGTAGTAGGGATAGCAATTTTAGTAATATTTTCACAAAGAGTCTTTTGCACGTTCCCCACCCTTATAATCTTCCTTGTCTGCAGGTTTTCAGTCTGTATTTATGAATTTATTTTGCTGTGCATCCACTTATGTATTTGAATAAGAGGTTTTCTACATGTATATTTTGTTAGGGCACTTCCTTTACTCCCTTCTCCAATGTATGTACAATGTGTGATTACATGAGGTTTTACTGGAGAAATGAACTTTTGAAGACAGAAGTCATGTTTGTTGCTTATCATGGTCCATATTCTATGTGCATCTATGGCAGTAGGTCTGAACTCATTCCTCTGACAGGAATATAGTATAATATATAATTGACGTTTCAATCTGAAAATTCAGTATTTTTTAGAAAGAACAGAGTTCCTCTAAAATAGGATGCTATATTAGCTGCTGAGTCTTACAAACACAGCATAAATGGCATCAGTCCTTGGCGCAGACCAAGCTGAGAAGAACTGGAGGCAGTTTTCATCCTAGCTATGAGTTCCCAGCCGTGCTGTCAAATAGCTACTACCTTTGTGTGAACTCTAAGGACAACAGAGATCAGTGAACCACTAGACCTAGCTTAAAGGCATAAGTAAGAAGTACTTCTTGCAATGTACAGTTGTACCTTGGAACTCAGAATATTGTGGAGGCCAAAAATACAGATGGATTCAGAAGACAACTGGATGAATTAACGTAAAAAAATTCCGCAAGAGCTATTAACTGCAAAGATGTGGGTACAGCTTCTGTCTTATGATGTCCTAAGAAGCATGTTTTCACAAGCTGCAAGTTTAAGTATCTCCGAATACTTTTTCCTTATAGCCTTTTCCTAGATAACACCACTGATCAGTTAGAGTTGGGACGTGGAGCTACACTGAGCTAGGCTGTGTCTAGGTAGACCAATATAGCCACATTTATTTGAGATGCAGGTGACTGCGCATGTCCCAAACATTCTCTTAAATAACAATCTACATGATGCACCCCAATTGTCCAGAGCAGAGTAATGATAGTAGTTAACAAGAGACATGGAAATTCCACTAATTTCCTGGTCAGGCAGTCAAAAGCTGGAAAGTATGGAAAAAAAACAACAGCGTGACATGGTACCAAAGGCAAATAAACAGTCTTATTTGCACTGCTCGCCTGGAAGGTGTTTCCTGGTGTCCTCGCCTGCAGGTTGTCCTGTTCCAGCCCCTTCCTCTAAGATGCTCACCTCTCACCTTCACCCCAAGGAAGAAGGAGGATGGGGTGGTTTGCTAGTGGGCTCACTACCAGGCAGAGCTGTGGGAAGCTGGGGACTGGCCCTGCTGTGGCGTTGCTGAGGCAGGGGCGGATGGCCGGGAGAGCTGAAATGGGGTACAGGGCTGTGGGCAGGGTGGGAGGAGCACCAGGGGCCTGGGCAGGGACAGGTGTGCCCTTGGGCCCCGGGCAGACCCTTCACTCCTTTTCCACAGGGTAGGTTAGCTCTGGACTCCACATGCAACATTTTCTCACTAGGAAGCGAAAGGAGTGAGTTTAGGCCATTTTAATGGGCACTGGCTGACTAACAAAAAAAGCCCATACTAATAAAAAACATTGCTGAAATAATAATAAATAATAAAAAAGTATTGCTGAAAGAAAAACCAAGAGAAAAACGCTTGTTTTCTTGTGTCCTTTTCCAGAAGGCAGAAGGGAAAGACAGAATGGAAAAAACTGAATTATAAACAGCACAGGAAAGATCAGCTCAAGGAGCTGTTGAGAGAAAGGAATTTGAATTATAAAGAACTAAAAAAGCCACAGCCCGCTTGCCTGAAGTGCTGGAAAGGCCATGCTGTTCTAGGGTCAGAGGTGGCCTCAGGCAGGAGGACACATTTGCTAGTGTGATCCACCAAACTTGCTGGACATGTTTAAGCTGGAATGGGCCACCAGCTTGTCCAGATGCTGGGGAGATCCCCTCCTCCACAGGGGTACTGGTGACTGACCATGCTGGAGATTAGACTGAGGTTTTTGACTCAGGGAAGACATGGAATATGGGAGACAACTTCTTGAGAGAAAAGCAGGTGACCAAGAAAAGGAGCCGGCTATACAAGACAAATTAGAACAGCCATCTAGCCTATGCATAATTCCTCAGGCAGTATGGATCCTGTATTTTTTACCTCAGGATAAAAACAGGGATGATGTGGAGATATTTCTAAGTGCTTTCAAGAGGAAGACTGAATTAAAGTAGGAGACTGATGGGAAAACGTAGTAATATTTCTTTTCGTGTTTCCTTATTCATAGAAAAGGCCTCTAGATATCGCATGGCTGACAGTGTTACGGAATATAGTAGTGGACTGCTTCAACTTCCCTTACTTAAAAAACTGGAAATGGTTTGAGATGGTACCCAGAATGTTTACGAGGAAATTTTAAGGAACTTACGAAATAGGTTGATCTTGAAGTATTTTAAATTAGGAAATTACTTCTAATAAGTATTTAACAGCTCTTAAAGAGTTCTACATGTTATCAGAGCTTCAGATATTTATGCTTTATGCCCGTATTAACTAAATTCTGTTACAGACCACAAACTAACATACAAGTAGCTTGTAAGATGTCCAGTAAATACTTGGAGCTCATTTCCATGTTTTTTACTGAAGGTTAAGAAAGCATGTTATCTATGCAGAGGCTGCAACAAGCAAAACCAGTAATTCTAGTGTCACTGTGAGGTCCATAACACATAATTGTCACCAGCAGGCTTATCCACATTAAAATGGAAGTGCCAGCTTCTGTTTGTGGTTTTGCTGTAGGATATATAGTTCACAGGCTTTAGTTACCCAGAAAATGGAGGTCCCACACTCTTTCAATAGCGAAGATGTGTTCTGAGAAAATAAGCATGGGAGTAGTCATAACTAACTCTAGATGCCTAAACAGTAGAGACTCGCTTCAGTTGCCTAAGTGTAGGCTTCTATGCAATTTGTGATGGCATCCAGTGTGGCTGCTGGCTACCACACCAGAACAGAGTAGGCTTCTTATACGTCCCCTGTCCTATCTGCCAAAGCCATAGGATGTGTACGATACCCTGCAGCAACTCAAATCTTACTAGATGCCAATGTTTAAGCAACTGAATTCAGTTCCAGAGAACTAGTCTAAGCAACTCATCTGTGGTCTCTCTATAGGCAGGGGAATTCTCTCCTTACTTTAGAAAACAATAATGAAAATGATACAAAAGTCAGTCTCTTTAATCGTGCTTCAAAGCCTTTCTGTATTGTGGAAGCTGCTCCTCAATGGGCAGGTCTCCCTCCCCTGAGATGGGGTCTGAGGTAGATGTAACATTCCCTCTCTGGAGATGCAGATCTTTCTCTTCTGATATGGTAGAAGATAAATGTAGAAGAGATCGCTAGCTTAGCCAGCAAATGCCCGTGTGAGATAAGTGTAGCCTTAGACACAGTCTTAAGCTGGAACAAAAGAGTATGGGCAGTGTGACAAGGTGTGGAGAGAATGAGGAATTGCTATCTAGGTAGAATGAGTAGGCCTGGTGAACTCGAGGCAGACTGGGAGGAGCAGTGTCCTGTCTGTCTGCAGGAAACCAAACCATTGCATTTAGAATCAGCACCGCATTCGCTGAGAATACGAACCTCCTAGTAGGACCCTCGCTCCATGGAGTAGATTCTGTACTGAGCCTGCTCTGTAGGCCAGTTACACTGCCAGCAATATTACAGCCTAGCTAGTTTAAAATTAGCCTCTGTACGTATATGTGAGCAGGATATATTCTTAAATGAAGCACTGGAAATCTCCCCACAAACTGATCGTTAACTCTGCTATTTATACTTAGAAGGAAAATTCACACTACTGTCCCAGCTAGTGAATAGAAGGTATTGATGATGGAATTTGGTCCCTAGGTTCTGCTACATGAGAGTAATGTGATTACGCCTTAGTAGAAATGGTGGCTGCTCTGGGAATTATTTTAAATCAGATTATGAATGTTGAGGTTCCTGAATGGAAAGTTATTTTATGTTATCTGAAGCAGAACAATGATCCCTCCTAAGTTTGTGTTCAATTATTTTGCTAAGTGCAATTATGTGTTGGTGAGCTACCACAATTTTAATAGGAATGCCTTGATACTTTTATAGAATTTACTGGATTATCAAAATGAAATGGTAAGTGAACAATCTGAGCATTTGCAATTGTTCATTGTTAAACTGACTTCTGTCCTAGATATAGAAACTAAAATTAGTGCTATTTACTCAGGCTTAACACCCGACATTACACTTGCAGGAAATGATAAGCTAGAGAGGAAGAATTCAAGATGGGGGGTAATCTTTAAGCAAAAATACAGGGGTGGGTTGGGGTTTTTTTGGAAAGCCTAGTTCAAAGAGTATGTAGGCATATAATTTGGGCATGCAATGCAATTACCAGAAATAATTTAAAATGGGTTACTTCACTTGAGTATGACTCTTTGAAGAATAAATAGTAATTGTTTTAAATGCATAATTACTTTAATATTGGCTCCTTTCAGCAAGTTGCAGACTCCTAGATTAAGCTCTAAGTCCTGTGCATCTGTCCACTCAAATTCGGTTTATTCTTCAGGCTGTCATAGTTCCATTATTAAACCCCTTGAAGCCCTTTGATGTGTTCCTGCACATAAAAAGACTGGTGCAGTCTTTCATGCAGCCTGATCTTTGCTGTGCTAACTTTTTTTCAGCACAACTGAAGTCTGAGAGCAAGTTAAAGTCATCATTAAAAAATCCTGCTAACACGAAATGCTGTATTTTAGAAATGTATTTATGTCCACATAAAAAGTTTTTTGCAAAGCCCTGTATGTGAGGCTGCAGATATATTTCTGATTTTCAGAAAGAAATCCAGTATTGGAACTTGGCTGTGTTTCTTTGGAAGGCACAGACTGCTCTCTGCGCTGAGCCACAGAACGGCGTGCTTTGATCTTATAGCTAAGTACGGTGCTCTGAAGCCTGTTGGGAAGCAGCGCTTGGGATTTATGTAGCAGGTCCTTTTTGGACAGTGCTGTGAGTACCATCTTGTGGACTCTGAGGTCCTGACCACCTGTGGCATTCAGCTGGGCTCTTGATCTACACCACCAAAACAACCTTGATTGGTTGCTTATTTTTTGCCTGATTTGCACAGGGTGACAACCATACCCGTGGCACAATTGTCTTTCTGCTGTCCTGAATCACAAGTAAAGGTTCTCTGTGCTATTATGTACCGAGTGTATACAGACATCCCACTTCTGTGCAAATACTTAACAACATAAATATAGCTGGAGGCTTCCTTAAATCTGTTGTATGTCCTCTCTGCTTTCCAAAAGCTCCTCTTACGGATGGCTCTGTAAGGCTTTGGCTGGTGAGCTGCTGAGATCTTGACTCCAATGGAGTCACATTGCCAAGAAGCTGGCAGAGAAGAGCATTCACATCTCAAAGCGGAGAGAAAAGGCTTTCTCATGGATAGTTCCAGTTTCTGCCAGATCCCTAAAATCTGTACAAATACCAGAGGAATCCAGGGAGTTTCTCTGAGGTGAGAGTGAAAAGAAAAAAGAGGCTGTTCTTTTATCACGATTTATTTGAGGAAAAATTTCCTTTACATTTTTCTTCTCCTTGATCTTGCTCATGTAACTTTTAGCTATTAAGAAATCCACGCCATCTTTTTAATGAGCAATAAAACATGCTGAACTCCTTGTGTTAGCCCAAATCTGATCTGAACAACTAATTTCTATTTTTCTGCAATCCCCTGTCTCATTTCTATTGTCTTTCACCTCAAGAGAAAGACTTCTTAATGCCGATTAACAATGCAGAGAACCCACATGTGCTTATTCTAATGCATTTTATAAGCCTTTGTTTATAAGAAAAGAACATTGTACAGAATAGTGAAAACTAATAGAAGTTAAGCTCTCCAGGAAGCATGGTCATCATTTATTCTGTTCTCTTTCTTACAATGCAAAGTTATGTTTTATCAGAACAGCCTGTAACTAAGTATTATTGACACAGCACTGAGACATTCATTGTTTCTTGCCTTTTCCTCTGGTTTACAGTTTTTGAGAGCGCATTTTACCTCCATGGGGGTTCTGCTAGTCCTCAGTTTGGTCCGAAGGTGGCAGCATCTTACTTCAATAGAAAGTTTCAATCCTGTTTGTGTTGTGGCTTGATCCTGGTATTGTCTAGGTCTTCTACATTAGACACACTTTTAGCTAAGCAAATGAAGACGTATTCTCTGCTTGCTTTCTGGAGCAAAAAGCTTTCAGTGTGAGGTACAACATCCCCAGAAAGTCTGCTAATTGTCTACAGATAACTTTCTATGTATGGTAATAAAAGCAGAATAACTGAATACTTTTCTGTTTGCATTTTAATGCCATGGTAATACTGTTACAGAATGCCTCTGACTGCAGCTACCACTTGCCCCTGGTACAGTGTTATAGCATGTCTGCTGTGACAAACCCTTGGGGGGGACGCTCATTTTCTGTAAATTTGAGGTCCCCTTTTAGCTACTCTGTACCCTCCAGTGCTCTTTGGATTTTGGCTGCTCATCATGTCGAGGGTGGAGGGGTCCGTATGTGCCCTTGTTATCCTGGATAGAGTTATTACCTAGGCCAGTTACACCTGGGTAAGGAGTTGACAATTTTACAAACTTCTGTTGGAAGATGGTTTTGTGATCAAAGTGCCTGGGGACTGAGATGCTGCTGGCTTCCCCTCCTGTCGTAACCTTCCCTTGTGAATTCAGGCCACTTCCCTTGGGTCTGGGTGCCCCACTTTCCCAGTTTGGAGGAGAGATAGCAACAGTGTCGCCCACACACCTTTTTTTCTGTCCTGCCAGATTTGGCTGTAGACTTTGCGGACAGGAAGCTTCTCTCCATCATTTGGCCAGGGACTAGCACTGGGGTGGGAGGATGGTTCCCCATCGAGACCAAGCAGGGTTGTCATTAGCACTGTAACATAAATAATGATTCAACACCCACTGAGCACTTTAGCCCTTCACTAAATGGGAGGGAGGGGGAAGTGCAGGCTGTGCTGCTGGGGTCAGGCTGGGTAGCTAATGGTTTTTTAGCCTCTCTGGTAAATCCGTGTCTGTAACAGCACAACAGTTTCTCTAGCCGTAATACATCTCCCTGCTTCTGCTTTTTTGATTTTTTTTTTTTCCACTTGAAATGGCACTGCTGAAGACCTTCATAATGGCTGAATAGACCTAAACAATAGCTGCACTGACCACGCCAGCTCGACAAGGCTGAATCACATACAGCTTATGCTTCAAGATCTGAGTTCAGAAGGAAAGAAAGTGGAAAATGTTTTGTGCCTCTGACCTCTCAAAAGTCATCTTCTTAGCAGCTCAGATCACTCTTCAAAATTATTCTATTACTCGTCCAGCTCCCTGACATCTGTTTCATCGTTTCCTGTCCAGGCAGTAATCCAAGTAACCAAAATAAATATTTTTTTTTGAAGCAGAACACCTTGTCTGTAAGCTTGCAGGGATGACAAACCACAGTAAATACTCCTGATTGTGTGAAACTCCATCATTACAACTTGAAAATCCAACTGAGAGGAGGGACAAGGTAAAGATGTGTGTTTATAAGAAGCAGTTCGTTACTGAACTAAGAGTATGTGGCATACCACATGTATCCCTATCAATGACATCGCCACTGTCAGTGGTGACGTCACTGATAGGAATATGCCACTGATTTACACTCACCAGTCTATATAAGGATTGCACTCTGAGAAGCAATAAAGACAAGTATGAGTGGATCAATAATTTGTCTTGATGCTAAATTACTTGGATGATAAAGAGTTGTCAACACGGTAGCGTTATGACTCGAGCTACAGACAGTCAAAACATCAGCTGATATTGATAATTACAGAGCTACGACAATAACACCAGCTGGGGGTCTGCTCTGTTAAATGGGCCCGGTGCTGATCTCATTTGCTGGGACAAATGTAAATTCATTATTTCACTGGAGTTACTTGGAGTATTGGTGAGCTCAGAATTTGGCTGACTATCCATTACTGATTTCTGAAGCATCATTTTACAACATTAGTTGCTTATTCTAAAAATCTAGGACTGTGGGTAAGCCATCCACCACTGCTTTGCATTACCTTTTAGTAACAGGATTCCCAGATTCCCTGGCGAAGCTAACAGTAAAGCAGTAAAGATTATATTTTTCCAGAAGTGTGTGGAAGTCCCAGCGATGCTTTGGGTCGCAGCTTGTCCCCTGCAATCATAGATGACCATGCAATGGGCCTTTTGCTTGTGCAGAACAGTCCTGAAGACGCACAGCCTTTCCTCCTATACATCTCCAAACACTTTATGAAGGCAGTTAAGCATTATAACTACATATACAAGACCTATTTAAATAGCAATAAGCCATAGTAGGCTGAGAATACTTAGTCTATTGACACACGTTACTGGTGGCTGAATCCAAGACTGCTTGTGATCCACCTGATAGATATGCCAGTAAGTCTCTCACTACAATTTGTCAGTTCATTGCTGTTGAAGCACACAGCAAATTACATTCAGCCAGAGTCCTGGGAGTAGAAATTGCAGTCGATATTATCTATCACAATTGTGGCATATCCTCTAATAGTGACCCAGCAGGCACTGGGTGTTTAAATTAACTACGATGCATTAGCCTTGAAGATAATTAACCTTTTTAGATTTTTTTAAATTCAGATACTTGTTCGTACATGCAACATAGGTCTGTGATACACTGCAAGAAATTTCTGGAGATTGCCCTGGCAACATACAGAGAGCAAATGACAGTGCCTTGTGCTTGCTGTTTAATGTGAACAGTTCAAGAGGGTAAGGCCATTTAGACTTCATTGAAAGGATGAAAATTGATTCTGTTTGTTCAGTGTGCTTCTGTAATATGTGGTGTAGGCTTGCTCCCTAATAAAGGGGTTAGTTTTTCAAATGGGTAACTTTTTACAAAGTAAGCATGGCACATGTGAAAACGATGACTGACAAAGTACAGGCAATTAGGGGACTGATCTGGCTCACTTAATCATGAAAAAGTTTTGATGATTTGGTGAACCTCCAAGATATGTGGCACATTTTGAGGTTTGTATTCCTGACCCTTCCCACTGACCCTCTTCCTGCCAGCTGCAGCGATCCACTGTTCTCAGTGCATGAATGCAGCTTCTCTTGCTCAGAGTCATGGGGTAACTCTGTGGGCCAGTGCTCCCGGTCAGCAGCAGTCAGCAGAAATGGCTACTGTGGTTGGATTGCTCAGCACTACATCCAAACAGACCCTGTTTGTTGTGTTAAATATGGCTGCAACAGGGCTCATGTTACATGGCATCACTGGTGGCCTCGGTTTGTGTGACTTAAACTTGCTCTTATTCTTTAAATTCAGCTCAGGACAATAAAAGGGATCATTAGTGGGAGAGTGGCCAGTGAGACATGCTTGGTGGAGACAGACAATAATTTAACTAATGTTGAACTTAGAAACAGATCAATATCTATCTAAGTCTATATCTAAGTTTATGTATATATATATTGAAGTTAGTTTCACAAGGGGAAGAAAGGGTTTTTTTGACACCTCTTATTTTGATAGATTCTACTGTGCTTTGTACTGAATAGCATCACTAAAGGACCTATAATATATAGTTGTCCAGCTGACACTGAAGCAAGAACATTCTCACAGGGAATTTTACTCAATCTTGTTTCTTAAAAATAATGGTGAGGCAGGTGAATACATTTTTAGAAAACCCAGCAGATTGTACTGCTTTGCTCTATTAAGTCCCTTAGCTTCTGCCAGAATGTCTCTGAGAAGCAGCAGAACTTTTATATGAAGTATAGTAGTGAGATGAGGGTGCTGGAATGGAAACTTCAAGCTTTTATTTCCACATGTCACCAATTCAGTGCCTGACCTTTGATAAATCCCATAACTGCTGTACAACTCAATTTTCCTTCCAGTGGCCTTGCCTTTCACCTTCATTAATTCCTGAAAGGCTGTTAACGCTTCAGAATCTTTGTCTGAAAGGTTTTAAGGAATGTGGAGCATTGTAGTAGGCAATAATAATAATAATGATGATAAATATCTAGTTCATGCTTGTATCTTTTTACTTGCTTTCTTTCTGAACCTAAACCACACCATTTTTATATTTCCCCCTCTTTTACTTTCTCCTGAAGATCTGTCTTTCTCCCTATCATCTAAAATGCACTATTCCATTGTAAAGCATGCATTCTACATTTATTCTACAATTTCTCATATAGTCCTATATGGAATTTAGCCGATAGATAGATGCATTTGCTAAACAGCGTGCAGTATTATCATTTGCCACAACACAGCATCCATCTGGGGGCAATCAATGTATTTCTACACATTTTTTTGCTTATATCCAAGTAATCTTTTATGTTTATCATAGCTTTGCATTTATTCGAAGCAGAATTGGGTAGTGGAAGTACCCTTGGAATTCAACTAAAGCACAAAAAGTTATTTCTGTGTTGAATCCTGTATGTGAATAAAAATTCCCCATATCGATACTCTACTCTTATAAAACTGGAATTGGAAAGAACTGCTGTATGTTCCGAATTGCAAAGTTGATGTTTCCTGATATTGCTCTTTCTGTGGCTGTAGTTCTGGCATCCAGGGCAGCAGAAACCCAGGGGAAGGTGTGATAAAATCATAGTTTCTGTCCTTACTGTGTTTTCAAAGAAGTTTTTCTCTTAGGCATTCAATTCCTAATTATTTAGACTTTTTTTTTTACAACTTTTAAAAAATTTACTTGCGAATGGAAAAATCTATAAATTCCAGGGAACTGTTGTAAAGTGTGCTCTCTGCTAACTGAACAAAGGACTGGATTGTGTTAAACTGTTCATGTGAAATTAATGTTATTTGTTCCCTTTTTGATAACAGGAAAACAAAGAGCTAATTTTTTTTTTAAATCTCTTTTGTATATTTATTTGTAAACAGTGCTAGAGGCTGTATGTCTCTCTGTGTAATACAAAGGTCCATAATATAATGATATACAGATAATATCCATCCATATGAAAACCATCAAGTATATTGGAAGTCTTTATAGTGATCTAAGACATGGAGTGGGTTATCCAAAAGTATCAATAAAGTGCTCTCTGAAATTGAATTGAACCATAATTACATTTTTCCAGATACTGTCTATAAAATCTGTGCCTGCATACACAAGCCAAATACACATTACCAACCCAAACTTCACAGTCATCTCTTCGACCATGTAAAGTGCATATTGTGCTTTTTGAGAATTTTGCATGTATAAATCTGGTTGTGTGTTTAGAAGTGTGCAAAATTGTGCAAGTGGCTCTCAGATTCTACTTGCTTATTTCAGATAGTAGGGAACAGGCCATCACGTAAAAGATTAAGTATATATTCTCTCAGAAATGCAGATGAATACATTATTTTTCATTTATGGCTGTCAGAATATGACAGTACTCTTGTCCTCTTATCACCACCAAACCGGACCGTTCCAAGTGCTGTTTTCTCTAGAATGCCATGGCAGGTCTTAAGTGTAAATGGGACTTGTCTCTTTACTCCTTTTTGATGGAGTGCATTTGACATAGGAAATTTTGCATTAATTGTTACTGTTACATCACTATTTCTTTTGTAAATGCAGGGCATGAGCTGTTGGCTTGCATAGTTGTAAGTTGAATTATGCCTCAATTCTGCACACAGTCAGGAAACAATAAATGAAGAGGCCACAAACACAAGCAGAAATATATTTTGTCATTTTCTGAAACTTTTTTAAAAAAAGAAGTAGCAGAAGAAAAGACTGTGATAGCGTAGGAAGAGAAGACTGTGAGAAAAAAGAAAACAAAAAGGGAATGAAGTGTAAAATATGACTCTAATGAAAAATTGCTTTCTTTAGATGTACATTTGCTTTGAAATCCATGCTGGGTCTCCTAGTACCTGCTGAGCTTAGCTTTAAGCCCTGAAGCTATGATTTAAAATAATATATATTTGCTCTTTCATCTCTGTACTCTATTGTATCAATTTCCATGAAAACACCTGGAAGGATTCTTAGAGCTCGTCATGAACTCTGACTCTAGAGATTTTCATCTTTAGTTCCTGCTGTGAACTGATACTACACATGCCACGATCTGTCTGTGGTTTCTTTCTAATCTTTGGTATAAAATGTAACATATATCACAGGAACCAGTGCAAACACATTCACCTGGCTAGCAGCCTTTTACAAATTTGTTTCCTTTTGAGATTGCAATCTGAGCTCATTTTTACTTAGAAAACTGATATACAATGCTGATCTCAAAAAAATTGGAATTTCTAAATCCAGAAAGTTTAGGCATGTGAATCCATTCAAAGTTTGAGTACCTAATTTCCAAAAGTATTTAAGGCTTTAAGGTATCTTTTCTTTTTCTTTCTGCTTTTTCTTATTTTTCTAGTGGTTATCAGGGGGCCTTTACTCTCCATGCCAGTGACAAGGACCTCAGGCCCCTCTCTTTACCAGATGCTCATATTTTTCCATTGCAAGGTCTTCATTGACTGAAAACCCACAAAACCTTCCGAGACTGTTTTGTAAGCGAAGGAATATTGATTTCACTCTGAATTAGATTAGTCACTGGTCTCCTACTGTTAATAGAGGGACAAAGATAAAAGCATCCTTTAGAGAATATTATGGGTTACATTATGATGATTTTGTCAAGGATCCTTAGTAAAATATGTCTGGGTATCATCCTCAGATGATATATAATAATATTGCAATACAACTCTACAGTTTTAGAAAGGTGCTTAAATGTCACTCCTTTTCCATAAGTCTTGAGAAATAGAAAAATTATGCAACATTACAGATTCATTAACTGAGTCACGGTCCCAAATTGAACAGACAGTCTTTAAGATTTAAGTGAGGAGGACTTTTTCCACACTTGTTATTAATTTTTGTCACATAACTTCCAATTCTTTCCAGTTCTTCAGAATAGTTTTAAAAAGAATTAAACAAAAAAATCCAAATTCAAACTGAGCTCTAGGGTGACGTTATCAGGGAGAGTGATACTATCAGCTATATGAGTCAGTCAGCTACCAAAGTAAATTCATGTTGCTAATTTTGCAGAATAAGAGTCGTTTTTTGAACACAAAAGGTGCCCCGGCTTTATGAAGTTTAGGCTTTTGACTGCAGTCTTTTGTAAGATGTTTTGATGAGATGGATGCTGAAATGTGCAGGAAGAATCTGTAGGACTTTTGAACAATGTTGTACTCATCAGTGCTTCTCTGTGCGTGAAGATAAGGCCCCTTGGCATTTCCTTCCTTATCCTGCATTAGGAGGAGTGTCACCAACAGGTCGAGGGAGGTGATCCTTTCCCTCTGCTCAGCGTTGATGACACATATCTGGAGTGCTGGGTCCAGTCCTGTGCTCCCCAGTACAGGAGAGAAACGGACATGCTGGAGAGAGGGCTACAAGTATGATGAAGGGACTGAAGCATCTCTCATAGGAGGAGAGGCTGAGAGAGCTGAGACTGGTCAGCCTGGAGAAGAGAAGGCTCACGGGCATCTCATCAATGCCATGTAAATAAATACCTGAAGGGAGGATGTAAACGGGATGGAGCCAGGCTTTTTTCAGTGGTGCCCAGTGACAGGACCAGAGGCAGTGGGCACAAACTGAAACACAAGAGGTTCCCTCTGAACATCAGGAACACTTTTTCATTGGGAGGGTGATGGAGCACTGGCACAGGTTGCCCAGGGAGGTTGTGGAGTCTCCATCCTTGGAAGCTGTCTGGATGTGGTCTTGGGCAACTGGCCGTAGGTGGCCCTGCTTGAGCAGAGGGTTTGGACCAGATGACCTCCAAAGGTCCCTTCCTACCTCAACCATTCTGGGATTATATGATCCGCCTCCAAAATTTGGACTAGAAATGGCGGAGGGATCTGAGAAAGGAAAAGACTCACACTCTCTCCCCTCAGAGAGTGGAGAGAATCAAGAAGGCATTCAGGCTCTGCACTGCAAGGCAAGGGCAGGGGTGGCCTTGTCTCCTTCCCAGGTGGCAACTGATGCCTCTTGCTGTTGCAAACCCCAGCTAGCTCCCACTGTCACCCATCTTCTGCCCCAACAAACCTCATCTAAACCATGCTGCTCCCCAAAACTCCTCAGCTTTCAAAAATATAAAAGGGCCCTGAGTATAATTTGGCAATGTCATCAGTTCCTTCATAATTGGCTGCAAAAAGACACTATGATATGCCATCTTCCAGGGGACAGAGTCTCTCCTTCCCAGCTCCAGCTGTTTCCATGGCTGAGCAGCAGGGGAAGGCGGGAAAAGACCCCAAAGATCTTCTCCATTCCCAGATCTGCCAAATATAAAGGTCTGGGCCCTATATGGGCAGCCACTGCTGGCTTCATCCTTGACTCACAGGAGAAGCTGGCTGTGGCTCTATATGAGAGCTGTATGTGGCTCTTAGAAGGTAACAAGCCAACGCTAAGCTCTTAAATCTGATGCTGTAGGAGATCGGTGTCTGCTCACACCACTCTGTTGGAGGCGTGTGCACCATACTCCGTTGGAGTATGTGCACCAGCACTGCAACGTTTTGTGAACTACCAGTATAACCTGGTTTTTGGTGGCAATTTTTCTCTACACCTTCCTAAAACCACCTTATTTAACAAGGTAAATATGGCAAAATTGAGATTGAATTTCTTTTATGCGACTTTAAATTAATGTTGTACAACAGTCTCTACAAAATGCTGTGTAAGTTGGTTACTTAGGGCCTTTTTCAGAATTTTTGCTGTAATCCTGGCAAAACCTTAGTCTGGATTTTATGTAGCCTCAAATACCTTAATCAAAACAGAGCATAGCAACATTATGGCTATCGCCAGAATTTGAGGAGTGGGATTTGCTAAGCAGTTTAGTGATATGAGTCCCATTAAGCCACTTGTTACCACTCCCATAGCCACAAATCCTCAGGTCTGCTTGTAGAGCTAGGGAGTCTCCACTGAGTTTTGGGGTACTGCAAAGGATATTGTGGTATTACTTTACACAATAATTAAATGCAAACTGAAGAAGAGAAACCTGCCTGTGTTCAGTAATAGCGAATCTTCAGATCAATTAGGGGGATCTGTCTATCACATATTCTTTGTTAGCAATCCGGGTTCCCTATAACTGAGTTTATGAAAGGAAAAAAGTTCTGTCAAACAGGTAAACAATTTTTACAGTCTCTATCCTAAAGAAAAAAGACACAAAACCGCTCTAGTCCCTTCAAATGATTTGCAGGGCACTGGAAGCACATTGGCAATCAAGTAATCTCCGTGCCTTTAGCTGCACTTTCTGCCATCTGGAGACAGAGTGCCTAGAAAGAGTAAAAAGCACAAAAATCCATTGTCATTGTGTAATGGGAAGAACTTTGTGTCTTTAGATATATAGGGAGAAATAGTGGGTTAAATAGCACAGTAAATGCTCATTTTTAAGAACAGTTGAGTCAAGCAATGTAACGATATGACCTCTACTCACAGATTTTAATGTTGGGAATCTCTCAGCCCTGGCTATTCCTGCAAATGACTGTTAGCAGCTGTAGCAAACTACCTAATTCTGGGAACTGCGAGTTACTATTTGGTGTCATGAAGCCTGAGCAGCTGCAGAGAATTACTTAGCCTGGAAGTGAGATGCTTCTTCAGGGATTGTGTTAGAATTGTGCTTTTTGCTGTTGCAGTCCTGGAAGCTTCCTGGTGCTGTCCTGACAAGGCATCTTGAGACCCACCTCCAGCAGAACATCACTTGCTAAAGGTAAAAGCCATTTGTTAGGTTTTTCTGGATGTTACCAGCTCAAATGCCTATTAATGGCAGATGCAACTGTTATCTGTGGACTTGACATATTTTCCAGATGTTCCTGGAAAGCCTTTTTTTTTTCTTTTTTAAAATAAGGCAATTATTTAAAATGTGAAGTTAACCACTGGGGAAATACTGAATTTCTTTCAAAATCTTCATATCTGTTTATCATTTGGGAAAATATGAAAATATGCTTTAACTGAAACACATGGAATGCTTTAATCAGACAATACAAGTTACTGGCCTCAGAGACTGGATGAAATTTGCTGGCAAAAGGGCAGACTAGATGACCCGCTGGTTCTTCCAGGCTTCCCGTTCTGTTAATTTGCTAATCACATCTGTGGGATTAGAAGTGTGTTTAGAGAGTTATGATGTCCAGACTATTTGTTGTGCTAGTTTAGTAATGTCCCAGTCCGGGGGAAAAAGAAATACAGCTCACTTGATGTCCTCCAAGCACAGGACTTGTCTGATGTCTTTTGGATTAGTTCAGCCCGTGTAGTGATTAAAAGAACTTATGTGAAGCTCAAACAAAGTTGTTTTTCCTTCAGTCTAGCAACTAGCAATCACACTAGTGGGCCTAATTCTCTGCTCTGTTATGCTGTAACCCTGCTGGTTTCAATAGAGTCATGCTGGTGCTGAAATGATTTAAAGGACCAGTGAGTGAAACATAGCAGCTGAAACATATAGACTATACAAAAAAGCTTACCAAATCTGGAAAGTTGATTGGCAGCTTTTTCTTTTTTAAAAAAATTATTTTATTTAAAAATCTGTTATTCCAGGACGTGGATGCTCATGTTGTGGGACTTGCCATAAAAGTTACAGAAACTGAGGTCTGGACTTCTGTTTCCCTTGGGCATCTGTTTATCTTTCCTTCAGTTCATGATTGTTCCTTCCTCTCAGGGTATTCTTTGGTGCTTTGTTCAGTACAAGGAGGCTCCTGCCACTTCCTTTGGGCGATGTGAACTTGTCTGGACACCGAAAATGAGAAAAGAGAGTACTTTCCCTGCTTTTACTCTGCTTTGTATTGACTTCTCTGATTTGAATGTTTTTCCACATATTGTTTTTCGTCATCTCACACCCTAACAAGATATTATCATATAAGATAGCACAATCTGTTATGAAATACTTAGGGCTTGCCAGCAGTTTTTATTTGATACTTTAATAATGATCTTTAGGAGAGTACTGGGAATTGTAAAGAACAAAGAATCTCCAGATGTCCTAAAAATGTACGACGTAGGATTTGCAGAATATTTCTCTACTTGAGAGATTTCTAATTTTTGTTTGGAACAGCACAGTCCTGCGTTACCCTTGCCTGAAGTAAAATGAATACAATTTCGTTTACAGATTGTCTCTTAGATTAGCCCTGTACCCTGGATGTGTCTGGTTTATTACTGGAAGTGCACTCCTTGCTACTTCTCCTATTCGCTGTGGTTCTTGTAAACCTACTTTAACAAAAATGCAGTATCTGAACTTAATTCTTTTTGCAGCTCACCTTCCTCTCAGACAAGGAAATAAATGTCAAGAAACTAACTATAAGGTTTTGGCATATGTCTGCTGAATGGCAAGCTAGCTCTCAGCTTCAATATTTTGTGCTATTTGAATTGTGCTGTACAGAGTCACATGCTTTAAGCTAATTGCTCCCATGCAAGAATTGTAGGAAATAGAAAAGCGAAGTTCCTGTGGTGAGTTTTTTTTGATTTTTCTGGGGGCTGAGCTGAGCCTGAAATAGAAAAATTCCTTCTCTACTCTGGTTTTCATCTTTAGTTTCATGTCTGTCTGGTTTTTTTTTTCTCTTTTTTTTTTAAATCACATAAGAAAGATGTATGTGAACCCAGTGTGTTTCTCACCATTAGATCAACTCAGGTGTCATAGAAGCCTAACCAGTAGAAGAACCATGCTTGACCAGATACTGTAGAACATATAAGAACAGCAATAAGCAGATTATTTCAAAGAACTAATTTATAATTCCAATGTTTTCTTAAAACACATTCGTTTAGACGTATCTTCTCACATGTCACCAATCCTATCTTTGCAGGAATGATGGCTGTTGTTCTAGGTGATTCTGTCAGTGGAGTTCCCCTGCTGGACACATGATAATAGGAAAAAATGCAGAGAGGTAACAGCTTAAAGCTTTCCCCTCATCGCTTCTTAACACCATTTCAGGAGAGGCTTATCTTAGTTTCCTGTTCTGAACCTCCGCAACTTCTTTTCTCACTTACGTTTGGACTTTTGGTACAGCTGTTACAATCAGTTCACATCTTTATTTGTTTTAACATGAATTACATTCTTTCATTTACAGGGGGGAAAACCAATCCTGTAGCTCTTCAAGTTGGGCTCCTTAACAGTAGGGAGGATTTCTAATGTGTATTTTACTTATTTTTTTAAAGATGTACCTATACTCGAATGTTCTAATGTTATTTCCAATAGCTTATTCTGTTTCTGAACGACTCTCTGTGGGGACATGCTTTATAAATAGTTTCTTTAATAATTTTAATTATGCAGCTTTAGTCTGTGATTTGACGATGAACTGCATGGAGGCACAAGGCTTTGCCTACTGCAATCACAGATTATGGCAGTCACAACAGTTTAAATTTCTTTTCTAATTAATGATAACATAATTTTCTAGTTACCCCATAACCTTATGGTCATTCATCTTAACTGTTGTTTTTAAATAAAAAGATTGCAGTCAGGAACCCAATGCTCAATGTTATAAACTACTATGCTATTAGGAGGAGTAATTTGTAAACTACTTTTTGGAAGCTACCCATCCCCAGTGCTGCCTCCAACATTTTCTAGTGCTGCCTCCAACATTGTGCTCAGCTCTGGTGAGCTGGGTAATCTGTGGTTCAGGCAAATAGTTTAGGTGTATACTGTCGTATCAACCTAGAACCAAACTCCTTGCCTTTCTGGAAAAGGGGGGGGGGAGGGGAGGGGAAGGGAAATTTCAGAACAGAGCAGTTTACTCAGATGAAATGAATATGAGTCAGGATGATCACTTCCTTGGAAAACTGCTCTTGTTCTTGACAAATTCAGGATGTAATTTGCCTTTTGCTGAAAAAATGCCAACATAACCTCTGTTTAGAAGATAAAAGGGTTGGTTTTTAACTTACAGGAGCTTAGAAAATAACTCATATACTAGAATTTGGGTTTTTTGCACCTAAGTCTACGTGCTTATAGTTGGATATATCCAAGTAGCTTGTCTTGTTAGGATTGTATGTATTACATTTATAGAAACGTCTTTCAGCCTGAAGGATCCCAGTGTGCTTATGAATACTTGCACTCATTGCTAGAATGAATTGTCTTCTCGGAATAAAGAGGGAGGTAAGTCTAAAAGTCGAAGCAATAAATCTAGAAGTATTATAGACAAGAAAAATAATGTATTGGGTTTTTTTTCTTTCTTCTTAGAAATTCAGTTTCACTATTATGTGTGTTAAAAACACTTTGATGTGCTCTTCTTTAGGGGACCAATGTGCATACATATACCTGATATGAATCAATTTTATTTGTAGCTCTGTGCTGATTGGAGTGAAAGTCTCTGTGGGAGAGGGAAACTGCAGTTATGAAAGGCAGCCACAAGGCTTCCAGATGCTGCACTCTTGCTTAACCAGTAATTAGTGGGTAATTTCATGAGTTACTGAGCGAGGCTGATAAGGTGTGGGTTATGCGGGTGGTATAATGATGTCTTCTGGGCTTGGAACTCATACTTCTGTCTGTTCTTGTGTTTGTGTTTTTTTTTTTTTTTTTTTTTTTATGGGGGATATAACTCTGTTGAAGCTAATTTTGTATGGGTGTTCTAATATCCAGATGGAGCACATGACTGAGAAATACTGTATAAATTTAAAGTAGGAACAGCTTTAAAGAGACAACAGGAAAGAGACTACAAATGTGTTAAAATCTTGGGGGCTTGAGGGTTCCGGACCCTCAAGTTTTGGAAATAGGAAGGTGGAGGTGGTGAAGAGTAGTGCAAGGAGGCTGAAGAAAACCTAGGAAAGACAGGGAAGTGTGAGGTTGCTTAGGCTACAGCATATTTCAGAGGAAATATAGGTGCAGAAGAGTGTGCTTGAACATCTAACTACTTTTGAAGGAGGCTTCATTCTGCAGGAGGAGGGAGATTCTTCTTGAATTCCACCAACCTGGGAGGTCAGAGGTGTGGACAGCCTTCCTGTTTTGGGAAGGAAGAAGGTTAAAGATACCAAAGGAGCCAACTAGAACAAATCTTGTTGCCTCAGGTGTGGAGTCTCCTATGTTTTGTGTGTCTTAATCAGGTTGTGCCCACCATGCTGGGAAAATAATGTTTTATGGTATATCATAGCTTCTGTGCTGCATGACTTTAATATCCTAAATTTGTAATTTAGAGAACTGAGTCAATAACACTCTCATCTGAGGTGAATTTGTGTGTTTACCTTGATCATCACAAAAAGGGTGTTCTGTCCTTCTGTTCATTCATATAGGAAATGCTGTGAGTCTTGTAAAATTCCCAACTATGAAATACAGATCATTCCAGGAAAAAAAGACTGCGAATCCAGCAGAACAAGTGGAAACTGCTGAAAACATTAGTTTGAAAAACACTGTTGTACCTCTTCAAAAGCATTTAGAAACAATTTAAATGATTAATAGGTTCTAAAAAATATTTCCTATGGTTTTCAGATATTCCTTCCCTCTTGGCCCTTATTATAAATTACTGTTGTTGTGTGAACACAATCTTTACTCCTTTGAATGAGTATATAGAACTCTTCTGCCCTAGTCACAGCCTTCAGGATATTGCAGATATTGTCATGGAAATGGCTTATCGTTTTTCATAGAGAAAATTCTGCCTCCAGGGTGCTTAGTATAACCTTATTAGTCATTACATGGGTGGAAGACTTTACTGAAATATTGGTGCTGCTTGAAACGGATATTCTTATAGGAGCTAATACTATCTGCCTTGAGGCAAGCATGCTAGAAATATCCTCCGTAATTCTTGATTAGTAACTTCCATCATACACTATTCTGGGAGGATCCTTTTCTTTTGGGATGAGAAAGGAAACCCTTTCAGAGTGTTACAGCTATGGCATGAGTGTCTCAGATTTTCTGCTCCTGCTAAGCCTCTTCCTGATGGATACCAGTCCCCAGGACCCTTAGTTGCTAGTAGAGATGGGCCTGAACCAAAATTCTGAGCACCAAGCTTCTCAGGTCCAACGAAGCTCTACTGTACCAGGCTTCTGAAGTTGAGGCCTTCGTATAGCTGTTGACCTTCCTCTTTAGGAGCATGCAATACTCCAGGTAGCAGTAACTGAATTAATTAGGACTAAATTAGCAATTAACTAAAATTTTGTATGGCCATGTTAAGGATTGTCTGTGTTTGCCATTCACTAATAATAGCTATGCTTTTCCTTGGGCTAATGAGTGTTTGAGTGATTGAGAGTCTAAGGGGGTGTCCTGCATGGTATCACCATTCATAGTGAGCATTTCCAAATGAGGAGAAGGAAATTATGTGTGTAGGTGTGTCTGGCACAACAAAAACATTTATTGAGGTCTTAAGAAATCCTGGAAAATGCTATCTGCAGTAGGATTGCCCAGATAGTCTGGGATCTTCTGAGGAAAACGGGGCTTTGTTCCGCCTGCATCCTGGGGCAGCAACACGCATGTTCAAAGTCTGTAAACCAGCCTGTGTATCAGGCCACTGAAGCCTAGAGGTTGCTTTTGCCAAACTTCAGGCCTTTTTTTTAAAGTCTGTTTTGCTTTGAAGTTATTAATGTTATACAAGGAGATTTCTGTGTCTCCACTGTGGTCAACGGTTACAGCTTCAAGAATGACAACAGTGAAATACCATTTGTACAAAAAGTGGGGACAGGAAAAATACATGTTCTTTTGCAGAACTCTGATGGACTCAATTTACATAAAATAACTTGTTTTGTGTAAATAAATAGGTGTAAGGTGTAAATGGGGATGGCAGCACTTTATTTTTGGGAGGAAGGATCCTGAATTAATTTCCCTCAGTATGTTCAGTGGCAAAAAGGAAATTACAGGCAAAGCCAAAAAGAGAACTGGAATTTTTTGTTCTCAGTGAAAACCTCAAGGATTAAAAGCAAAACTCCAAAGCTTTTCATGAAAGTTCAGGGTTTAGAAGTGGGCCATTTATCACAGAAGAAACCATGTTTTTGAACGGAACATTGTGTCTGGCTTAAAATCATAATGAATGATGGGGACAAACCACTTGATTCATTAGGTACATAGTTCACTTAAAAACCTGTCCTGTTCCTGTGTTGCTGAAATCACTGAAAACATTGCCTTTCATGTCAGCAGACCAGGACTGAACTGTAAACCACAGAAATAACTTATTTATTTAGGAGATGCTAAATCTTCAAAACACCGAGCAGTTTCTGTGATATACTGAGTACCCTTGTTTCCTGCTAGCTTGTAGGGTTAGCCCCAGCATTATGAAAAACTGACTGTTATGTGGCCCCTCCGTTTAGGAACCGCTGATACTCTCCTTTGTTGCTTATCAGTGTAATTTTTTCCTGAAATACTCTTGTGCTTTCTCTCACCACCGTTCAAGCACTGGAGGATTTCTCCATAAGATAGGATCACAAGGTTAAAAGGGACCTCCTGACCCATTGAATTTAGAGCTCATGAGAGCAAAATTTACATGTGGGAAAAAGAAAGCTTTTGGAAGACATCCTATTGCCGCCATTCTCTAGAGCAGGGCTGAAATTATGTCTGCTCTTGCAGCAGTACGTTTTACAATGACCCTCATAAACTTATTCAGCTTCCTTATAGTCTGGTTTTGGTCCTACCAACATGGCTGCAGAATCTGCTGACTCTACTGGCTGGGGAGTCTCTGCTGATCTCCAGCCTGCAGCTTGTCCATCTTCTGTACATTTGTTCATAATCCGTTGTTGTCCAGTTTAATAGCTATCCTCTCTTTTATCTCTGTCCTCATAGAATCATAGAATGGTTTGGGTTGGAAGGGACCTTAAAGATCATCTGTTCCAACCCCCCTGCCATGGGCAGGGACACCTCCCACTGGACCAGGTTGCTCAAAGCCCCATCCAGCCTGGCCTTGAACACTTCCAGGGACGGGGCAGCCACCACCTCTCTGAGCAACCTGTTCCAGTGTCTCACCACCCTCACAGTAAAGAATTTCTTCCTAATATCTCATCTAAATCTCTCCTCTTTCAGTTTAAAACCGTTCCCCCTTGTCCTAGCACTCCACTCCCTGATAAAGAGTCCCTCCCCATCTTTCCTGTAGGCCCCATTCAGGTACTGGGAGGCTGCTGTAAGGCCTCCTTGGAGCCTTCTCTTCTCCAGGCTGAACAATCCCAACTCTCTCAGCCTGTCTTCATAGGAGAGGTGCTCCAGCTCTCTGATCATCTTCATGGCCCTCCTCTGGACCAGTTCCAACAGGTCCATGTCCTTGTGCTGAGATAATGTACATTTCAGGCAGCACGCATATTCCCTCTCAGCTTTTTCGCTGCTCTTTTAAACAAACTAAAATAATTTAGTTCTTTTCTTGTAAACAGAACTGTGCTTAGTACTGTAGATAAAGCCTCAGCATTGCTATGCACAACAGCCTTAATACTTCCATATCTTATCTAAAAGTATCTGTTTAGAATAATTTTAAGGACCATGTTAGCATTTTTATGGGCACATCATTTTAGTGATGTTGTTCTCCTTAAAAGGAATCTTCTGTCTTCATTGTAGCCTGGGATGGTACAGTTTTAACAGAATCAAGGTTTCATCTGCTGCCTTTACGTTATTTTTCACGGTACTGTCATCTCACAACTTGTCTGTTATGTTTTGACGTTACTTAATATACCTTGTCATACTTCTGACACAATCACACATCCTTTAATTCAGGAACAACCTTTGTTGGGGCCTTTCAATACTACTGTAGCGTTATCCAAAAAAACAAATAATTCATGAAGTACGTATGGAACAGAATAACCCAGCTCTTAGCTGCTGTTATTTTTTTCAACAGCGTCAGAAGCAGAGGACTGGTCTTTGCTAGAATGCAGAAAGAAACAGAAAGAACTCAACAATTTATGCATCCTGAGACCTCAACACCACCTGGACTTCCTTTAAAGCACATGAAAATACTGCTTAGAAAGGGTGAGAAGTCAATTTTCAGGATAAGGAAAAAATGTGAGAGACCACAGCTAAGTAAATACATGGAAAGAAAGACTAGACACCAGGGGAATGGACATAAAAATGTGGAGGTACCTCAAAGGAAACCATAATCAACAAACACAAAGAGAGACATTGCTGGAAAAACTTTGCAGTTCCACGAAATCTTAGCAAGCCAAGCCACAAGTCTATAGTTGTAGCAGCTGTTAATTTCACAGCCATGGATGACATGGCATTTGAAGATACACCAACAAAGTACAAAAGTCGAGTGTGTATCTATTTTAATAATATGGGATTTTTTTTTTTTTTAAAGAGCAATACTTTACTCATTGCAAAATGCTACCTAGGGAGAAATGAGTTATCTATTTAGACTGTGGACGTACTGAGCATACTGGCAGTAAACTGTGCTTTGTAACTCCTACTGCATAGTGTTATTTTATTAATGAAGTGAACCTCGATGATATTTTAGAATTGATTACCTCGGGTAATTTAGCATGCATAATGATTCAAACAATTTTAATTCAAACAAGCTACAGGCCAGCGAAGAACCATTCCTGCCTGCTGTGTGCATATTCAGGACACTATTTCAGTAGGTCCTACTGTGACACAGGAGAATGTTTTTCGCTTGCATTTTCTTATCAGCTGGGGACACATAGGATTTCCTTCGCTTTTTTTGATTAGGGAACTACTCTGTTGCTTCTCCTGGCTCCCACTGGATAGAAGACACTTGGCATACTGTTGCGTGAAAAGGGGCAAAGCGGTTTTAGCAGAAGATAAACCCCCTTGCGTTCTAACACTCCTCACCGAGGTGGGAGGCTAGGCGCGGCTAGGTTTAAATTCTGAGTGATGCCCAATTCAGCACTATCAGTCCAATCGCGTTTAATATGTATTAAACTATTACGATTTGGATACACTAATAGTGGACTGCACCTTCAGTCTAGTCGTGCTCGTGAACTAGCACGGCCACTCTCGAGTCTTTGGTCGCGTTCAGTGAGAAACCAAAACGACTAGCTACTTAAAAAAGTGCAGTTTATTTAAACAACAGATATATAGGTTCTTAGGATTGCCGGTGATAAATACACTGTCTGCAAAGCACGTGCAAATGAAAGTATTGTTACATATACAAAACGCGCGACAAAGTTATAAACGATACAGCCTGGCTTTAAATGTAGGAAAAGAGAGTCTCTAGAGAAATTTCTAAGTTTCCCGAGAAAGCACTCGGTATAATCTAAGTCTTACCCAAAGGCGTCCCTATGGGGGGGAAGAGAGGCTCAGCCCGTCGACTGATCCCAGAAGTCAGTGATGTAATTCTTTATGGTGGTGTCTTCCCTGGGTATCCCCCCTCTCTTGGGCTATTTTTATACTATTTGTTATCTTCAAGGTGGAGTTTGAGTGACTTTAGTCATACATACTTTTATCATGATTGGTGTAAATTTCTCTCGCTTCACAATTAAAGGTATAGTTTACGAGAAATTCAGGGCGCAGACTCAAGAAGGAGTGGTCGCACCTTGGAGGCGGGTAGCCTTCGGGATGGAGGTGTGTTTTGGTATTATAATGACATTATAATGAGCAAAGTTCGCACAAAGGACAGCATTTCATCAAAATTTGACAAAATGTTGGCTCTGAGCATCTAGCGGGCAGCTAATTGGCAGCTTATCTGTTTCATGGTATCATCCCATTCCTGTATCCGCTATACATCATAAGGTAAAGCCACGGAATAATTGCATCCCGTCCCGTACCTCATGTAGCTTATCAGGGAACCACAGATGTTGTGTCCTTCATGCCAGCTGCGGCTATTTTCTACCTCAGAAGCCTCTTGATTTTATACTTTTCCTTAATGTGTGAACAATGCTGTACTTTTGTATTTTTTAGCCAATTTAGTATTTATTCCACACATACGTCCATCAAGATCAGCCTTAAGGTCAGCTTCTAGCCCACCATTGTACCCTTTCCACCCAAGTATAAAGCTTACTCTTGCACTGCCACCTTTAATCCTTTAAAGGTGCACTAATAACAATTCCACCATGACCCGTTCCTGACTTCTGGTCCTTCTGCACTCTGTATTTACTGCCTGTTCTCCAGAAAAGAGTTAGGAAGCTGGAGAAGACTGATTCTTAAAAGAGCTTAACAAGACAATAAAAATAGCCTCTAGAAGGCTGATGGATACTTCAAGCTAAGATACGTATAAAGTGGTTCTGCCCAGTTGATTGTGACTGGTCAGGGTCACACCTCAATGTCTGTGGAAGCTTACCTTGAACTGCTTAGTCCAAAGTCTATGCCTTGCAGTAGAGCTTTGCAGCTATTTCAGCTTTTTTGGATTAAACCTAGCACACACAGTAATGCTAAAGACTCCTAGAGTCAGTCTGTATTCTTTCATTTCTATGCTAAGATGAAATGGAAATCATCAGTTTTCAGGAGGTGATGGAGCAAGTATTAACCTTAAAGTGGTCACTGTAGTTTGAAAAGCAGAGTATGAAAATTGGGAAAATAAATGCTGCAGCACAAATGGCTTCAAGAATATCAAAGTCAGGTCTGCCATTGAACAAAAGCAATATGTGCTGGCTCTTTCATCATCTGATTGCTTAAAAAGGCCATGCTCTGGGACTGAAAATTAGTAACATCTTGAAGTTCTTGAAGCTGATGATATAAGGGAAACTAATTACGTCTGAAACCAATACCAAACTATTTTCAGTTAACGTTATCTCCTATTCTACTTCAAAGGCTGAACCCTAAACTGACTCAGAATATATAGTGAGGCTATCTTTGTAAAATCCCTCATTTCTGTTGGAGGAAACATGATGGACTTAAGATACACACACTCTCTGTCTGAAGCATTTGCCAGCAGATATTGCTGTTTGAGAATAGTACAGGTGTACAGGGAGGTCAGTCGCCTGACTGACAGCCGTTTGTGCGTATGTGGCATTGCTTTGAGGGTTACCATCCTCCCATGCTGTGCTGTCCTTTCAGAAAGCAATGCAACTCCAGGGGAGGACCCTGCGGCATCTCCCTGGAGCAGCTGATGACATTACCAGCGCCTCTGCAGAGGTGTGTGGTTTTGCACTGCAGAAGAGTCTCTGTCACATAGTTCCTGGAGTCCCCACTAGTGGCACCTCCAGTGGGCGGGGGGTCATAAAGCAATCCAGCGGCAGCAGCATCTTCTAGTGCTTTGGTCATCTGCAAAGCAAGTAGGAGCTTTTGCATCCAGGGACAGAAGTTGTGTAGGTTTGGAGGACATGTACACATAGATCCGATCCAGAAGGGGAGAGGGGAATCACAGCAGGTATAGGTAATCTGCCGAAGTCTATTTCACATCTTTAACCAGTCTTTGTATTTCTGAGCTCCTGAAATTTTAAGTCAATCATTCTGGTTTTGATCAGGGTCAGCTTAACTAGTTTCTTTATAGAGCACATATGGACCTGTCACTGGGCTGTTTAACTGACACATTTACAGTAATCATTCATCTGGCATGCAGCCATTAGCATATAAAACACTAGGTCTGCAAAGTTAACTTTAATAACGATATATTAAAAATATTCAGCAGACTTCCCCACCTTTTTCCAGAAAAACAGTCTGTGGGCTATCAAATTTGCTCATAATTGGGCACAGCAGATGAACAGCAGCCATCAAAAGCCACTCTGTGACCTGCTGGAGAGGAATGTTTCTTTCTTTATTGATGGGGCAGCTATTTAGTTCTCTTTTTTTTCATGGAGTGGTGAACTGGACTGGCCAAGCTTCACACCCACATAAGTTTCATTTCTGTATATGCCACATGTGACTGGTCATAACTAAAACACAATCACATTCCTTGTTCCAAGGCTCCTGCTGGCACAAAACCTTTGCAGTTGCACAAAACCTTTGCAGTTTTGCGTAGGTTTAACATAAGGGTATGGGGTTTGCTTTCCAGATGCATTACCTGAATACTTTTGTAATATTTGGCAACCTCTGGAAGTGCAATGCTTCATTTTTCCTGCGGTATTTGGTGGCTCCTGGAGAAGTCTTCTCCCATCATTGTTAGCATTGCCATACAGACTCCTTCTTTCGATAGAACTGTCTTTATTTAGCACAGAAAACAGGTGCTTGATGTTTCCATTTCTTTCTTGTCTTCTACTTACTCAAGTAATCGCAAGCTGTATGTGTAGCAAGAAGACTAGAAAGTATAGTACGTGTAGCTGAATTGCATATCAGCTGGATTGTACTCATCTCAGGTAAAATGTTTTGATTTTTAAACTTTCCAGTAGCAGCAATTTGTGCTTAAGGTTCAATAAGGTAGGTAATTTTAAAAAGATTTTACAAGCACTTATTTTGGCAAGACTGTATGTGCAGAAATTGCTAATAAAATTTCAGTGGCCTTAATCAACCCCATATACAATGTAATGGTGAAAAATAGCATGGGAAAAATATTCATACAGAAACATTTTCTCAGGCAGACTTTCTTCAAATAAAACAAAACTCTTCTGACGGCAGAGAAATGTCTGATCTTTCTTTACAAACGTGGTGAGCAAACCCAGTTCAAAGTGCAATCTTGTGCTCATTTCTAGATACTCAAATGTTTGCATAATTGGAGAAAGATTAGGGACAAAAGCAAAACTTGCTAGCCAAGTGTTTTTAGTTTTGAATCCTTGTTCAGAAAAAAATGTTAAATCACTTTTGCAACACTACTTGGCAACTACTTAATTAATGCATGATTGAAAATCTACTACAAGGGGTAATCATTCAAATGCAATAAGTAGCTCTTTTTGTATGAGCTGTTCCTGCATTTCCTCCATGCTTTGATGAACAGTGGAATTGTTGACATTTAAAGTGTCCTTATTGCCATCAGATTCATATAAGTAGAAATAAATAAAACCCTTTTAACCTTGGACTTGTTTTTTCAGGTTCTCTACAAATTCAAACAGACAGTAGGCTACATTTTTGAGGTTTTCTTTGTAAACATACCATCTATACACTGACTTGTTGAAAACCAGCACCCTCTCTCCCCAAAATAAAGCAAAATACAGTCTAGACTCTGGAGAACGTTTAAGATGTCTGAGAGTTAAACTTGCATGTAAGCAAAAAGTATACTGACGAAATATTGTTTATTTCTGATAGTGCTTGTTTCTAATGCCTGTATGTTTTTATGTTTTAAAGTTAACTGTGAAATCATACTGCAGAAGGATCTGGAGTACTTAAGTCCCATCATGAAATATGGTGCATGAAAAAAAGTTTGATTAAATTAAGGCTGACAGGTCTATTTTGTAATTAAGCTGGGTGGGGACAAAATTGGACGAGACGGTAGGATGCTACCCAAAAGAGGGGCTACTTGGTTTTTAATAACTGACCCCTGACAAAATTAGAATTTGCCAAGTAAAAAACTTAACCAGCTAAAATACATGTCTAGGGAGATTATTTTTCTCTGGCAGTATGAGATTTCAGATTTTGTATGAACCTGGGAAAGCTTGGTAGATACGGGTGTATTCTCTTGACCATTTAATAGAAGGTCAGTGAAGCTAAGAACAGGTCTAGATTATGTTTGTGTCGCTCTGATCTGCTCAGCCTCAGGAGGAGTGCAGCCAAGCGAAGTGCCATAACTACTGCTCAGGTGAAACCCATCGGGCGAAACACTGGGGCTGTGAGCACAGATGGCTTGTACAGTGTTTTGCCACCTGTATTATCAATTTAAGGGAGAAGTTGTTAAAGGCACACCTAGTTATTGGCAAGGTGATGCAGAAAAATGTATTTAGAAGGAAACATGAAGGTCACTTGGGGAAAGAAAAATCTGAGAAGGTCCAGAGAGATTTCCTGCTGACTTCAGTGAGCAGTGACATTGAGGAAGCTGTTAAACCTTGTCAGAGACACTGAAAATACAGGCCAAGTTGAGCCAGACTCCTCATATTAACCTATAAAAAAACCTGTTCTCTTGGAGCAAGTGTGCATAGCTTTGTTGTGTTAGCTGGAAAAATGTGCGTAGTAGTTCTAAATTAGTTTGTTTCATTACTGTAAGCTAATCTTACCATGTTGGATTGTACATAACAAATGATTTTTGCAAATTGTATTACGCTTGAGATGGCAGACACTGGAAACAGGATATAGATTCATAGGCATGTTTGCAGTCAAGCATGAACAAAACAGATAATCCTAGAAAAAAAAAAAAAGCCAAAATAAAACATCATTTTAACATCCATGAAATCACTATCTGGCCACTACCACATATTATAAAATTTCAAAATACCGACATTGAGATGTAGTCTATCGCCTATTATTGACAGCCAGTTTGACTGAAAACAATCAAACACTGAAGCTGTGAAACATTGAACAACTTATAAAGCTAGTGGCATTGCCCAAATGTTGCTTTATTATTTCTGAAATGGATTAGTTAGTTTGTACGGGTATCTCTGCATGACATGGTCTTTGGCCAGGAAAGTTACTCAGAAATTACAGTAACTCTGGTTTGAACAAGAGGGGCAAAACAGGGAAATAGTTCATTTAATAAATGCCTTTTTTTTTTTTCAAACAATGCAACATTTTTCCTTCAGCTTCTCCTTCTGCATGCCAAGAGGCTTCTTTCAGAGAGAGGGAGAAGAAAAGTACAGAAAGGACACAAAGCATGTGAACGCAGCAGGTCCCTCCAGCGTTTTGTGCAGTGCTCAAAGTACAAAGAAAACACAAAGTGATGAAGAAACGGGGTCTGACTGTTCCCGCTTTTCATTCCTGAATTTAAAACAATAACCTGGGGCAAAAGATTAAGAAAGAAGGTCAGATGGAGAGTCGGAAGGAGCAGAAGGGCTGGTGGTTTTAGAGACATCTCACTTTCCCAAAACCAGCTGAACAAATTACTGCGTGCCTCTGACTGAGCAGCAGATTGTAGAGACTCGAGCTGGATCTCTGAGCGCAGCTGAAGTGGTGCTTGCTTTTCCGAGCCAACAAAATGCTCATTAGCTTGTTCACGTTTGTGAGAGTGGAGCTGAGCTGGCGCGATCGCTGCAGGGAGAGCAGAGCAGGCAAGGGGGAGGGAAACCAGGGTCTTCTGCGAGGGGATGTCGGTGGGAAGGGCCGACAGTGCTAGGTCAGCATTATTGGCCCTGTCTCCCGCTCCATAAAGGTGACACATATTCCAGCCAAACTGGAATTTGGCTAACACATCCTTCCTTGAAGAAAATACTCAAATAAAAACCAAACTTGAAAATTGCTAGTATACTTTGCTTTTTTTTTTTTTTTTTTAAACAAAAACAAACCCAAAAAACCTGTGGCAAGATGCTGAGTGCTGACAGATTAGAGAAGCACTGAAGACAAGTCCATTTGGCTGAGTACACTGGGGACAGTATGCCTATTCTTAGAACTTATTATCCTAATAATTATTGCTAAGTACTTTAAAACGATGTATTTTGTGCTAAATACAGGCTCAGTGAGCTCAGTGGTGCCTAGAAAGGGAGGAATACACAGCTTGTATCCTGGAGTTTACAGTCTAAGACTTTATCATTGCAAGACACAAAGCAATAGGAAAGATGAAAGATTTGCAGGCTTCACTCTACGTTATCAAATTACTCCAGCTCAGAGCAGCGCTGCAGTCCATTGAAATCAGTTAAGAGTCTTTCTGCTCCATCTGCTTTCCTGGGACAGGACCCAGGGGATGGCTGAAGGGATGAAGACTTCTGGGGCCGCTGCTCACCTGGGTGGCTACCTGCCTCCTCCCTCTGCTCCTCGCCTCGCACAGCTCTGGCTCTGCGGCAGCGCTGCAGGGAATCAGGCCAGCTCTGCCCGGTGCTGATGAGGCTTCGGGAATTTCGCTGTCTAAGGGAAGAATGTTGTTATGTCTAACGTTTAATGCAGTGCTGGCACTGGGAGGCTGCAGGCAGATTTGTTTATTTGACAGGCTCTGCTAACTTGACTTTCTAAGGGTAAAAAGCTACACTGCTATCTGGAAAGGCTTCTATAGGAATGGATCGACCGGTTGCAAGGGTCACAATCACTGGGAGCCAACGGGGCTGATAAAGTGTGCCCTGGCCAGAGTCTGTGCTCCAGCTTAATACCAGTGTGGCACGGGTCTAACACAACCACCAAATTCAGTCCATTCCTGCAAGAGGCTCGAAAGGGCACAGTTTTCTGTACTGTGGGTGATTTCCCTCTTTCAGAATTATATTGGTAAGGTGGAGCCTTCGTGGAATCAAAAATGTCAGTAGCCTCCATGATTAGCTTTCGTATTATTTTTATGTTACATGAAAAAAAGTTCTTGTTCCTTCCGGTTGTGGAGTGATACTGGTTAAATTATATCTTAAAGTGAAGAAATGCTTGCAGATAGTGTTGATGATTCAGATGGTTTAGAAGACAGACTGTTGTTTTAAGAGCAGCATGTGCTTGTTCAGAAGACACCCTCAATGCCATCAAACGTAACTAACACTGACCAAAAAAGGTATTTCATCTCGAATTTGAGAAAGCATAAATATTTGAACCCAAGCAATAACATAGCTGCAATTTCAAAAAGCCAGTGGAAGAACAGCAAGAACCATCATATCTGTAATCGAAACTTTATAAAGAACCTTTAATACAATAAATATCCATTCTGTTTATTGAAATTAACTACATGGGCTATGTCTCTACTAAGGCCAGCAAGGAGAGCTGATGATCTTTGAGGTAACTGTTACCAAAACTTCTTAAGAACTAGTTCATCCCAGGAAGGACTGCTCCTCCAAATCTCGTCGTGCAGGTATTACAAATTGCTTATGACATTAGGAGACACCAAGAAGGCAGAGATGGAGCTTGGGGCTGTGAACAGGCACCAGGACAAGGATACCAGAAAGCAGGATGTGAAGAGCCAGAAAGTAAGGACCAATGCTGAGCAGGGAGAAACAGGATCCAAGGAGAGAAATCAAAGCAGCGAGCTCCAGAACCTCCTGAGAAGTCTTTTTGCAAGACACCCTCCTGCTCTCCAACTGCCCATTTTGGAAGTAAGGGAGGAAGGCTTTACTCTCCCACTTGTCCCCAGCCTGCTCAGGGACCCTTTGCAATTTCCAAATTTTTACTATCATCTACGTTGAAAAGTGTGAACTGTAAAGAAATAATTTGGTCTGGGTCTGTATTTAACAGAAGTTTAATGAACTGTCAGTGAACCTGGCCAATACATTGAGCTTGCTGTGCTCAAGCCTAGTTTCCATGTAATAAAATTGTGTGCAAAGCCATGTATTTTTGGATATATGAAAATACTTTGCAGATAAACATGTACACAAAGATAAACACATACAGACAAAATTCTGTGGAAAACATAACGTGTTCTATATAGTATGTATTTGATCTACAGTAAGTACATTCTGTTGTATTTATGCTTCCTATGCTTAAATGAAAATAATGATATGGAAGAATTTTAAGCTTTGGTCTCAGTTTCATCTCCTCAAGTTTCCTGAAACATTTAAAATTGTAACTGGAATCTCATGCTTCCTATGTAAATGTAATTTGGAACACAGGCTAATGGAAATATAGTTAATTTAAGCCAAAGATTGCAAGGATTTTGCGATATCTAAACAGTATGAAGGAGTTGAAGTCTTAGGTATTTAGTCTCTGAGGCAGCATGTAAGATATTTGCTCCTATTATGTGATTGTCACCCTTCTCATTGACAGCAAACAATTTTATTTGTTTGTTTAAGAATTTCAATCTGTTAAACCTTTCAAAACGAAAGCTGCTACTAGCGACTTGTCACAGAAATTCAACAAAGTAAAAAAAACTTTGTTTTGCATATCTGATACTACTGAAGATTAGTCACCTAATGTGATTCATGCACAGTGTACCGTGGATGATGAAGTCCCAGAGTCCTCAAAAAGAAAAAAAAAATTAAAAAATCAGTATGCCTTTGGAAGATGTACAGCTCCCATCCGCCATTCAACTTTTCTCCTTTCCTTTCAGGAATAAAAGCAGCAACTTTGCTTCTCATCATCTTTAAGTGACCTGACTCTACGCTGCTACTAGTGTCTGCTTTTTCACAGGACAAAAATCTCTCAGCTTTTCATCTCACTTTTATTGATTATCTATCAATCAGATTTATTGCAAAGTTGTATCTGACTCATGTTTTTGTGGTTTTGCTGTAGGATAACCACTTGGGCAGAAGCACACAGCCCAAAAGACAAATGAAGCACTATGTTCATCAGATCCTCTAGGGCATGGGGACTCTGAAAAAGTAAATGGTTCGGTTTTCTTATAGGCAAATATTGCCTTATGAGTTTTATTATTTTATTTAGATTTAAATCAGAGATTCCCTCTCTATAAGTGCTCCAAGGCACATTCAATTCAAAAGCAAAAGTCTTTTGACATCACGGGGTCTTGAGCTAATTTTTATAATGTTTTCTTTTTTTCATTTTTAATTTTCATTTTTATAACCTTTCTTTTTTTCAAAAGATATGAAAAGGTGCACCAAGGTTAAAGAGATAACAATCTAATAAGGTGTGATGTCAAAAGCACCTATTTTTGGTATAATTAAGTCACACTGAATTTGGTCCTCATTTAAATCAGAGCAAAATTAAACCCATTTTTGGATGGATGTACAGAAGAATTACAATGCTGGAACTGTTGAGAAATTTAGGCAGGACAATTGAATAGTATCAGGTTGGAATTTGGACATTTGTTTAGACTAGCATTTTTGCTTATCAAGGGTACCATTCACTTCTCAGTTCCTTTACTTCACTATTAACTGCTCAGGTTGGGCTTTTGACCTAGGAATCATAATTCCGTTGCCTTTAATGATTTGCAGCTCAGCACTTGAAGTTCATGGTACATAACTCATAATACTGATAAGAAGGTAGTAAAAGCATTTTTTAAATGCTACTGGTTATCTCATAGCAAATTTCCATTTAGAGAGAGTCACGCAACTCTGTTGTCCTCTCTCATTTCATTTGCGGACCAGGTAGAGATCACACATAATTAAAGGCATGCTCATGCATGAGTTTAGCAATAATAAGGCAGCGGTTGTGAAATGTATCTAAAACTTCAAAAGATAAGGTCCCAGATGAAGGCAAACTTGTTCGCTAAAAAACATGTATTCCTGATATGTGTTGGGCTGACATATTGAGTTTGTTCAGGCTCTGATGTCCAAATCAGTAGCAGGAATGGAGACGGAGCCCGGGCTAGGAAGTGATGCTGGGAGGGTTGGTGTGCCTACCTACAAAGCCAGTGTTGACACTGGTGCCTTGAGGTAATAGGAAGGACTGGAGTTTGTACAGAGGTACGATAATTCATTCCTTTTCCTTAGTGTTTATTATAAAAATGTGCAAGTTCAAGTTGGAGACTTGGCACACTCCATGTTAACAATATAACAACTTCCACTATTGTTTTACAACAATAAACACTTCCGATAGTAAAAAGCCATATTTTATCAAGAGATTCCGTGCAGTATGACCTATGCATTGCAATGTTTCTTGAGAGAAGCATCACACACAGCATCCTGGCTATTGCTGCAGCGGTCACCTCCATAAAAAGCATGAAGGTCAGGTAGAGTGAAAGTGAGAACTCTCCTACTTATTTAGAAGAGCTTTACCATCTGTTTCATCTTGATTTAAGGAAAAAAGCACCCAAGAAATCATGTTTCCTCTCTCATTTCATTAACAATCTGATTTTTCACACTGTAATAAAAATGAGTTATGCCATTCGCTGACAGCAAAGTTGATTTCCTTCTGCTGGACATGTCCTGGCTTTGGACCATGTACTTACCACCCCAGCTGTACAACAGAAGACATTATCCAATGTCTCCACCAGAGAATGCAGTAAGTGTGGACAGAAATGAGGGAAGGGGTGAAAAAGGGAAAGAGAGGGTAAACAAACACTATTTTACTAAATGTGTTTCAGAAGATTCTATGATGGAGATGTGGGTTAAATGGCAACTGGTCTTCACTTTAACTCGTGGTTGGGGGTGAAAGTGGATTTTTTAAAGTTGCCTTCTGTTTCTGTCTGCCATTATATTAATATTTATTGACTTTAATTTCCTTCTCCCTTCCAGAGCTAGCAGAGCTTTCCCTTGCCTGCTTGCCTCATGCAGCTGTCTCTTTATGGATGGCCTGCTTCTCCCCTTTGGTTCAGAGTATGCTCTTAGACAAGATTGAATAAATGCGGCTTTGCACATCTTTTCTTGTCCTCCTCCTAGAAGCGATTATGTCCAGAAGCTTGGCAGCAGAAGCCCAAGGATAAATCACCTTGTTTACCAGAGCTTCCTAGCAGTAGCTGCCTACTGATGGCCAACTCAATAGAACCATTAATAGGCAAAAGCCGTGTATTACCAGGCGTAAAAGAAAATCTTTTCATCGGAAATGGAGCAGACTGCATTTTACTGCAAAATGTCTTTGTTTTTCATGAAACAGGGACAACACAGCAAACAACTGGTGCTCCACTTTCTAAAAAAAAATTGTCTTTGGGATCAAAATCAGAGTTAAGTAGCTATTCCTATTAACCAGCTTCTTGCAGCATAACAGAGTTGCTACAAATGACATCAAACTCAGTATAACCAGGGAACTTGTGTCAAGAAAAAAAGAAATCCATTCTAAAACAACAGATATCACAACTTAGTCATCGAAATGTCAAAATATTTGAACTAAGAAAATGTAAATATTAACAGATTAGACTAACCTGCCAAATCACAGTTTGCCAGTGTTCCAAGTAGACAGACGGTGAGTTTCACCAAATAGACGCTGGAATTAAGGATGTCTTGGTTTTTTTTTAAATTTGTTTGTTTTAAAATCACAGTTGCATGCTATGTATAATCAATTTCCGATTGTATTTCATTTCACTAAAGTACTAGGAAAACTTCTGTCAGCTTTAAGATTATTCTGCAAAATTTATACACATGGAAATTTATTCTTAAGTAACTATTCTTGATTAATGATTTTCAATTACCTTCCTGTGTAGATGCTACTATATGAAATAAGTGTGTTTAATTTTGAATGTGGTAGCTATTACAGCCACTTTTCATGTCCTACTCTAGCCCAGATTAACTTTCTGGGTAGGCAAAAGTGTACTTTCTAATTTACAACACTTAAAAGTGAATTTGATGCCAAAACCACAAGATTTGAAGGGGGTGGCAAAATATAGTATTAAACCAAGAGATGGAACTGGAAGAAACAGAAAAACTTTTGGGCCCACATGGCCTTCTTCAGATCTCAGATGCCTGAAAATTTGCCTATAGCTGCTTTCTCTACAAACTTTATATTGCTTTTTGCCTTAAAATCACAGGTACAAGACCACTGCTACATGTAAAATCAGTTCCTTCTTCCCTTAATAATGAAAAAATAAATCCATGCTGGAAGACAATGGTGGTCATTAAACGACATTTGTCCTTTCTTGCTTATAAATTATGTTTCATTTCCTATGCAACAAGTTTATACCTTTTTATAGGCCAAGAAAACTGGTTGTGCTTAAAAATATGCTTGCTTTTATGGTTCAAAGACTCTGATGTTCAGGCTTTGAAACTTTTTGAATGGGTTGCTTGACCATGGTCAGTTGTTTTTTTCCTTTTACTGTACCTTGCAAGAGCCATGGCAAAAGAATGACTCTAGAGCAGGGGATATAAACCAGATTTAAATACTTAGCATTTTACTTCAGGCATCTGGCTCATCCAGTCATATTTAAATATAATCAAGAAATTCTTGAAATGCTTTAGAAGTTTATATTTCAGGGGAAAGGCAAAATAAGAATTCCTGTGAGAACAAAACCAACACAACATTGCCCATATCTGGCCATTTTATCTCCTCCCTACTTCATCTTGCTTTTTCTGCTGCAGAAGGAAATCCATTTGGGGTCACCTCAGAAAGATTCCTACCCCTTAAGCACGATATTGGTCCACTAACCAGAATACTGATGTATCCGTATTTCTGTGGGCATTAAAAAGTACTGATCTGGACAGAAAAGGCAGAACCAAATTTTGTGGATCGTAACATTCACAATATACGCCAGCTTTGCTGAAAACATTTTTACTCATTAGGCACAAGTAACGCTTCTAGGAAATAACTCCTTTTGGTGATTATTTGGACACTTTACTATTGTTTTCTTCTAGTGTCATTTTTGTTTGTTTTTTTTTTTTTTATTACCTAGCATATATTGGAATTCATGATTTTGTAATTCTTGTAATAATCTTTAAGGTAAGAGAATGGGCGTTGAGGACTAATAGCACTTCAGGCCTCCTGTTAATACTCACCAATGTAATCATATGTGTTCTTGAAGCACAGCTGTTGTCAGGGCCCCGTGGCCATGCAGCATCCGTCTAGCCCTTGGGCAGAGCTCCCGCAGAATGGGGGGGCTTGTGGAAGGGTGGAGGGTGAGATAATATCTGCTTGACTCCTGCTCCAGGTGCCAGCGCTCAAACGTTGCTCCTAAGTGAATAATGCTTTATAAGGAATCTGGATAAGCAGTTATGTCCCATCCAAGTGGGAGGTCAGCTTCTTCTGAGCACCCACCATGTGACCCTAGTCAATGCAGAAAGTAAGGACTTTCTTGTCTCGTGTGGTGGACAAGTGGCCACATAACCACTCTGCTGGGATCTTGTTCCTTTGGAGGCAGGAATGAGCATTAAATGAGCTTGGGAGTAAAGAAATGGAAGGCAGATCATAGAGTCTTATACTCCATCACTCTACCTTGGATCTGGATCAGCTGCCTACAGTTGGTTTCTGACTAAAAAAACACATTGGAACTGGACGGCATCTCTCTTCTGCAGAGATCAAGGCTTTCTTGCAAAACAAATATTTATCTCATTCTTAAAACTCTGTCCTGTCCTGGACAGAAGAAACACAGGAACCTTTTGGGAATGCTGATCTGCCAAGAGTATAAATGAATTTATGTGGCATTATTTAATAGCTACTGCCTAGAAGATTGTTAGAAGCCATAGATCATGATTGCAACATCAAAAACTCTGGAATGGAAACAAAATTTTCATTTTTTCCCCCTCCTGTCCCCAATTGCTTTATTCTGTTGGTGCTGTTTCTTGACCGCACTGTGAAAGCAATGTAGATGTTTTGCCTGTGAAGCTCAGAAGCATCATATTATGTTCAAGCTTCAACCAGGACATAGCTTTTAAAGATAAGAAATATCCAGCCTTCCTCCTCCCTCCCTGTCCCCCTCCTGCTTGCAAAAGTTGATTGAGAACTAACCACTGGAAGATAGCCACAATAACTTTGTACCTTGACATTCGAACTGGAAAGGATTCATTCCACCCACCAAAGCCTGCCAAAGGCAGGATAAGTCTTTAGTACATCTAGTGTAATAATTCAATTCTGTTTTAAATAGCTGTATTAAAAGCTTCTTGTATGCGTCTTGGGAAGCTATTCCCCAGTTTAGCAGGAGTATTTTCCTCTGATTTTAATTCTGTGTTTTCCAACTGGTGAGCAGATTTAAGCCACTGAAATGTTTGATCCAAGCTAAACATCTAGGCTGTTTCTGTAGCCTGTGGATTACCACCCTGAAACAGGTATTGAAGATAGATGAGATTAATTACCTTCTGCAAATGCGTTTTGATCTGCATTGATTTTGTTGGGAGCTTGGGGGACTGGGCTGGATACCAGACTTGTAAAGACGCGAGAAGAACGTCCCACCAGAGCAGAGCGGTCGTTTCTCCCACAGCTCCTGGTCACATGCGGCTCTGTCATGATGAAGGTTTCTCTCTTGGAGGAACACACTGGCTCCACTGGCAGTTAAGTTTTATAGTTACCATTACCTTATTCTGTTTATTAGCTTCCCTAGTTTTGTACTGACCTTACTTGACAGTCTGATCACGTTTGGTAACAGACGTTTATAGAGTGGAAATGAGCAGAAATGACCATTGTCATTTAATCTGATCTCCTCTATAACATAGGCCATAGGACTTTCTGAATTAATTTCTGTTTTAGCCAAACTGTTTGCAAGTGCAGAGACCCAGCTGCTACCTGTGGTAAAGTGTTAGAGTTTATTAAACTTCAAAATCTCTGTTTAGCTTCACTTTCCAGTTACGTTATACGACTAGTAGCAGAGATGTATATTTTTTTCTCTTTTCTTCCAAATTCTTTGTTTCCTTATGAAAAAAAAAAAGCCACTCTTCTTATCACATTTGAATTACAGGGGGTTTGGATGTGTAGATTTTTACAACCTATGCCCACACTGCTTGATTTTTTTAATTTTTTTTTTAAAGTAGATTGTCTCTGCCTTTCCACTCCTAATACTGGACTAACTCTTCTGAGCTGTGATAGTGTCAGGGAGTTGCAAATCTCTGAAGAAACTTGAACTCATGGAGTTGCCATATAGAGTAGACTGTTGTTGGGCCAGATTCCAGGCTCACCTGGTAACCCTGTCTGTGTGTGGCGAACACTGACTGTTCAGAGAAATTATTATTACTACCTGTTCCATGAAGTTTTTGGATATCTGATTTTAATTAATTTTTTAAACTCTTTTTAGTTTTTGATTTCATACCTCCTGGTATGGACGAAAATAAAGATCAAGTGGCGTGTTTAGGCTTGTGGTGCAGGTCACTGGAAAGCAGAACTCAGGAATGAAATCCCTATCCAGCTGCAATTAGTCAAAGTTTTGACATCAAATTCTTTCTCAGGATCTTTCTCAGCAAGAGGTTTTCATAGGTTCTTCTGTTAGAAGCTATTGCTATTAGCAAAAAAATTAGAAGTCTGCACCAAGATTAGAACTAAATTCCTGAGTGTCTGTGAGGAGTTTGCTGGAACATGGGGACGTGTTGCCCACAGAAACTGTGGAATCTCCTCCACGTTTGGAGATATTCAAAACTGGACCAGAGATGGCACTGAGCAACCTTCTGTAACTTTGAAGTTGGCCCTACTTTGAGCAGGAAGTTGGACCAGATGACCTCCAGACCTCACTTCCAATGTGATTCTACAATTCTAGTTTTCCATTTTTGATTTTCATCAATGATTTCTAAGACTCTTTCTGCTTTTGTTGTCTTTAGATGCTGCAGTCACACAGCACTGATAACCTGGAGAAGATCTGCAGCGTATTGAGGAGCTTGCAGTGTCTCATGTGTCAGATGTGCGAGATTTAACACAGCGTTGTCCTGGAAGCTGTAACTTCTGGGTGAAAGCTCCAGTAAGCCCAACCTGTAGTTTTGTTATTGGCATGTGATGGCAGAAAGACTTAAATTCAGGAATGGGGTCAAGGCTATCATTTGCTACCTTATGATATTCCTGGACTGAAAAGAGAGAGTCTTGTAAATGTCTGTGGTGATGCGTTCCCATGATTAACAGGGATGTCAAAAATAGCGAGAGGCCTCACTGACATTTGTAAAAGCAGAAATACTTTACTGTTCTCCAATGATGAGAAAGTACAAAGAAATCCGAAATCAGTTAATAATAAAGAAATAAAATAAATAAATAAATAAAAGACATTTAAATTAAATTTCCCAAACTTAGAAGTAAAATAGAGCAGAGCTGTGGTTCATGAAATAAATGGAGAGGATTTATAGGTCAGCCATTTCCATGGGTAGGTCTGAGACACTCAGGACCAATGCAGGGTGCTCCAGAAGTGTGCTTCAACCATGTTCTCACAACTCCAGGAGGAAAGGGAGCTCAGGCAGTAGTGAGCTTTGAAAAGTGATTGCTAAGCAAAGAAAATCACCGTGGAGTGTTTCCACACCGCCAACATCCCCAGTTCTGAGTTTTCTACACTTTACATTTACATTTTGCAAAGTTACAAAACCCTTTCTTGTGTTTTTGTGGTTGTTGTTGGTTGGTTGGTTTTGGATTTTTTTTTTTTTTCTTTTTCCTCCTTTGGATCTTCCCAGTACTTTGCTGGGCCTGTTCACCTGCCCTGGTGGCCTCCATGTATTTTCATGAAGCCTCCTGCCAAAGCAAGTGGAATATTCATTAGTCAACACTGATATAAAAACTTGACTGGTTCTTCTGTCTAAATGTAGATGTATATAGTGAAATGTAAACTATCAGATGGTGGACTCTTCGTTTCTTTTCAGGCTGCCATAAGGGTATTCAGGACCCGGGTGCTGCAAATCAATTTTCAGAACATTAACTTGCTTAGGAGCTGTTTGGTGATAGTGGACCAGTATTTGTTTAGTGCCCAAGACTGGAATTTGAGGCAAGATTGCTGTCTCTTAGCCCGTCATGGAAAGTCATGGAAAGACAGAAGGAAACCATCTCTACTATCATCACTGGGAGATAAACTTGGAGATGTACTCCTTGCTGTTAGTCTTTTCAAGAAAGCAATTGCTTTTAAATTCCCCTTTAAACCTTCTCTGATCCTAGGAGAGAGCCAGAAATCACTTCCCAGTAGAAATAACAGCAGAGGAAAGGTATCCTTGAGAAAGGATTGTTTGTTCAGCTTTGAAGTAGATTTTTGGTTTTGTTTCCTCCTAGCCATGAGGAATGGCTGAGCAGTTTTTTTACCCCCAGGAACATAACTGATGATGGCTTGCAGCAAATATTTTTCATCTGCAAAGGTACTAAAGGTCTCTGCAGGATGAAGGGCAGAGCTACTAATTGGATTTATGTGGGAGGACTATTGTACCTTCTGAGGAGCCTTGTTGAAATCAGTAGGGATTTTCACATATTTCTGCACTTCGGTAGTTTGTGAGTCTCAGTATCAACTACTGGGTAAGGAGTATGTATCATAGGGGTATCTACAACTTTGCAAACCTGCATATAAACATGAATAAGAAGTTTATGTATATAATGTGGTACTGGAAAGCAGCCGCCTCTGCATGGAAACTAATGACCATTGAGGTCAAGACAGAAAAGTAAAAATTAAAATACTCCTCACCCAAGAATAAAGCAAACAATGATATTTGCAATCTATTACTAAATTATCATTATAAGTTACTTCAATGACTCTTTTATGGCTGCATGTAGTTGACAGAGGCTTGCATTAGAAGATCCTACATGGGATAAGCTATGTGGGATGCAGTTTGCCATAGGAAAAACCCCTATTGACTTTACTGGCCTGAGGATTCTTAAGAATTCAATTCTTAAGAACAATGTTTATGACTCTACATCAGCTGCTCCCTAAAAATCTACCTATATATTGTCTTAAAGTGTGAGCCCAAGTCTGTGATTGAGCCCTGTTGCTTTCAGGCATCGATATTGGAGAAACCTTGTGCACTGGAACCGACTCCTAGTAGAGGCTGCTGCGCACCCAAATCTGCAGGTGGCCGTGCTTGTCTCCCCGAGTCTCCTGTCCAACACCCCATGATGTTGTGACTCATCACCTGGCAGTTGCCTTGGCCAGCCTCCTTCCTCGCAGGGTCTGAAATGTCATGAAGGGCAGGCAAATGGAGGACAGATGCTCTCTGGCAAACTGGACGCAGAAGGCATGGTTTTGCTTATTTTTGGAACTCCCCTCTTTCATACAGTGTCAACATAGCCTTTGAGTATTTTCTGGCTTCTCTTCATTCATTTCCTGCCTCACTGTTGATTCTCACACACATTTCTGTCTGGTGTCCTCAATCCTGACTCCTCAGGTTGCTACTTTTACAAAGTAAAACATCACAGTTTTCATCATGCATCATTGGGGTAAAGTTCTGCAGTCAGTTGCAATCGCATTGGGTTGTAATCAGAGGTGCTGACAGTATTACAGCCTGCAAATCTGAATCCAGATATTTCAGACCTCCCATTTGTGGTGGTCACATTTGAGATGCAATGGACTGCAGGGGGTCAAGGTCAAAATGATAATGCACCGGTGAAATTTAGCATGTTGCGACAACTAGTCATAGAACACAATGAGGTCAATGGAGCTTCTTTATAGCCGTTATATTATATATAAATATATCCTATTCTATAGGAATTCTATACCTATACGTCTATTCTATGTATATCCTACGTATTCTTTTTATATACAGAGAATATGCATTTTTGATATATATGTATATATATCATTGCTAACCTTTAAATTAACTTCAGTATCTCTATAGTTATGAATTAGATTGCTTATTTTGGTTTCTTCCACTTAATCTGGGAGTGTGTCCTTTAATAATACAGCTTCACTCTTAATGAGAGCAGTCATCCTAAACTCATGCCAGAAAAAACATTGTACTACAGTGCTCTATCATGTGTTACATTCATTATCTGACTGAAAGGCTGCACTCCTCCATACAATTACATTGAGGTCGAGCATAAAAATGTGTAAATGTGTGTACTTGTAATAGGAATGTGCTCTGAGGGTTAGATCTCTTTAAACAAAGACAGGAATTATCTCATTTATTTAGCCAAATCTTGATCCCTCCTTAAAACAGATCAACATCTAGTAGAGTGTATCCATGGCAGCTATCATAATAAACTCTATCTTAAAACAGTGAGGCAGTCTTCAAGGTCCACTCTGAATCTGGATAAAAGAATAAGCAGCAAGAGACAACAATGGGCAACAACGGTTGACTATAAGACAAACAAATTAAAACTATACAGTAAAGGAAGTCATAATATTACAAATCGACTGCAAATGTTCAGTGCCTTTTTAAATATAGAAAAATAAATTAGAAAAGCACATTTTGGCTTGTTTTGCTATCCTGAACATTTGTAGTTGATTTCTATGTGTTGAGGTTGTTTTTTCTTTAATTGAATAGGATCTGTGTTCTCCTAGGGATGTCCAATGTCTTGGCAAGGGCACAAAGTTCTGTGGGGCAGGATGACTGAGGAACTGAGGCTGGGATTCGGTGCGTGCACATGTACGTTGAAAAATGCGGTGACTGGAAACCATCTGTGCACTGAGATGCCTGTCGCGTTGTACAGATGAAGCAAAGACATTTCTCTAAGCCCAGCACCAGGCAAATAAGCCTTTGAAGTCCAAGCGCAAAGAAGTCAGCAATAACGAAGTCAGAGAGCAGTTACCGAATCCAAAGGGGTATTTCTCTCTCTAACTGAACTTAATAGCTGTGCACAAGCTGAAGGAAAGGTTTATTTCTTGTTTGCGATTGCCCTGAGTATTCAATTACCTGTCTGCAGGTCTGCAAAGCAGTTGCAATCAAGACTTCCAACCATCTCATAGAAAGACAACTATGTTCACAGCTGACACTGAATAACCTCTGTTTGGCTGGATTCTGTCCTGGTCGACATCTAGGGTGTTAGGAAGGTTTCTTATGATGTATGTTCAACGGAAGGATTCAATCCACCTCCCTTACGCTACGTTTACACCACTAAATTGCATAGTACCAGGGAAGATTTCTGTTTACTGAAACCAGCTCTGCTTCTGGGGTAGGAGGGTTTGTTGGCATGGATGGGGACTCTCCTGTGCTGGTTGGCCTGGATGCCAGAGAAAGGTACAAGGAACATCTGATTCACTACTGCCAACATAAGCAATAGACTTCAATGAAAAAATAAATATATCTATCTTCCTTCGCATAGAGGACAAACCAGTTTTCATTCTGGGCAGAAACTAAACCATTCTCAGCAAGCTGGTGGTAGAATTTGTCCCGATATAAAAAACTAGGATCTGTTTGCATGTATTTTATCATCCTTCACAATTCAGTAACTATTCCCATGGTACATTTACCAGTGGAATACGGAGGGTATGGCCTTATCACGAGTTGCAAGTATGAGCTCAACCTGGCTGCTCTCCTCGGGAGGATGACAGTTGTGTGACACCTCACAAAACCCAGCAGCGGACAGCATTTGGGGATTCTGGGTGTCCCCACTGATAGAGACCCATGGAGGAATGGATTCCTGCTCCAGCTTCACTCTTCACATGCCGCAACAACAAAAGGTTGCCGTTTTAGGGTTGGGTGGGACTTGCGTGACTTAGATGAGAAGTGCCTGGAGTGTTGTGAATTTGTTGAAGTGTGCTTAGAGACATGTTGGCATGTTGAGCTGTTAAATGAAAAATGTGTTTTACTGCCGTGTTGTAGGGAAGCCTTAGAAAAGAGCAGTCAATCTCAATTAATGTGAAAAGAATCTGGCCATGTGTATATTGAAAAAGGTTTGCTTTCTGCCATCAAAGTGCTCCCCAGCTGGATGTTGTTAATAAATAATCATCTGGTTTCACTTACTGCCTTAAAGTTCAAAATATTCACGTTTTATGGGTAGTCAAACAAAGTAGAGAGCAGGAAGATCGGAAGATCTGAGTTACCATTCCTGGATATTGCAAGTCATTTTATATAACCTGATGATACCAAAGATAATTATTATGGTCATACACAAAAAGTTGAAGTTCTCTAGCTGCTGCCTCCAGTGGAGGGGCCTCTGTTTAGAATTTTCTTCAAAGGTCCTTGTTTTGCATGTTGACACTTGCATATTTAATGAATGTCACTTGGGGTTTCTTTTCCTAAAATTATCTCTTGGTATAATATCATGATCTGTTTGTTCATCCTTTTATTTAGACGCCCATCATACTCATGCAAAAACCCTATTATATTTTACTTCAATGTATTTTATTTAGTTGAAAACTATGTATCATAGCACACCTAATCTGTGTTTCCTTTAAATGGAACAAAATCTAATCAGGAAGAGGGAAGTAATGCAATTAGCATTGGTTCACTTCATTACATTTTATACATACAAATATACATTTTATTTACTTTCTAGAACCTATTTGTTGTGAAAATTGTTTTCATCACAGTTAGGATATCCAAAGATGCCTAAAGGACTTAGACGCTTAAATACTATTTGCTTTTCTGCATTTGCTTCTGCTTACTGCAGAAGTTTTCCAGTGGAGAAAAGTCTGGGAAGTGTTTAACAGAGGGCTCACCTCAGAAATGTTATGCTCGTTTTTGTCTGCTCTTAGATTCCAGGAGTTCAGGACATGGAATGAATTTGCGCTTGGTTGATATTTCCAAGGTTTTTTTTTCTGAAAGTCTTGAGCAATTCCTCCCTGTTTAGTGTGCTTGGACTTCTTTTTCGGGAGCTGGCTTTCTATATGGCTATTTAAGATCAGCCATAAGAGTCACCCTGATTCCATATTTGCACCTCAGTATCGAAGATGGAATTTAAAAGTCAAAGCCCGATTTTATCAGGTGAAATCAGAACTCTGAATGGTTTTCATTTCAGCTCAAAGTTCATTTAAATCAGGTCCAGCCTTGAGCATTTGAGTTATAAACACGTCTTCATTTGTAACCTAACTGATGTTTTGAGCAGATGAAAAAGTCTTATGAAAGACAGGCCTTGGCTTAGCTAAATGGTCAAGCAGAATGCCTGCCTTTAAGATGGTCTTGCTTGTCTAGTCAAAGCTAAGGCTTTTGTGCCAACAAGCCAAAAGAGTATCTGCTATCTTATGCACGGCTGTAGACTACTTAGTGCGCTTGTCTTGCTGACTAAGTACGCTGGGCTAGGATCCTTCCAGTAAAAGCTGAAAGCATGGTAAGAGAATGAACAAGAGTAAACAGCAGCAGTTCCCCCCGGTCCTGCCCGCAACCCCCCTCCCCTCACCCGCAAATCCCTCTGGTCTTTTAAAAACGTGTGATGTAATTTCTGAGGCAATATTGTGTTTGGGTATAGGCTGTGGGTGTAGGTTTTTCCACAGAGTCATCTGGCTCACATGGCCTAATTTGAACAATACATTTGAACGCAGCTAGATGTAAGAACCTGGATGTTGAAGCAGAGAGAAGGCCCTGCAAATGGGGGGCTGAGGATGCGGTGACAGCAAAGAACGTGTCGAAAGAATGGCAGATAATGATCTGAGGCTTAGATTGTCAAAAATGAAGTGTATGTCTTATTATCAGCTATCGCTGTACGTGGACACGGCAGGCTGTCACCCACCATCAGTGACAAATTGAAGATGAAGGATCCTCTTGGAAGTTGGACTGCAGCTCAGGCAGAACTGCATTGCACCAACCACTTGGATATGACCTAACAATGAGATTCATTGCAGGCAGCAAACTGCTTAAGCTAATTAATAGAGGTGTACTCTTTGGTGTGCTTAGGTAACGATCTGTAGTCCTGAGTCAGGCACCTGCTGGAATTGAGACAGTTCATAGAATCATAGAACAGTCCAGCTTGGAAGGGACCTCAAAAGATTGTCTGGGCCTACCTTTTGTGGGAAAGGAAGCCTAGATAGGATTATCTAGCACCCTGTCCAGCTGCATCTTGAAAATATTCAGTGGTGGGGACTCCACCAAGTCCCTGGGGAAGTCATTCCGGTTGACTCATCTGTTTGAGGATGAAGACTTCACTCAGATGAAGAGGGGAGACTTGATGTTGCTACCACCTTTAAAATGGTAGTCCAGCTGTCAGGACACTTGTCTTGGACATCAGATTTTTAGGCTAAATACTTTCCATGAAAGTATAGTAACCTTAGAATAGGAGACCTTTCTGGTCATGGCACTGTACATCTCAGTTATAGAAGTGTTGCCACTCATTGTAAAGCATTGCATCAGTCCCTGGCAGGGAGAGTTTAAGCATGATCATGTAATCTTGATAAGGACACTCAATGGGGAAACACCATTTTCCTCTATGTACAGCTCCGATGTGAAGCATCTTTGCTTGTGAGTCCCAATCCACGTGGAGCACTCGGGTGCAGGCTCTGCTGAGCTCTGCCGTGGCACAGCCTTGGATGGAGCTTCTCGGACCCCCGCAGACCTGTCTGTGGAAGAAGAGCCGTGGATTGACCCCATAGACCAAGGCACCACTTTCTTGCCTGATTTAAATTTTAAACTCCAATATCCCATTTTTGATCAGGCCCACAGAATGTAATCTATTGTAAAGAGGTAACATGCGTAGTTTTAAAAACATAAAGGTTCAAATAAATAAATTCTTTGAGAGCAGTGAAAGATTTTCTTGGGAATATGTGCTTATAGAGCATATATTTTAACTCTATGTGTAAAATATACATTCACTGGACTTAGTCTGCAATGGTTTATATCCTTCTAGTAGCAAAACGTTATTGTTTCATGAGACTGCCTGATAACTGAAGATGTGTTTTCAAAACATTAATGAGGAATTTTTCTATTATTTTGGAAGAAAAGGTTTGACAGTTCAAGGCAGTAAAATTCCTGTCTTGCAGAAAAGAACATAATTCTACCTCCGTCAAGAAGCAAGACCAAAATTCGTAGCTGATTGCAACAATAAGCTTCCAGATTTTGTAAAAGAGATTTTGTTTTCCTAAATATTTGTATCAGAAATATGCAGATAAAGAACAATTTAAAGAAAACAGTTCTTGCAGCATAGCTCGTGCACCAAACATAAAAGCTTATCTGCTTTACTTTTTTTTTGTCCAAAATTTTCCGACCACAAGCATTTAGTGTGTGAAATCAGCTCTGGTGTTATTCATGTTCATCCTGACTAATTTAAATAGCTTTAGGGTTGCTTTTTCTAAAAAAATATTAGAAATATATAGGACTGTGAGAGAAATACGGGGTCATTTCTTTGTGATTTAATGTACGAAATGAGCTGGTGGTCTCAGCTCAGTTCCTTGTTAAGAAAAAGTGTTGTCATTGAAAGCAATTAAAAACCTGGCATCTTTCACAAAGACCATATTCAATTTTGGAAATTAACAAATGAAAGCCAAAATTATATTTGAATATGCTTATTTTAATCATCCTCCTACATCAGTTTCAGTTTGTAACAACCATATGCAGTAGAACATTTGGCTATTTTCAAAATAGTAATTTCTGATTTTAATATTATTCTGTTCCAGCTTATACACAGCCCTTTTGTTATTAAAAGTGTTTCTATAAAAAATATGAAACAGAAACACAAGATATATGACCCTGAATTTAATGGTACACATTTTGAATGGAGATCAGTCACTTCAGTATTTACAAATCAGGCTGGAATAGAAGGATAAGACATTTATAAAACAACTACCAAGCAAATAAGTGATTCACAGAAGTTGCGGGCAAGTGACACATAAAAGAAAGGGAAAAAGTGAAATAATTTAATGTGAATAACTCTCCTACAATAATGTTCAGTAAAACATACAGACATTTTGTGTTGAGAGCTCATATTCTAGACTTGACGTTGTTTTTCTTTGAAGGTAAGTTTGTAACCTAGCTTCAATAAAAGTAATTTCATTCAAGTAATAAAGTTTGAGTTCTATTTTTCATTCAGACTATATTATCTTTTAGCTGGTGAACTCCGGGCAGCCTCTTCTAGGAGCCTACAGCTCTGACGCCATGTTGTTCTCCACTTAACCAAGGGAAAAGTCCTGCATCACTTTCCTTCATGATCATGATTGTGTAGTTCGTTGTCTCCATAAAGTAAAGTTATGAAAGAGGTTATGTGTTTTGTGGTTTTGTGTCTTCTGCTTTTTGTGAAATTGAATGGCAAGGTAGAGGAACACTGGCGTGAACCTGCAGTAACCAAAGTGAAAGAGACATAGATCGGGTTTTAGGTGAATGGTCAACTCTTTGCAGACCACAGCAAATGTTCCTTGTTTTACCAGTTTGTGCACTGTGATTTAAAAACTTGTGTTTTAAATATTTCTTTTGTTTCATAGAACTTCTCATAATTAATCTGGGTTAGAAATTAAGTGATTTACCGTTTTAGTGATTCTTAATATGCTTTATAAGGAACAAGGATTCTTGTTTTATTCAGGAACATAGGAATCTTCAGAAATGTTCAGCAGAGTTATATAAAAGATAGCACTTTTAACAGACTTGCCTATGGTGCTGATTAATATCAATCTTCTTATTTCAAATATAAATAAGAAATTATAAACAAGACAGAAACAGACAATAATGGAAGTGAAGCCATTTGAATCTATCTGGAAAAGATTCATAAGTCGCAGTTCCATGTCTGTTATGGGACAGGGAACAAAGCTTCAACCTGATTTACAGACTAAATCTGGTTGAACTGTAAGACACATTTTCTCCTCCTGATAACATACTGAATTTATACCAATAAATAATTCCAAACATAACTATTATGGCTATAGGTAATTCAGTTCATTCAGGTACAACTGATCTTACTAATTTTCATCTTCCCAGGGCAGGTATCTAACAACACACACCTGTGAAAATGTTCTTAACATCTACACTTATTAAAGCAATATATACAACAACACCTCATACCAGTACATTTTCCCAGCCAGATTTATTTTATGGAAATGAATGGAATTGTATTGTTGCCAAATGCATGCTAACTCAAACCAGTACCTGTTCCTATAAGCCTCCATATATTTTAAACAAGGAGATTTGCCTTTGAGAAGGGTACACTGAGAATAGTGGTAAATCCTTCAGCACGCCATATGATATTGCGCATTTGTACCTTGATCCTTTCTTTGAAAGGCTTCTAAGTCAGTTATGGGCCAAGTGGGCTATGCTAATCAGCTGAGTTTGAAAGGTCACAGATATTAAACTTAGAGTAAATCAAATGTATTTTTAGTTTATAATGACTAACGGATGAACACACCTGTTCTTTTTTTGATTGAAGCAAAGATCTTGGTGTGTTACATCTTTGTTTTAAAAGAAATTTGCTCAGCCATTTTTTTCTCAAAGCATCCATGCCATCTCTATATGAAAGAATCCTGATGCGTTTCTTGAGCTACTTCCATGTTTGTAGGTGAGAGAAGTGAAGCGAATCATAGACAGACTTGGTATCTAGAGTGAAGCAAAATAGTAAATCTCCCCAGGGCACAGAAGAAGGCAAGTTTTCCTGGGCCAAGGAAGCCAAAATAGCCATAACTATCTTCCTACTTTGTCTATGCTCTGATGTAGACAGACTCGCTACCTATGCCTGAGGATCTGCCATAAGATGCTGGTTGCTACTTAAAAGGTGATATCCTCTTTTACCTAGCAGCAGCAGTGGTCATGGATATCATACATCCCACGTACCTGGAAAAAGCTGCAGCTCAAACCTACGTTTTCAGTCTTGCTCACAGGAATTTCTCGTATCATGCCCTGTCTTTGTTTTGGGACTTCTTACCACTCAGAGGTGGTGAAGAGCTCAGGTATGCCAGCCCCTACTTAGCCCTCAGCTGGAAACCCCTTCATGGAGCAGTTGGCCCAGAGCATGCTCCCTATATGCTCTCTACAGCTACCTGAAAGGAGGTTGTAGAGAGGTGGGGGTCGGTCTCTTCTCCTAAGTAACAGGTGATAGGATAAAAGGAAATGGCCTCAATTTGCACCAGGGGAGGTTTAGACTGAATATTAGGAAAATTTTTTACACTGAAAGGGTTATTAAGCATTGGAACAGGCTGCCCAGGGAAGTGGTTGAGGCACCCTCCCTGGAGGTATTTAAAAGACAGGTAGACATAGTGCTTAGAGATACGGTTTAGTGATGGTTTTTGTCAGAGTTAGGTTGGTGATTGGACTAGATGATCTGAAAGGTCCCTTCCAATCTAGGCAATTCGATGACTCTGTGTTCATGGGCTGTCTGGACCCATGCTCTGCCTGTGGCCAGGGTGAGACCCTACCAGGGTACATATACACCCAAATTGCACCAGCTTGGGCCTCCTCATCCAGCTCCTCCTGGGGCCTTCTCCTGGCTGGCACCTAACAGGTCATCCGCACTGCTGGCAGGGATCCAGAGATCCCAGCAGTCATGTGTCCCTTCCCTTATCCCTAGTCCTCTTCTGTGAGCAATGGATGCAGTTGAGGGTGAGGTGCTTGATAGTCACCTCTGTGCTCCTTGGACCCATGTCTGAGCCTTCAACCCTCACATTGCTCATTAGTTGTCCTCCTTGTGCTTCTTTCCTCATGAACTATTTATCAACTGGGCATGGCTGATAGCAGTAGTAAGGGCAGGAAGGAAAGGAGCAGTTGATCCCAGCTCTGAATGTGTGTTGAGCTGTGGCTCCATCCTGATGGCAGTCCTTGGAGTGGTGGAGGACTCCAATGGGATCCCACCTGTGGAGATGTCTACTTCCCTTAGACAACAGACAAACACAGAACAAACCCCCTAAACCAGTAGTTGCTACCTCTATCCTTCCCATCACACATGGCAGCAATAAGCCTGGCTCTTTTGGACTGTACTTCCAGCTACCTATCCATCTGATCCTCCTCTTTCAAGAGGGCAAGAGTGGGAAGCCTTCAGCCCTCATCTGTGGAAGGGAAAACTACAATCATAAGAAGTCTTGAATCAGAAGTTGTGACTAGCTGCAATACTTCCCCATAACAGCTAAATACTAGCTGACAGGACAGTCCTGGGTCACATCTCTTAAGGAGCAGGTGTTGCTTCCTTCACCCACTACCATCTAAAAGAAAATGTTATACTTGATTAATCATGGTTTTATTTTTTTTAATGTTCTGCCAACAGCATAGGACAAGCATCACAAAGCGACTTTTGTCAGGTTCTTTGCTCTAATCATACGCAGAAATCATAGCATAAAGGTACAGCACTCCTCGGGCTCTTTTAAAGCCTTATCAAATATCATTAAGTTGAGCTATAGCATATTCCAAATGCTACATGAATAAGTGGATGCCTGTTTATGAACAGAAAGTTGCAAGGATATTGCAGAAGGCAGTAGGTAGGAAACATTTAACAGTAGCAGAAAAGCATTACCATGGCTGGCTCTTTGGGAGCCGAGCACATGATCCACGTGGGTTATATCTGACTGGTAGGTATACAAATTTGCAGTATGATTTGGAGACATTTTGAGCTAGAAAGAATGGTTTAAAGAGGAGGAAAACCTGTAGATTTGTGAAGGATTTGTCTCTCTCAGGAGTTGTTAAAATCTAAGGAGGTGTTTCTGCAACTGCACCCTTCCAAGGGAAGGAGATTGACCACTGCATTTGAATCAAAGTCTCACCTGTGCACGTCACCAAATTCTCCACCCCTGTGTGAATCAGTAGAATATAGCCCTAATCCCCTTCTATGTGTGTTGCCACTGGGCCCAGATCAGCATCCTTGCTGCCCCACACGCTGCAAGCGTCACTGGGGAGCCCCAGGGCTGCCCAGGGCGAGATCTCATCCCTAGGCTTTGTCCCCAAGCCCAGATGGTCTCTTTTCCCTGAGACCACCCCGAACACTACCGGTCCCTTATGATCTCAAGAAGAGCCTCTGGTCCCTGAACCAAAACTTACCATCTGGAAGATAAAGATGAAATAGGTTGAATTTTGTCAACGCCAAAGAGAAACGATGAGTCGTAAAGCACACTCAATCTTACACAGGAGTAGACTGCTCAATTCACAGAGAAGCATAAGTTCCAGGAGGAAAACATAAAAGTGTAAAAAAGGGGTTATGAAGTAAAATTATATTCTATTTAGAGACGGGACAAAAAGTTTGGCTCAATTTCTGAAGCACAGGCAGGGTTTGCTATTTTCTCTGAACCAGGGAAGTTTTTGTGCGCCTGTGGTGGAGATAGTAATTTAACAGTTTTCTGCCTTGGCTGAGTGCAGGGGGGCAGAACCACTTCTTGAGAAACCGGTTGTGCTCGCGGCACTCAAGTGTTCCTCTCCTTCCCCAAAAAACAACTTTTATGTGAAGACTGGGATTTTGAAAACCATGCAGAGCTGGCCTGACTCTCCTCCTAAATGTCACAGGGAGTGCTGGAAGCCGCTTCTTCTGTGGTTAGCCGGCGACACATCCAGGCTTTGGAAACTCTGTATAACGGCACAGATTTCCACAGGAATCAAAACCAAATGCAGTGTCCTGAGAACAGTTTCAAAGGTTGGACCGATCTTGTATGTCAGAGCTGAGTGTCACTTAGAGGCAGTAGGTGTAATGCGGTGCAGCCCCTCTCTTCTCCCCAGCAGCACAGAGGAGCTGGCAGGCTCTTTCGTGCATTGCAGATGAAATCATGACCCCATTGACGTTAATGGGAGTCATGCCACTGGCTGAGATGTAGCCAGGATTTTACCCTCTGTGAGCGTATACAATCCAAAATTGGAGATGCACCGAAGAGTCTCTTCATTTTATTACCCGGAATTCCACGTAATGCCTTTGTCCAGCTCCGTTCTCTGCACATCTTTCCAATCTGCATTTTTCTGTGGCTATTAAAATTTCCTAACATTGCACCACTTTGTATCTGTATCTCTATTTGTATTTTTATGTGTGTTTTCATAGTCCCTTCTGTCATTTACTGAAAAGGATTTTGTAAATAAATACAAGAATTGCAAAAAGGATGAAGGATATTTTAGGAAATAGAGGATAAAATATCCTCTTGAAGGATATTTTCATTTTTGGTTGTGGTTCATCGGAAAAGCACTCAGCCTGAGAAGACCACCCAACATGAATGAAAACAAACACCTAGAAAGAATTCCTTATTCAGCAGGTACAGAATCTCAAACTCCTGCTGCACGTGGAAGGTGGATAGATGAGTTGGATCAGGAATCAGGCAGGTTTTTTTTCTTCCCAAACGGTGACAGTTACAAAGAGAAACAAAAAAGTAGAGAGCCCTTTCTTCCTCCATTGTGCTCTGCCCTATTGAGGAGCCAATGTGGAAGCAGATAAATTAAAACGAGCACTTGGTTTTTTTTCCTTCCTCTCCTTCATTTGCTGCAAAATATTATATGTCACTACAGGAATCTCTCTGATGCTTGGGGGACAAATGTCGCCTATGAGAAATAATTGTTTGGGTGAAGGGAGAGGAGCTTCCCCGAGACACACCAAACTTTTCCAGGATCAAAGTTGCTTGCAGAGTGCCAGCTCAGGTGAATAAAGTCTGATCTTGCTCTACAGAAAGCTGTGGTCATTTTTCAAGAGCAAATATTTATATCCCAAGTATATATATCACATGAATATATGGCACCTGGCCGCATAGAAATGGATGAAGTGCAAAGACCTGTTCATGCTCTTGCCAGAGACAGCGTCTGAAGCAGATTATGCAGAAGTGCCTGAGAACACGTGTGTTGCTGCTGCGCACGTCTCATACCTACTCCTATTGAAACTGCGACATGCAAGGAGACAAGGACTGTTTATTTCTTATTGTTTATTTAATTGGACACAAGGGATGTTCAATGCCTTTCTCTTGCCCTAATTGCACAGTCATAATGACAAACAAATAGAGGAAAATATAGTCTGTTGCCCACTTCTTTCCTGAGTTGGAAGATACGAGAAACAATTTAGGTCTCCTCTACCTCAAAAGACTATGGAAAAATTGCTATAGATAATAGACCGTGTAATACTAATACCAGTCTTCTATACTATCAAGGCTCCCTTACTTATGGTTTTAATAGCGTGAGACCAAAGACTTCCAGGGGAAAATTTAGTGAGTAAATACAATCTGTTGTTCAGAAGGAATCTGTGTAAATTAATTACATGCAGAAATGGTTTAGAAATGCTTGTTAATAACTTCAGTGCATTACTCAAAGGTAAAATAATGTTTGAAAGATATTCAAAATAGCTTTAGTAAAGTAATAAAATGTGTCTCAGTGCTCTTTACGTGCAGATTTATTAGCATAGTCCTAACTGAAAATGAATTCTCAGAGTGAAGCGGGGAGAGGAGGAAAGGTTAACACTAGGAAATGTTGAAATGTGTTGGCTGAATATCCTGAATGAGAATAATCTTCCTTAGGGGCACCGCAGGTTCCTTGTTTCCTTCTTATCCTCCTCACTTGCTGCAATGACCTAAACCAGTGGGGTCAATGGAGTCCCTGCCCCACCTTCTTTCCTGTTGCCTTTATTGCAGCCTGGGATTTGAAGTTGTTAATAATTGTTCAATGCACCCCAAAGAAAGCTACAGTTAGCCTATACATGAAGTCACGTACCTCTCCAATGCACTGATCACTCAGTCTTTTGCTTTAGGAAAAAGAGAGAAAAAAAAAAGCTTGTTTGGAAAAATCTTGGTTCATTTGAGAATTTTCAATTCTAAGTACTAATTTAATGAAGGAAATTTTAATGACTTGTGCTGTTGCGATTATATTAGGTTACATTTGTCAGCTTGCTTCCCTTCTACCGAAAGACCTCCAGACTGGCCAGTAATCTAGGTTTGCAGGAATTCCTACACTTTTTTTTCCAGCTCCCCCTAGCAATGGCTGATGAGGAAAACGAGAGGTGCGTCCTGGTGTCAGTGTGCATGTAGCAGGGTGCCAGAGTGCAAGGCAGTACTGATGCCAGTGTGAAGGCAGCAGCTTCTAACTGGGAGACAGGGGGGATGCAGGAGCCAGAGGAGAAGTGCGGTTAAACCTTCCTCCCTTCCTGCCTCTCCCCCTGCACCACCAAACCTCCCCACCTCAGACTCTGCTGCTTTTTTCCTGGCTTCCCTTTCTCACGGCCTAATTCGGCTCCTCTCCAGCTGGTCTCAGGGTTCTGCACCCGCTTTTCATTTTCTTCTGTTTTTTTACTTCAGCTTGGGCATCGCAGCCCATCAAGCTACCCGGTTATGATAGCAAACCGATGCTCTGTGTAGTCTTCATCTGCCACAGAGCAGAGGGAGAGTGCTTTAATATTCAGTTTACTAATGATCAGGCGAGCCTGTGAATTCCTCTTTAATCTCCCGTGAAGTATTTTAGAGCGACACACTGAGGGTTCCCATCATAACATTCCTTAGTACAGAAAATACGAGTTGGATGACACCATCAAGGACCCTTAAAAAAACTGAGGTATGTTTAAAGGCTGTCAAAAAGTCCACTTGCGCGTTAGGAGACTATGATGAGGTCTCTTTTTCCATAGAAAGCAATGAGATCTCAGAAGACAGCAATGCCAAGGCACAGCTGGTCCCTGGACTGCTTGCACCGCTCCCTATCAGAAGCAAAGCAAACCAGTTTAGCACATCCTTGCCTTATGTGTCCCAGATGACACAGGGACGCTATGTTAAACCTTGTGCAATTAGGTAGAACAGGAATTGAAATCCAACTTGTGACAGGCTGGTTATACCGCTCCTAGCCAAGACTTTAAAGATGTGTGGAGAGTAATTTTAGAAATGCTATATATGTACGTTGCACTTAAAACCCTTTGCAAGCCTAAAAGGATGTTTGGAGTTACAGTTTAAAAACAGTGGGATTTAGTGCAACAGGTTTTGGCAAATGAATCACTGCAGTTCCTACAGCTGACGAATTAATGTGGGCCCGACGGACTAACATGTACCATGTGTTTATTTTGGCAGCAAACGTGGAAAAATCATTTGGAGAAAAATTGTATTATTCAACAGATTTCTTTTTTTGTTTCATTTTGTGTTTTTTCCTTCCCTTAATTGAAATCACAAAGGTAAGGCTCAGAAAGTCTTTATGATTGGTACCATATTTATCATGTTATGAGAAACTAACGATACTATTATATGATTTTTTGTGTATTAGGCTATGTGATCATAGTATCTCTCTCAACTACTAAAATGGAACAACACCCTCCCATATCCCATCTTGTAGATAAATGAAGCAAGTAGATGTCAGACCAGAAAATGCACTGCCATTTTTTATGGTTTAAAACTCATTTTCAACGTGAAACTTTTTTATAAAAGTCCAAATATATCTGTTCTCAAGCTAGTTTATGAAAGAATAATAGTGTTTCACAGAATCATAGAATCATAGAATGCGTTGGGTTGGAAGGGACCTTTAAAGGTCATCTAGTCCAACCCCCCTGCAGTAAGCAGGGACATCTTTAACTAGATCAGGTTGCTCAGAGCCTCATCAAGCCTGGCCTTGAATGTCTCCAGGGGTGGGGCCTCCACCACCTCTCTGGGCAACCTGTTCCCGTGTCTCACCACCCTCATTGTAAAGAACTTCTTCCTAATGTCTAATCTAAACCTACCCTGCTCTAGTTTAAAACCATTGCCCCTCGTCCTGTCGCTACATGCCCTTGCAAACAGCCCCTCCCCAGCTTTCTTGTAGGCCCCCTTCAGGTACTGGAAGGCCACTATAAGGTCTCCCCTTCAGTGTTTTCCACTGAATTAGTAACAAATTCTTTAACTCAGTTCTATGGAATGTAAAATATACCAATCACAATTAATTTTTTTCAAATAGGTTTGCAAATGTCGTCATATTCAGCTGCACAAGTTAATTTAGGACTCCACGTGACTGAAAGGATGAGAAGGACAAAAACTGTACCTCCCCTGAATGGAATTTGCAAGTTCACTATGTCTCTTTCGAACCTTGTAACCCCTTATCTCACACTGATTTTTGTACACAAAAAAAATGCTGAATAAGGACAGCTGTCCATTTTCAATAGCACCTTGATTGTTTTTTCCCTTTTTGACTCCTAACTTCTCCTTTTCCTTCCTTCCTCTTCCTTCTTTCCACTTCTTTCATTCCTTCCTCCTTGCCTTTCTTCCTCCCTCTCTCTTTCCTTCCATCCAACCATTATAATGAATTACGTGAGATGTAAACGCAATATCCCTGGCAACGTTTTGTCTCTCTTTTACAGGTTGGGGTAGAGCAGCACTTTGTGCTTCTCCAAACTGCCTCAATTCTTTTGTGACCATGTCTACATACCACAGAAGCTACAAGGCTATTCTTGTACACATGAGTGTTTAAATTAAACTGCATGCGTCTCAGAAGAAAAATAAAAAAGCACCAACCCTATTATGAGAATGAGCTAATTCTATGTGTGACATTCTATGAATTTCTACCAATTTTGTTACGTGGGAAATAGATTTCATTACATTAATGCTTTTCTGTCCTAAGATTTCTGACAGATGGTATCTTTTGAAATTCCTGTTGGCTTTCCCAACCCTGCTAGACTTCTTTTTTTCTTTCTTTTTTTTTTTTTTTCAATTCCTTTTAAAAGGTCTGATTACAAACAGTAAACAAATAACTAGACTTTTCCATCTGCAGAGAATTTAAAATTAGGTTTCGTTAGCAGTTGGGAAAGTATGCCATGGAAGCTTGGGGAGAAGTGAGGAGAGTGACCTCTAATGACCATTAGCCCTGCATTCTCTTCCTTGCCTCCTCTTTCCTTTAAGTCCAGCAACAGGCAACATCTGTAGAGACACTGTCTGGCCATCATTCATTTGGATTCCTACGTCTGTGTCCACTTCCCACCCTCAAGCATGGAGAGTGTCAGGAGGGGTATAGTCCCTTCTCCTTGGAATACCTAATAGAGTGACGGACCAGTAGTGGATGCTTAAGAAAAGATTATGAAAAGTGTGCTTGTGACCCACAACTTCCAAAAGTGTAGTTTTCCCAAGCATTAGAAGAGAAATTAGTCCTGTGTCGCTCAACCCAGGACAACCAAGAAGACACAGGTTGTGGTGACATCCAGTATTTTACTGGCATTGAGTCTGAAGCATAGAGCCAGTACAGAAAAGTAGATCAGAATCCAAGAGCGCCTCTGGTTACCAGAGAAAGAATAGCCTTTTCTAAATATCATGGTGGCCGCTTGAGAGCTATTGCTGTGCCAGAAGACGTCTGAAGACATTAATTTCCAAAGGCTGGTTTCAGTCAAACCTTTCACAGCCTTGTAACAATTTTGCTTAATTTAATTTCCTTTTGTTTAATATAATTTCCCCTCTTTTAATCTAATTTCCTATGTTGTGTTTTAATAGAAGATGAAAAGTAAAAATGGAAAAAAAATATCAAGAACAGGGACGAAAGGAAGACGTATCCAAACATATATCCAGGCCCTTATGATTAAGTAAGTTCTAACTGACATATTTGGTAAGTTTGTGAACAGAGAAATGCCATTTTTTTGCATCTCTCTTTCTGTGTGTCTGTCTATGCACTTAGCTCAATACGAATGTCTGTGTTTTATGGGGACATGAAAAAAATGCAAATGACTTGTCCTGTAAATCACTTTATCCAAAGCAACAAGTCTCTGACTAATGAATCAATGTCACAGGCACATCCCAGAAGGAAAACACGATTTCGCTAACATTTGTGCCTAAATCATTGTCTTTGTCTTGGCTACTTCAGCTGGTGTTGGGACAGTGCTGATCACAGAAAATGGGGCGGTTATGTGTGTCCCTTTCAGCAACGCTCTGAGAGGGAAAACCGTACCAAAGCTAGACAAAGAAAACCCTAATTTGCTAACACAATAAGACAATAGTTATAAAGAAAAAAAAGCCCCAAAATAAAAACCAAAATCCAACCCCCCAAAACCCCACTTCAATATTTCTTATAGGTATTAGAAAATGCTTAGACTTCAGAAGAAAGATAAACATAGTAAGGCATTTTAGATATTTAAAACATCTTATTTTAGAAAGTGTATTCCTCAGGGTCCAACAGATTGGCAATAATAAAAAATGAAAAATTAGTTCTGGTCACTAATTGATTTTCAGCTTTTAAATTTCCCATCCCCTTTGATTTGTTTAGCCCACTTGTTGGTATGCAATTAGAATAAGTTTAAATGACAATTAACGACTGTCTGAAGTGGATGCTTGAAACATTATAAGCATCAGGTGCCATTTGTGAGACCTTACTGCCTGTGACCATAAGGCTTATGGGAGTGCTTAGTGAAATTTTTGTCTTTAATTTTAATCTTGTAGCCTGGCCACAACACTGGCCAATTAATTTAGGCTCATAAAAATTAAGATCTCTTTAAGGCCTTGATTAAAGTTATTTGGGGAAATGTCATTAAAACTACCCTTCTACTGCTGGAATCAAACCTGCCACACCAACTTATATCTTAGATAATTTTTTTTCCTAAGGCAGAAGTTAATCTAAAAAATAACATATTCTTATTCCCTGGCTTAAGTCTGTTTCAAACAGTTTTCTTCATAGAGAGGGGAAATATATTGCTGTGAAAAGAACTGGCAACACTAAATATCAGTGCTCTTGTGTTCAAGAAATTGTTCTTGTCTCTGACAAGGAGGATGACAATTTGGAATGCAGTTGGAAGGGTATGGATGATTCAGTAATTAAAAGGAGTGTGATTATACCAGAAGCTACTCATGCTGCCATTTGTGACAAAAATAATTGGCTGAGGAAAAGAATGTCTTGGCATTAAAGAGCTCTTTGCAATATATTTGAAATTGTTTCTAGGAATTCAGCAAAGCTGGCTGTACAAATAAAGGTTCAAAAGTCTGACATGAGTGGAAAATATAAGGAACTATAGAGATAGCTTCTGAGCATATGGCTATATATGTTCCTGTTGATAATTTTTTCATGCTGTTACAGACAGAGGGGAGCATCTGCAAAGCACACAAGAAGCAAAAAAAGGCTGGTGTTGACAAGTTCACCCAAGACAATTAAGGATAAGTTATTGCTTTAACAACATAGACCCGAATGTGGGGCAGGGCAGAATTACATGACCCAAAGAGGAGCATCTGCAAGATTTTACTTCTCAAAGCACAACTCCTAACGGCATTTCTCCCTGGGCAGGGAGGCTGGTACGGAGTTTCCCTTGTGACTTCGTAGTCCACTTCCCTGGCACATGTAGGTCTAGGCGAGTCATTTCCCAGGTTTCCCTGGAGAAAGCGCAGAGGCTGTTTTTCTGAATTGCTCTTGTGAAAATCTGTGAAGTGAATGGAAGCTGCTGGTTTGCCCAGGCACAGCAGGTCCACAGCTGGCAGAAGATTATGTGGCAATTTGGCAGTCTACTCACAAGCTTTTACTTGTACAAACACTGCAAATGGAGGGCCAGATTCTCAGCTGATGTCAGTCTACACATTTATATATCTCCATTCATTATCATAGTCTTGCGCTCAGTGCAGATTGTCTTGATATTTTTGTTTTCATTTGCAGGTGTATTGTTTGCACTCAGATCAGGGGTGTCCTACTGGTTTCTCCTCTTTTGCTGCTTACCCTTCAGTTGATTTTCCAGATGAACACTAAATTGAAACAAGAGACCTGAGTTGCAAGTGGGATTGAGTAGCCTGGAAATGTGAATAACAGCTGCTCTGCAATTAAAGAGTGTTTGAGCTTGCCCACAGACATCTAGTTTTACTTTTCTCACTCAGACTGGTTGCCACATGATCCACACACAAGTGGCTTAAAAAAAGAAATAAGAAAAGAAAAAATAAATGGAATCTTTTCTTGAAAATCTTTAGGAACTGTAGTGAAGTGACATGACTGCCAAGAAAGCTTTATTAAATAGCCATTAAACATTAAAAAAAAAAATGTTCTTGTAAGAGTCTTGGCCCCAGTTAGCTCTGTGGACTTGGCATACATTCTAAAAATTCTGGATTTCTTTTAGTTCTTTAGTTTTGCTCTCTAATCACTGTTTGACTTCAGAGCCAAGGACCTATGTGCTTGCTCAAGAATTAGTAGCTCCAACTTGTATCTGAAGAGTCATTGAAAGATTTGTATCTGGTTTGGCAATTTTGTGCCCTTTGTTAAATGCCATAAAATGCAGTTCTTCTCTACCACATCATCATTAAGTAGACTAAATCTGGCTTCTTATTTGGTGATACTTTGCCACAGAGAGCCTTGTAACATTACCAGTAGGACTGGGTGAGATATTGAAGTCATCCCTCTCTGTAAATGATCAGACTGTTTAGTGGTCAAATATTTCTGAGTACAGCATTCATAGTCTAGGGAGGGGCTGAAGGTGTTTGTGCATCCTCTGCTTTACTCAGCTTTTTTTGATAAGGATAAACTTAAAGTTCAAGTTTATCAGCACAAAACCTAATGGTAGGCACCTCAAAAGAAGTCTGTTTTCATCACTATGCTTAATACACTTATAAAAATATACTTTGAAAGCCCTTCACTTGGGAAACTAACAGATCAGCTTGGGTAACCTTGCTGTGGAGGTTTATTGTAGTGTTTCTGCCTCCAGCTGTCCACCTCGTGCTTATGCCAGAAACTATTAAATGATCCTTCTGGTTTTGGCTGAAGTGGTTGACGCCACTTCATTTTTTTCCTAACTCCTTACTTGACAGTAGGATGATAAACTCTGGTAGGGTGGCAGAGCAAACAGCTAGGGGCTTTATCATCTTAAACTGTGCAGGGAATAAAATACTCCAGACTTGCAAAAATTATATATCTATCTTCCACAAAGCCACCCTCATCTGCTGCAGAAAGAGGGTGCTTTTTACCTAGTCAGTTAAAGGGCAATTACTTTTCAGAAATTCCTTCAATAATGAGTTGAGTTTTTTAGCTCGAAGCAAACTGATGTGGGTTTGGTTTGATTCACAAAATGGAGAAATCAGCAAAGTACCAGACCTGCCTGAATAGCAGCAGTATTTGCTAGTGTGACACGAAAGTTCAGGTCGGGGTCTTGCACATGTTGTACAGCAGAGGCAGGAAATCCTCCCTAAAACACATCCGATGGATTTCTGGTGGCTGAATGAAACCAGCTCTCAGTGTAACCTAACCTTTCCAAACTCTATGAATTGCTATGAAACCGTATTCCAAGAAATGTATTGCAATTACACACGGGCATGGCTTCACAGTAAGCCTTTTTTTCTTTTTTTTTCTTTTTTCTTCATTAAGAATTCTGATTCAGAAGCAGAAGCTGGCTTTGTTTGGCACTGAGGGAGTTTTTCCTGCCACTGTCTATTCTGTCACCCCATGATCCCAGCTACCCAGGAAGACGGGGCACAGCGCAATTTGTGAAAACAAAACTGCAGTTTTCCAGGCTAAAATTCATTGCAGTTCAGGAGTTGGTACTTGAGATGTGACGGAAGCAGAGGTGGGCAGACCATTGCAGTTGGGAAGCAGTAACTCTCCCAAAATAAGCTGCTCTCTGCTTTGCATGGGAGCGCCAGTAAACTAAGGGCAAAATGTTGAACTCAGTTGAAACTTTACCACCTAAATTCTGTTTTGATCCTCCAAGGGCTTTGATTGGCTTAGAATAGAAATGTTAAATTGTAATTGCTTTGTATAAGTAGAGTTACTGTGTTTACACAGCAAAGCAAAGATGTGATTACAGCATGAACTAGAGCATAAGCCCTCTGGGCACCAAGGGTACCACACGTCATTTGCAGTCAGTGCTATCCCAGTATATCTTCATTGCTATCATTACCTCTGCGAGCTAAGTTTTGATTGGTTTTGGTCTGTCTGTTTCTGCTAGAGCTGCCAAATGTGGCAAAATGGAGGCATTTTGTTGCTCAGACCTGTCCTAAGGAAATTTAATCTAGTCCAAACAGAATCACTGCATGGGATTCATCTCGCCTAATTTTAGCTATTTAATAGCTAGGCAGCAAGTTGAACTAGTTAACTAATAGCCCCTGGAGAGGGATGGCCATCTCCAGAGAATGACTTGTCCTAGCCTGTGTCTACAGTGAATCATTTTCCGTAGGCACCCATCTCTCCCTGTTGATTGTTGAGGAGTCTAGATGACTAGCCTAGATGATGACTGTAACTTTTTGGTAGCGGAAGTTGGGTAACATGAATCCCTCCAAATAACTTTTATCTAGGCAAGACAAAGTTCCCATCTCAAGGTACGCTGCATGTAGCCAATGCTTGAAATGCAGTGTCTACAGAAAGGGCTATAGGACCTGTGAACACAAAGAGTGTGATATACTCTTCAAGCCTTCTGTAGCCTGGCTAGAGAACAGGGCTCATCTTATAGAATGAATCATAGATCATAGAATGTTTTAAGTTGGAAGGGACCTTAAAGATCATCTTCTTCCATACCCCTGCCATGGGCAGGGACACCTTCCACTAGATGAGGTTGCTCAAAGCCCCATCCAACCTGGCCTTGAACACTTCCAGGGATGGTGCCTCCACAACTTCCCTGGGCAACCTGTTCCAGTGTCTCACCACCCTCAAGGTGAAAAATTTCTTCCTAATATATAATCTATACCTACCCTCTTCCAGTTCAAAGCCATTATCATTCTCCTTATTTGATATAATCAGCCTTAAGCTGCCTTTTTCCCAGTGGGTCTTTATGAACAACACACAAAAGGGAATGATATCACTGCTCTTCATTCATGCTTATACAGCGCTCTGCAAGCCCCCGAGAGAGGCTTAAATAGATGTTCAGACCATGAAGAATTAAAGTTCAGCGCCTGGTGCATTTTGACATTATAGCTGCAAATAAGAAGAGGACAGACCTTGCCTCTGGGACTTAAGGCATTTTGACAATAGCTGGCTAAAGTATTCTGGAGGTGACCAAGGTATGAAACGGACAAGTCCTAATGAGCAGATTCACACCAGGCCCAAAATTAATTTTATTTGACTAATGCCAGTCTTACTCAATTATGGTGACTCACAGTGTTTACTTGTAGCATGAACAGAAAGAACCAACCTAATGTTTGGAAATGTCTGGCTTCTCCGAACTTGTTAGACATGTAGTTTATTTCTGTTCTGAGGAGATGGGGAAAACAAAAAACAACCCTCCACCCTGGCATGTAATGCTTCTATTCAGCAGCAAGCAATAATTTCCCCATTGCTTCAGCAATCTTTTGTCATGCTTTTTTTTTCCTTCCAGCTAACTCAGATGCTGAACATGGGAAAGTTGACTTCTTTCTCAGCTCTGAGTATTTTTTTGTGAAAACTTTCTAATACATGAAAGGATTTAGTTTCAAAACACCAATTTTGTAGGCAACTAACAAAGATGTCTTTTTTCTCCCCTTTTTCTTGGAATTGCTTCTTAGAAAAAAATCACAGAAGGGGGGTTAATTTTTAGATAAAAGCTGCTACTTGTAGGAGACCTTTATATGCTTAAGAATTTAAAAGAAATGTTGAAACTTTTGATACGCTACACAGACAATGCCCTTCACATGAAAATCATTGTAGATCACTCAAATGCCATATAGTCTTTGTGTCATGATAACCTACTGTATAAAACTAAACAGTCATAAAAGTAATGATTTAGGCAAAAGGTTGCTATTTCATCTGGCAGTATAGTTATTGTAATAACAGCATATCTAAGACATGAGAGACTTTAAGAACGGGGGAGACAAAAAGAACTTTAAAGCAGCCAGTGTCTGTTTCCCCTAAGCTACTAAATCACATCCTATTTCAAACCAAGGTACATGTTTAAATTTCCATCCAAGTTCTAATCCAGTGGCTTTAAGCTAAGCTAGTATCTGCTGCTGAACTGGATCTGCTCTTGGATAAGATTCCAGCAATGCTTTTTTCTTAATCGTGCCAAGACACTTGGCAAACTGCATCAATACAGACCAAGGGCATACAAGTCTCTCTCCTGCTTCAGGTTCATATCTCTTTTTATCTTTCTTCTTGTGCTGTGACACAAGATCTCTGGATAAAATTATCTGTTTTAGAGCATGCATTATCATTGTAACACTATAGCATTGCTAATATTAGTAGAATAATGGCATACTTTAAAATGATTCATATTAAAGCACACAGTTAAATACTGTGCCAGACTACACACCCAAAGGGTTGGCATTCACCATATCTAACTTGATGTCCCTTTTGTAGGGGATTTAGTTCAGTGCTCAGTCTCTCTATACAGTGAAGCACGAGAGACACTTCTAAAGGCTACTTCTAGGTGAAGCGGCTTGATTTCTAGAGGTGCCTTTGTGTCTCCATCAACTGTAGGAAAAGTCTGTATTGTTGCATGCCTTAACCAGGACAAATCTAAACTAAAATGCATTTTCAGCTTGCACTTTGGAGTTCCCCAATTTGTGAATGCCAGACTTTGTAACACCAACATCTTTTTTTGATACTGTATTTTCAGATACCAATTACATGCTAAAACCAACCACAGATGGATCAGTCGTGTAATATCTGCTAGTACAATCTCACTCCTTCAACAGCCCCCTTGCCTTTGATCTCCAACACCCTGATCCCACTCCAGTGCTAACGCTGCTTTGTCCCCACTTCTCTCACCATGATGGCCAGCCCTTGCCAAAAGTTAGGGAAAATGCTGGACATGAGCCTTTTCAGGAGGTATAAACAGCAGCACCAGCTGTCCTATCTATGACAACAGTTCCCTGATTACCTTATGCTCCTTTTTTCTTATACCCCATAAGCTCCTCCCTCGTCCCTACTCATCCCATCAGCCCTTGGTTCTCATCTGCTCCCCTCCCTCGATGTAAGGAAACATGCTGAGAGGTGGGAATTTTTTATTGCCCTTAAGAGGGAGAAAACAAGGTAAACAGAACAGTACAGCAGCTAAATTTTGGGGCTTTATATGTGAAAACAGAGTGAGGAGCAGGATTGTAGTGAGGGCTGTAGAGGATTGCATAGGTCTGTATTTACAAAGTGCTTCAAAGTTTGGAATTTGTTTAGCCAGTTCTCAGGCCCGAATCTCTTCTGTCCCTAAGTTTTAATTAGGTTGATGATATATCTCATAACTTTCCCAGTCCTGGAATGAGGGGCTATTAGGTGTGTAGTCCATGTTTGGTTCCTATCTAAACAAATGTTTAAATTTAGCCCTAGGCAGCTTGAGAAGGTAGCAACACAGTTTTAAGGTCTGGGGTACTGAAGTAGGCTTCAAAGCTTTGGATAAATGTATATCTTCTCTGTTATTAGGTGATAGCTAAATAAATAGCTGTAAGTACAAGTAAGCAGACTATCTGTATGAGAACAAAATCTGAGAGTGCAGTGCAAAGACTGACTCTAAAAACATGAAGAGGTGAACTGAAGCAGCAGATATGAACACTCATGCCTGAACCTTATTTCTGCTTTTTGGAATACTCAGGGGTTTTGTTTTGGTCCTCTACTTTGTAGGAATTTTGCTGATATTCAATACGTAATATTAGATAAAGCTGTCATCCAGGGGCTGAAAACCCGTGATATTGATGTACACCTTTAACATCAATCTGCAAAAGATGAAGTTTCTAAATTAGGAGAATTCTACCAAACTTCTTTTGGTCAGGACCTTTTCTTCTTAGATGAAAACACTGCCTTCCCCACCTGGTTGGGAAGAAAAGAAAGCTTGCATGGCTTTTAGTTTCTTTGAAGTATAAAGCTGACAGGACGAATAAGGATTTGTCCTCTTCTTTCGGTATAGGTGCATGCAGTAGAAACAGTGACAGGCGGATGATAACATCATTCCACCGTATTTGAATATTGTGCTTATAAATATGATCAAACTTAACCGGAAAGTTTTAATGAATGCAGAATCTCCCCACTGAGCAGTATGTTTCCCTGATCCCTCGAATAACTCTATATTGAAGCAAATAAACTTTAGCTATAAAACTTTCAGAACACAATCTTTTGATTTATGTTTCTCTTTGCCTTCGTGGTGGTACAGAGAAGATCTATACAGGCAGGATGATGTACCTCTCAGGGGCTTGATCAAGCCACTCTCAAACTGCTGCCAAAATATCTGGTCATTTATGTAACTCAAAACATTCTGCCATGCTAGAAAGGAAAAGTTGACTGCTGAGCACCAGGAGGCACAAAATATTTCTACCCAATGGATCACGGATTTCCCTGTGTCACTTATTTTACCATTTCGGTGCAGTACCATATGTTCCCATACAGTTCTGTAATATGACCCATATGTTTGCTTTCCGTGATGAAAACCAAGGAGGCAGCAAATTATCTGCAGCAATGACAGATAAATCGTGATTTTTTTTATTCCTGAGCATAGATTCATTTATTTTACTGTTTATATTCTGCGGGGTAAGTGCTCTCCAGTGAAGGCCCATATTTCGTGAAAAATTGTGAACAACTGTTCAGGGAACAAATGTGCATGAATGTTCCTAAATAACAAGTGTCATGGCATAATCTATTTCATTTTTAAGCTAGGGATGGCATTTACAAAAAATACCACCTAAAACTTCTATAACTGTTCATCTCCATTGTGGAAAAAATTAAAAGAAAAAAACCTGAAGATCTAATTCTTCCAAGTGAGCAGAGCTAAGTCAGAGGTGAATTTGGCCAAATCAGAGATCTGCGTGTCAGCTGTCAACGTGGAAATGAATTAAAGTACTTATCAACAAAACTCTGACCAGGTTTGGGATGAACAGGGAAAACTGAATGCAGCTCGGAATGGTTGAGAGTTACTCAAGCCGTGACTCTCTCCACCTCTGTGTGTGTATGCCTGTGCCTGTGTTTGCACGTGAGAATAACTATGAAGCTTTGGTCTTAGGCAGGCCTTCTGATGATAGCATAATGTTTTAATCTTAATGTGGCCTAACTAACTGACTACATATGGAGCAGTGACATAGCTGTGACATTCTTTCTTTTAAGACAGAAAAGACTGACTAAAGATTGAGATGATCTGTTTAAGTCCTATGCTGCGTTGCAGACTGCTGTGACTTTCATGGGGTTTTTTTCATTGCATACAGCATACTTCTTATTGTTTAAACATCTACTAGAATTTTTGATAATTACAAATTATGGTACAGATGGTCTACTAAGGGACATTTGGAAAAACTTAAGAAAGTTAAATATGTGAACTCAAACCATATTACATGCCCGTGTGGACACTTGCTCTGGGAATTACAAAGAAGTCCTCCATTCAGTTTAACTTAAATCACTTCCAAAATAAATGAAAATAAATTGTATTAAGGCTGCCAGTTCACCAGAAGGAGATCCACAAAAAGAGCTATGTCAGATCAGCAAGTCCACATAGAGAGCCCATTCAGCACAATTTTTATGGTGTCTGGAATTTACAGTCACAACAACTGCAAGTGTACTCCCAGCAGACCTCTAACTCTTTCCCTTTCTGTATACTGAAAATTATGTAAAATAAGGGTTAACATGAAAGTCTTAATCCAGCTGATAAATCTTGGATGTTTCTGAAAGCTTTTGGCTATGCAACTTCCAAACACCACACTCTGTGATTTACCCCAAGCTCTGTAGGCAAGAGAAGATGGAATTAAAACTGAATTTTTGCAGCATTTGTGGAGTTAATGCAGAATGTAAATGCTACTTAGCAGGGTTGGGTTTTGGGGATTTGGGTTTTTTTTCATGTTTGAACAGTTAATGAACACTTCCAGACTGTGCTCGTTGTTGTGCAATTTAGCAGGATGTATGGATGCCATGGCGGCTGACTTCCCCTGAGGCCCATTGCTTCCTGATCTCTGCTATCAGATCAGATTTATGACGTGGATAAAGAGGGGTTTGGGTCCATTTAAGGTTTACTGCTTATTGACCATTAAAACTGCTAAAGTGATTTCTAGCAGCAGAGAATATTATATTGGAGATCAGGATTACGCAGGGAAGTGTTTATACTTTTTAAGGCCTACCAGATTTCTGGTTCACTGTGCTGCAGAGCAAAGACCTTTTCTGGCTCCAGCAGGATTTTCCTGGTCGAAACACATCCCTGAAAATACTGCAAATGGATAAAACAGTTTACTGAAACCTGCTAATCTGAAAGTAAAAGAAATCAAAAGATGCAGCTGAATCCTTTCTGCTTTAAATTCAGCAGTCTTTGGAGGCTGTGTGTCAGGCTCAATGGAGGCGAGGTTGATGGACATCATGGAGTTATACCACAATTTATTCTGTCCATTTATTTTATACCTTCTTCAAAAGGGCACAAGGGCCATTTTTTCGTAGTCCAGAAATGCATAATTGCACTTTCTGATATTGTAAAGGCAGACTTGTTTCTGCTTTAATTCTTTGGATTTTAGCTTCAACTTCCTTCACTAGTTTAGCTTCACTAATTTTTCCGGATTTTTGTTTTTAATGTCTTTGTGTGGTTTTGATATCACACCCATGCACACTCTTAATGCTGAATTCAGGGTTTAAAACAAAAATCTGGGAAATGATCTCATGTTTCTGCACTGATGAAGCCTTAATTTTAGAGCATTACTATTATGAAATGAAGGCTGCATGCATAGTATATTTTGAATAGTTTCTCATGTAGCTGCTCCTTCATAACGTACATCAAAGTGCGCTATCTAAACCTTGGGTGGAGGGAGCGGCTTGGAATCAGATGAGCACCAAAATACCTACACACACTGAGTTTTCAAAACTGAGCTGTTTTGGAAAGCAAGCTTTCCAGTCCATTTCTGCTTTAGTTTGGTTTGGATATACTGCAGCATCAGCACTGGAAACAATAGTTCCTTTACTCCGTTTTGTCAAACGGGAGGCTACTTCTTGTCAAAACTACCCCTGGCCAGGCCTAGATAATTCCCCAGCACTGTAAAGGAAAGTAGAGAGAATGTACATTAAAAATCATAAAAAAACTGAGGGAGGCCCTCCAAAGATGAAGACTTGAGTGGATTTTTAGTATCTATGGGCAACATTTCCAAAAGAAGTCAAGTTGTGTAAGAATGTAATCATTAAGGTGATTTTGAAAAAGTTACTCAGAATCAGGGAAGTTACAGTCTTTCTGTTGTTTCTGAGTTCTGAGTATTGTGTTATTTGTATTTTGCATTGGAAAACATAAAACAATGAATAGAAAGCTAAAAATCCATTAAAACAAAATGATTTTGCTCAGGTTAAGTTCTAGGTTTTGGCAACTATTCAGTCGTATTTAAAAATTGGCTTACATTTCTGTTAGTCTTCAAAATAAGGTAAGAAACAGGTGAATAGCTAGTAAATCAATGGGTCATTCCCACTTGATTCAGGTTTCTTCTGGTACTGTATGAGTTAGTTACATGGTTATTTTTTCACTAAACAAGTCTGGGATGGTTGTTATCAATCAGCCAGAGATTCTAATTCTAGATGAGAATGAGACCTTTTTTTTTTTTTTGATGAGATCTTTTTAATGAGATCTTACCTCAAGAGCTTTCCTATCAGGTATAATGTCCTCAAAAGAAAGGCACATGAGAATAACAGAAATGGTATCAGTTCCTCAGTTTTATTGTTTAGTCTTCCACTAGTTTATCCTCTGCCATATACAGGCAACTTAAAATTAGTGCTGGTTTTACTGTAACTGTGATGTCTCAGAAGCTGTTTCACAGGCATTTCAGCCATCTAGCAACCTGTGCTAGAGAGGCTGAACATATAGGTATATACTCAGGGACAGGGACGTTTCTATCCATATTTACTCTATGTTAGTGATTATACATAGTTAGTAAGCTTGCTTCCTGCTAACCCCTGACCTCCCATCATCGTGATAGCTTGGCTATAAGATGCTGTCTGGAGATTTCTCTATACTTGAGAAGAGTTGGTTGGGAAAGCTGCAATACAATAACTATGCCAAAAAATGTCCTTAGAGGGGACATTCCTTTGTACTGGAGGAGCTCTTTTGTTGGCATCCTCAAAGAGAATTATCTGTACTCACAGAAAGACTTCTTGCTGCAATGGTAACCATAGCTTAATGTTTTGGGGTTTTTTTGCAGACGGAGTTATATCATGTAGGACTGCGACTTTTTCCCATTTGTAACTGATTCATTTATACTTGACAAATGTTTTAAGCCCATTTATTCTGTCACCAAAATCTTACTTTGTTATCTTTTCAACCACCCCTTTGCTTGAACTTGGACTCTATAGTAGAAGTTTTATGCCTGTGCCAGAAATTGCTGTGGGAATAAAGAGCACGAGACTCTTCAAATGCCAGTAACACAAAGAGTCATCAAGATAATCATAGTATCTCAGTGCTTGAGGGAAGCACCACTTCATAAGCAGCACAAACCCAATGTTGTCTTTTCCCCCTTTTATGGTAAGACCTACTACTATACGCACTATAATTATGTGAGTCTTTAGGGTTTTTTTCATCTGGGTAGGAATCTGTCCCAGAGCAGCAGGTCCTGCATGTAATCAGAAAGGAACTGAGATACAGGGTTGTTCTGCCATCTTGGGGAACAAATAATAGGTTCACAGCACAGTTTTTAACCACTTTCCTTTAAAGCGTCAGATCTCCTACAGCGATGCAAATCTAGTTCATCTACTGGCCATAAACAATGGGATAATTAATGGAATACTTCAGCTTTGAAATTGAATCCTTATGATCTAAGAATTATGAGTTGGATTGTAATCAGTCTTTGAGCCATTTGATGGATTCAGATATAATTATCACCTCATAAGCCATGGAGTATGTCGTTACTGAGTATTTGTTATATAGCCTTTGTCATGTAACTACAGAAAGACTGCTCAGGGATACATGCTTTATAAAAATGAGTGAAACTAAATACTTACTTTCCTTTCTTTATGTATGTTTATTGTTTGGCATTTTCTCCATCAAACTGTTTACAGGTTCTGAGGCAGGAGAATTGTTCAAGTGCACTTGGAAAGGATATTTCTTTGCAGGTTACATGAAAAAGCACTTACTTGGCTGCATTTCTTTATAGACAAGGCAAAGGAGAAAGCACATGATAAGGTTTGTATTAGTAAAAATGTAAATTCCCCAAGTAAAATTAATTTTATCTCTTAACTATTGACCTGAAGGTACAAGATTTTTTTTTTGTATGTGCAAATGCCCCCGCATACTGCAAATATATTCTCTTGCAACAAACTAAAAGCACGGCAGATTCCTCATTAAAACTATGGGGTTTTTTTCCACCATTCTGTTGCAGGGAAAAGACTTAAAAGAAAATGCAAATGTAGCGGTTGATATAACTTACATCCACTTAAAGAGCTCTTTGCACAACCAGAATGATATAAAGCATTCAATGTTAATGAGCTTCAAATCAGGCATGTAGACAGGAATATCAATACTTATCACTACCTTAATTGGATATTCGTTTTGCTTCTACACACCTCTCCCCAGGGGTATGGTAACTAAGGCCAAGTTTATTCTTGGATCACTTTACTTATAAACTGACTGATAGGTAAAGGCATTCCTAGCGTGGGTGCAGTTAGCCTGGCATTGTTTTGCCATAGAAGCACACCCTTCCCTGAAACAAGGAGACACACAGTTTGCTGGTGTAACTGTCTAAAGATCAGGAGTTTCTGTCAGCACAGCCACTCCAGCCAGGGATCAAACCAACACACGTGTGGCAAAAGTCCGGGGGGAAAGACAGGGCTTAGGAACGGTGCGATATGGTCCCTGTGCTGAGAACGATACTTAGCACTCACTCCCCGGGAAGAGGAATGAAACATATACAGTATTATTTCAGATCATTCCCTGTTCCTTTTCCATATCCAGTGCCTCTCCCAAATGACTCGCTCAGTGCAATAAAATAAATGTATTGTATTTTATCTGATGTTTTGTCTACTGTTCTCAGCCACCTCCCTGTCTTGTATTCTTTCATCCATGTGACTCATCTTCTTTCCTTTAAAAAAGCAAGCATGTCAGGGCATTCAGGATATACTAGAGAAAATAAGAAGCTAGTGAATTTACTTGATCTTTCTTCCAGGATTTCTGTTGTGTAAAAAAAAAAAAAAAAAAAGAAAGAGCAAGCAATTGTTAGTTAAAAAGGAAAATTCTGGATGAAGCATTTCCCATTCTTCAAATGGAATCAGAATGAAGACTTCTGAAAACTCAGGAAAATTAGGTTTACAATGCCATTATTCCCTCCTTTTCTAGTGGGATTTCAGATACATTTGCTGCGTTTGATGCAGCAAACTACCTAGGAATCTCAGTCATATTTCAGAGCACATTGTGAAGCTCATAGAGACAAAACAGAAAAATATTTTCTGACATAAGGAGCTTACAATCTGAATGGAAAATCAGAGACCATACAGATAAAAACAGACAGAGCAGAACACAAGGTAACTAATGTTCATTGTTTTTTGTGATGCCAAAGGACAAATAAGAGAACCTTTCTTGTGAGAGGAGATTGAGAGGAGCTAGGTTTGTTTTACCTCAAAAAGTCAAGGTTGAGTGTACTATTTGTAGATACATTTTGGAGATGGCTAAATATCAGGGAAAGAGAAGAACTGTTGAAATTCAAGGATAGTTCAAAGCAAAATGTACACAATTTCATCCTAAAACAAGCTAGCTAGAAGAAGATTTGTATCTCTTGGAAGCACAGAAATGGCTTTCCAACATGGGAAGTAAGAGGAAAGAAACTAAATCACTTCAAGACGGAGCATGAGGTATTTACAGCAGGATAGGGAGGATCCTGGAGTTAGGATCTACAACTTGGCATATGAGACTCTGGCTGTTCAATTTGCTGATATCTGCAAGAGAGGCTGGAGGAAGACTTTATTGCTGTTTGTTGACCCTCTCTGTTTGCACTCTATTCATACTGTACTTAGTTAGCTCTGTGCTTCAGGACCTCTGCCAGGTAAGTGCAGGAACAAGGAAGAATGTCCTCTTTTCTCCCCTTCAATGCAAAACACGGCTTCTGGGGAAGATGGGGTTTCACTTCCTTCTCGTATGTCAGTGATCAGTGTGAAGTCCTTGAAATACTGAGATCATTTTGGCTTATGTGCCTTAATCATGTCCTCAAGGCAAAAATCGGTCATTATATATCAGGATTTGTACTGTATTTTCTATTTAACCACTAATGGATTGGGCTTTGGATTTTGGTGGGGGAATTGCCTTCCTCTGCTCTATTTTCATCTAACAAGTCCCCTGTCTATGGCAGGGACCTCAGATACTGCATTTCCCATGCTTTTGCTGGTCCCTTCATTTGGGATAGGCTACTTTGGGCAGTCTTTCTTGTATCAGAGTTTCTAATAATGTTCCAAAGATTTTAGTGTTTTGTGGTTTGTTTGTTTTTTTTTTTTTTTTTTTTTTTGTGGTTTCTGGTATATGGGATCATGCAGTGTAGAGCTCTCTGGACCCTGCATTGAATATGAAATACTTGTCTGCCTGCAGTTGCAAAGGATTTATCTTTTTAGGATCTGAAAATAAGACAGTGAGGTAACTCTGTGGATGTTTCTTGTTAGCACAGGGGAAGGGAGCAGAGGGAATGGGCATGAAAATGCTTGTCTAAAACAACTGTACATGAATGCTGTAGGCTGAATTCCCAGGGGCAATGTTTTGGCAATTAAAAAGCCTGCATCCTTGTCTTTCCAGGGCATTACCTCCAGTGGTCTGCAAGTACAAGGGAAACAGCTTTTGTGAGGTGGAGGTCTCTGTTGAAGGAGAGGGACTGATTGGGGAAAAGGGTGTGGAGCCCTGTACCTTCAAAGAGCATGCCATGGGGCAGGGCATGAAGACATTCTTGGAGAGATTTTCTGTGAGAATGAGAATAAAGCATCCAGGCATGGGGAAAATCTGGATTTTTTTTTCCCTGCTCAGAGGACCTGAGGCACCTGTGGCTGATCACAAAGGGAGTTCAGAGCAGTAACCGCCGCCGGCACTGGCAGCAGAAAAGGATGATTTTTTATCCATATATGGAAGGAGCATGAAGGTTCCTTGAAATGATTTTACTGTCTTTACAAAGGGTGAACTGAATTTAATAATCACAGGAAAGACTGTTAAATGTTTCTGTGGCAAAATCCACATGACACATCCACACCGACTCCACATAAATCGAGGGATTTATCTGATGGACGGATGAACGGAGATTGAGAGGTGCTGAGGAATTCATGGGCCCAGTGAGCTGAGGCTAGACAGGATGCAAGCTAAGGGCATAAAATCTCCTGTGCTCCGGGCACTTTATTCTGCTTTTCAGTTAAAAGTTTAACCACAGTACTGATAAAACTCACAAGAAAAAAACCCCAACAATTGAAAGCATATAATTTGACTAAAACTTCCAGTTTTAGCAAAACAGTGTTTTCTTTCGGAGATGCATGTATTTTGTTTAAAAATTTTCAATTATAGCGACATATGACACCTTTTACTTGAGGCAGACAACCCACTGGGCCCCAAGGACAGGACTGCTTGTGTGCCACCGAACACAGGTAAGGCATTGTCATCCTCTGGCATCCAGGTAGGAGCTCCTCGGACCCACCCTAGGGACTCAACAGCTGTTTTCCAACAGAAGCTCTTAGAAAAAAAACAGCCTAGCTGAATACACCATCACTTTCGGATAGGGTTTTACCTCATCAGAACATTCCCATCTAGGTCTTATTCCAGCACTGGATCAGATGAGCCGGCTAGTCCCAATGGATGTGCAAAAGAGAATAGCTGGAAATAAAAGAGATTACATGCAAATGCTGCCTTTTATCAGCCTTAAATCAGTGTCTTTTAAGTTCCTTCCTCTTCCTTTCTAGTAAAAGAAATGGAAAATATGTTGACTTTGTCTTTGCTCTTCATTCCTTGATGTAATCTCCCAAATTTCAAATAAAATTGTTGCTACACATAACATTAGATCCTGATACTTGGATATGAATCCATTATTTGTGTGAGACAGAAGGCACTTATTTTATATATTTTAAAACATGTTTAAAAATGTGCCTTATGGAAAGCATGCCTTAAGGACAATGGGTAAAACTATGGTAAGGTCACAGTATAAAACTGTTCTGAAACAATGCTTTTCTTCTCAGTTCTGGTGACAAATACAAGACTCCTATGGATGAAGAGCTTTCAGGACTTCCATAATAAATAACAGGTAATCACAGGAATCCTGACAGCCGTTAGAACTCACTTACTCATGAGGGTAACACAGCTGATCCCTTTGCTGATCCTTAACAAAAATTAAAAGGCACGAAAGCCAGGGATCTGGTTAATGTAGTTCCTATCCAAAGGGCAAGATTAATCCTCTGTACTGGAAGCAGAGATTTGCTTTTTGTTTTTTTACAATCACTGTACGTGATCAGCATGGCATAATAATATTGAATCATGTTGTTACTAAACATTTCTCAACAAGACACAATTTACTCTTGAACTTTTGTTCATTTGTATTTGACAACCGAGATGTTTCCTTTTTTTTCCTTTTTTTTTTGTTATAGAGGGAAAAATTCCATCTCACTTGAAAAGTGTTTCTCATGTGTTTTTCATCAGAGACCAACAATTATTGTTTATGACCTTGGATTTTAATTGTAAATCCAAACCCATCATTTTGGAAACTTTACGAGTTTGCAAGTAAACCTTGTGCAAATTTTCCGTGCTTGAAATCTGAACACTTGTTTTAGCAGCATCTAATGCTTGGTCCTACATATGCATAACCTGAAGCCTTTAGCTTCATGCTGAGAATATAACCAAGCAACCTGCTAGCTTTCAAGCTATCCTTATTATAGCCTTGATTGTCTCCACATCCTTTGGCTGAGCAATGGAGTCTTTTGAAACTTCTTGAAAGTCACTCAAGTGATTTCTTCCATCCTCTCCTGGCTAAAGAGCTGAGTATTGACTCAATGTTGGGCATTGAGACTGTGCAGTTATGCACCGGATTGTAAAACTTGCAAGAAATTTAGCCAAATTACAGAAAAAGCAAATCACATAGCATCTGTAAGTGCAGCCTTGACAGAAAAGAGTCACTCTGTCCCAAAACTACCAATATTGCTGTAAGTCAGCAGAAGCATGTGGTTATAGACTGTGCTTTGCGAGAACCAAGGTCCCACCACAGACTTCCTATATAATTTGGGCAAGTCACTTTGTAATTTCTCTCTGCCTCAATTGCCCATCTTTAAGGGACAGACCACAATACTTTGATTGTCTTGCCTGTGTAGCTTTTTGTGGTACAGACTGTCTCTAGCTGATAGCACAGCACTTAGTACAGTGGAGCTATGACCAAACCGTGTTTCCCTAGGGACTTCTGCAGTAAGTATGGTATGCACTTGTCCTTGTCAAGGCAGAGTACATGTTCTTAGCCTGATAGCAAGAATCCGGAGCTTTAGAGATGCACAGTAATGCCATGATAGAGGTTTTCTCTCATCATCTCTGTAGAGGGCAGACTGACAGCAGTTTGCAGGTTTCTTTCACTCTCCTGGTTGCCCTTTTGCAGGAGTTAAAGGGTCCTCTCCATCTGAAGGCATCTGAAGGCTCATTGCACAAGGAAAGGCTGGAGGCTAATAACAGCATCTTGAGGTCCCTGCTGTGACCAGCAGAGACCTTCAGATGGAATAATTTTAATGAACTTCACATGCTTGTAGTGTTGAGAGCTAGTTTCCTTGACTCCTTTTATAGTCATTGCAGACAAACAGACACTTCCAAGATGGGATTCATCTTTCCTATTTTAGGTTACTATTTTAGGGTGAGATAAATCATCCCCTGGAGTGTCCTATTTCTTTTCATTGACTACAAAGAGAGTCCAAACAATTACCTCATGCGTGGACTTCTACCCTGTAGATCTGGACTTCAACTCGTGGTACTCATACAGGATCTACAGACGTCACCATACCTTCCCAACAAAGTCAGTATCATTGTCTCCATTTTGTTTTTTCTCAGTGGGGACACTGAGGAGCAGTGATATGACCACAGTGTTCAAGGCCAAGCAGTCCTATATTAACCCTGTGCTTGATACACTCAGTAACAGCGCAGACCCAGAACAGCTGTTTTCTAAAGCCTGGCACCACTCAGTTGAGGCACTCCATGTTTAAAACTGCTGAATGCTTGGATCTAAAGGTCTTGGATAAAGCTGCTCTAAACTAGAAACACAAGTTGTGCCTCATAGTTGATGCTTGTCATTAGTGCAATGAGTTTTAAATTTTAAGAAAAAGAAATCACCAAAGGCAACACAATAGCAGCTACAAAAGCCACCTGAAACGGATTATCTGAGACATGTCACATTAGACATGTGACACTTGGTGGTGAGTGAGAGCTCTTCTGAGTCATTCCTAAACCAAGCAGAAAGCCTGCTGTGTCTGCAATACCTGGGTATAACAGTTCTTAAGACAGATAATTCTCATGGATTTGACTTATTTTGAATTTCCAGGGTATGAACAGAAGGATTAGTAAAGATGGTGTAATGTGGCATGTGTAAAATAAAAATGAGTGGAATAACTGAACAGCTGTTAACAGCTAATCAGCTAGCTTAGCAGCAGCATGCTATCTAGCTACTGAATAATTAGCTGCTGTGTCCATTCCTCACGACAAGTCAGAGCAGAGCAGCTTGCGTGAAAGGCACTTTCATGTGGTTTCTCTGAATTGTTTGAATGGATGTGACTAGCCTCATCATTTGGTGAAATCTGTCTGGGGGATGAGATAAAAGACTCATAATCTCTGCCACCTATCACACAGCTGTATCAGACCATGTTTCTGTGGTTCTGTGGTGTGATCCCCAGCAGAATGTGTCCTGTTGTGGAGACTCTTAGTGACAAGCACCAGCATCATGCAAGGCTCAGCTGATGTAAGATCCAGTTCTAGGCATTTGCACTCTTGGCTGATTTCGGGGGGCCAAGTACTGAGCAGTTCTACCATTTCTGCAGGAGTTGGCACCACTTTCTATGATCATGCAGCTCTCTATTGTGGCAGAGCGTAATGCTTCACATTCTGACCTCAGGAGATCACAGAGGTGCCTTAAGGAAACACAGCATCTTGAAACAAGGAGGCTGCAACCAGTTTAGAGACAGCTACTGCTCTCCAAGATCCCTCCCTTGCTCCTGCTGCTTCACTTCCATTATGCTTCTCCTTTCTGGCACGTCTTAGTTTCTTGCTTTTCTCCTTCACGTTTGTCATCTTGCTTCTCCTCCAGTAGCCTCTCCTTACTATCTTTCAGCATTCTGAGCGTGATTTTAAACCATTTCTGGGCTAAGTCCAATATGTATAGATACCCCTCTAAAGGTAATATCAAAAGTAAGCCAATGTAGGCATCTAGTGAGGAGACAGATTGAATGCTTTTCCGATTTGGTTTCATCTCTTCACGTTGCCTGAACCTCTCTGTGTCAAACTCTCTAATCGCCCGTAACAAATTCAAAACATGTTGTCCAGCATCAAATAAATACACCAAAGGGTGAACTTCACAAAATATTACAACTTGTTTGACACTAGGGTGGCCAAGAGAAAAGAGAGTTACTGTGAGAGCATCATCTGAAGGAAAAGCTACAATGTAAGCTCAAATCGTTAGATAGAGAAGACACAGAAGCTCTTATATAATGAAATCAAAAAATTTAATTTGAACTGACAATCAAACATCAGACATAAATCTTTAGGAAACTAGGGACTGTTAGTATCACAGAACCACTTGTTTACATCTTTAGCAAGGTGAAGGAACGAAGAAGAGAAGAGAACAACTTGGCAGACGAGGCAGAGTAGTGTCTAAAGACACTCTGGATGCATAATGCCTATTATTTAGACGAATTTCACTTTTTGTCTAACTCCATTGATGAAATGTGCTATGTAAATCAGGGAAGAATCTTGCTTTCCATAGCTGTTTAGAAAGACAATTTTGTCTCATCCTTGAAGAATGATGTAATCAAATTTGAGATTTTATATTAAAAAAAAAACATGTTAGGTTACGGAAAGGGGAAGGCATTAAGCTTCGGTACAGATTTTGTTTATGATTCAACAACAGACCATGCCAGTGTAAGTTTTTTAATGGGCACTAGGATTCTCCTAATTATGAATCACAAGTAACCTTGCCCCACTGGAGAGACAGCAAAAGCTGATACCCTGGTGTTGATCTGACAGGTAATTATACAATAAATACAGTTGAGCCTGTACTGAGACTTTATGACCTCTTCTATGCAGCCACTACACCCATGTATATGCACATATTTCATCAACTAAACTCTTAAGTAATAGTATAAATACAATAAATTTTGCAAAGTCGTGTTTCCAAGAGTTAATGGCAGAATTAACATCATGTTTTGTGTGGCTTTAATCACATCCCTAGAGGTGTATGTTTGATGACATTAGTTATTCAGAGCATCTTTGTCTCACTCAATGTGGATGCTTGCTTATTTACCCTGTCTACTCACACTTTTATTCTATTCTCATTACTTAGTGCATTTATATTTTTAAAAAAATCTGATTAACAGCACACTAATCAGATCTTCATGTGGATTCCTCTTTTGTGCTCATCATTATTTGACAATGTTCCCAGATTTCTAATACAATGTTAGTCTTTGTGGTGGGTTGACCCTGGCTGGCTGCCAGGTGCCCACCGAGCTGCTCTATCACTCCCTCTCCTTAACCGGACAGGGAGACAAAATACAATGAAAAGCTTGTGGGTCAAGATAAGGACAGGGAGATCACTCAGGAATTACCAACACAGGCGAAACAGACTCAATTTGGGGAAATTAATTTAATTTAATGCCAATTAAATAGAGTAGGATAATGAGAAATAGGAACAAATCTGAAAATACCTTTCCCTTACCCCTTCCTTCTTCCCAGGCTCAACTTCGCTCCCAACTCTTCTACCTTCTCCTCCAAGTTGTGCAAGGGGATAGGGAATGGGTATAGTAGTCAGTTCATAACCCTTTGTCTCTGCATCATCACACTCTTCCCCTGCTCCAGCATCAGGGGGACACAGTCCTTCACAAACTTCTCCAGCATGGGTCCTTTTGATAGGTGCAGTCCTTCAGGAAAGGACTGTTCCAGTGTGAGTCCCACCCAGGGTTGCAGTTCTTTCCAGGAAACCTGCTCCGGCATGGATTCATCTCTACAGGCCACAGTTCTTGCCAGGAGCCTGCTCCACCATGGGCGCTCCACAGGCTGCAGCTTCCTTCAGGGCGCATCCACCTGTTCCAGTGTGGGGTCCTCCGTGGGCTACAAGGTGTATATCTGCTCCACTGTGGTCTCTCCATGAGCTGCAGGGGACAGCCTGCCTCACCATGGTCTTTACCATGGACTGCAGGGGAATCTCTGCTCTGGTACCTGGAGCACCTCCTCTCCCTCCCTCTTCACTGGCCTTGGTGTCTGCAGAGTTTTTTCTCACATTGTCACTCTTCTCTTCCATGTGGTGCTGCACAGCTTTTTACTATTTCTTAAATATGCTATCACAGAGGTGCCACCAACGATGCCGATGGGCTCAGCTTTGGCCAGCGGTGAGTCTGTCTTGGAGCTGTCTGGAACTGGTTCTGTCTGACATGGGGGAAGCTTTTGGTGTCTTTTCACAGAAGCGATCCCTGCAGCCCCCCAGCTTCCAAAACCTTGCCATGTAAACCCTATACAGTCCTGTCTGTCCTGTCCTGGTATCTTAATTTTCTGGTCCCAAGCTCTTCTTCTATCATAGTGCTTCATTCAAACCCTGGGTTAACTGGTTCCCACATCCCCACTCACAGCTCTGTCCTCCACTATATCTTCTAGTTCTTGCTTTATCTGGTCCCACTGTCACTAAGTGTGCTCATTGACTCATTTCCATCATCTTTGCAATGTCATTATGAGCAACCCTAGTTTTTCAAATCAGCCATCTCTCTCCTAGATTCAAGCTGAATATCAGCAGAAAATCACTGCAAGCTCAAGAGGCTCTGGCACCCTGTTCCCACCCTGCATTAGGGGACCTAACAATTCTTCATGAACAAAAGCATGCTCAGCTTTTGGTTTTTCTGGGCTAATACCTTCATTTTTTTGGTGTGGTCAGCACAAGGGGTCATGAGAGACGTGAACAAGCTTAGGCAGATTTCTGCAAAGACAGGAATTGTATCCCCCCAATCAGCGGGACCATGCCACCCACTAGGATTTTCAAGTCACAGCTTCAAACTGTGGAGGAATTAGAGGGTTACAAAATGAAGATGTCAAGGACTGGAACAAACTGTCTCTCCCCCAACAATTTAGTTTTTGGAAGTGGTTGAAGTGTTGGTGGGCAAACAAAATAAATTATAGCAGCCCAAGGCAAGCCCAATGCTTACTATTCGTTCAGCAACGAGTCTTGGATGAGAAATGAGATGTGGCCAGACAATGCTTGACTTGAGAACTAGCAAAGAAATGGTAGCAGGTTGCCTGGGGGAAAGCCTGGTGTAGAAGGAAGGGCTCTGAGCTCAGATGAAGAAATGGCTGAAATCTGACAAAACTGTGAGCAACAAAAGTGATGGTCTCACAGTGGGACAATTGTGTCGGGGGGTTGATGTCAGGCTCAGGGCAATGAGGGCCCCAGGAGAAGCACATGACCTGCTGGGAATATGTTGGAAGGCAGTATTTTGAACACACATCCATGCTGCCTGTTGGTGGACACTGGGTGACAAAGCCCTCTTCTCACCTGCATCCCGCTGCTTCTGTGGGAGGAGCTGTGCATTCCCCTCTCACCTGCAGACCTAGAACAAAATGGGAACTGAACAAAACTGATTGTGTAGGTATATCCTCTAGCAGGAAACAATTCCACCAATGCCAACGATTTCTACTGGCTGTATCATATTACCTACTTAGCTTGGTATGTATGATCTATTGATATTATTTTTGATTTTTATATGGATTATTTATAGAGCTCTTAGTAAGCTCAGGGTTTCGTTCATGGTTCACACAGTACAAGCAAATTAAGGAAGCAATATGTTGTTTCCCAACATTGTATTTGTCATGCTCCTGGGACTGCTTTTACATCCAGGTGTATAGTAATATCTTTTGGTTTTTCAGTGAACAGAAGAGTCTAGTGTAAACTGTGACTTTTCTTAAATCACTGTCCTTTGAACTTTTATTGCAGAATAACTGTCTCTTGGAAGCCTGTTCCGCTGGATCCTGTCCATTGTCTTATTGTCCAAAATTAGTTTTTCCTGGAAATATTAATTTGTCTTACAAATACAGTAGGTTTAAAGTGGAAGCATATACTCAGGTAAACAGATACAAGAATAGCTAAAAAAATAATATCAGAGAAACAGGAATAAGAATAGGTATTAGGACTTGAAGATAAACCATACTACAGTTATGTAGCTGCTAGTACGAGGTAGAGATTTCAGAGGTAAGGTTATTACTAAAAAAATCCAAACTTTTCCAGAAAAGGTAATTTAAAAACGAGGTTACCAAAACCCTTAAGTCTGTACTGCAGTGACTCCATCTAATGACGACAGGATTCAGGCAGATTTTAGTACAGGCGACCTCAGATGAAATGAGAACAGTTTCGATAAGCACAATCGTTAGGCAAGAAGAGCCAACATGCAAACTAACAGAACGTACAGGGAAAAGTCACAACAAGGTCTGGGTGGAAAGCCCGCTGGTGTTTCTCTTACTGGGTGTGTGAATGCCCTGGAGACTCTGCAACACCAACGTGTTGCATAGCCAAGGGGAAAGGCGTGAGTCAAGCTCCAACAAGTTCCCAGCAGAAGAGCCCTTGCTTGTCTTGGCCGACGGGCAGCAGCAGCCCGGCACCGCGCACCATCTGTGGCCGCGCTCATCCTGAAGGAGCGACTACATTCTGGCTGAACACCGGCAGGGGCCCCTGGGACTCCTGCGCTCCCCTGACCAGGGCCAGGGTCACCACCTCACTCTGCGTGACAGGAACTCCCATTACCCCTGGTAATTGCCCCCCGCCATTACCAGGTACAGGCAGCCAGGCTGCCATGCAGCATCCCCTGTGAGCCCCCCGGGGGCTCCTGGCAGTGCTTCCCACGTGCTGAGACAGGGTCGTTTATCTCCATCACTATTTAGCTTTTCTCACTTCCAGTGAGGAGAGCAGATGGGGTAGTCAGCATCTGCAGAATCTAATAAATGCTAAGAGATATGAGGGGATGCGCCTGCTCTGAGAAGCTGAACAGATGTGCTAAAATTGAGCTGTATCCCCAGAAGGCTTTTCATGTTGATTTGTTTATTTTTTGGACAATATCAGTCAGACTGAATTGAGCTATCTGGATTTTATGTTCCTGGGAACCAGTTTCATTCACAGACCTTATGCCAAAAATTAAAAATTATCTAAAACTAAAGATGATTTCTAGAAACTGCAAAGGCCAGAAGATGTCTGAGGGCTGCCTTCTCTTCTGTGAGGAGGAAAATAGAGCTTGAGGCTTTGGAAAAACTGGGCCCACTTCAGAACTCAATCACTGGAAACTCATTAACTAGCCCCGAATAGTATCAGGACAAGTCAAAAAGATGGAAAGGCAGGCTTACTGTTGTGACAACCTGGTTCACAAACCATGAGGTGCTCATTTTACAGATATCAGAGGACAAAAAATCTCTGGCCTGTGGGCTGATACTCTCAGAAATTAGATGAAATGTGTCGTCCTTATCCATTTAACAGAGATAATGGAGAAGGGAAGACCAACAATGCTGAGCACTGCACATTTCTTGTGGGAGCTCACTCAGTAGGAAAGTGGCCAGAAGGCAAAATTTGAACAACACTGGAGATATCCGAGTGACAAAGACTGCAAATCAACTCCATTACACAGCGTAATCTATTTAACTGCAACCGATATCCTAAAAGATGGGGTTGTGCCCAGCAGGCCTACTCAGCTGTTTGCTTTTCCAGTCATCCAAATCTCTGCTTATTTCAGTATTTTGATATTCTCATGGATAGTATTTTACCATACTTTGGTCAGGCTTCAGAAAATAGACATATTTTAAGAGTATGAAAACAGCAATTTGATTTTTTCATAAATGTATCTGAGACCTTTTTTTTGCGTACCATAAAGGAGAAGTATCTGCCAAGGTAACAGGTTTAGATGGAAGAATACCTAATTAAAGTCCTCTGTGCACAAATTGAGGCAATTCTGCATGGTACTGCTCGACATATTATAAACTAGAAAATGTTAGATATTAATTATTGACACAGCTGCTGTCAGTTTTACAAAAGAGTAAAAATGTGTAAATCTATTTGATTATTCTAGAAAATGTACAAATAACAAGTAGAAACTGCAAGCATAAGTTACAAGCATAACCAATACAGACAACAGTATAAGAATATAGGAAAGTAAGTACTATAACCAGGGCAACCTGACCATTTTGTATAGATGTCAACTTTTCAAATGGAGGAAGGGAATGCTGTGGAATTTTGCATTTTATCTGAATTTTCTGATTATTTTTCTATATACATTTTCTCAGACCAAAGAGCTAGATCAGAGCACTTCTGAAGAGTTTGAGAGTTCAAGCCTCCAACAAAAATCTTCTACAGAAAAGCTTCATCACATAATTTCTTACATTTGGCTCTTCAGAGATGAACTGGTAGTCTCCCAAAAGCGTGTGACTAAATTTGATTGAAGTCCAATTTGTTACACATGTAAGCATATTTTCTAAATCCTCGTTTATGAGCAAATAAATGATTATCAGACATTTTGATTCAACAGAACATTCTAAGAGGGAGTGATTTTTCCCTTCCCAGCACTCCCAGCATAGCTTTTAGTGATGCAGCAGTTCAATAGCTGGGAATGTTCAACATTCACCTGTACTGGTTTTGGATGGGATAGAGTTAATTTTCTTCATAGTAGTTTGTATGGGGCTATGTTTTGGATTTGTGCTGCAAACAGTGTTGATAACACAGGGATGTTTCAGTTATTGCTGAGCAGTGCTTACACAGTGTCAAGGCCTTTTCTTCTCACGCCACCCCACAAGTGAGTAGGCTGGCGGTGCACAAGAAGTTGGGAGGGGACACAGCTGGGAGAGCTGACCCCAACTGACCAAAGGGATATCCCACACCATATGACATCGTGCTCAGCAATAAGAGCTGTGAGAAGAAGAAGGAAGGGGACAGACATTCGGAGATACAGTGTTAGTCTTCCCAGGTAACTTTTACATGTGATGGAGCCCTGCTTTCCTGGAGATGGCTGAACACCTGCTTGCTGATGGGAAGTAGTGAATGAATTCCTTATTTTGCTTTCACACATAGCTTTTGCTTTACCTATTAAACCGTTTTTATATCAACCCATGAGTTTTTGCACTTTTAGCCTTCCAGTCCTCTCCCCATCCCACTGTGGGGGGAGTAAGCGAGCAGCTGTGTGGGGCTGAGCTGCCCACCGGGGTTAACCCACATCCCCCCAGCATCTCTGTGGTGGAAGACAAGTTACTCAACATATTGAAATATGATTTCTATTCATTTCTTGTGTTGGAACTATTATTTACTATTCTCTATGAATTCGCTAGGAATTCACTGTTTGATTTTGGGACATGACTGTACTTTTCTATTTGGGTAGCTCAACTAATTGAAAATGATTGATGATATTGATTCTGAATATGAGGAGTCTTCTGATACTAGCTGGGGGCAAAAAACCAGTTTGCAACAATAATAATAATAATGACACTTGTTTCTTGAAGTAGCTCATTGTCCAGAAATCATGCTAATTGGAAATTAATTTTTTCCTTTTCAATGTTAAAAATTTCTGATCTGTGCTTCTTCTGCCACGTATAGACACTCAGTATGCTGCATTTTTTTTTTTTCAGGCTTAAAAGGAAGTATTTGTGGTATTGATAACTCTGTATTTAAGGCTGAGTTTCCTGGACAGCTTTTATTGATTAGGCACAAGCAGAGACAGGGATGTCCTTGTAAGTTCTTGATTCAGTGATCACTGAGCACAACAACAGTTGTCCCACATCATCTGCTGCCAGGCTGCATATTGTAGACCCAGGCTATTTATTATGCCTTGGAGTTTATGGTCCCAGTACTCAAAGACCCATTCATCCAGAGTTTTTGAACTCAAATTATCCATTTGCAACTAAAAAACAATCCCAGAAATAAAAAATGTAAAATCAGTAAATTCAAACTAAATTTCCAGCGAGTGCGAATAACTACAGTGAACTTACTTTCCTAAGACAGTTCCAACAATGTATTTAGAAGTTGTTCAATGGCAGTTATCAGATGGTAATTTTAAATAAGCCTTCTACTTTAAAGAAGCAATCTAAAGTCACTCTGAATTTTTCAATACTTTTTAGTTGGTTTTGGTGTGACATTTTTGGAATCATGTAGTATGAGATACTTGACAGGAGTCTATATTCATGGGAAAAGAAGTTCAACACTATTTGAGGAACAGGTTTCCTTTAAGGTGTATCCAGAAATGAACTATAGAAACCTGAAATTCTTAGTGAATTGCTCTAAGGAAGCCATACGCTTGCCAAAAGGAATGAAAAAAAAAAGAAAATCCACTCCCAGAACTTTCCATCTTTTCTTTAAGATGAATAAAGAGCTCCTGTTCCCAGTTCTTCAAAATCTCTTTGGATTAACTGTGATGTAAATGAGATCAAAACAGGATTTTCTAGCTATAATAGTTATACAGAGCTGCCTACGAGCTAAATCGAAGAATTCAGCCATCTGGGAGAAACCTGAGAAACTCCAAAATCCTGAGGTGAACCTTACTGTAGGTGGTTCTGGCAAAGTTGAAAAACATCTTCATGCCTAGAGAATGTACCATCAAAGGGACAGTCTCTTTCAGAAATGCTCATCAAGGATGTTACTGGGCCTTATTCTCATCTGACTTGAATGACCAGCTTGTAAAAAACAAACAAGCAAACAGAAAACCATGGGTACAGAATCAAGCTGTAGATCAGGATTAACTCCATCCACCAAAGTCACAAGTTTTAAAGCAATGAAGATCAGTCAAGCGCATGTGCCACGTTGCCCACTGCCGACAGCTTTAAAAGCGCTCAGTACGCTTTCTGAATGCGTTCAAAATGCCCTGCTGCTTGCCAGATAAGTTTTCTTGTAAACCGGAACAGTGATGGGGTGTTACTGCTACTCTAACATCTCATGAGACCAGCTCTTCTTACACTGCATTGTACGCTATGCTTGCAATGTACTGGATGTCCTGTCAGCACATTCCAGTAATTTGGTGGCACAGCCGAAACAGGGAGAGAAAAGAAATCGTAGTTATCAAAACAGGCAACAATATGAATCTGTTAGTTAACTTATGGCTCAGGATCTTTCTAGACAGGAATGCTGGCACCAGTTTCCTACAAACTAGTGCAGCTCTGCCAACGCTGTACAAGTGGTGCATGAAATTTTAGTGTGAGGGCTGTTTAAAGTAAGCTTTTGATTGAGGATTAGGAACAGTGAATGTTAAGCCACGGGACACCCCTGCAGTGTGCTCTACTCCACGCTCAGAAAAATAGAGGTCTGGGTCAAGAAAACATGGCCTACATGATGTCATCTCTTTCTGAGATGATCTTGAAACGACCTTGTTTCTCTGAAGCAAGGGTGAATATGTCTTTTCCCAATGACACGCTGTACCTATCTTTGTGCTCCTATTGCCAAGATGGCTGGGCTGTGCTCAGTTTCCATGCAGACTGAAAGCAACAACAGCAAGTAAAGCCTTACAGTTTCAAGACACGTCTCCTCATGAGGCATCTTCCAGTAACAAAATCTCAGCTTATTGAAAGGAAGGCCTTATATCAAAAGTCTGATTCATTCCAACAAACTTCATGTTATGATTCGATGCTCTTCCCTCGCATTATCTCCGTCTGGTCAGCAAAACTATTTTAAGTAGGGTATGCAATGAATTTGGATGCTGGCAAAATATTGCCCTGGAGACCAAATTTAAGAATTTCTTTTCTCATTTCCCAATTCAAAGCGCATCTCAAAGTTTTTCTGGCTCTTTCAATGAAGGAGCTTAACAGAGACTTTCTCTGCTAAGGCTGTTTTATTTTTACAGGCACAATGAAGATTTCTTTTCTTATGGGTGGATAAAGGAGGTGTTCCAAAATGTTTACCAAAGAATAGCTGTTTACAAAACTAGCATCTTGCTTTTTGTCTTGGGTAACTTAGCATCCATAAATGGCAAGAAGATTGTTCTGGTACTTCAAGTCCCTCTGCATTATTCATTAGGGAAGCTCAAGCTGAATAACATTCTCTGGGACAAAGCTGTTGCTAAGCTTAAAGTTTGGGAGATCTAGTAATGCAATTTTGCTTATCCTTCTCCCCAGGAAACTCTTCCACTCACACGATGTGAGGATACCGTGACTTGGCAAAATCACCCTTTGTGCTACTTCCTGGATACTGGACAACAGGACAACTATGTGAAATGAAGAGAAGATTTATTAACCCTGACACTTCAGCAATGAATCAAAATGAAAGGAAAAGGAGGCAGAGGGGGGAAAGAAAGGGGGGATAAATCTAGTTCCTCATGGCATCCTCCATATGGTATGACATGGCTTTTCCCAAAATGAGCAAGAAGAGAAAGCCATATGTATATGTACATTTTGTAACATATGTACCAGCTTGAATGACAAATGTAACTTCACCTCTGCCAAATAAAGGCCCATCTTCTATTTGTCCTGTTATAAGGCAAGCCACAACATTCAAGATATCCATTGCTTTTTCAGTCACTTGTCTACAGAGTGGCTGAGTGCACGATTTCCACAGTTGCAATTTCACTTTAAGGAAATGGGGATTTCACGTTTGGATAGCAAAAGAAAGCTTCTGTGTTCTAAAAAAGTGGAAAGGACTGAGGTTCAAAGCTGAACTGCAGCTTTTGCTGATGGTTAGCTTTTGGTCACAGTGTCAGCAGTGTGATCCAGGAGAGCGTGCTCTCCTAGCACAGAGGGTTTTGGCAAGGGTTGAAGGGTGAACTCAGCTGGGGAGGCGTACAAGAAAGGTGAAAGGAAAAAAGAATCTGGAAACCAACCGCAAGTAAGACATATTGCAGAAGCTTAAAGCATTTCTGCAAGATTATAAAAAGATTATAAGACTCTCTGTCCCTGTGCATCAGTCCTTCCCGAAATTCCTAGACATGTATAGAAGCAGAAGAAGAAACAGTCTGAAATTAAGTCCAGTGCCCCTGTATTGAAAGAAAGCACAGTAAACAGTGAGTTAATTTGGCTGCAGTGATATAGGACATTTGCCAAAGTACTACTCTGGTGCATTTTTCTCAGCTCTGACTCTCCAAGGGTGTTCTACCTCCCCTCTAACTTACACTGCAACTCTGAGAAATGACTTCGTGTTTCAAAAACTCCCTTCAAAGGTTAGAGGCTCTTGGAAATGTTCTTATTCTGGCATTCTCAGCAGAAAAATCATGGGCTGAGTGAGCACAAAGACTACCTCTTGATCCCTAGAAATGGTTCCTCTGTGGCTGTGTGGAGATATACTGGCAGGTTGTTAGGAAGAAAGCTTGCACGGCTTCCCCCTTCACTAGGCTGTTTCTGCAGATAAAGCTATCAGATCTGCTTTCAGTGTTGTCAGTCCGGGACTGGACTAGTCTGTGAGTGATGTCTGTGGAGATCAGGGGAAATCATGCCTATAATACTGGTCAGAAGCACCTTTTATGAGACTTACATCTGCTATAACTTTATTTAAATAACAAATATTTCCAAATCCTTGGTTGTCTGATTTTCATAACATTGCGATATATTTTTGTTTGTTTTCTCATCTGCTTCTTAGCCCCCACAGTTAATTTGCCCATGGATCTTGTGGGAAACAGGTTATAAGATTCTGATGGGAGATGAAATGAATCTTTTTCAGTCAGATATTTTCCAGTATAGCTACTATTTTTCATACAAACACTTTCATTTACAGAACAGTATGCACTTACATACACCACATATTTTAAAATAGCAACTTTTACTTTAATTTATTTTTTGGGCTCAGCTCTGGTCAGTTAAAATGAAACCATTGTGTGTTAGAAGAATGATTCAACAGTTGCAGTTATCTATCTTACAGTGGGTATGAAATTATTAATTATTTTCACTTTATTGAACACAGAAGCTGTGCGAGTTCTCTGTCAATGATTATTATAATTACTATTACATTTTGAATTGATATAATAGTGAGAAATTAACAAACCAAATCTGAGTAGCAGGTAACTTTGAATCCTGTGTTGATTTATCTCTGTTCATAGCCCTCTTTTACAGGCTTTCCTGACTTCCTTTACAGCACAGTGCAATTCTCAGTACACAGTTATTTTTATATTCACTTGTCATACAAGTTGCCTACGGTATGATGTTCCCATTTATCTTAAGTATCCACATGTTCCTAAGACGTAACCATAGGCTGAGTGCCTGCACGGTTGATTGTATAAAATAGGTGTGTCCCGGGAGTGCAGCGTGCACTTAGGCATCTTTATTTTGGAAAGTATGTTTTGCATTCAGTACTGCACATTGTGCATTTCAGCTCAATGTCTGCAATTCATGGGCATTTCTTAAAAACGCTCTTTGTTAAATAATCCATCCATATGCATTTGTTTCATTGATTATAAGTGACTGTGATTACTAGTACTACACAGCTAGTAGAATGCGTATATAATCAGTTCAGAAGAACTTAAAACATGTATTTTGTTTTCTGGGCTCACAATGACCTAAGAAAACTGGTCATGACATGTGAATTTAAGGATCATAGTGAGAACACTCAAAACACAGCATTGGAAGGAAATGGGTCACTCATGTCCAGTCCAGGTAGCATAGCTCAAGAACAGACTTGACCGTCGCCACCAAAAGGTCTAAGGTCAGAATTTGTGTGTTTGGCCTCCCCTGACTCTATACAAATGGTGATGGTGCTAACGAGTTGGGGAAAAGATTTGTTTGCGTAGGACTGCTTCTAAACAGAATGCTTTCCAAACTTTTCCATGCAACATCAGCTGGTTTTAAATGATAATATTTTTATCTTCCACTAATACACTTAAGGCAAGACATAACAGCCTTGTTCTGTTATTTTACTGGAATTCTTATTTTGATGTCCTCACATCACTTCTTTAATCCAATTTCGGTCTGAACGGCAGTGCAGTAACTGGTTTATAGTCATGGAAGCGGCTTGTGCCAAATTAGAAAAAGCACATTGTTGTTATTTTTGCAAAGCTGAACTTGTTAGGGAAATTACAGGGGTAATGCTATGACAAAATCAACCACTGAACTGTCATTCTTCTAGGTCCAATTCTAGGACACTTTATATGGGCATACAAGGTCCAAAAACTGTTTAAAAACCTCAGTGGGAAAGAGCCAAGAGAAAATCAACATAGAGCAACAAAAATCCCTGAAGAGTGAGTTTGTATGTCCATGTGTCCTTTATAGGAAATTTCTTTTGTAAGTTTTTGAAGCTTACAACAAACAAGGGATGGAGATGTTTTAACATTGCAGGACTACAGCAGTGGCAGTTGTCCCTATTTATGAGCTTATTCTGGTTAGCCTGTAATCCTCTAGTGTATTTTTTGGAAAGTGTGAATCATCCTAATCCAAAAAGAGCCCTTGCTCTTATCACATAGTTTCTTTGGAGACTAAAAATCACATCAAAGTGCTATGTTCATAAGGAATGTTGGGTAGGATGGACATCATGAGAAGGGAATTTAGAAGATTACTGTGAGCTACTGAGCATACTGTGCATCTTGGACATACCTGTATTTTCCTTGATCTTAACTCCCAGGTGGAATGAAGATTTTCCCAAGTAGATGGGATTCCAGAAAAAACATATGGAGAAGCATGTTTGTAGAGCATGGTCTAAAACTCTGACAAAAATGATCTGTGAACAAAGAGTAATGATACCAGAATGGAAAAAATTATTTCTATTTTAGATTTTCTTTTGCCAAAACTAACAGTCCCTCATTTGAATAATGACTCATGGCACAAAAATGAATATATAGTGTTAGTTATTGCATATAAATGATTACACGCAGGTTTGTTATTCTGTTGTTTAAAGATGGAGATTGCATATCTGAAATGTATATGTAAAAATATGTAATTACACTGGACAAACACAAAATTTTAGGTTAGTTCTGGGAAAATCACATCATATAGTTTTATATGGATGTCCTCCTCACAGACTTGAGAAACTATGAGTTCCAAGACACATGAGTTAAATGTATGTGGAGCAGAAACAACGAGATAGGGACATAATGGGATTTTGAGACAAAGAAGTTTATGTTTGATATCACAGCAAAGAGCAGAGATGTGGTCAAAACAGCAGACAAGTGAAATGATGAATTAGATGTACAAGTAAAAACTGTCTCAATTAAAAACAGAAAAAGGGGTGCTGTGTTAACCAAGGCACAGCATGATTCAAGATGCTTCCAGGAGGTCATATAGGAATTCTCACTATTGTTATCCTTATCGTTATCATTATCCATATGCGAAGCTCTAGTCATGGCTGCAATTGAAGATTGTGCATGGTGACTGCCAAAAGAAAAGGATAAATGGTGATATTTTCCACAGCAACTCAAAAAAGGAACATCGTGGGGAAAATTATGTGCTCTGTTTTAACAATGACAGGTAGATATTGGAGCTGACAGCTGGACAACCCTGAGAAAATGTCAGAGACAGAGGCTAAAATTTGAGTTTACATGGAAACAACTGGAGCTGAACTGAAAAATATAGTTTTATGAGATATTCAGTTGAGATGCTACCTGAATTTGGTTTTGTGGAGGAGATTACCACAACGGAGAAGAGGAGGTGATGAAGGACAAGAGAAGACATACACATCAAAGGAAGAGGGAAAATGGGAGTAATACAAAAAAACTTAAGGAAAAACTGGGAGTAGAAGGGCAACTGAGAAAACAAGGAACCATAAAATCCAAGAAAGAAGAGGAGCTAGGAAAGGAGCACTGCTGATGTTAACAACAGCAGTTGATAGGTCAAGAAGACAGAAGAGGCACTAATGCTTCTGAGGTTTGGTTTTTTAGAGACTTTAGTCTGCAAAAATTTAAGACACTGCCATATTGGGAAGTATCTAGGACTGAAGAACTCCAGACACTGACATTGAGATGAAAGCTGGAAAAGTAAAAGATGATGGAGGTTAAAGCTGATGAGCTAAGTCGAGTTAAAGGTGTTGTTTTTAAGATGCAACAGAGTAATGGACTATGGTTACATGATAGGGTAAAGTGGGAGGGGAGTCAAGGGTTAAGTGGGAGAATATAGGACTGTTGGGAAAAATCTGATACTGTACCTGTCTGCTATTTAATGGGAAGCTATATTGCTCTGTTGGGAAATACATCATGAATAAACCATAAAAATACACTTAAAAAAAAAAAAAAGTGATTCATTCTATATAAGAAAAAGATCATCATTTTATCCAGCTGCTTACCAGTAGCATAAAGCTGGTTCCCATTATTTTTCATGTTCTCTTCTACCACTTTCCCCCTCTTCTTAAAGTGCTACCATATGTTATACACCTTATTTTCCTGAAAAACTTATTACTGGAAACCCAGTGGCATATGTGCAATGTTAAATGCTGATGCCACCCTCTACCTAACATGTAAATGTATAACTACTGACTCTGCTTTCAATGGAAGCTGCAAACTTGACTTTGGCTGCTTATCATCTCTGAAAATTGAGTCCCTCTTTCAGACGCCTGAATGTAGATTTAATTTTCTAACTGTGAACATTCTGGTAGCATTTTAAAATATGTTGAAGAGTAACTTCCAAAATAGCTTTTAAGAAATTAAAGGTTAGATGAAATTTAGATCTTTGAATTCAAGGTGACATCCCTTTCCCTGACTAAACAATGCAGGTGTCTGGGATACCTTTTCAGCAATTAAACTTTATATATACTTGGATGGGTTAGCGCATCTGCCCATACACTGAGCATCTAGATGTATATTTTCTGCCTGTGGACATTTTGGGGTTTACAAATCTGGTAAGGATCCCAGGCTAGAGTGGGTTCAGTGGTTGTGAATGCATTCTTGCAGAAGCAGGGTCAAAAAGGAAGATTGGTGGCGGTGCTGCTGCCACTCATTCTGCTACGAATAAAAACAGTAGGAAAGAGCTCTGGTCTTTGCTCCCTGAATTGTTGAGGCAGCTTACTTTAGACAGGCACTGGACAAAGCCCAGAAATGATCCAGAGCACCGGGATTCCCTATTCCCGGCAGCACAGTCTAACCACCAAGCTCCCTCTTGTTTACTTTTCTACTGGTCCCATGACTCCGTTAGTCCTGGATGCTCTTGGCCACATTTGAAAGAAACAGTTGGTGTTTTCTTTCACCATTGAAATATTTCCTAACTTTGCTACTTCACAGATGTTGACTATTTGTTGATTCGCTGAAAGCCTTTAAAACAACCTCACTTGCTTCCTCTCTTCTCTTTTCAAGGTCTAAAGTTGGGCTGCTAAATTTACACTGTATGCAGCAGGACATGTGGAGGATTAAGAGTCTAAGAACCTGCAACCCATTCCAGGGGAAGAGGAGATGTTGAGTACCTTTGGAAATCAGAAAATATCAGGAAACTCAAAATTCACATTGGAGATAGATTTAATTTATGTCATTCAACTTATTGCTTCTGATTTTGCTCCCTCCCACCCCTAACCCCCAGTCTAACCAGATATGTGGCCCAAATGTGTACAAAGCACAAGTAACTACGCAATAATTAAAAAAACATTAGGAACTCCTCTTCTGATCCTTATTGGAAATCTTCAAAATGAAAACTCAGGTGTAGCTCCCACATGTAGGCCCAGAAGCTTCAAACCTGAATCTGTTCAGCCGAGTAGGATCTGTTTAATTCTGATCTGTTTTTTACTTATCAAATGCAAGAATCATCTAGTGGGTTTGTTCATGGGCTTGTTTTATTAGCAAATAATTCTTCTCTGTCTCAGTTGTTTACATTCCTATGTGGCCTGTTTTGTCAAAAGATACGCAACATTTGCCAAACGTACTTCCTGGAATTTCATAATTGCACTCTGATTTGTTTCCTCTCACATGTCTAAGGATTTCTTTTCAATTTAAAAACCAAAAAGCAAAGAGATGAACTCAGCTTAAAAGGGCTTGTTGGCATCAGCATCTATGTATTTTGGGGGTTATCATGAAACCGAAACAACATGAGATTAGGTGGAGTCAATTACATTATTGACTGCTGTATTTAGAAAGAAGTGAAGGAAGCGTCTCTCCTCTGCATTGTGTGGACTTCACCTGTGGAATCCATTACTGCAGGAAATAGTTTCAGTCAAATATTATGGCTAAACTTTAAAAAAAAGGATACGTATAAGTATTGTCTAAGAATAACATCTGTTGTGACAAATGTTAAGAGTACTTCAATACACTGATCTCATTAAATAACACTGTAAATAACATTTCACAGCCTGGGAGGAGTATTGTTTTGCTTTGCTTGCTGGCTTTTATGACAGAAAAGCACTGGCCAGCCTCGGGGGAGGTATGCAGAATCACAGGATGGCTGAGTGGTGGAGGCCCCTTGATGATCCAGTTCAACATCCCTGCTTAGAGCAGGGCTGCCGAGAGCAGGCTGCTCCAGACTCTGTCCAGCTGGGTTTTGAGCACCTCCGAGAACGGAGACTCTACAACCGTCGCTATAAAAAAGTCATTTGTTGTGTTTAAATGGAATTTCCTGTGTTTCCATTTGTGCCCATTGCCTCTTGTCCTGTCAGTGGACTACTGAGGAGGGCCTGGCTCCAACGTCTTTAGTCGCCTATCAGGTATTGATAGGGTACTGCTGTGCAGGCCTCCTGCCACCTTTGCTTGATTTTCTGCTCACGGGAATGGAACAATCTTGAGCATAGAGGAGATGATCCTTGAAATTATCAACCGCTTTCCTGGATCCCTCTTCTGTTCAGGGCTGAATCCCATGGGACTTTTCTGAGCAGATCCCTGAACAGCCTAAACTCTGCTCTCCTGAACTCCAGGGTTGTGATCCTGCTTTTTCGCTTGTATTCTCCTCTCAGGATTCTGAATTCTGCCATCTCATGGTTACTGCAGCCAAGGCTGCCCCAACCTTGGCATTCCTGAAAAGCTCCCCTCATCATCTCCTCAGTCATTTGTGTTAGGAAGTTTTCATCAGTGCATTCCAGAAACATCTTTTATTGCTTGTGCCCAACATATTGTCTTTGCAACAGACCCCCTTGCAGGGCCTGTGAACATGAGACTTCTTCCAGTTGTCTGAAGAAGGCCTCATCTACCTCTTCTTGATCAGGTAGTAGCAGATTCCCAGAATATGTAGGAGTAGTGTCTTTGGAATGAGTTTCTAAAAGTATCATACCTGTGAGTTGTTTGGGCCATCAGCTACGTTTCCATGCCGAAATTTTGGGAAGGCAGGAAGGTAGCATGACTGGTATTCTACCATACCTCTATGGGATCCTAGTCTTTTCTCTTAGACAATCCCAGATGGAAACAACGACTCTGAAATTCCTTGAAAAGCATCAGTGGAGGACACAGAGGGAAGGCAAACATGAAAGAAAGCTATAGCCGAAGACATTATCATATTTAAAGAGGCTTAATATGAAGTGTGGATGAAGCCATAGAAAATTATTTCATTGAATTTGTGCCTAAAAAAGAGGCTTTTCAGGGCTTCCTTAGTCTGAATTGACACACCTTCTTTTAATTCTAAAAAACTGCAGAAAGCAGTTATGTTTTAAAAGCACTTTAAAATGTGGGAATTTTTAGCCATTATATCCTGTCAGAAAACTCTTGTATTGCACATTTTAATCCTTGAACATAAGGGGACTCTTTGTTACAAATGCTTGTTTCATTTCAACAGAAAGCTGTACAAAAATTTGACATGAAAATGACCCTACAAATCCTTTTATTAGTAAACCTTTTTTGTTGTTTCTACTGTGTATTTTCTGAAAGTTGCCATTTTCTGTTTCCTATACAGTCCCGTGTGCTCAAAACACAGGCTGACAATTGGTGTGATTTCTTCTCTTGTCAGGCCTAGTGGTAATCTTTACAATTATGTGCAGAAATTTGAGATTTTTTTTTTCCGCAGTTATGAAGATTTGCACTTTTTGCACTCATGAAGTATGAAGTCAGGTGTTCTTTATAAGGTGGCATTCTTCCAAAGGCAGCTTTGGGAAAGCAACGCATTCTCTGTTAACCCTCAACCTGCTTACTTGGGACCTTACTTACTTTTTCCTTACTTCAGAAAATACTTAAAGCAGAAATAAGGGTAGATTTATTATTAGCAACAATGAGCTTGAATTCTCTGAGATCATGAAACCATGGAGGAATTGTTGAACAAGAGACAGAATCCTCATCCTGACCACTTCTTCTCGGGTCTCTTTTTTTTTTTTTTTTTTTTTTTCACAACAACTATGTCCTGCCCTAAATAAGTGCTTGCATGATCCAAATGCTTTGTAAATGGTGAAATACCACAAAGCAATAAAATAATTGACTACAATCATTTTGAAAAAGAGTCTAGGTATCATATTGATGTAAACCCAGGCTGTGGTAATCCAGTAAGAATTATGTTAACAGTAATATAAAATTGCTTTTCGGACCCATTCCCAGACCAGAGGAATGCTTAGCCTGCTGATTTAGTCAGTTGTGGAGCAGCCTGGTCAAGTTTGACATATGGCAATACAGTTGGAAGAAACACCTAGGCTTGACTTATCTTTCTAATTTCTAGCACTCCGAGGGAAGGCAGAGTCAGAGCTAGTCCAGGACACCAGAACACATTCACCCAACAGGAGCACAACACTAGAGGGAATCTCTTGAGATCAGTTTAAGTGCTCAGACAGAGGTGTCCTAGACCATTTGGGACATTTTAAGTATTCTTCCCGGTCTCCACCTGCCATCCCAGAAAGTTTCCTGTAGGTCGTATGTCTCGTATGCTAGTCTCACGAGGATGTGTCAGATAGCCTAGCATGTCTACAATGGCATTTACTGCCTATGACAGGGCAACTGAGTTGCTCCCCTAATGGCATGACATCCAGCTGAAGCTGCTATCAGACAGAATTCAGTTCCTAAATTGCCTACGCCCCATTTAAAAACTACCTAGGTTTTCTGACTGTATCCTAGAGATGATTCTGTGGTCCTGGTGTCTCATATAATGAAAGAGAATGCAGACATAAGTTATTCCTGATGAACTTGAATTGATTTTCAGCTCAAAAAAATATTTATCTTGAAAGAGGAAAAGTTTTCTGCTCAATTAATTTTTGAGTGTTTGCGTGAACAGCCTTGTCTTCCTGATATTTACACTCTTCTCAACATGAGCATAAATACAGAAAGGAAGATGACTTCTTCTGACCTTGTTTTTTTAGGCTAAGCAAAACTCATCTGGATCCTTTTCATAGATGGTCTCTCCAACTTTCAGAGCATCCCAGGAGCCTTTTCTGAATCATGTCTGACCTCTACTATCTTGAGCATGGCTGCCAACAGCCGTGCAGTTTCACCAGTTCCTTGCAGATTAATGTTAACAGACTCCTAATTCACTTTAGAGTTGCATTAGCCTTTTTCATATCTTAAAATAGTATTCAGAGCCAAGCTTTTTTCTTCTGTCTTTTCTAGCACTAGAGGTACAAGCGGTGCACATTACTGACAGGGTGGGAGCTGGGTTAGTTCTCTACAAAGATTGTAGAAAGTGTATGTGGGGATGTAAAGAATCAGTACTTAGAAAGACTTTCCTAATTAATATTACACATATTACATGTGTTAAATGAAATCCTATCTGGAGGCTTAGCACAGTGAAGTCAATAATATTCAAAAGATATTTCTTTCTAGAATAATAATCTTTAGTGTGGCAATAAATGTAATTAAGTCGTTCCTCAAAGTTCCTTTTAATGACTGCTCTGTGCAACTTCAGGAAGTAGTTTCATCCATTTAATATTTCACAGTTAAATTCAAATTTAATATATTTTATTGAAATGATACAGCATTTAATTTTTTTAGGCTATCATAACAGCATTTTGGGAAACTTCTTCTACCAGGTAATAACTGTAAGTCTGTTTTTTCCTCTGTTGGTCTGCTGTCTGCTCAGAGGGTGTCTAGGAAGGTCACGCATGGCAGAAAACTCTTGACACTTCTTTATCGTCATCTGTTTCATAGAGTAAAATACCAAAAGTGCAAAGAGCTTTCAAACATCTGCCTGAAATATTCCTTTTTAAATGAAGAATGAAAAAAACTTGAGACAGCAACAACATGGTTTTCTGGATTGTCTTATGACACCTCTAACTATAAGCAGGCTCTGCCAGTACGTCACATGTGTGGTTCATCTACCAAGGAAGATGAATTGGAAGGGCAACAGTGACAGCATTTGTATATTTAGATCTTACATGGCTCAGGAAGAGTGTGTACTCAATGGTTGGCCATAACGCTCAATATTAGTCCTGTAGTCAACCACAGCTCTGGACTTTGCAATGAATTTTTGACAAAAAATTGGCTCCTGTTTGTACTGTCCTTCAAGTGGCTTTTTGGAATGGAAATCAACATTGTTTACTCAGAAGCAGCTCTCTAGCTTGACAGGGAAGCCTCAGATATTTTTACAACTGTTAAACTTGTATTTGTAAACAAATACTGATGTTCCGTCATGCAGATACGCTGAGCTGCTGAAACGCCAGTGTAACTTGTTGTACAGAACGCTCACAGCTATTCCGGCACTTACCCATGGGATTTATAGGCATTGCTTTCTGACATACGAGCTTCGGAGTGGATAAAACCACTGCAAATTGTCCTGTTCTGTAATCTTGCTAAGACACAAACAGAGAGAGTTTATTGACCTTTAAATGTATAACAGATTAAAAAATCTGGCAGTGACCATAAAACTGATAAAGTATCATAAAATGTCATCTTGTACCATAAAAAATGTGTCAGAGAGCAAATAAAAGCCTACTTAAAGTTGTGTACTTATTCACCCATAAGAGATTTTCATGAACTTGTAATTTTTATGTATATGTCTTTAGGTGAACTTGATAGGACAAGGGAATAAATTTAACCAAAATGCAGGTTGAGAGATAAACTAATGAATGTATTCCTGCCATTTTTTTCAAGCAGATGCTATGTTCTCTCCTCTTTCTAATATTTCCTTGTTTTATATATGAACTGTGTGCTTGCACCTGGGGAAGTCAGTCTTACCAAAATCATCTCAGGAGACCCCAACAGCTTTGAATGGAGTGTTGCACTGGTAGTGTTTATCTGGTCTAAGAAGGATGTTTGGATATTTGAAACTTTGCTGACAAAAGCACGAGGGTTCTGTACGTTTCATGCCATCTTGCCCGTGGGAAATACACAACATCTTACAAAGTTTATCCTGGTAGGGCTTAACTTCACTTGATGTAACAGAGGTATTTCTGAGAAACAGTCCTTTTTTCATTTTTTAGTAGATTCATCTTACTTGCAACTATTCCTCTTATTTTTTTGTGTCATTCTTCGGCCTTGTTAGCCATTATACCTTTTTTGTTATCTATAAATCTTGCTACTGAGAAGCAATGAAGAATCCTCCTGAGATTACTAACTCCGTGTAATAACACCGGTTCCTGGAGAAAGATATGCTAGAATTTGCTAGATATTAGGAATCAGTTCTTTAGTGGTACTGGACTCTTTATGAGATTTGAAAATTTTGGTGACTAAGGGAATATATTTAGTTCTCAGCACATGATATCCAGAGAGATGCAACTTCTGTGAAGACTATCTTCCCAGACTGCCTTCACACACAGATATCAAGCATTCAAGCTGCTGCCTGAATACTGCCCAACTTAACAAAGCGTGTCTATCTCACCTACAAAGACTTTGCAGACTCTGCATTTTCATGTCCTTTTAAAATTTTCCTAGACCCCATACCTACAATGTATATGTAAATTAAACCTTTAAAAATGCAGTAGTCTTCATCAGCCTGGAATAGTGATTTGATAAGCTCAGTCCCATATCAGCTACCTAGCCATACAATGATGCTACAAATGTCACAGCTTTGTCCCGTGAAACCAGTTTCAGCATGGGATGTAAAGAATGTAGAAGGAAAAGCTGTGAGTATAGTGGTTCGCAAATGCTCTAGGGAAGAAAAAAGCACACAGGAAAAAGGGAGGGAAAAAAGAGAAAAGAACAGAAAAAGGGTGAGAGGAGAGGGAGACAGAGGCCCGCTCCAAGCAAACTGCTTGTACTCAAATGTACCCCATCCCCCATTGTCGAGTGATGACTAGGAAACTCTGCTATTGCACAAATCATAAATAACTGCCACTTAAGCCATACAAAGTCCACATTTACCGCATCCAAACATCTCAGTTGGACATCTGTGGGACATTTCCTGTAAGCCAAGGCAAGCCTATAGATCAGAATTTATATTCCAGCTCATGGAATGCAGTTCTTTCCCTGACTCATTTTGATATACCCATGTGGTAAGAAACGTGAAAGGATGGTTTTGGTTTGGTTAGAAATCTATGGCTTGTCTTTCTGACAGTCCTTGGTAAATGTGAAAATTTTCATCTGCTCCAAATCCAGGCTCTAATGAACTTAACTTTGCTTCAAATATAGGAAGATAGTAAGTCCAAATAGTACATTTGCCCACAGCAAGAGCTAGTTTGCATTATGCGTTTTCACTTGTTCAAATTAGTTTAAATCACTTCCCACATGATCAGAATAAGTAGCCAGGGATATACCTGACTCTTTCAGCTTTATTGGTGGAACACAGAATCACTGTATAACTATGAGGAGTTACTCATACTCATAGTGACTGGAGTAATTCTGGGAACGTTCTTCAACTTTCCCATTATGTCCTTAGCATTTCCCTATGGTATATAACTTTAGCAGGTATAGATTGAAGACTCTTGATGAATTGATGGAGGCAGCAGAAATTACAATTTCCTAAAGATAAAAGAGAATTAATATCAAAGGAATTTTAAGAGATATACCTATTTTAGCACCAGATATGCAAGGCTATACAGCAGAGCTCACTGAAGAGAAAGTGACCTCTATCAGTCTAGATTAAATTGACAAGAAGATACTCTAGACAAATAACTGCTAGGCTAAATTGTACAATTGCCGGGACTCATCTTGAAATTTTCCTTTGCAATTTCTGTCTTCTTTCAATTGCCTGAAATGAATTTTACTCAGGGGGCAATAATTAGAAATTGTTCTCCCATTCTGCGCTAATATTTTATCAATAAAAAGAGATGGCCAGACTCTTTTTCTTTCGTTCTTCCCTTTCCCCAGACATCAGAGTAAAGCAAAGGAAGACAAAGTAAAACAAGAAAAAGTGAAGCAAAAGAAACTTTTAAATGAAATACTTACACTTTTCGTACAAAACTGATTTTTCCCTTTGGAATGAGTATTTTTCTTCCCAATTTTCTATTGAAGTCATAGTTTTTAAAGTCAACCAGTGCAGGTGATAAAGCTATCTCACCCAAAGACTGAATATACAAACATTCAATCTAATGAAGAAAAGATAAAGCTATCAGCATCCTTAAATGACAGCATCAAGATGAAGAAGCATTCATTGTGTAAAAGCTGTTATGTTCAGTACTCATGAAAAGGTGTGTAAATGAAGCATAACAGTTGCAGTCTGAGTTACAGGGATCCCAGATGCTACAAATACATCTATTATTATCAAAAATAGTATTGTATGCTATTATTCCCCATTTCTAAAATTGCTTGGCTGACAGATTTTCAGCTTTTCAGGACTCAGCTGTGCTGAACATGACATAATGATTCTGCATTTTATTCCGTGTGAAGATCCTCCTGATATTAATACGCTCCCCCCAGTTGAAGAAATGCCTTCTTACACAAGTAAACTTGTAACACTGGGTTTGTGCTTAGAAAACCAATGTCTTTCCAGGTTTTGGAAGTTAAGCCACACTGGTGTGTGACCACCACAATTTTACTCTGAAGTCTGTATTCCATATTTAATTGTTTGAGATACTAAGTACAAAATACTAGCTGCTCTCTCCCTTTATCAGACCATTTTTCTTAATATTTAATTCTTCTGTTTTAGATTTATCACGTCAGCTATTGCACTGCTAGAGATATATGATGCCAGCACCATATTGGTTTTCAGGCTTCTGAGGGGAGTCCAGCCGTAACTCTCAGGCTTTTCTGCAAAGGTGCATTTATAATTCTGGAAAGCTTTGAAGGCTTAGCCTCTAGGCTTAATATCCCCTTAGGAAATGGAAATTCTTCTCCCATATGGAAATAATTTCAGCTTGCCCACCTCCTCCTTCACCGCACTGGCTTAATCCACTCAGCTACAGAAAGCTGCCAAGTCCAGTTACGAATCTTAGTCTCTACATGTGTTTTTTGCCAAAGATCAGCAGACAAACCACACAGTGGGCCATGAATATTTGCTAAGATGTGTCAGAGTGCATCAGCTAACACGGGGCATATTCCATCCCACACATACTTCAAGTCCCAATATCTTTTGCAAAATGCTGAATTAATATTATTATTACCTGCCGACTTGTCCATTGACACAGCTAGTCACAAGAAAAAGGACTGAATTTCAAAAGAAAAATTAAATATTCACTGTCTTCCACTTTTTTCTAATCTCTTGCTCTACCATAAGACACCAGGCTCCTGCCTGAATTTTGCCTCACTGTAAGTGGAGAGACAGAGTGTAGTAGGAGATGTAGGTATGGTCAGCACTGTGCCTACAGGGCCATACTAAGCCCAGAGAGAGGAGATGATGAAAAAATGTGAAGTCATGGAAGAGAGATTACCATATTTGGAAACCAACTTTTGCTTCTAGCTTGAAGGATGTGTTTGGGCAGGTTTTAAAGTCTTTGTAGGAATGGCTAGTTTTATGAACATCAGGGCCCAAGTGTTATTTAAAGGGGATGAGGATACAGGGATGACTAGGCTATCAGTAAGATTAGGATAACCCAAAGAGACAGAGAAACCCCAACAGCAGGCAAAGAGACAGAAACAGAAGAAAGAGGAAATGGATACTGAAATTATCTTGATGCAACAGAAAGGTTGGGAAAGAATAATTAAAGATGAAAGGAAAATGAAGGCAAAACTATTCAGTAGCAAAGACCGGAGTGATGTCTTGACCCAGCAGCCGTTGATGAGACTTTTGCTTTTGCATTCAATAGGGACCTAATTTTACCTCCCATCTCAGAGGTGAGAAAAATCTTGACTTCGGGCTGAGAAGAAGCCAATGAAGAGATTTAAACAGGAGCTTGGTAAGACTGGAGTAGCACACAAAAGGTTGAGACTTAGTAAGTGTCCTATGAATCACAATAGACTTGTTGACAGTGACTGGCTTCTTACGTAGTTGCTAAAAGAAATGCATCTTTGTGCACAAGATAAAGGAAGCCACGGATACGGAGTGATTTTGGAAAACATGAATGGTTTTTCGGGCAACAGGGAGGTTGTAGAAGTAATGAAACAAAATCCACGGGAGGCTGCTAGAGAAGAGGTTGCTGCAGCAAAAAGGAAGAGATAATAAGAGCCAGAATGAGCTCAAGCAGAGAGGAGGAATACACAGACATGGACAAGCACAAAGCGGAAAGACACGCTGGGGAGAGGAAACAGGGAGAGAACATAAAAATGTCACCAAAACTGTAAACTGACCAGGACTAGGGGAGGAGGTTGGCACTCATTGCCAAGAAACAGAGGGAGAGTGTTTGTGAAGGAGTTTGGTTTTCACAGCACCGTATTTCAGACAGAGTTAGGCTGGTCAGAGGATGTAAACAGAGAAATATGCAGATGTTCGTCTGAAGGGAGAACCACATACAGGACAGATACTTAAAAACATGTGGTGAGTTGATCTGGATAAAGAAAGTGCAGTGGAAGAAGGGAAAAAAGACTAGAAACAAAGTTTTGCAAAGCTGAAGAACATGGAGGTGTTTCAGTGCATTTAGCAGGAACAGGTCAAAGCCTGCTGGAATGTGTGAAACCTACCAAAAGGAGATGATATACTTTTTGTTGGATACAATGCTGCCACAGCTGGTTCATTATTAATACAAGATGTAGGTAGCTCATCCTTGTGATATGCTTTGTGGTTGGTTTTTTTTGCTACAGAGCACTGATGTAACTACAGTCCAGGTGGAAAGGAGAGAAAAAGACACGTTGAAGGAGAATGCACCAAATAAATTAAAAGTAGAAGACGTATATGTTAGGTTATGTTACTGAAGGCTAGTCATATTAAACTAAGGCCTGTCGAAGATAAGAGAAACAATGATGGTTGGAGAAACCCCCCGTAACCTATTAAATTCAAACAGGGTGCCCTGACCTGGCCACTCCCAGGGTTATTGAAAAAAGATCAGACCATGGTGTCTGGAAAGAAACCAAGAGGAACCAAGAAAAACACTGCAAACTGGCGAGGGTTACTGCCTCCAGGGGCACATGGGTTCTTGTGGGGTATAGGGGGCAAGAATTGTGGTACTGGGTAAAACTAGTAGACCTTTTAATAGGAAGGTGCAAAACTTACTAAGGGATGTTTAGGGGAAGGACCAAAGGAAAAGGGAGGGGTGAGAGTGGATCTAGGAGGAACAAGCATCTCTCCTATCTTTTTATTTAAATCCTGTTTCTAAGTGGATTCTCCATGGCTGTGCTTTCTAGTCTGAGAAATATTGTGTTGTACAACCACTAACGAAAGTAAAGTTGGACTGGGTGGTGGGTCGGACAAGAGGTCTGAGTGCCAGGAACTGGAGAGAGAAGGGGACCATTGGTCTGAGGCGGCCGTAGATTTGGGGGTCAGCAATGGGAGAGGCTGTGCGTCTCAGGCCAAGTACTACAGTCCCATATTGCATTTGCGCATGCTTAACTGCTAATGAAGTGCAAGACAGAATGGCCGACGATCAGGGTGGGAGACCTGACCACCAGCCATGGAATAGGACCATCCACCAAGAGCAGCAGAGGGAGACTAGGAACAGCTCCTGGATCCCGAGAGCCTTGGGCCAGCTTCTGGTGTGACACACACCCTCTGTGTGTAGGACCCACCGGTGGGCCTCCGGCCTGAGCAGCTGAAGAGGTGGAGTGGGCTGGAGCCCTCTGCATGGCTCATGTTTATGAGAGGGCTGTTGGGGTTTCTGTGGGTGCTGGCAAAGGCACCACACTCCGTGTTGGTCTGCGTCTCCGCGCGTGTGTGCATGCGCACGTGTGTGTGTGTGTGTGTACACACAGGTTGTGGGCCCATCAGGAGCATAGGCTCAGCCGTCACCCAGTCTGCACCTGGGGACACAGGACTTGTGTTCCTGGGGCTGGGACAGGAAGGATCCACCTGGGCTCTATAGGCCACTGGATTCAGCTGCTTCTGTCTTTTACATATGTGTATACACACACACGTATGTATTTATTTATGTGCACACAAATATTTCTTCTATTTACTTTTATAATTACATTTATATTTCTATATTCTCTTCATCTGGATCCTGAATGCTCATTTGAAAGTTATTTTGCTTTTTTCAATTTAAAAATGGTGTCTTGACGTCATTCTTGGAGACTCTCTAATTGTAAATATCCAACTTTGTATAGACAAGGAAATGTTAGCAGGGGACTGGTTTGTTTTCCTGGCGTATCTCCAAACATCAGTGATTTAGAGACAGTGCTAGAAGAGCTGGCCTGAATAGAGGCTGATGGGATACAATAGAGTTCTGAACTTCTTTTCATTTTAATAAAATGATGTTTTCAACATCTGGAACAATTCTAAACTCTCAGTCACAATATAATAATGCACAAAACATTTAAACGTCATAAAATTGCCCCTTAACACTTTGATTAATTGATGGTTGTCTTGAATCCGCTTGCACCAGAGTAAGTATAAATGGATTTAAGTGTTAAGAAAGCCACTGGTTTAGTTTAATAGTTGTGTTTCTTCAGCTGTGTGTCCCAATGGAATTCTTATACTTAAAGGGACTGCTAAATATCACTTCGTGTGGTATTGGAGAACGACACTTGAAGTGTTTTTTATGTGTCAGGGCTTGGAATGGATTAATACTGGTACGGTTGTAGCTCCAAGGATGTGTCAGAATAAGCTAATATTGCACCCTGCTAATTTACTAGAAGTGAGTGAACTAAATCCTGTCAAAATTAACAGGGTTTTCTTTTATGTAAATTGTAATAGATTCTGGATTTATCCCCCCTGTTTTATATTTGTCGTAAAGAAATGCCACCCACGTCTGCATAGAGTCTACACATTTTTAAGTCTCCTTGAATTCTTAAAAATCTCCTTGGAAGATTGTGTAGAAAGTGCTTGAATTGAATAACAATGAAAGTCGAAGGACGTATTAAGACAACAGCCTTGCTCCCTGACCGACAAGCCCAGTGTATTGCATATCCCTTACAGCAGGATAGCACAACTGTCCATAGTAGTAAAATTCCGTATTCCTGCATTACTCAGGTATATGTGCATGCTTGCACAACATTTTAGGGTAAGGATTTCTGTTACCCCTCCTAATCTTTTTAAATAATTGTAGTAATGATAGCTATAACTAAGGTAGGCTGGTCTATTCTAACGCCTGATTTTATTTGCTTACAATGTCACCGTAATCATGGAAGCTGGAATTTTCCATGCTTGCTCTTCATTTCAGGCTGAATTTCTTTGGAAACTTAGGAAACCCGTTTCTGCCAACTCTGTGAAGCTGCTTAAGGAAGCACAGCAGATAGTTTTAATCACGTTAAAAATAATTTCTGACCTTTTCTAGGAGAAGCTTTTGTGGTTGTTGGATTCTGCAGTAGAAATTGAAGTTTGTACGATTTTTCTGTCCTAAACTCAGAATTCGCCCATTGGTTGTTAATAAATCTGTGTACATCGAAGGGTTTGTAACTGAGTGAAATCTTCGAACACTTAATTAAGAATATCAGGAAGCATGAGTCAGATATTTTCTAGAGGATATAATTAAGCAAATGCCCAAAAGCACTTCTGGAAGACTCAGAAATAGGATGAGCCAAATTCTTTGTCAACATGGACAGACAGTTCATGTGTTCAATGGGAGAAAATAATAACTTTGCTGTTCAAGAAGAGTTACCTTGGTATGTTAAGTTACCTTATAAGTTACCTTATAAGTTACCTTACAAGTTACCTTACTGATATCAGGAAGGTTCAAGCTGTCTTTTATATGTACACATATGAAATGTGACCTTGTTAGGAAAAAATGTCTTAGATTTGCAGTAATCTTTGGTAATATCTGTATATAAAAAAATAATAAAAAATAATGGAGCTTCATAACAATGATGAGCTCTTCCAGCCTTGGAAAACAAAAATCTAGAAACTCCTTCAGAGAAGTAAAGAAGATGTACTATTGTAAAAACATTGAATGTACTATTACAACTCTAAATTCTAAACAAAAAATTATTATATGAGACCTATGCAGATCATTTCAAAATTCTTCACAAACTTCCCAGAGATCTTTTTAACTTAAAATGTGTGTTTTCGTACTTTAACCAAGGCAGGTTTATAGAATATTTAATCTTAAATCAATTTAGCCTGAAGGAGAATGTTGACATTATTAGCATGTACTCATCAGTGTATATCTTGATGGTGGAATCTATATGCAATCTATATTTGCTATAAGCAAAAGCTGGTGGTAAGAAGTCTTGTGGAATATTTGCTGATCTTCATCTGCGATGTAGGTATAGCATAAGTGATTTCATGACCCATAGAACAGCTAGATGATAGGGAAAGACACTCACCCAGCATCCATTAGTCACGATCCATACGCCAGTGAAGCAACAGGAATCTGAGGGATGCCTCTGGTGGAACTACATAGGAAATGCAGCGGATTGATTGCTATGAGCAAGTTCAGTTTTCAAATTGGTGTGGAAATTGCAGCAAGATTGATTGGAGAAGTATGTTTATATCCTGAAGAATGGCTGAGAAAGTCTTTCCTTATTTAACTTGCTTTCCTCCGTTTCACATTCCAGCTTTTTCTGGAATGTTGGTACCAGTAAAATTAATGCATCCACATAATTTGTTGTGTCAGGAACTGATCCAGCTTATAATTAACCTGTCAGAATAACAGTTAGTTCTCTGATCCAGCTCATCAGGCAGCCACTGAAAAGTAGGATCAGCGTAAGAAAAGTAGCAAGAATGAGACCACCCCCTTTTGGCAGTAGCCACCACTTCTGTCAGTGTAGAGTGATCACAGACCTATAACCAGAGCGAGCCAAGGAATTTATTTCACCCAGTCTGTCAATGGCAGAATGACAGATTCATGCAACCAGTTACAGTAACTCCTATGCATTGCTGCACAAGTCCCTTAGACTATTTGGTGTTGCTCTGAAAGACCCCTCTTCAAATCAAATGTTTATAGATAGTAACATTTAAATTCTATTCTAGCTTTCACAGTGATAAACAAAAGTTTGAGAAGGCAACCCACATGCATTTTAAATGTAAAGGAACACGCAGATTAGTTTTAAGCTAAGGTCATGATGTTGATTTTTAAGACCACCTAGTGATTGCTGAATGCTTGAAATAGGCATTACTGTTAAGAACACGGGGAGCTGTGGAGTCGTTGAGGGCACAACAGGAAGAAAACTGTTTTTTGCAAGGCTGAACAGGGCCTTGTTTGATCTGTAGGACCGCTGGTACTGCTGTTGATGCATAAGAAGGAATGAACTTAGATGTGAGAGTCAGGTCCAGCCTGTGATGGGAAAGCCGCTAGTTAGAAAAACAAAACCATATTTTTGCTTGCGTACAAAGTACATTTCCTCTGGAAATCTTTGAGAGACAGTAAATGCGGGGCACTTGCAGTGCCATTTATTGTCTGAGCTTACAAGAACTTGCAGTCTGGCCATCTCTGTTTGGATGTTTGGACCTAACAGAGTAACTTTTGAATGCCACATCCAGTTTCTTCCAGTGCATCTTCTGGGCATCAGCGGGCAGAACCCTAGGGGTCTGGGTGGAAATCAGAAAGCTAAAGGATGAAAAGGGGGGACACACAGAATCCCTGGCGTCTGGTTAGTCGACAGAGCATCTCTTTAATTGTCTATTAAGCAAAGACACTCTCAGAAAACTATTAACACATTCCAACAGAACAATGTCCCTCGTTTTAGCTATTCTCTTTGGCTTTTACAGTATATTGTTGAAGAGAAAGACAAATCAGGGAAAATACAATTATGAATGGTAGATGGAGTAGGTATCTATGGGAGGGCTGAGAAGAGGGGATGTGGGGGAACTCTAAGTGGGGTGTAGGCCCTGGAAGAAGGTCCAGAGAAGAGGGGAGCGAGTGGAAGGGTTTGGTATTGGGCCGGGAGGGAATGGGAAGCTGGGAGGAGAGGGGAGAATGGGCACTGGGGAAAGTGAGACTGGGGAATTTAACGCTGTGGTCCTGGTCATGGGTGTAGCTGCAGACTGGGGAAGGAAGACAATCCTTGGCCTAGTGGAAGGAATGCACAGAAACAGGTTAACATGGTGCCACAGCATAATATCAGATACACCAAGCAATGGAAAGAATGCCTGAAAAAGAGTGAATACTGGTAAATAAATCTTGGGGGAATAAGAACAATAAGATGGAGATGTGCCAATAATACCATTGGATGGTAGTAACAGCACTTTTACAACAGCAGGAATTTCCTACAAGGAGAAAATATGTGTATTTCTGCATATTTCATACCACCCCATTATTTGACTGTTAAAGGTCTGATCTGAAATCCATTTGGTATTTGGCTGATATAAGTGCAGATCGGATAAAGCCTTCAAAGATTAAGAAATTGATCTAGTAAGTTCATTATTGTTGATAGCAAAGAAGGTAAGAAAACATATACATCAAATTTCAGCATTAGAATAGTCTCTGTTTTAACACATAAATCACTGCTTGACTTTATTGCATTTCTGTTCTGGAAAACTTATTAGTACCAGAGATCTAAACTACAGAGAAAAAGAGAACCGCAAGAAAACATCCAGAATATATAAATGCCACTTCCAATAATATAGAACTAAACAATTTCCTTTAAAGATCCCGGTTTGTCAAACACTGAAATGAATTATGTCCTATTGCATTAAGAGCTAAAAGCAGCAACTGGCACACTCTATCCTTCACTTCCACATTCATTCAGATGTAAATCTGAATTGAAGTGATAGCAACAGAATTTTGCATGCAAATAATTTGGGAAGAAGTCTTCACAGTTTCTCACGCAATCTGGCTGGATGCGTTCTCATGCAATTCACGCTGAATGGACAAAAAGTCACTCAAGGCCTGTGGCAGGGTTCCTAGTACTTCCAGCCAGTGTTGGAATTGCGTCAGAAATTCTGGTTTTCATTTAAAAAAAGAGTAAGCTTCAAGCGCCCGTGTCTGGGAAGAATAGTTTGAGTACCTGTTTTAGATGCAATCAGCACCTAATTGCAGGCAACTTTGTTCCTTCATAGAAGCGGAGCACTAACTTCAAGGTCCCCACACTTTGGGGGGCTGAAGGAATGCAAGGCTCTGCAAACTCTGGTCCCCTGTAAAGCTGTTTTACATAAGGAAATGAACAGCAAGCCAAGCTCCAGTGACCCTACTGGCCTCCCTCACAGGAACAGAAAGTCCTTGACAACATACTCGTTGGTTATATGATGGTGGTGCAGTCTCTTGGGACCTAAGGAATCTTGGAGAAGATAGGCTGGATAACAGACAGGGTCAGAATTCATCTCCCTAATTCATCTTCCAAAACAAACCACAGTATCATGACACTTTCATGGAGAAACCTTGACCAGAACTACAATAACTTGGTAGTAGAAGAAGGACTAGATACACCCTGGTCTGCAAGCTAAGAAGAGGAGAAAGCTCAGATTGTTGCCTCTATCTCTCTGGGATGAATGAGAAACTCTGGCACCTGGCAATGCCCAACATCATGCATGGGGTCCCTAGAGCCTTAAATATGTGACCGCGCAGTTCCTTTGATAGAAGTATACATTAAGAAGTATACATCCAGAGGTGCTGGATGAGATGCTGTAATAGATCCCATTCTTCTTCCTGGTCTCTTCTATTCCCTACTTTATTTCAGGTGAGCTCTCGGATGAGCACGCAGCTAGATGACTGTCTTCCTTTGTGCGTGAAATGTCTGTGGTGTATGTTGCTTGTTTTCTCCATGTGTCCTCAGTGAGTATGCAGGGTGCTGCAGTTAGATTTGCATTCTTAAGTGCAGTTTAATTTTTCGAGTTAGGGTGCATATCTGTTCACTGGTTATTTAAGTCAAGGTGAAAGAACCATATAGTTATATATGCCATTATCTGGGATGAGAGGGTGTACGGCTTGTGAAGCGTTCAGCCCCTGAGGGAGGTACTACAGCCCAATCTCCAGGAGTGTTCTGTGTCTTGCCTAGGCAGGCTTTACTGTTGTACTGTTCTACTTTTACCAAGGAGCAGAAATGTCAACCCAATTCATATTGTGTTATATTTTTCAACAAAAGCTATATGAATTAGGAATCAGAAATTTCTTATTGCTATAACATACCAACATTTTCAAAGCATTGAAATGCCTGTGAAAATGCAAAAAGAACAGCGTTATGCTAGGACCAGAAAAGTAAACCACATGTCTATCCTCTCTATTACAATTGTCCTCATGAAAAGAAAGAGAAAACTTAAAGAGGCATTTTAGACAAAGAAAAACATTGAATAGAAACAATGCATGGAAAAATAATATGTAAGACTGCATGTAGTTCTTTCAAGAGACACGAAGGTCAGAGTTTGACTGATACTGGTAACAGTCCAAATTCAGATTAGATAATCGCCAAAAGAGTTTCAGAAAAATCAAAATACTCAAAAACCAGTATTATGTCACAGTTTTGCCATAAAATATACTATAAATATGCTGGTATTTTGTATTCTGCTTGGACTCTGGGGAGACAAGACATGTCATTGTTGCACCACTTCTCATGGGGAGCTAATGGCTTCTAACGCATTTTAGCATAAGTAATCCGTAGATACAGTACTTGTTTGTAAGAAAGCTTTTTCTCAATATTTCTCTAGGTGTTGACATTACAAAATTCAGCCAAAAGGTAATGTTTCATTAGGCTTCCTCAATTACCAAGCAAATTATTACAGTAAGTAAGAAATGGTAAGTAAATAAGCAGACAAAAGGCCTGGTGATTCTAAATAAATCGCTGCTCATCCAAAGATAACTTAAATTGTCCCAATAACATTTTTTTTATTTGTTTCTTGTTGTAAGCAAAATAGGAAATTAAAACATCCCTGGCGGAAATATGTTTGGCCACACAGTCCAGTCTAAATAATGCTTTTCTTATTTCCTTGCCTTTTTAAAGTAAACGCTCCTCAACAAAAAAAGCTTATCTTTCATTGTCTGGAATTATATTGCATTAGTCATTCTGCTGCACACAAAAGCAGCAAACATTCAATGTGCGTGCCACAGTGCAAGGAGACATAAGGCATTTATTATAAATGAATTCCAAATAATTAGTGTAAGAGATCATGAAATGTACATAGGAAAAAAGATTGCCTGAGATGTATTGCAAACAGGAGTGGGACCAGGACATTAATAGGCAACCTGCACTACTGCTGTTCCCTCAGGGGTCTTCTGCAGGTGGTTCATATTTCTGGAGTAGAAATGTGTGCTATATGAAATGGAAAATTTATTTAAGAAATTTTCCACTGCACCATTTGAGTTTTGATTTTTCTTACTTCTGTTGTCCTTGAAAGTTGGACGATTGGTTTATTCTTGTTACCTCATTTTGGAAAAGCTCTGCCTTTTAAAGCTCCACTTTCACTTTAGAGAATTGTCATTTCCTCGCTGGGTCACAGCAACACCCAAACTACAGAAAATGTAAAGATAATGACAACTTGGGCAAGAGTTAATGGGATAATCAAAAGGAATCAAGAATTGAATGTAGGGAGGCCTAAGCTTTCTAAATGAGCTGGGGCACTGCAAAGAAAACTTTAGAATATCCGTTTAGGACTCCACTATATCATATCCCAGAACACAGTTTCTACTATCAGAGTTTTCTGCATGATACAAAGTTCATTGCTTCTAAAGAATTTGTACTATTTATGCTCTATATGAATTTATGCTTATAGCAAACTGCTTTATCATGTAAAGCCTTAGGAAAGAGCTACCTATGAGACAAATGAAAGAGAACCCCAAATACCCTTTGAGATTTTTTTTTTTTGAAGAACAGTACATTACAAAACACTTGTTGCTGGACAGAAAGCTGTTCCAAATTTCTGGCAAAACTCAAGCCCCTTTACTGCTGTGATGCCAATCCTGCCTGTGAAGAACACCTTTTTGCAGATTAGTACTGCACAGTTGCTGGTCCTTGAAGTCAGGCTTGGGCATGCTAACATTATTATTCATCCCATGTGGTGCTAATAGAAAAAGAAATAAAGGTGAAATGTTTATGAGGGTGAATTTTCAAATTGGCCAGTAAATGAATTTAGCACACAAAAAGTTGATAACATTTACTGGGCCACAAAAAGGCAAAGTAAAGCTATGAAGCACTAACAGACCATCCTTAAAACTTTCCAGTCCTCTTAATAGCTGAAACAAAACTACCATCATTAAATGAGCAGTGAAATGTGAGCAGTAAGATAAGCTCTTAAAAGAAAACATTTAATGGTGCCATACCTCTATACTTTCACAGGAAAACACTTCAGAGAAAGAGTCATTTAGCAACTTGAATCTTAGCGCTTTTTGTTCAAAACTCATTAAAACCCTTTTGAAAATGCGTGGATATTTCTTTTCAACTAATGGCCATTCTACACAGTCCTTCAAGAGAAGAAGAGACTTCTTCATGTCTTTAATCTAGCAAGGTTCTTGTTACGTTCATAGGCCCATAAATCACTAGGTCAAAGTTTCCCACTGGCCTTTTATCATGGCCCTGATTCAAAGCCGCTGAACTCAATGCAAAACCTCCTGTTGACTTCATAGGCTTTGGATCAAGGCCCAAGTGGCTACTGAGTGGAGCGTATGAGAGACTTTCTAACCTGAAAGAATGACCTCATTTATAAACAAGCTCCCTTTGGGGAAATCTCACATATTTTCAGTGACCAGTCAGAGGCTTTGGTGGGTACAGTTTGTAGGTGACTAATTAGTACCACATAGCAAGGCTGAGATTTCTCTAACAAAAATATGTATGTCTGTGTACTGTGCAGGGAACATGGAGCAACTGGGAAGCATCAAACCTCCTGTTCATGTATGCAAAGAGAGTCAGGTACATCTATGCAAAGAGACCCAAGTATGAAGCATGTTATGCAATTTGTCTATGGAAGAAATACTTACCTGATATGCTGAGGAGTGGTTAAACCTACTCATGGATGCAGCAACTCTAGTGCATTGAAAAACAAAGGTAGAAAAATCTAACAAGTTAACTCCAAACTGCAAGCAGAGCGGAGGACATCATTCTAACAGTATTGTGATTTTCTGCATGCTGCTGCTGCTGATAGCCTTGATATTCTGTACGTCTGGATGTTGTCATGGTTTAATGCCAGCCGGGAGCTAGAACAACTCCGCTGCTCACTCACCCCTGCATTTGTGATGAGGGAGAGAATTGGAAGAGTAAAAGTGAGAAAAAAGCTCATGGGTTGAGATAAAGACAGTTAAATAGATAGAGCAAAAGCTGCATACACAGGCAAAGCAGAACAAAGAATTCATTCACCACTTCCCATGGGCCGGCAAGTGTTCAGCCATCCTCAGGAAAGCCGGGCTCCGTCACGCATATACAGACACACCTTTTAAAGTTTATTTATCCTTATGAACAATCAAGCTTAAGATTAGAAAACAGCGGTGAACACTACTTACCCGCACCACTAAGATTTATAATAAATATAAAAATAATAATATAAAAATGATTTATATTATAGTTACTTTTGAGAAAATGAAAAAAACAACAGACAGGCCTTGAAACATAGAAAGGAATTCTGTGTGTCTCTGTTCATGTCTTCTGGAATATTATATGAAGCATAGTCCACAGGAAAGTACAGAAGCTGGATGCCAGTTTCTTGTGAATTTTATCTGCATCTGATTTGTAAAAGCTCAAGATCTGCTACTAAAGAAAAAGTATTCCCATTTAATAGCTAACCCAGATGTCAGTGGTTAGATATGTACCACAGTTGCATCTTTTAGAGATGTTTTCAGCTTGGGAGACAATGGTGCACACATTTAGAGATTCTTTGCTGGAATAAATCCTTTTCTCAATGGTCCTAGTGAAGTCCATTCCTATTTTTAAAACTTCTGAAACTAACCTTTTTATGTAATTCCAAGACGCAGTCATCTAGGAAATTAATGCTCTGATGATGTGATAAACTCCTCTGAGCTGCGGCAGTTCCATTCGATTTACTTTAGCTGAGACAATAAAGAGTTTTAAATTAAATCAATAAAGGTCATTTTATTTAGACAAGGATGATTCTTCACAAAGCAATTTCTCTTTAGCACAGAAAAGCAGAGAATTATTGTTCGCAAGACAATAATTTTTCCTTTTGTTCCAAGTTAAGCGATCAACCAACAGCCTTCCCTCCTCTCTGTTTTGCTGGACTTAATATTGATTGACTGAAGGTGAGTTCAAGCACTTAAAGAGAAGTCAGTTAGAAAAGCAACATGTTGCTTCTCATCATCTGGGTGGAGAAGATGGGTGTTCTGTCATCCTTCAACACAAACAGTTATGACTTGACTGAGCAATATGTTATACAAAGTGAAAGAACCTCTTAGGGGAGACAGAAATATGCCATAAGTTATTGTTAAAGAAGAAGAAAAAAAAAGCTATGGCAGATGTGACAATATGTTTTGGCCTGTTTTTTCACTTCTTTGAGGTTGCTTTTAGAACTTGACAGTGAGGCACTCTCCAGAGCTGCTTTCATGCTGTGAGAAGGGTGGGAAGAGAAAGAAACGGAGAAGCAAGCTGTGGGAGTGCAGTTTTACTTTTGAGTACATGGAAGAGCAGTATTTCTGAATATCAGCACTTACACATAAGGATTACAGTTCCACAGTGTATAAATGGGGAAATTTTGGATGGAAGTCCCCATATTGTCATATGTTCTCCTCAGGGCAAGAATGTTTTCGCTCTTATATTTTGACAGCCAAAACAGATTTGCTGCAAAAGAACAGTTTGTAGACTTTTCCATTTTAATCGAGCTAGAGCCACAAATGAAATCTATATCATTTCCTTGTGTCTTCAGAAATATAATTTGGGGGTGGGGGGCTGGTGTTGTCCTGGATTCCCACATAAACTGCGAAGTCAACATCAGATGAACAAGATTTCACCTCTAGTATTGCCACAGATTGGTGGACTGCTTCTTGCAAAAGAACAAGAAACAAGAAAAAAACAAGAAACAAGAACAAGTACACCAAGAACTGCTGACACTACACTAAGACACTGCCCTCATTTGAATGGGGCTTTGAGTTATGAAGGGCCTGGACATCTGCTGTGATGGCAGGCCTAGATACATTGTTCTTCTAGGTGCATTCAAGCTCACTTTTGATGCTAATTCATCGCTATTGTGATACGTTGCATCACATGCTCCATAATTAGGTTTCAATCCTGATTTGATAATTAGCTCCAGGTAAGCGCAGATAAGAAAAAATTACTTTTGTGCCTGTGAGAACATGATCAGTATCGTAGCCATAATGAAGGGCTCAGAGATCATCTCCTTGCATGAGCTGATCTGATTCCATATTAATTTTTAACATTAAACTTAAGATGTCATTAGTCCAACAAAGCTTACATGATAAGCAGAAATGCATATGTTTTCCCTAGTGTGCTTAACTCAGCCAGCTCAGTGAGGAGACTTGTCAAAGTTTAGGCTGCACTGCGCTGGCCACTAAACGAACCACAGATGTTCTCTATTAACCCCTCTCCCTTCCCAGAAGGGGAAGGGAGAGAGAATAAGAGAGAGAGAGAGAATTCTGCGTTGAAAAAAAAAACCCTAAACCTGCTTTATTGAAATATTAACAATAAAAATAAAAAATAATATTAACAAGAAAATAATGAAATATGTACAAACATATAAAAACCCAATATCAAGCTCGCGGGATGACGATCATGTCACCGCCAGACACTGGAACTGGAACCAGCGGCAGACAGGAACTGGATTCAAGAAGTGAAGCACTGATCGGGATCAGAGTCAAATGGACGGACAGAGTCCTCCTCAAACACCCGCCACTGAAGAAAAAGGCCGATCCCTTTGATGCCTCAGCTTTTATACTGAGCATGATGCAGATGGGATGGAATACCCTGTTGGTCAGTTTTGGGTCACCTGTCCTGTCTGCTCCTCCCCACAGATGCAACCTCTCTGTGCTTTTCCGCTTCTGACTCTTCAACGTGGCACATAACAAAGTTACCTGAAAAGTATATTTGGTATTTAAAATGGACTCTCAATTTTTTTTACGGGAGGACAAGTTTTCAAGAAATAATGCGCGTAGGGGAGAGAGAAAATATCAAACAATGACTCTGAAAAATGGTTCGATATCAAGTACAGACTAAAGAAGCTATTTCTTTTATAATCAGAGACACTGTCAAAAATGAGTAAGTGCAAATGCAACCTCGTTATATCTTTTTGACACAGCGGAGGGAATTGGGGCCTATGTTAATTATTCCTTGACCAATGCAAGTAACAGAAGAAGCATTTAAAAATATCTAATTATCTTGAAGTTTGGCACATCTTTGTACATAGATAATTTTTAATGACTGTGCAAGAGACTGTATAATAAAATTTTTGGCAAGACCAAGGTTTTTTGATTTAAACATCCGTGAAGTTTAATAATCAAGTGTGACATTCCTAGAAGATGTTTTAACTTGTATAACTAAGTAGGAGAACAATATGCAAAGGGGAGTCAAGAAGAAAACAGACCTGTTTCTTTGTGAAATTAATGGGGGACAGCAGGCCAACTTCTTATGCCATAAGAGTCTTGTTGTAGCTTTTACCAGCATTAAGGAGAGCATCTGAAATCAAAACAATTAGTGTACCAAATCAATATGGTGTAAGTGCTGAGTCATATGGATCATGTGCACTGAGCAAAAGACAAGCATTAAAATATATCTCTGCACATGAGCTCTGTTCAAAACCAGCCCTTAGCTACCAGCAATCTTTCACGGGGACAGGCAGTAAGGTGAAAACATCATGAATGCTCCACGTTTCGGCATCAGAACGTGCCAACAGGAGAAATATATAGATCAGTTGCTCTCTCCTACTCAGCTTCATGAGGAGATGCATGCAAGTACCAGCAATGCCCACCCAAGGCTCTGGAATCACCCCTAAAAATGCTTAAGGAAGTTAGGTCACTGTAATGCTACTTAGACAGGAAGGGGGGTGAAACACAAATACCAACTACCCAACTACCAGCCAGAGAAAATGGTTCAGATCATCACTTCTGAATACAGTTTGAGAACATACCAGAAGGAGAGACAGATTCCTGCTGAGAAAGGTTTGTTGGTCTAACGCAACTTCAAACCCATACCAAGACATGTCATGGAGAAGGTAGATGTGATTCTTCTCAGCCTCACCAGCCAAAAACTTGACTTTACAGGTGGGAAAGATAATTTAATGGGTACAGAACCTCTAAGGAGATTTGCTTTTTTCCCAAGAATTACAGCTTTTTGATGATATTACGTGATGGCTTTTGTGCCTTGCTTTCCTGACGTATTTCCCCTGGACAGAGTTCAGAGAACTTTCAGTCTACGTAGTCTGTGTTGTGGCATTGGATTGGTGGAAGAGGAATAAGGAAAGAGAATTCTATAGCATTTATTTTTACATACCTGAAAGAAAGAGTTCTACATCAAGGTCAGGTTGGACGGGGCTCTGAGCAACCTGCTCTAGTTGAAGATGTCCCTGCTCATTGCAGGGGAGGTTGGACTAGATGACCTTTAAAGGTCCCTTCCAACCCAAACTATTCTATGATTCTGTGATCTGAGCATAGATGGGAGCTCTAGTACCTTACAATGAGTCCCTAGAAACTGCTTTGCTCTTATGTCTTAGAGGTGCCAATGACTTTGTGCCCTGTGCAGCACAGCTGCTGCTGATAATACAGGTAGCTATTTCATATAGATAAAACAGTCCAGGAGCTACATTTTAGTTCTTCTGAGGACAGGAAGGACCATGAACTTGTCACCCAATTTTGTCCATACACGTTCAAATAGCACCACTAGACATACATCTGCACAGCTTACACCCGGAAGAAGAACAAAGGATACAGCTTCCCACTCCACTTGGTTGCTAAAAACACCATCAACAATTGTATGGGGGACACAGGCTCCTTGAACTCAGGTCTTGGCAAACAATGCAGGTCTTTGGTTCATCTTTAACTGGACAACTGATGCAGAACGTCTCCTATTATAAATTCAGTTGAGTTTTACTCTACTCAACAGAAACAGTTTTTCTGGATGGATGGGCCGTTTCTTACAGACAAAGAGTACATTGAGAGTAAATTAAGCACATCTAATTGGAGAAGCGAATCTCTCACAGTTGCAGAAGACTTGGTCTCAGTAAATAAGCAGCTCTTCCCATGCCAGAACTAGCAGTATCACAACAAAGGGCTTCTTATGCTTTGTACAAGCCAAATGCCATCAGTCACAATATGATCACTATACCTGCTTTTATATAGAATGGATGAATACAAGCCCTTTATATGAATTCCTTTTCCAGTTCTTGTAGCTGCGGTTGGTGCTTACACACTAATTAGTCCTTTAGTAAGCACTGTCTTTTATAGTTATGGAATTCTTTTAGATGCACAGCATAATTTGTCTTTTAGAGTATGGGCAGAAGCAACAGATGATGTGTTCCATTGGAGAGCAATAGATAATTGCTGAACAATTCCTCTTGAAGGCTTCACTGGGCAGAACGGTCAGGCTCAAACTTAGAGCAAAGTTGAATGATGATGCTCCCCACTCAAGTAGTTTTGGAGAAGTGTCTGTTACAAATTAATTTCTGTATTGACTATGATGAAGGAAGTTTTCCTATTATTTGTGATGGTATCCCACAAACGAAGTCCTCAGTCCTTTAGGCTGATTTCTGTGCAAACGTAAGACAGAAGGCTGATGTCTGCCTTACCAAGCTTTACAGTTTATATACAAACCAAATACAATTAGTGGGTAAAGATGGGATGGCAAAGATGCACAAGGTGATAAGGAGAAAATGCATGTACATGCCTAATGCTAGCATATAGCTTAATGACCTAAAAGAACCATATTCAACAGAAATCCAGTCATATTACTTGTGTGAAGAACTGTTCTAATTAAGATTACATTGCTGTGTGTGAAGAGGTTTCATAATAACACCAGCTTCATGTAAAAGGGCTTTTAAGCTTTAATTTGTCATTAAAGCAGATCAATTTCCAAACCTCACTAAGCAGACAGTTAAAAAAATTGTGGTTTTAAACTATTAGATTAACTCAGTTATTCAGTGACGCTCCATTTTTGCATAATTTTGGCAGAGACTTTACTAGTCTTGCTTTGTTTTTTTTACTAATAAAAGGTCTAAAAAAGAAAACAATGATCAGATTCAAACTGAAGCCCCAGAGGCAGGAGACAGAAGAATTAGGTTCTCAAACCATCTTAATGCAGCTCTATTCCCGTACCCCTTTTTTGGGTGAATAATGCCCAGTGTGACTGTCGCACCTATCTTAGGTGTGACAGAGCAAGTTCAGGTTCTAGTCCAACATTTTTAAGAAAGCATATAAGCTAGTGTCTTGAAAATATGATAAGAACTCTGCCTTGCTTGTTTGTTATATGTAATCTTGCTTCAACAAGGGAAGGGATTTGTGACATAAATGTTCCATGGTCATGTAATTAAAGCCTTCTTTGTAAAATGAGGAAGAAGATTTAAGATTGCATGGGCAACCCACACATTGGCATTTCCTAACTTGATTTTTCTCCCAGTATTGTACCAAAGATACTTAATAATTAAAACAAAAAAAAAACCCAAAATAAAACCCTGAGGCAGTACAGTTGGAGTGGGTCTCATTGTAAAGTCAGAGTTTGCCTAGAGCTATCTTAGTCATGACAATTATTGTCTTTTCTCAGAGGTAATTCTTGGCAAATGTTGGCTATACAAAGCACATATTGTAGACATAAGTTGTGGACTGTATTTAAGCAACGACATGAGATTTTTTTTTCTGTCCCTTTCCTTTCACAGCCTGCTTGAAATATAAAGGCAGATGTCATGATCTCAATGCAATTAGTTAAACATGGGTGTACTTTGCTCTTTTAGATGCCCCAAGACACCCTATGTGACACTCAGATGTTAGTCCAGAAGGGCACAGGTCTCCCATACATCCTGTGTCTTGTCTGCCATCCCCTGTGGGTGTCCTGGATAACCTATGGCACCAGACACATCTGCTTAGGGAATTTTATCACAGTCTATGGGTCTGGATTTATGCAGTGACTTGTTTTCATTTCAGTGAAATATTCACTGAAGTTTCTGTGGCAAATCTCAATGTTCCATTTATTACTTCTTGCACCTTTTTATAGAATGGCAAAAGTCACCACGCAGCATCGAGGAGTGTTCAAACTGATGAAGACACCAGTCTCTGAGCAAAGAGAGGAGTTCAAAGCATTTCTCTGCCATTGATTGACTGGGTGACAAAGTCCAAACTGCTTCATTTCCCCTTTGAATTAATGAGGATAATAAACTGCTCCTTTCTAAAATGCTCTGGGCTCAAGCTGTTAAGACATATAGGACTTTTCTTATAGAAAATTATCCATATGTGGGAGTATGTGAAAATATTGCAAGCCAAAAAGTTAGCACATTACTTCTTTACAAACACTGACAGTTAGACCTTCCAGGTAACTGTAGTAGGTGGAAGAGAAAGGGGGTACCAACATGCTAACTGAGGGTTTGCCAAGTTTTACTTTTCTCCTTTTTGAGGAAAGAAATGCAAGGGATGGAAGTGGGGTTAGTAGAAAATGCTTTTCAGAAGCCAGCGGTAAATGAAGCTCTGGCTACAGCCAACTGTAAAGATTTTTTTCTGGTTTATAAAACCGTGAATTTAGACTCTAGGCTGCCATTCTGATTGTCCTTATTAGGGTGAGCTGAGCCAACAGCTTCTTGTTTTAAAATATCTTTTCCATAACTAAAAAAAACCCCACATAGTTTCTCTAGAACTACCACTGCAGACTGATATTAGTGGTCTTGCTTTGAAGTTAGAAAACATGGAAAACTTCTGTCAGAGCCAGCCTGATGATGTGTTTGTGCTTTGTACTGCTGTTCAGCTCAAGATGTCACTCCTTGGACTGGCCGCAATTGGCAATGCTGCTGAAACTGTGGATTCAGGTCTCCACAGAGAATCAACCTGAAAAGCAGAGTAAAGTAGGTCTTTCAAAGATCCCTCCTGCTTAAAGTAGGTTAGTTTTGGAAGTAGGCTCGTCTACTTAACACTAGCATGGGGGTCTGAAATTTTCCCTGAGGATGTATCCAGAAAGTCAGACTTAGGACTACCTCTGATTGATTTGAACAGCAGAGATCAGTAAATAGGCAGTAAGAATTCGTTTCCATCCTCCTTGTCCAAGAGAAGCTGATTTTCAGGATCATGTTTCCAGAAATTGGTGATGGATGGTATAGTAGGCAAAATACAGATGCTAGACCACAGTAGAGATGCAGGAGAACAGAGAATGTAGAATTTGTGTGTGATCCACAAGGATAGTGAGTTAAATCACGGTGGCAATTTCATGAGGCCAGATAAATTCACTTGGCAGTTTATAATTCCCAATCCCATCTGCTCCTTTTCTCTCTCCCTGCTCTGGGCTCCCTGTGCTTATTTTGCATGAGCTGCAGCACTGTGACTGACCACCAAACCCCTGTAATGGAAGGCTCAGAGAAAACAGATATTCCACATATTCCTTCCTGGCCATTGGGGTTGCCCAGTGTCATGATGATGAGAATACAGGCACTGGTCATGGGAATCACTTCTCGTTTTTAATTTAACTCTATGTTGCAATAGCTATACTGTACTTGTATTGTGATTTTAGTATGTTGTTTTATCACTGTACTAAATCAAAATTCCATGAAATGTCAAGTGTCTGAAATAAGTAAATTTGGTATTAAACTTTAAACCCTCCGCATGTGGAATATGTAACAGAACCTAGTCAGAGAGTATTGGACCCTGACAAGCACCCATGACATCCCACTGTGAGCAGATTTAGCTCACTAACATTGCAAAAAAATACCCTTACAAAAAGAAGTGGATTCTTTTCTGTCAACTCAGTGATGCTGAGTTTTCTCAGGGATGTGTTTTATGGGAGTTGTGAGATAGGGGATGGGATGAAAGCAGGGAAAAGTCAAGGAGAAGGAGGAAGAGACGGGAAGAGAATAAGACAAGTCCCTTTGGCTGTAGTGATCATCTGAACTGATTCAATTGCTTGTGAAATCTTAGCCTAAGGTTTTATTTTTGAGGGCTAAGACTGTGCACCCAGCCATTTTCTGTTTATATGTTTTAACTTGCGATAGTTGGAGCCCTAAACCTTGAGCCCTGAAACAAGGCCTGCAGCAAGTAGAAGGAAAATATGGCAGAAAGTATTGGACAAGGCTTTGCGAGTCATCAATCCCAGTCATTTCACAGCTGAGCCTTGTGAAAACAGAACATTCTTGAGGGCAGATACGGTCATATTTGCTCCTCAACAAGCAGATGTTTACTGCAGAACTTAAAATAAGGACATTCTGAGTACAACCACGTGAGAAATCACAATGATGCTCCCAGCTCTCCCCAGAGACTGGTCCTTCTGGCAGAGCCAGGTCCCCTAAGCTCTCATTTATAAGTGCGAGACCAGTACTTCTATTGTGCATGATCAAGTCCAGACAGGACCTAGAGAATGAGAAATAAAACAAAATAAGTTGATGAAGGGGACACTCACTGTAGCACATTCTATATTCAAACATATTCACTAATAATCAGCCAACTTCTTGGCCGCATTTTTATCTATAACATTTTCTGCTCAACACAGGACTGGCTCTGGTCTATATTATTGAACAATCCTGGCACTCTTTGTTGCAAAGGCACAGTTCTTAACAGCACTGAGTGCTCTGGACCCACGGAAAAAAAGTGTACAAGCACATATTAGCTACCAGACAAGTGTTGTTGTGCTTAACACATGTAAAATTGCTTCCTAAATATCTTACAGAAGAGCAGATGTGAGTCATACTTAGTAGCGATGTGGTTGTCACCCTTGACGCAAATTCTTTATAATTTGTTTTGTTCTTTCTTTTCCTGCCTCTAGATTTGTGCTGGTGAATGCAGAAGGCTTTCTGTGTGCATTGCATTTGGCATTTAACGTTGAGCAATCATAAGACGCTAACCTCTCTATTCCACCGTCACTGCTGATGCTTCTGCAGTACATTCTTTGTTCTATGATGATTTTGCTTCATCGTTTATATGGAGCTCCCTGGAATCAGTTGTACAGCTTGCAGAACTTCGTTCCCTTTTCCCTTCTCCCAAACAAGTGACTCAATCTTCATTTTAATTATAACAGCTAGTTTACATTTAACTCTAACATCCGTTACTAGCCCCAAACAAAAAGACAGGACAAATGGACTTACAGGATCCATGATGTTCTTGGTTTTCAGAGGTGGGGAGCAGCTACCAAAATGTCTTAAAAATACATAAAACATTTTCCAGATCTAATGGCAGCCATACCATGATTATCATCCCAAACTAATGGAATGGTCCATTTGCAGAGCTAGAAACAGGAGTCTCTATTGTGGACTGCTTGAGAATTCCTCTTTTCCTTGCATTTCCCTTTCAATTATGAAAAAAACATGGAATGCATTAATATTTTTTTTTTCTTAAATCACTACCTCAGTACAACAACTCTGACCACAACTACTTCATATTCTTTTAATCAATTGTCTACTGAAAAGGAAACATATAAAGTACATATTAGATTATTGAAAAGGAAGAAGAGAAGGGAAGGGGAGGAAGGTACTAAATTGCCTTCAGTAACATTTTCATAATATTGTGTTTAGTCATAACGCTCACTAATACTTGTTTCTCACCATCTTAGTTAATATTCTTTCTTTTCCTGAAATGTTCTTTGTAAAAGCTGATTAAAACAAAATTAAGAGGTTACTGTATTTAAGTACTTCTGTATTAAATGAAAGAAAATGAAAGCTCTGCTTTACAACTGCTTACCTTTACATCTATGATATAAAAGACATTTTTCTTTTTAAAGTTCTGATTGCTAATCTAAATTCTGAGTATGATTATCTGCTCCTTTTACTGATAATATTGCAATATGCATAAAATTGTCATAAACACAGTGGACAAACAAATACTGCTAACTGCAGTAACACAAGCTTAATAGATGATAGATTCCTTTAATAGTGAATAAGAGAAAGGATTCAACCAGAACACGCCAAGGTTAGAGGGACGGGGTGCTAGCAAGGGCCCTCAGCCTGTTGCTCTGAGACATGCTGACTACACTGCAGCACACCTGAAGTCTCAAGAGATGAGCCAGGGGCTCCTGAGGTAATGGGAGCCAAGAGGGAAACACCAATGAAATACCTGAAAGGAATTAAGGGGTGCTCCTCTAAGAAGGTGACGTGGCTGACAGCCCAGCTAAAATGCCTCTACACCAATGCCTGCAGCATGGGCAACAAACAGGAGGAGCTAGAAGCCACTGTGCTGCTAGAAAGCTACAACCTAGTTGCAATTACTGAAACTTGGCGGGACGAACCCATGACTGGAGTGTCGCTATTGATGGCTACAGGCTGTTCAGAAGGGACAGATGAGGAAGGAGGGACAGAGGCATTGCCCTCTACATCAAGAAATGGATAGAGTGTGATGACCTATCTCTGAAGAATAGCCACAAGCAGGTTTAAAGCTTATGAGTAAGATTTAGAGACTGAGGCAATAAAGGGACCCTTGTAGCTGGTGTCTACTACAGGATGCCTAATCTACTACAAGCCTATAGACGAAGCCTTCTTATTCGAGCTACAGGAGGCATCGTGCTTGCAGGCTCTCCTCCTGCTTGGGGACTTCAACCACCCTGACATCTGCTGGAAAGGCGGCACAGTGAGCTGCAGGCAGACCAGGAGACTCCTGGAATGCATTGAGGCTTACTTCTTAAGCCTGGTAATAGACATCGTACCAGAGGGCATGCAATACTGGACCTGTTGGTCACCAACGCAAGTGAGCTAATTGGTGATGTCAAGATTGGAGGCAGCCTCGGCTGCAGTGATCATGCACTGGTGGAGTTTGCAGTCCTGAGGGATATGGGTAAGGCGAAGAGTAAAATCAGGACCTTGAATTTTAGGAAAGCAAACTTCCAGCTGTTCAAGGAGGGACAGGGAGCAGAATAGAGCTTGCAGATCTTTAAGGATGCTTTCCATAGAGCACAAGAGCTCTTGATCCCCAGATGTAAGAAATCAGAAAAGGAGGGCAAGAGGCCGGCATGGCTGAGTCGAGACCTGCTCATCAAACTAAAGGGCAAGAAGGAAACACACAGGTGGTGGAAGCAGGGGCAGGTATCAAGGGAAGAGTATAGGGATGCTGCCTGGTTGTGTAGGGGTGGGGTCAAGAAGGCCAAGACATGGCTGGAGCCAAACTTGACAAGGGATGCAAAGAATAACAATAAGGGCTTCTGCAGGTATGTTAGCCAGAAAAGGAAGGTCAAAGAAAGCATCTACCCTCTGATGAGCAAGACTTGTGAACAGGTAACAATGTATGAGGAGAAGGCTGAGGTACTCAACAACTTTTTTGCCTCAGTCTTCACTGGCAATCTCTCTTCCCACACCTCTTCAGTGGATGGCCTGCAAGACAGGGACTGGGGGAGCAAAGTCCCTCCCACTATAAGAGAAGATCTGGTTTGTGACCACCTGAGGAACCTGAACATATATAAATCTATGTAACCTGAGGGCATGCATCCCAGCATCCTGGGAGAATTGACTGATGCAGTTGCCAAGCCAGTCTCTGTGATATTTGAAAAGTCATGGCAGTCAGGTGAAGTCCCCAGTAACTGGAAAAAGGGAAACATTGCAATCATTTTTAAAAAAAGTAAAGAGGAGGACCCTGGGAACTACTGACCTGTCAGCCTCACCTCTCTGCGTTGGAAGATCATGGGACAGATCCTCCTTGAAGATATGGTAAGCCCATGGAGACAGCCAGCATGGCTTCACCAAGGGGAAGTTCTACCTGACCAGCCTCATGGCCTTCTATTGTGGAGTGACTACATCAGTGGACAAGGGAAGAGCTATGAGTGTTGTCTATCTGGACTTCTGTAAGGCCTTTGACATGGTCCTCCACAACATCCTCCTCTATAAATTGACGAGGTATGTATTTGATAGGTTCACCATTTGGTCGATGAGTGACTGGTTGGATGGTCACATCCAGAGGGTAGTGGTCTACCGGTCAATGTCCAGATGGAGATTGGTGACAAGTGGTGTCCCTCAGGGGTCCATACTGGGACCAGTACTGTTTAATATCTTCACCAATGACATAAACAGTGGGATTGAGTGCACCCCCAGCAAGTTTGCAGATGACACCAAGCTGAGTGGCGCAGCCGACACACCTGAGGGATGGGATGCCATCCAGAGGCACCTGGACAAGCTTGAGAAGTGGGCCTATGTGAACCTCGTGAGGTTCAACAAGGCCAAGTGCAGGGTCCTGCACCTGGGTTAGGGCAACTCCCAGTATCCATACAGGCTGGGCAGAGAATGGGTTGAGAGCAGCCCCGCCGAGAAGGACTTGGGTGTGTTGGTTGATGAGAAGCTTAACATGAGTTGGCAAGGTGCACTTGCAGCCCAGAAGGCCAACCGTATCCTGGGCTACATCAAAAGAAGCGTGGCCAGCAGGTTGAGGGAGGTGACTCTGCCCCTCTACTCCGCTCTCATGAGACCACACCTGGAGTACTGCATCCAGCTCTGGAGCCCTCAGCACAGGAAAGACATGGATTGAGTCCAGAGTTGGATTGAGTCCAGAGGAGGGCCACAGAAATGATCAGAGGGATGGAACACCTCTTCTGTGAAGACAGGCTGAGAGAGTTGGGGTTGTTCAGCCTGGAGAAGAGAAGGCTCCAAGGAGACCTTATAGCAGTCTTTCAGTGCTTAAAAGGGGGCCTACAGGAAAGATGGGGACAAAGTTTTTAGCAGGGCGTGTTGAGATAGGCAAGGGGTAATGGCTTTAAACTAAAAGAGGGAAGATTTAGACTAGCTCTAAGGAAGACATTTTTTACAATGAGGGTGGTGAAACATTGGAACAGATTGCCCAGAGAGATGGTAGATGCCCCATCCCTGGAAACATTCAAGGTCAGGTCGGACAGGGCTCTGATCTAGTTGAAGATGTCCCTGCTCATTGCAGGGGAGGTTGGATGACTGTTGGACTAGATGACCTTTAAAGGTCCCTTCCAACCCAAACTATTCTATGATTCTATGAAATCCCATCCTTCTCTCCTGAATGTGAAAGAAGCTCAAATTAGCCTCCAGATGTAATGTTTGTAGTTTGTTCATTTTTTCTTGATGGAACAAATATGAATCTTGGCGCAGATCATCCATAACTCTAGTTTCTGATCCAACAATATGTGGAAGCATATGCTTAATTTCAGACTTGTGAATAATCCCATAGATCCCATAGATCCCATAGTTCAGGGACTAAATGTGGAACATAGCTTTGTGAGTCAGGTGTATTCCCAAGTTGAATAATCAAAGTCCAAAGTCATAATCTACTATTCTTCATAGATGAACTACATGAAATGTATGTATAGTGTAATAGATTTTCACAGAGAAACTGAAAATCTGCCCGAAGATGCCTAACAAAAACATATTAATAGATAAAAATATATGTATGGATGAAAAGACGACAGGAATTCACACAAAACAAAGAATTATGTAGAGCGTGATTCGCCCCACCTATGTGTTTAGTGTCATAGGACTATGCTTAATTTTTTATTCAGTTTTCTTTAAGAAAGTAACAAATTGATCTGGCAAAACACATTTCCAAATAGATCTCTCTTGGCAAGATTCTGGAGTGAAGTCCTCTGAGAGGGGAGACAGTGCAGCCTGAGAATTTTGGTTCCCTGACTGCTTTGGAGGCCTTTTTGCATTCCTTGTTTCCCACTCAGAACAAAATTTTAAAGTTGCTGAGGCAGCTTCTTGCAGTCCCTCTGCCTGAGAGGGAGGGAATGTGTACTTGATTCATAGCCCACTGGACTCAGAAGAAAATCAGTTGCTGGCTTCAACAGCCTCATGGGATTTGACTTGTCCTCCCCAAATTAATAATTTATCTGCTCAAAAATCTGCTGCCTGAGAGTGAGAAAGCGTCCTGATACTTATTTTGCAATAGTTGTAGAAAAACACTGAGTCCATCCCCAGTTCCATTGAACACAATGGAACACTACTTCCAAAGGAAGTCCATGGTACCTGGGTTGCATTAGTGTGTAGCTGAGTTTCCTCCTTTCAAGGAAAACTTGATTCTGTAAACCAGAACATTTGAAAATCCAAAATGTGTCAATGAAAATAAACTTTTAGAAGAGTTTAAATGTGATTACTTGAACTCCTCCCATGGCCCATGAATGTACACGTTCAAGTCTCAGCAATTCTGCCGAGAATTTCCTTCTATATCTGTTTATGAAGTATTAAGAACAGAATGTCTGTTTTAAATTAATAACTTGACCACTGTTTTTCAGACAGGCTATATAACGGTCTTTCTTATTGTTTTTTCCCTATTCTCTAAATTTTGTCTTCCACTTTATAACAGCAAGTTTTCTCTAAGCAGCAAAGTTAATGAAGTTCAGTTTCCTATGAACTGCCTTTTGTCCCATGGACGCTTTGCTGGTCAAAGAGAGCATACAGAGCTATTTGTATGTGGTTTGGTTGCTGGCAGATGTGCACAATCTCTGGCCATGCAACTGTGGCCAAATGGAACTAATTCTGCCTGCCTTTCCTCAGTGGAGAAGCTAATTTGGGTCTTTCTCCCTAACCCCGCATTTAGTTTGTAGGTATTTTAAGTCTTGCATGCCTCCTTTAAATAAATTGCTCAAGAGGTTCAAAATCCATTTGAAAATAGAGGTTGCAGGCAGATGTCAGATAAACAATACGGTTACATCTCTGGAAAGCAATTCTCCCCCACCCCACCCCCCCCAAAAAAAAAAAAGAAAGAAAAAATCTATTAATTTCGGTAGATTGCACAGGTATAATCTTCCCAAAGGGTTATGGAGAATGGACAAATCAGTTTAAACGGCAGTCTCTGGAAACTTCGTAGGTTTTTTTCAAAAGTATGTGAAGGAAGTCTTCCTTCAGGGGAAGAAATCTTCTTTGTCTTTCCTCCTACCCTTGTCAAAGCTAAAAACTTGGAGGAATTTAGTGCAACCTGTACCAAATTTGTTAATCTGCAAAATCAGCCTAAATCTGGGCTAGTGATGCGCTCCTGCAGTTGAACTGAGCTGTTAGAGTAAGACTGATGTCAAGATAAAGGAAACACTTGGCAGCTCATTCCTTTCAGAAAATATGTTTGCCTACCTTACATTTGTATTTCAGATCAGACTCTGTTAACTCTACAGGTGATCTTTAAACACAAATACTTTGGAAGTATGCTTCAGTATGCTGTGGCAGCTAAAAAGCTTCTCCGTCAAGTCCAGTTGTAGGGATTACACCTCTGGGGTCATCCGACAATAAGGGATTGATGTCCTGAAGGCTCAAGGCTTCCCAAGGAAAACCAACCCTTTTTTTGCATGCTACCATGCGTATTTAAAGTAAGCCCATGAAGAACAACTACATTTCATATTTTCAGATTGAATCCATACTTGAGTACTGGAAGAAATATTATGAATAAGGCTTGAAACCAAATTTAATTTCACATACATTTCACTTCTAACCTTTTACTTCACTGCAGTGAAGTTTTTCTCTAAGCTTCCTAATTAAACAAATTCTAAGCTTGGCTGGCCTCACCGTACCGTACCGGAGAGCACAGTGTCAGTGAGGGTGCAAGTGCTTAACTGTTAATAACATTTCCAAATTGTGCACTCTGGTTGAGGACAATTTACAGATACTTAACATTATAGACTAAAGTAATGAAGATGCCCAGTAAAATCTACAGGAAGTATAGCTAAGGAGTCACAGGTACGTTTTTATCTGTATTGTTTCTTCTTTTCCTCCCCCCAAGCAGATCTAAATCAGAAGAGTGAGTTCAGTGGTTAAAGGGAGGAAACCAGGCTTCAACGGAGTGAAGGTACACATCAGCTGAAAATGCTGGCTTCTGGAAATGAGTTATTTTATAAGGTTAAGTCAGAGTTTCCATCAATGCAACCGTATTTTTGTCAGTCAATCACAAATATTTTCCTATTGATGTTAGTCTGGAATTTGTTCAGAATTTATTAAACAAATAATAACAGCAAGTCAAAAGAAAATGCCTCAGCCTAACTTCATTTTAGTCTGTCTCTATGCCTCGTGCTTCCGATCTGTTTTCAGTTTCAGCTTATTATTTGAGACATAATTTGAGCATAACTGTGACAAACAGCAGCATTGGGCCATAGGCTTTCTATGTCTTTGCAATAAAACCTTTATGTTTTCACCCAAGCTATTACATCTCTGTGTGCAGTGTAAACATACCCTGATTATATCATTTCCACTTGTGTATCAGTATTTAGGCAGAATTTGCAGTTCGATGGAAATGACCAATTGTGCTTGAGATGGAGAGGGATCCAGCTCACGTGCCCTTAGCATTGTCATCTGTGGTGGTGTAGCCCACCCTCCAGCATGTCCTGTTTACCCCTGTATGCCTTAATAGAGAGGTTGTGACTCTGCTAATGCTGCAAGTCTTTTTGTAAATGAAAATAGATCATATGAACACAACACTGAATGGTTCTGACTAAACCTGTTGTGACAACATTTGTGCAAGAGGAATAGCTATTTTTAGAGAAATCACTGTCGTGTGTACTACAGGGCTGCAAGTGTGTGAAAACAAGGCAGAGAAAAGTCAATCTAAATAACAGAGCAGTTCATAAGATGGGAGCAGTGGGAAAAGAGAAATAAAATGGCAGCTTTTCATGAACCATAACTGAACGCTCAGAGGACAAAATAGAAGGATTATTGTTTGCAGATGTGATTGTGGCAATAAAAGAAGGACGTAATGAACTGACAAACAAACCAACCACTCTTATTTGAAATTGCTACAGAATTCCTCAATAATCATCCCAAACTCTGCAGTGTACAATTGTCATATTGATAGGGTAATTACGGCGACTCTTGTAGTAAAACCTTTTTTGAGTAACTATGCTTTGAGAATGTTATTGCAGGAAGTTTTAGCCTGTTTTAATAGGGAATGAACCAAAGTAAAGTGGTATGGATAGACTGGGAAAGCAAATCGGTATAATAAAAAACAAATGCAAAAAAATGTTGGAAGATAATCATAGATCGTTAAATACGTCCACATTTTCTCTGGAGAAAAAGATGTGACATTCAAACAAAATGCACTTCGCTGAAGAAAATTAAACCAGTACAATGGGTCAATAAAGAAAATAAAGGTGCAGTTGTACCGTGTGCTATCATACTTTGGTCAACCTCATCTAAGCTAGCACAGGTAATGGTAGCTGTTAAGATGAGACAGTATCAACTTTAGTACATGCTAGTAACCAGAGTATGACTAGGTCAGTGGCATAGGTGCTTTCACATGCCAGCCTCGGGGTATGTCGTCTTCTCCTGCTGTTCTTACCTGGACCAAGATTAGGCTAGCCATGGCAGGCATCTGCCACAGTCATCCATCATTTTTCTGGGCAGACATAGTTTCAGGGTATAGTTCTTCTCACCCATGGTTAGCTGTCTGAAAGCTAGGCATGTAAACAAGTAGTTGAGGTTCTCTCTTTAGTCAATGGAGAGGATGTGTCTTCCAGAGAGTGATTCATTTCATCCTAGAACAATTGTGCTGCTGGGGAAATGATCCAGTTGCCTAAATATAGGAGCTCAGTACCGTTTGAGGTGCCCTACAGTATCCAAAACATTATCATGGGGCTGGCAGGCATGAGATGGTTTATGAGAAACCTTGGCCTTCTGGGCAGTCAGTAGCTGGAGGCCAGGTTCCTATGGTGTATAAACCAGTGCTAGATGCCTATTTTTAGGCAATTGAAGCAGGCCTGGAGTATAATTTTTCTTTAGCCAAGGGCTAGTTAGCAGGAAATTCTGTGCCAACAGCACAGCACCATCTTAGATACAAAGGAGATGTTTGTTTTCTGGGGGAGGAAGGAAGAGAGGTTTTTCTGTTGCTAGTTTTCTGTTTACTTCCAGGAAAAAAAGAAAAAAAAAAAAAAAAGGAAAAGTTCAAGACTGTCAAGACTGAAGCCTGTCCTGAACTACACTTTGTCTTGCTATGTTCAGGGTGAGGGAGACACTACAGAAACAGAATAGTTATGGGGAGAAAAGTGTTGCTGTAGAACAGACTAAATTGGATGGTAGAAGGGGGGAGAAGGAAAGAGAGTGTTTGACAGAGTGAGAAGAAATACCTCCCAAAAGAAGGAACTTAGGTGATGCAGTTGAGGCAGGTGAACATAAAGACTTTCACAGATGAAAAACTAGGAAATTCAGAAGCTCAGATGGGAAACACCTAGAATAAGACCCTAGAAAAGACAGAAACCATGAGGTGGCAAAACAACCAGCAAACTGAACTGGCAGATTACCCCCACAAATGGGAACAAGAAATCAAAATGCAAAATTAAATTTTTCAGAAGGAATAAAGACTCTTGGAGGAAAGTCCATCTTGGCCAGACCAGATTTTGACAAGCTGTTTGAATTCTACGGTATTGTATTTTAGGTAGAATAGGGACAATGATAATGCAAAGGTCTGTAATATGCCATTGTGGTGGCCATGAAAGCCATACTTATTTCATGCTTGGTCCTGAAAAGATCAAAAAAGACATTGCATTTCTGAGCAAAGTATTAATGCTAAGATCAAAAGCTAAGGTAGTTAGCACGGTATAAGCACGCTACGATAGAGATGAGCACTAATGCTACTGCATCTCAAGAACTTCACTGTCCACTGACGTTTTCAATAGAACTGGGCAACTCTACTTTACTCACATCAGCTGAGGTGGTATGATGTGATTGTCATTCATATTATTAATGGCTTGTCCCAGATTCTCAGATGCAGATGTGGGCCACAATGGGGGCTGGCTGGAACAAAATCATGTTCTGTTTTTTATGCAATGGTAATCCAAGTATGTGGGTGGGAAGGTTCACTTTACATGACCCTTGGTCAGGAGTCAAAAACCGGTATGGTAGGTCACACTGTGCAGCACAGACATGGTTTAGCTGAATGTGAACTCAAGGTCCAGAGTTGAATCCACAGTGAACACTCTTCATGATGCATGATTTCATAAAATGTTTTAATAATCTTAAAAGTACTCTGACCACCTAGAAGGTCATAGGACTCCAGGCAGTGATTAGAGCCTTAATTAGCTACATTTATAGAAAATTCAGCGTGAAAATAAAACCATATGAGAGAGAAGAAAGTTCTTCCTAGAACAAAAGGGCAGTGAAGATCTGAAGTTTTTTAGGGGAAATGAGAATGTGTTGCCCACCTTCTGAAGGGGCAACCAAGGAAGAACTGTTATTGTTACAAGTAATCTAGTATAGAAAAGTCTTTAAGCATAAATACTTATGCTATTAATTAATTGGAAACCCATTAACAGGTGAGAATAAGAACAAAAATATTTTTTAACCAGAACAAACTTCCTGGTTCACTCTCAAGCTATTATAGTTTTAAAAAAACAATACTGGCAATTTGGAAATGCTTAGATTTCCCCAAGAGTGAAGAACCTAGAGCACAGTGGAGTTATTCATGAACCTGTCAGGAAAGCGTACCTTCAGAACTGCAGCTGCTGGGGAAAATTGGGTGCACTAAACAGAGAAAGCGTTAAAAGAGAATCTTCCCTGATGGATACTAGTCAGTACTCCTCTAGCAGGAGGTAAGTGGCAGTCCACAGCTGCAAGGGACTCAATATTCCTTAAGCCATCTACATCAGCAAGCAGAGAAGCATATTCAAGGCCTCTGCATTGCAATGGACATCATCTGGGATATGAAAAATCAATAGAGCTTTCTTCTGAGCCATTAAATGATGTGTTTAAATTCACTGGTGCAACTAAGGGCAGAATCTAGTACTTCGTTTTACTGATTTCTTTTACTAGTGAGTGCGACCCGTACAGCAATTATTACATACGGCTAGTTTTCAGTCATAATGCTGCTTAACGCACTATTGCAAATTGTTATGACGGCCTCAGTAGCAAACTGAAGAGAAAAACCTAAGATAAGAAACCAAAATGAGTGTGCAGTGGGACAAGTTGGCCAGAGCTTGGTGTGAGATTGATGTATATCTTCTCTTTACGGCAACCTAATTGAAGATGTCTAAAAATCCTTTTTTAATTTTAATTTCTAATATGATAATTAGCCATGTAAATAGACAAAACTCAAAGTGATTAGGGCAGATGGAACAGAAATAGGAATTATAGGAATTATAGAATATAGGAATATAGTGCTTATAGCTAACTCTCTCACTACATACTCTGCAAGCAAATCCCTGCTTCCAGGCTTGGTTTTAATTCACTCAGTGACTTTTTGAGTCTCAACAAACTCTTACCAGTCCCCTCTGGTCTGGTTCGGCCAGGGAGCAGACCAGGGAACAGCCAGCTAGACCCTAGGGCAGATGAAAAAAAAACCTCTGGGCACCAGAGGGGCCTGGGCAGAGTTTTCTGTGACTAAGAAAATCACTGAGTGAGCTGAAACTGCCCGTTGCCTGCTCTCACTGCAGTCCCACTGCCTCCTTCCTCAAGCAGCAGGCTCCTGCTCCCCGCTGTGACTCTTTCCCACTCTTTCCTTTCCTCCACACACAGCCGCCCCCACATGCTTTTCTTCTCCCCCCTCTTCTCCCTCCTCGTCCCAAAGCAAGCCATGCTACTCTATGGAAAAGAGTAATCTCTCCTTCCCTCTGCACCCACTTGGGTCTTTTCCCTAAAGAAACGTAACACAGAGAGTCTGAGAGAGCAGCAAGGAAAAGTATCTCATGCACTTGCTCTGTTCTTTAAACCCTCCTTCAGCCTCTGCTTCTTGCCATTGTTGGGGCCAGGAAAACAAACCAGATCAACCTTTGCTCCAACCCAGAGCAGTGGGTCCTGCCTATATCCCAGGTGAACCCTCACAGGTACTCATTAGTCCAGTATCTTAAACAGGACAGAGGAGGCAGGAGGCATGTCACCTTTTTCCTAGCCAGTGCACAGATGAGTGGCTCCGACACTGCGGCCGTCACTGCTATCCCAATACATTTAGTGACCTGGCTATGCTGAGTTTCCCCTATGAATGTTGCAAAAATCAATCAGCAACAGCAAACTCCAGCGTGCAAAAAATTATCACAGAAGTGAGGCACGATTTCTGGACTATTCATTCACTCATTGTTTGCCAGCATGGTGTTTAGTGTGTGCCCCAGTTCAGTATTTGACTCTAAGAGAGCTGGAATATTAGATCCAGAATTAGGAAATATACTTATTCCAAGTAATACATATTTTCCTTTGCTTAAAGGTCTCTCTTCTATCATAACCTAAAAGACATGCTGCTTATCAGATCACTTTAGAGGTATTAGTGCAACAGTGCGGTTAAAAACAGATATTAGTAAAGCACATTTCAATATACTCAAATGTAACACATTCAGTGCAACATCTATTTTTTGACATTGTTTTATAAAAGAAACCAAAAAAGAGAGGAGGAGCACTCAGTGATGTAGCGTATTAGACATTACTTGAAAAATCGTTAAATTGAACTAAATTACAATTACACAGCAACATAAAGGGAAAGGGAAAAATAAAGCCAACCTCATTTTATGAGAATTGCAGTCTACTTGTCGCCACTGAGGATGACATTTAAATTAGTCCAATTATAAAGTTTGTTACTTTATTTCTCTCCCATTCCCAGTATTGCCTTATAGTCCTAGTGCCTTATACACCGGTGTGTAGACATATGGTGAGGCTATGCCTATAACCTCAGGACTTAGAGCCATAAAGACATTTATGTGCCTACTTCTCACGGAAGTTAGTGCCTAAGAAGGTGGTTATGATGGCCTGGGACTCCTAACCTAAGTAGGAAAGTCAGATAAAACCCAAGGAACATAGAGCTCTAATGGTCTTTTGCCTCACTCCCACCACCTGGAGCAGAGTTTGAGACAGAGGAGTGGGCTGCAACAAAATGTTCCTCTGGTGGGTGGGAAGATGTGTCAGCAGCACTGGAGCAGAGAGATGCTACTGTATAAAGCCACAAGCTGCCTTCAAAGTTTGTTTTATTTTTAAGTATGTGGTCTTGTCTCATTCCTTTGAATAGTCCTCTTGTTACAGAAAAGTCTTATTCCCATTTTACAAAGCAAAAGGATTCAATATTCTGCCAAGTGTTATACATGAAGCCAGTGGTAGAGCCAGCAAATGAAGGCACAACTTGTGAATTGCTGTGTGGTGCCTCAAGGAGAATACTATACCTTTTTTCTATGAAGGTAGACAGCAAATTGATGAATAAAACAAACTTTATATACCACCAGGGTACCTTCACTCCAGTATTAAGAACTTTAAAAGTGTGCATTAAAATAATAAAAGAATTTAGGCGAAACCATACTTCAACATATAAAACAAGTTTCATATACATTACAGTGTATAGATGTATATATGTGTGTGTGTGTGGTAGAACTTATTATTTTAACTGGCAGGAAGCTCATAAAAAGAAAAGCTTTTGGGGTTGGCTCAAACTTGGAGTGCACTTTAACGTGCTGGTGGTACTTTATGAAGAAATCTCAAATGTATCCCATGTGTTGCAAATGCTTAAGAATGGGCTCAAGATGAGCTTTTGTCTGCCTGAGCCATACAACTATTTCAAAAATATCTTCCTTCAGCAGCATCAATATTTATTTTTGTATGTCACTTTTGTAGTTTGAATGCTGGATTTGAGTTTCCATATTGCCGTCAAAGAAAAAAGTGAAGAAACCAAAACCCTTAATAAATGTAACAACAGAATCTGGTTTCAAGACTGTTTTCCATGACTGAAACTTTTTTTGTCAGAATCATTTTTCTTAGAACAGCTGACATATCATTATTGTTTTCCTTGTTTTAGAATATTGTCTTTCCAAAAATGTCCAATCCATCCTTGAACTAAAAAAGGAAAATGCCTTCAGAGGCCTGGCTTCTTTTTCAGTAACGATAATGTTCTTTTCCCCTTTCCACCACCACTATTGTATTAAGTGACTGCAGGTTTTTGGGACATGAATAGAAATGTACATAAAGAACTGTCATAACTACCTGATTGTTCTCCAGCTGTGTGGGATCAATACGACTAGAAGTAACTTAGGAGGTGAACTCCCTTATTATCCTCAGTGGTCCAATCCCACACTCCTACTTCTACTCTGCTTTTAAAACTGATTCATTTTGGTGGATTTTTCTTCTGTCATCCTGTTCTCATTAACCGAACTCTTCTGCCTTCTCTGTCATATTCAGCAGAAATTTTTATTGATGTCTAGAGTATCACATCACATCATCTGTTAGTTTTTCTCAAGTGACTTTAGAAAATGTTTTCAACTTAAACATGACATTTCAGCCTCTTCATATCAATAGGAGTTCAAGAGTGGCAAAGTTTTGCTCAAAGCACAGGCATGGCCTATGGATTGAGGAGTTTAAATGCTGCTTTTAGGTTTTAATTACTGCTTTCTCAAATGGAAATTGAAAAAATACCAAAACTCTCCTTCCAAGTAGCTGCTTACCCTGAGCAAAGAAACATTAGAAATAAAACCCCAAACAACCGCCAAAAAATAGCGATCAAGTAAACAAACCATGAAAACTTTAATACTCCTTCTGCATTTTTCTAAATTTGATTATTCATGAAGTCACAGGGCAGCCTAACTGCACACTTTTTAATATTTCAGCAGCAGATGAATGATCTTTTGTTGACAAGAAGCCTGATTCTGTACATTCTAATTTTTCAATAGGTCCACAGGAGTCCATAATCATTCTCTTTAAGTGAATGGGGTCTGAAAAAGCAACAGGAATCTGTGAAAAAATCAGACGAGTATCAAAGCTTTTGGTGAAATTTCAGAAACATGAGCTGGATTTTTAAAAGCCTGTAACTGAAATTTCTAAAGTTTTTGTGACTATTCAAGTACTTCTTCACAATATCTGTGAAGCAGATCACTCATATGAGCGATACAGTAGTGAAATAAATGACAGAAGCACAGAGAACTCTGACATTTCATGATGACTAAGAAATTCCCATGATAAAGGATTATGAACACAGAAAAAGAAAGGTCACTTGGGTGTAGAATGTGAGCTAATGGCCAAACTTCAATGACTAAGTATCAACACTTATAAGTCTCCCTTTTCAGTGATGCTGTAATTCACAGTCTTTCTGTGATGCTTCTGGTTCTTTTTGGAAAATAATTAGAATAATTAGACCTTTATGACATATAGTCCAAGGAGTGCAAGCAAAAAACTTGTGGTGCGGCATCCCTTTTGCCTGGCCTATTTATTGAAACTTCAGCGGGAACGGGGTCACCTATCTGGAGGTCTCCGTTGTTTGTATTGGGAATATAGGTATTTACATTAGAACTGCCTTGGTAGGTGTAAAACCTGAGCACATACAAGGTACCTAAGTCAGAATTCATTTCATGAGCTCAGCTCAAGACTGTGTGCTTGCTGGCCTCCTCCACTCTGTCACAGGGGTCCCCACAGAGCTGGCAGTGATATCACGATGGCTTACAGCCGTCCCTGCTCTACTATTACGCGTCATTTAGATGTCCTGTCATTGGGGAACATAGGCTGGTGTGCCATATTGTCTATTAGAAGATAGAGTGCCCTCTTGCACATTCTGTATGGTAAGCCTGAAGCATGGGCCTTCGTTTCTGAGTTCTCATGCTGGACCTGTGTGTCTCTCTTCTTACACTTCCAGGACTTTGATTCCTGTGACACACTATGGGAGCTGAGCTGGATTCCTAATGATAGCAGTGTCTGTCGCTCTGCTATGTTCATTTTCAGACCTTCCTGTGCCGTGTAAGTGTTATTGTTTAATTGCCCATTCCCCAGTGTAACGTGATTTTTTAAATTAGCTTGACATTTTATGTGTTTCTTTTACAGCTCATCTCAGCTGTTAATGAGGCCTTTGCTAAGTGTCTTCAGTACAGATCATTATAGCTCTTTAGTACTGTCATTTGAAAGCTAATACCAATAAACAGAAAAATTACTCAGCAGGAGGAAGGTAAGTGTGCTATGTTCCCAATTTTTAGTTTGCAAAGGTTAGGAGCTATTCAGTAAAACGAAGCCCTTTTTTAAAAGTTAACAGTAACCAATTGATGTGATTTGCTCCAATGGGCATTATGGGTTGTCTGGATGCCAGGCCTGCATCATTCCACCCCTGAAAGACCTGTGCAGATACAACTTGAAAGGTATCCCTAAAATGCAGGATAGTCCTCTCCCTTCCCAAGATACCATGAGCAGGTTCTCTTTTAACATCCTGGAGATTACCTAAGCCTTATCAAGTGAAGAGTATCACAAAGAAGAGGAGAACCTAGACCTTGACAAAGGCTTGAGCCTGCCCAGGTACACGCTGAGATCTGAGGAGTGAGACCACCAACCAGAATGGGAAACTTTGAAAGCTGCCTGACCCACAGGTAATTACAGAGGTTATCTTATTTACAAACTCTGTTTCTGAAATTGGGGAAAAAAGGAATTTCTTATAGGAGTTATTTTTTGTTTTGTTTTGTTTTTTAATTTTAAAGTTTTCACAGTACTTCTGCCTAGATACTCTTGGAGCCTGAATAACGGTAGACTTGTGGACACAACTAAACAAAGCCCTGACTGCTTTTTCCTTGGCTAGCAGCACCCTTATAAGAGGACACACCTAAGAAAAAACTGATTGAACTGCCAAATCTGTAAGGAACGATTCATGATTTCAACAGAAATGGATATTAACTGGTGAAAGTTTGTGCAAGGTTACAAATGCAAATGTCTTATGCTAGGGATTCTGTATATTTTTCTTCATACTATCTTTAAATATTGCTTTAGGAAACATCATAAGGCCCAGACCAGTGCCAATTTGACTGCGCTAACTAGACCTCCAAGACTGTGAACCTACAATATTTGAGTTCACTTGTCAATGTTGGTAAGAACAACTAATAAAATGCCTTTCAGTACACAATGCAGCAAAAGCTTAAATTGAAAAACTGTGATTCTGCAAGGTGCTGGAAAGAAGTTTGTGAAAGACAGAGGGCTCCGGTGGAATGCTTCTCCATTGATGGACAGATAACCAAACTGTATGAAGAATGCATTCAATTGTACACTGACCATAAAGCAAACACAAAGATTAACACAACTGTAATTATGAAAAGTGCTGACTTGTGAGACAGTAAAAGTATAAAAAGACTGGAAATTCAGGAGAAAACCAAAAGATGTCAGTGATGCAGATCAGGAGCTACAGACCATGACAGTGTAAAGTACGCTTTTTATGAAGTAGCAGTCAGAAGAATTTTTTTTCGTATACAAGATTGGCCAAGAATGGTAGAATCACAGCCTTTTATAGGCTATGACTAAGTCTAAATCAGTGTAATTCTCCCTGTAACACAAAGAACTGTCAGAAAGTTAAGAAAGAGAGACAAAAAGACTCACAATGTTAAAAATGCTAGTTAAGAAAAAAAGTCACAAATAGAAAATCTGACTGCTGTGGTACAGTACCAGAACTTTCCAGAGCAAGTCTTTCTGCTACATTACCTTTGAAATAAAACAGGGTTTTGAAGGGGGAGGCTGGTATTGTCAAGGCCTGAATGACATTTAAATAAAACAATGCTTGGAGTAGTACATGTTGCTATGATTTTAAGTAAACAGATTTGTTTCACAGCAGAAAGCTGAAATGTTTGTAGAAAAGATGATAATAAGAGTCACAGCTTTCCAATAAATGAAATAATACTACATAGATTTACAGAATATTCTGGGTAAAGGCATACTGGCAGTCTTGTTTTTAAATTATTAGATGATCCTATCTGAAAACATGTGCTTGGGAACAATAGTACTGGCTCATTTGCCACTGATTTTAATGGTGTTAGTTATCTCCATTAAGCTGAATAGCTGGTTCTATTGATTTCAACAATCCTGGGAGCACAACCAACCATTCAAACCTTTAATGGCCCATCGCAGTTAGAATTGTTATGTTTTGTAGGTGTGCGCACAGCTAATGGGAAAGCTGATGGGATAATGAATGCTCAGTTGCTAACAGTAATGGAATCACTAGACACCCACATTACATGAGATCTGCACTGCATTAAAAAAAGATGTCCTTACAGAAGACAAGAAAAAATTGGGTAATTTACAAGTAAATTTGCGTCCTTTCCATCATAAACAACCCATTAAGACGAAGTCATCATGTCACTTATTAACCCCATTATTATAAATCTCATTGTCACACGAAACATGTTAGGATATATTTCACAGCTCTGATACAATCTATTTCATAGATTTAAAGATTTTTAACAAATATTAGTAAATATTCTTAAAGGCAAAAAATAAAAAAGGCTTGACATTGGAAATTGTACATCAGTCCCTTGGAGGGAGACAATTAACAGGATCTTGTAATTGTTCTCAAGCATTAAAATTCCAGGAAGTTCAAAGATAACTATGTATTTTATTTAAAAAAAAATAAATCAAGGCGTTTAACAGTATGAAAATGAGGAGGTAGGGCATCTGCAGAAACTTGTCTTTGTCCTGAAGTGATACCATGGTGGATGAAAAGGAGAGAATAAACCAACAGCTCCTTCAAAAAAGCAGCTAATATGCCATTAAAAATCAGCTTAATGTAATCCTAGTCATTGAGTCATTGCAAGGAGTTTCATTGCACTGAATTAATGACATCTTTTACTTTCTGGAAAACATTACAGATCCTTTAGTTGTTTAAACTATTGAGTTGTTTTCAGTTCTGTAATAGAATTTTTTGCTTGAATGTGGATAATAGACTTTGATGTTATTGTTCCCCTGACAGAAACTTTTAACAAAAAGAGAACTGAAACAGTGCCCGTTTGTGAAAGGCTAAGATACATGGACTCAGATCCTCATCAGGAGTAAGCTGTGAACCAGCTCCCTTGGCTTTAATGGATTTACAACAGCTGATGAGCTGGCACATGATATGGAAACATCACACACTTTCAAAGATTTCTGCGAAACATAAATTGCCTTTTACTAGTGCTCAGAGACTTTAAAGAGAAGGAAATTGCTAGGAGAAACAAGTTGGTAAAACTGAGACTATGGTTCCACAATACAGTAAATCATACTTGATGGCTTCTAGAACTAGATTAAAACAGGTGTGACAACAAGACAAAATGAATTAAACAATTTAAACTCAATTGCCTATTCTAGCGTGTTCGAAATTTTGTGAGGGACCATCCTAATATAAGTGGCTTCTGTGTAGATCTCTTCAAACTCCTATGCCACTTCAGGTATTTGGTCTATCACATCAAGAGAGAAACAAAATAAAAGTTTAACAATAGCATGATCTCTGTATCGGATACCCTGGCTAATTCAACAGCAATGCAGTCGTGTGCCCAAGGTGGATCCAGTACACGTTTCTATTGCTGGATGCACAGACCTAGTTTAAGGATAACAGACCCATGTCTGGCAACTCAAGGTGGGGTGGGAATACCTCATGATGTCAAATGGGAAGTGGAGCGGACACCCGATCAAGTAAACCCACATGCAGCGAGGTAGGATTAATGCAACGCTAGCTCAGATTCAGGAGCAGGTGAGTCATGTTATGTTGCAAAGCGCCTGTCAGGAGGCTTCGATCGCCATCTGCTCCAAGGCAGAAGCTGAAGTGGCTCTGCAGTGCATTTTGTAGTGCTCCTTATCCAAAATTTTACAGGGTGAGTGCACCTGTACCCATAGCATAGGGGCATGCCCTGTGCCTTCTGATTGCTCACCGGGCTGCTGTGCCATTAAGTAATTCTGATCACTAGGGTCAGAGTCCAATAAACATCAAAAGAAGTCCAAAATTTTTTTGACCAACCAAGCAAAAAAACACACCCAGAGAGAAAGGTGGCTGGTTACTGAGTATATGAATTACAATGGCTGAAAAAGATGGGGAAAACATACCTTTTACAGCAAGAAATACAATTGGTGGTAGACAAATTCTTCTGAGCGTCACCTGTTCTTCAAAAATTAGATTAAACAAATGAACAATAATTATCTGTTCTTCTACATATTCTACCTTCTGGTAGGGTGGTAATGCCATATAATTAAAGAGATCAGAGCATCATCTCCTTTGGGAAGTCAGGTTGTATGCAATGCCCACTATTTCTTACCTCTGTGGCCTGGAGCGGTTCCCTGGAGGCTGAAAGCCTGCACCACAGTGTCAGTGGATTTAGGTAGATAGTCTTCTGGCAAGCATTATGGATTTTATTGCCTTTCTTGTATTACCTATTTAAGACTGTAGTTTTAAAGAGAAAATCATAATAAAAATGCTGCATTGTACTCAGAAGATCTATAGCAATTTTTAAACAGAACCTCAGCACTGAGAGATTTCCCACTCCAGACGGCCCAGGAAAGCTATCAGCTTGTGTAAATGTGGGTGCTTCACAAAGGCCAAAGCATGGGAGAAAGAAGCAACATGGACACCAGGTCTCCAGCCAGAATTTCATATCCCAAGTCCTCCCTCCTCTCTGGATAGCTGCTATGTTTACCGTCCCATAACAATACATCAACGGTTTAGGACCTCAGACTACTGTTGCCCGTGGTTTGGATTAACAATGCATTAGAATGGCTCATGTTTTCTTAGATCAGATACAAGCTTTCTCTGGACAGAACTATTATGGTGATCATCCTGGAACTACTGTTATATACCTTCCTCAGCCTATCTTACTCCGTACTCTAGAGGCACACAGCTTTTATAATAGGTCCAACTTTTCTTCAGAAAAGTTTAGAGAATAGAATAAGTAATTCTTGTTTCTATTGACTACAACGTATTTTATAGATTATGGTGAATATATTTAGCCAAGACTATACAATATCTATTAAATTAGCTAAAGTCTATTAAATTATTTAAAAGGAAAGTGGGTTCCACCGTAAACTGCTGAAGGTGGGACAGAGAAAAATTCTTTAACATTAACAAACAAAAGAGATATAACTACCTTATACAATGCGTAAATAGCAGGACAGAGATTCAGGTGTGAGACCATCCCAATCACACAACCTCACTTCTCCCATCTGTTGGACAGAAAGGTTCCCCAAATCCGCAGCCACATGGTAACGAAGCATAAGAGTCACATATCAAGAAGTTAAGGGGATTTTTTACAAGGAACTTCAAATATTTCAGCTGATACTAACATTTCGTGATTCAGAGTATTGTGAAACAGAAGCTGTTTCCTGTCAATGCTGTCCGACAACTCAGACAGAAGACTAGAGCTCCTTGGTAAGAAACATTTTCTTGATACATTTCCTTGAGCTTTCTTACAATGATTAAGGAAAGGCTTTCATCGACCTTTTGAAAGAAAAAAAAAAAAGCATGGAAATGGAAAAAAGAGGAAAGAAAACTAAATCAAAGCCCCTCTATGAAAACCCCAAAGGACTCTTGATTGAATTACTTGGACACGAAACCAGAAACCCTGAGTCGATGGCAGAACCAAATTGGCAGAGCAGTATTTGAGCAGCCATGCTGCTGAGTCCAGTCCCAGTTCTCCATGGAGAGGGGACTGGGATAAGTCAGACTGAGCAAGACCCGTCAGTGCAATGCTCCTTACCATCTCCCAGTCCCTGCCACGACAGCAGGTAGTGAACACAGTCTCTCATTATCCCCCCAGCTACAAAACACTGTTGTTTAGAGCTTTTCTACCCCTCTGCAGTTACAAGTGGGACAGTGCAGATGCACTGGGAGTATCTGGCTGGACTGGTGGAAGTCAAGTGCCAGGTGACTCACTGCATGTTCATAGAATCATAGAATAGTTTGGGTTGGAAGGGACCTTTAACAGGTCAGCTAGTCCAACCCCCCTGCAATGAGCAGGTACTTCTTCAATTAGAGCAGGTTGCTTAGAATGTTTCCAGGGATGGGGCATCTACCATCTCTCTGGGCAATCTGTTCCAATGTTTCACCACCCTCATTGTAAAAAATGTCTTCCTTAGAGCTAGTCTAAATCTTCCCTCTTTTAGTTTAAAGCCATTACCCCTTGCCTATCTCAACACGCCCTGCTAAAAACTTTGTCCCCATCTTTCCTGTAGGCCCCCTTTTAAGCACTGAAAGACTGCTATAAGGTCTCCTTGGAGCCTTCTCTTCTCCAGGCTGAACAACCCCAACTCTCTCAGCCTGTCTTCACAGAAGAGGTGTTCCATCCCTCTGATCATTTCTGTGGCCCTCCTCTGGACTCAATCCAACTCTGGACTCAATCCATGTCTTTCCTGTGCTGAGGGCTCCAGAGCTGGATGCAGTACTCCAGGTGTGGTCTCATGAGAGCGGAGTAGAGGGGCAGAGTCACCTCCCTCAACCTGCTGGCCACGCTTCTTTTGATGTAGCCAGGATACGGTTGGCCTTCTGGGCTGCAAGTGCACCTTGCCAACTCATGTTAAGCTTCTCATCAACCAACACACCCAAGTCCTTCTCGGCGGGGCTGCTCTCAACCCATTCTCTGCCCAGCCTGTATGGATACTGGGAGTTGCCCTAACCCAGGTGCAGGACCCTGCACTTGGCCTTGTTGAACCTCACGAAGTTGACATAGGCCCGCTTCTCAAGCTTGTCCAGGTGCCTCTGGATGGCATCCCATCCCTCAGGTGTGTCGGCTGCGCCACTCAGCTTGGTGTCATCTGCAAACTTGCTGGGGGTGCACTCAATCCCAGTATTTATGTCATTGGTGAAGATACTAAACAGTACTGGTCCCAGTACAGACCCCTGAGCATCCATTTTTTTAGTAATTTGTTGTGCTATCTGTCCTACACTTCCACAGAAACCTGTCATCAGCCTTGTGCCAGGCCCTCGTCTCCAGTTTGTGCCCATGGCGAGTCAGGCTTGCCACCATGTGCCATGTCCCCTCACTGCCCCTAGCCCTCTCAGCTCCTTCCATTACCCTCAAGGGCCTCAGGGCCTGTGGGCAGGGTTGGTGTGGGCAGAGGAGGCATGCGTCAGTCTCCTTGCAGGAAACTCAGGGCAAAACCTGACCACTGGGTTTGGGCTGCATGGGGGAGTGTTGCATGGCGTGGTGGCATGGCGTGGCTGTGTGGTGGGGCTGGCATAGTGGCATGTTGTGGCTTGTGGGCCCTGAGCACTGTCAGGTCGTTGTTGCCTGCAGCGGGCAGCCTTGCTGAATGAAAGTGTTGAACAGGATCCCGCAGAAAGTGTTGCAACTCATATTTGGTCCGCAGTCAATAAATGAAAACATAATAGAAACCAGAACCTATGAACAAGAGCATTAAATGAAGCATGGGTCTAAGGCAAGAGTCCAATACATATTTAATAGCAACCTGCCAAATGGTGTTTTCAATTATGACCATTTCATTTTCTATTAAAGTAGCACTAGAGGTCAAGTGATACAGCCAGGCCTGATGCTCCTTCCGCTGCATTAGATGGTGTAGAAATGCGTAGGATGTTTCCCTGATGCATTTGCTAGCTAAGATGAAATAAAAAGCAGTCTAAAAGAAAGATAGCTATTCAAGTCCATAGCTCTGCGGAGTACTCTGTGTTGAACAGGGATCCACCGACAGGAAATGTCTTCCAAGTTCAGGATCAAGCTGAATGATATCTCTGGAATATATTCTCAGTGCTCATGCATTATTTCTTCATTCAAATTTCAGAGGAGTGTTTGACTTTACTGTGAAACCATAAATCACCATCATTCTTGGCACGTCAGATGTTTCCCTCAGTTAAACACAATGAGTTTCCTTCAAGGGAAGAAGGAACAGTGTAAATAGTGTTTAAAATATGTTACTAATTTATTGCAAGGTCTTGCTGGATATAATTATTTCAAATGGTTTTGTATATTCCAACAGGAGATATACATCTTTAAGTAATACCTGTTCTTTGAGACCCCTGCACAATACGCATGTATCTTAGACCAAATATTCTTGGTAGAGCTGGCAGATGCATTTTAGCTGCAGTGGCTGTGAATAATGGCCCAGATTTTTGTTGTCCTTGTTCATTAGTCTGTTAGGAGCTACTTGTTATTGAACTGAAAGCAAAGAGCTTTTCTTGTCCTTCTCTTTTACTGCAAATGTATTTTAAAACAAAACACAAGAAAGAAACATTTATAAGGAAAACTAGCATTTGCAGTGGCATAAATTGCTATGGCAGACTATTTTTTTGTGATAATTATAAAGAAATCTTTTCTATACAGACTTTTTGTATTACTGCCTGTAAATATGATAGTTTTCTACTAAAGACCGTTACTAGAGCTACTAGCTTTGACAGTTCTTTGGCACGTTTTGGGGGCAACTGCTTTAAGAAAGAAAAATAACTACCTGCTTCCGTCCGATTCACATCAAAAAGTCTCATCTACACTGTTCAGCGGGTTGTGGCAGACCCTGGGGCTTTGCCAAGCAGTGCTTGTTCTGCAGGCTCTTATCCATGTTACTACCTGTTATGTCTTGGGGTGGGCTATTCCAGAGGACTACTTCAGTTTTTAGCTTTGCCTTTAGTGCCAAGCAGACTGCTGTTTTTGCAAGTACTCTATCAACTCAATTTCCATTGATTTTAGAGAGCACTGTAACTCGAGCTATGGAGTGTGACTTCCATTCTGATGTAAATTTACGAGTGTGATTTTCTACTTCTTGCAGACAGGAAAAGGGATGAGGAACAGATTTTCCTTTCTTTGCTTATATCAGGGTTAATGAAAGTGTACACTTGGAAAGTCTTTTGACTAGTATGTTTCAGAGTCTGCTATAGCCTGACATAGTAGCAGTCTCTTTTCAGTTGGCAGGTTTTGAAACGTTTGTGAAAGCCAACATATGATGGATTAATACAAACACAACTTCTGCACAGCATTCTATCATAATAAATATGTTGAAGGAAATGAAGACTTAATAGCACCCTTATCTCACTCCATCTAGCAACTATGGAAAAAGACTGCTAAAGATAATGATTAAGGTATATCCAGGATTCTTGATCTGGGCTGCTGTACCCTGTGTTTCACTAGACATGTCCACTTTTCGGCCCTTAACATTTGAAACAGATGGATTTTTGGCATGTGCAACTCATGTTTTTTTAAATCCGTACTAGAGCAGGAGCCAGGATTTTGTTTCTATTAAAAAAAATATAAATAAAAAAGCCAACAAAAACCCAGGTGAGGCTTCCAGCTCAGCTAGCTGCCAGTGGTCTACCGAGGATCTGCAATAGTTATCAGCCTCCAGTCAAAGTATGGAAAGGAAAGTGAGAAAGGAGTGGCAGTCATAATGTCTAGGCATGAAAAGCCAGAAGAGGAAAAATATAAACAATGTGAACTTCAAGATTTTTTTTTGAGAATTAGGAAGACAGGAGCTTCTCAGAAGAAGAAGGGATGCTTCTAGGCACAAGCAATTCTAAGTTATGAGGAGCTGGCTTGCTATGTGTACAGACCATCCTCTTTCCCGTTCTGGTGCCTTGAACAGAATTGCTGTATCCTCTCTTCTAACTCAGGCCCTTGCTTTCCTGTCACCTCCTGTGGTGTCCTTCCTGTCCTACTCGCCGCTCCTCTTTACCATTGGAAATGCTATGAACTACTTGTTGCCGGTTCTATTCCTAACCTGCCTGAATGTGAGTCATTTAATATGGCTGAATGATCCGTCAATGGGTCTAGTCATACGCAGTTGTCTCAGAGGAGTGTTCTGAGGTTCATAGGATGTTTGTTAAGTGATTTTGGATCTTTTGGTGAAAGATTGTTTTTCAAAGTGCCATTATGATTTTTGTGTAAAAATATCATGCATTTCACGTATAATTAATACTAAAATAGCACACTCATCATAGTTCCTCATTATGTTGATTTTATTTAAAAATGTATAGATATACAGATATCATACTGAGTATGTTTGTACACATATATTAATTTTAAAATCTGTTGATTTTCTTTGAGCCAAAGAGGAATTAAAAGTTTGTGACGAGTTAAAATGTTGCTATTACCACTTAGTGTTCAGATGCTCTTGGAAAAGAAAGATGGAATCTTTACTCCAAAACACAAAATGTTCATCTTAAGGGAATGTTTTAATGTCAGTGGAGAGGGACCTGGTTCAGAATAAAATTTCAGTTAAGCTTTACCCAGAATAATTTTAAAGATACATTCTCATGATCAAGGTGTGGAAAAGCATTGCATTTTCGTTTGGTGTGCACATGTGTTTGGAGCAAATCTGGCCTGTGTTTCAGGGCATCCAGTCATTAGCATCTTTTGCACACTCCTTCTCCGAAGCACTAAAGATGTGGTTTTTAACTCTGACGTTAAAGAACTATTTGAGGTCAGTATGCTGAAGAGAAAATTTGTTTTTGCAGATCTATTAAAAATCAAATAGTTTTACAGCATAGCTTATGAGGGCTTGAGTTGCTGTACAAGTTTTCTGACATGTAGTAAACCACAAAACATCCATTTAATTTGTGAACATTGATGGGCTGGTGTAAACTGGCATTGCTTCTTTGATGTTTGTGGAGTTGTGCCAATTTACACCAGCTCAGGAATCTGGTCTATTGTTCCTGCAAACATCCTATGACATTTTAAATTATCAGGATGATCATCTTGCAAAGACAGCCAAAGTATTAGAATAACAGTTCCCTGCCAAATTCTCTTGGGAGACTTGACTTATTAAAAAAATAAATTACACGTGTTCTTTTTATATAAATAAAAATTTCTTTCATAAGAATGCATGATTTACTAAGAGGCTGAAGTTGTGATTTCCTAGTTATGAATGTAACTTCGTGAATCAGAAGACAATGCTCTCCCACGTCTCAGTGAAGCAAGGGATGTTTGCTCAGACTGTAGAACATAAACAGTTTTAGTGTCCTCAGAGAAAGGCATCCGGGAGCTAATCACGTCGTCTTTGGCCCATTTTTAGTGGTTTCTCCCTGTCTTTTCCAGCTTTTCCTCCTCACCAAGACTGCATGTAAAAACACGTTTGAGAAGGAAAGAAAGGCAGCAAGTATTTTGTCTTATGTTTTCTATCTCTGTCTTTACAGAATTAACCAGTTTTTACCATGATGTCATGTTTGATCTTGAAATTGATTTCAAGCAATCCAACTGAAAACGGATATTTCATTTAGGGGAGTGGCAAAGATATCAGAAGGTACAGAAACATTCTACAGAGTGCAATGTAGGTACCCATGGGACATTCGTGTGTGAATCTGCAAGGGTCTGCATATAGGATGATAAGTGCCAGTAAAGTTTTCTGTGTCCAGTATTAGTTGGAGCCTTTCAGAAAGGAGGGAGAAATGAGGAAAGAACTGAATCTTGAAGCTAGGAAGAAAGGAAAGCTCACCATAAGCTGCGGCAGAAATGCTCAAAGCCAGAGCTACATCCCCTCTCTAAGAAAAAATAGATTAGGCTAATGGCAGACGTGAGTAGCGGTAAGAATTCCACCTAAAATGACTTCATATGCCCAAGGGAGGACACATGGATATGGGGAACTGGAAGTAATGGGGCTTCAAGAAAATCTATACACAATCTGAAGACGTTACAAACTCTGCCACAGTGCTCACACATCTGTTTTGGTGAAAATTTTTTGGCAAGGCTTCTTCACATTGCAAGAAAAAGAATCTAGTTTTTCTAACAGTGAAACACTGCAAAAGGAAAGGAAAAGCATTAGAAAAAGGAGCTAAGAGATTAATGGAACCTTTTAAAAATAACAGTATCTGGAGATACAGTTATGTGTTTGGGTATTGCTATATCAAAATGGTAAAGATCATGACAGGCTTATTTATCAAGTATTCAACCTTGGAGAACCTTTGGTGCATGAGAATATTAATCCCCTCCTGCATACATTTATATTCATTTTGAGTTTATGCAGATACAGAGAAACCTAGAGGCCAAAACTGTTACCCTGAAAATGAATTTGCACTGACTGTTTCACTGTTTGGATGGCTTCCAACTAGCAATGAAATGTCATTTAGGTAAATTCACTCATGTTTTTACTTCCACGTTCCGGTAGAAAAAAATACTGTCTTGCAGAACACCAGAGATGAACATTTTTAGGATTCAAATCAGATAAACATCATACTGGACAAAGGAAGTTAGTCAACATAGCTCTGAGAAGTTGGTATTTTGCTGGAAATCAGTGGAAAGAATCATTCCGTGTTGTTGAGAATTTTTGCTATTTTGAGATTAGATTTGATCTCAATATGGGGTGAAAAGCAACAATTTAGAAATTCTCAGGTTTGGGGGTCAGTCCATTGTCCTGGGGTCACTGTATACTGGAAACCCTGGAGATGTTTGTGGAATGCATTGTCTTGCAGCCCCAGAAACTGGACATTTGAGCAGCCAAAAATTTATCAAGAGAAGTAGTCAGAAGATCATGAAAATTTTGATGGGACCTCCTTTTCCGTTCCTGAGCAAGGTGGTCCAGGTGCTGTAGAATAGCAGGCTATTCTAGAATAGGCTACCTTTGGGAAATGGTTCGGCTTTGACAAATCAGGAATTTCATTTTGTGCGTCGCGCGCATGTGTATAACGATACACCAGAAGCCAGTTAAGGATTGTATGGCTGTGTGATAGAGGTCATTCACTGCCACTGTGACGTTGTGGTGCAGTGGCAATGGCAATTAAAGAGCTGAGCTGAATACATTCTTCTCCTCCTAAATATTCAGTGGTGAAGACCTCTGTCCCTCAAACCCAGCTGCATTTTTTTAAGTACTCCGAAGTTACTGAAGCAAGGGAAATGAAAGGATGCATTTTACCTGACAGTGATGCAGGTTAACTGTCAAGCTGACACTTGGAGGGAGACACACGTTAACTAAGTTAATGTCCAGATGCACAAATATTTTTGATAAAAGTTATAGAAAACGTATACGAAAATGGGCTCAAACTGAGCAGATCCATGCAGCAACACTGTGAAAGCAGAGAGCTAATCAGAGATTGATATTCTGTTATTTAAGATTTGCGTAGTCCTATCTGCTGCTTGGAAGAACTGGATTTCTGGTTGACACAAAATGACTGAGAGCTGGATTTGGGAATGTTTTGACCCGTGGTGTCTCTAGAGCAGCACTGCTTCAGATGTTCTCTGTTGTTTTAGGACACCTCAGAAATCAGGTATGTGTTTGACTTTACTATTTCTTGACAACAGAGGAAGGCAGGAAAACAGCAGGTGAATTCAGTACCTGAATTTTGGGGTCCGTTCTCTACATCACTAAACATTTAAAAGGAGAATTTATTTGCCCCAGATCTTTATTTGTCTATCCTTTGCTTTCCCTATTGGCTAAAATCTGTTTATTTCCTTATTTTAGAGGAAGACGACATTGAGGTTTGTGAAGATTTAGCAGTAAACTGCTGATAGTGTTGTATTATCAATGACTAGAGATAAGTATATGGTTTCATAGATTGTATCTAAAGGAATGCAATGGTATTATTCTACACTGCCTCACAAATGTCATGTCCTTACCTTAAAGTGACAAATAAGCATATATTTAGACACAATATATACTTGGGAGATTATAGAGACTAACTTGATAGGAAAAGGAGAAACTCTTTCTGGCACCTTGTAATGATCTTCTAATTTGGGGAAGACACTTGAGAAAGCCAGTTGAGGCAGGAAAAGTAGAGTCATAGGAAGCTACAGAAGGTTTATCTTGCAGCCTGAGGTGCCTGCCAGGTGCAACCTGTTAAAGTATAAAGCTGCAATAGTTGTTTTTAGATTTAAAAGAACTGGATGTCGCTTACTGAGCGTGAGACCATTCAGCACATACTTGGTGTTGGGGGATGATGCTCACCCTATTGAAGTATAAAGTGAATAATGCTTTACTTCTCACCCTGGGTCTGTATTTCTTCTGTTCTTAGGCACCACTACTGACTGTACAGCACACAAAAGATTGCTAAGATTTCAGATACGATTATTCAACTTTATGAAGCACTAACCTCCTTCGCTAAGTGAAAGGTTTTAGCTTCTGACAAGAAGTGCTTTGTAGCGTTGACCAGCTAAAGCAGTGGTTTCCAACCTTGTTCACAGAACATTAATGTAGTGTAAATACAAATATTATAACTTTGGTGGGAAACAGATCTCTCAACATCATAGCTTCACTTATAACTGGTGTAAGACCTCCTTTGGCTGTGATACATTCACTCATTTTCATACTGATTCAAACCAAAAAATACAGTAAGCCAGTTTCCATTACAAGCCTGATTGTGGTTAGCTATCTGTACAATGATGAAATCTGTTATAGTAAGTCTTAAATTAAAGTCAAGAGAGAGAAATGGGAACTATTTCTGACTTAAAAAAATGTAAAAAGTACAAAGCAAAATTCTGCAGTAATGCTTTTAGTAATTTTTTTATTTTTTTTAGAAAAAGGAAATACGACTGTTATAAGCATCTTTAAATTGCAGTTTCTAAATTTTCTACAGAAGTGAACTTGTAATGTTTGAGCGTCTATGTTCTCAGAGCGATTAAATGTATTTTGGTGATAAATAGGTTTTCTCTGCCCCCTTCCACCCTCTCCACTGCTGTGTCAATATTGTGACTCATAGGATTATAGAATCATAGAAACATTTAGATTGGAAAGGACTTCTGTAGGTCATTTGGTGCAATTCCCCTCACACAATTCAGGGCTTACTTTAAAGTGAGTTTTTAACAGGCTGCTTTGGGAGATATTGGCGCTCTCTGTGCTGCATGAGAGAACTCTACTGCACAGGTGGTGACTGCGCAAAGGGCCAAAGCAGTCTTTGAAAACAACTCTGATTCAGTGGGCTCTCCTTAAATAGGGCTTAATGATCAAGAAGCAGTTTGTAGTGTAATGAGAAAAAAAAAAAGTGAATGTAAACCATACAGCATTTTTGGCCTAGGATTATGATTATGTCAAATCAGGTTTTGAAGAAAACTGTATTGGGAGATATGAAGGATGTCAGGAAATGTAATGGTCCCTGTTTTAAGTCCTTCTGGAAATTCTTGGAGAGAGTGTGCTCTGAATGCCTCTGTCTGTAGGTCAGCACAGGCAATTATATAGACTTCAGGGGACTGGTGATATATGCGACCACTTTCTGTTGAAAACCCTGCTGCCCCAAGGGGCCACTCCAGCAAGCAGACTAGCTCTAAGAGGGAAACTTGAAGCATAAATTGCTAACCTTGAGCGAACAGTACAGCATTCCAGCAATAAATTCTAGCTATAAACACGGGGAAAGGCTACATCTTTGATAGCTTCCTGAAATGATTGCAAGTTTCTTTTTACGCCTTTCTCTCACTTAAGCATCGCAGAAGGTTAAGGTGTAGGTTACTGTGACTTTTACTTTTAAAATGTTTACCCATGTGACTTTTATTTCGCTAGAGCTATTTAATCTTTTTTTCCCCTCCCCTATTCATATGCTTTCTCCCTTCTTCATTTGCTTGGTTACATGAATCCCACTATCCCCTCACAAAGGGAAGCCACCATGAAGCCCATGTGATTTTTAATCAATTTAAATTTTTCTTCATGGTCTCAAGGGACCATTATGCAAGATATTAGTTTGATTCACTGAAGGGATATTCCTTTCCTATATTTATTTTACATTCCTTGCCTTCTGTCATTCATTCACATATTTCACCCCTCCTAATTCTTTTTTTACCTACAAAGATGTGGATGATGTAGGTCTTTCGTGCCTGTTCTGTATGTGTGTCTATATCAGATCATTTGTTAAAGGAAAAACGTTTGGCTAAACAAGAATAATGTTGTAATAAGGGTGGAGTACATTTCTTGTTTTTAAAAGTTCCTTCCAAGATTTTCATCTTCGTTTTTACTTCAAATGTTTAGCCAAAGAAACAAAATAAACAGAAAATCCCAGAGGGTAAAATTGGTGTAAAACACCAGCAATATTTTTTTGTCTTTGCTAGATACAGACTGGTTCTTAACTGAATTTAAAAAACAGGTCTCTTCAGTGTCCACTATTTATAATCTTTCCTTGCTTTTTTTCATTAAGATTTAAAACCACAGTGACTGTGGGAAAAAACAAATCCAAAGCGGGCCAGATCCTTCAGCGTGTTGCGTTGTCTTTATACCACATTCTCTGTGTCTACACCAGTGATTACACATGACCTTAAGGTCACCCTAAAGCCCGGTCTCACTAAAAAATCTGTAGGGCAAACCCCATGTAACCCTTCCTCAGCAGTCCTTGCTGTACCTGCAGGCTCTGTGGCAACCAGGCAGCAATAGATTTCCGTTCAGTCCCTTTGGAAAACATGCACGTGTGTACAGGCACGGAGCACTGCAAGTCCATCAATAGCAAGCCCACCTCAAGTGTGCTGTTTGTGTTCCTGTGGCACAGATAAGCCTAGACAGACAGACCAGAAGCCCACAATTGGTTTCCTAGGAGGCCTGAGTAAGGGAATCTTGGAGATACCTTGTTGCCGTGCTCTAAGAGTGAGAATCAGAATGTGGCTGGCCTTTATGAAACTTGGGGATTTAACAGAGAAAGGAAGCCATGTGGCTGGGCTAATTACCCTGAGTTCAACCTCGTTACTGGTTCTCAGCAGCAAAAAGCCTGGACCTTACAGTGCCTTTACTGCTCAGAGAAGACTTGTTCTGCTGCAGAGGCAAAACTTGCAGTGGTCCACAGTCTGTGTGCCATTTTTTTCCATCTGCAGTGTATCAGTGAAAAGGAGAAGGAATTAGCTGAACAGGGACACTGGTGGAGTCATCTCTGAAATATGCTACTCTGTGACTTTAAACGTTGGCCTCATGTGGCCATTGCTAGTTGGGGAGCTTTTCTCAGGAATGTTTACTGAAAGAGCACATTTTAAACTAATAGGGAGGAACACTTGCCAAGTGGAAGCATTCTTACCCATATCTTGTGACTAATGCATCCAATCAAAGCAGTTCAGTTTTCCAGTCTTGGATAATGAAACCAGATGCTCTTGAATAAACTACAGAATATTGCAAAACAATTTTTCTGTTTAATTAAAATGATAAACACTTTCTATTAATACAGAATGCACCCACAAGAAGAAAGGTGGGATTTGGCTGCCAAATTATTTGTTATAGAACATTTGCTGTGTTTCAGACTGCAAGGTGGTCATTTGTGACACTGCCATATTATTTTAGAACAAACATAAAAGGTTTGCCGAACATAAAAGCTAAGAAAAAAGGAACATCTGTCTTCCTACGGTACCTGGCAATTTGTCTGCTGGACCTAGGTAAGAGATTACATCCACATTGTTTAAATTATTTTTCAAATGCCAAATAGTAAACCTGAAAGATTTTTGGCTTCTAAACAAAAGACCAAGGGGAAAGGTTGTGACCATTTCTCAGGGAAAAATAATGGTCATGTTTTGTATAGCAATTTCATAAATATGCCTAAGAAGATCAAATTTACCTAAATCTTTTGCACATAACGGCTTGCACAATTTTGGAGATTTGGTTGGTTGTTTCTTTGTAGTATATGGTATGATAATAAACAGAAATTGTGTGGTTAGTTCTTTTTCTGAATGTCAAATGGAGAGGGTTTAATTTCCTTTAAATACTATGCAACAGAAGAAGGGAAATGTGAAATATACCATACACTGCCAAGTGGTCATATTAGGTTTTCTATTGATAACTATTTTGATTAGTAAAATAATATTTACCTGAATGAATTAGCCTTTCTTGCTGCCTACCATCAAACTGTAAATGTTTTCAAATCACATAGAAATTTATTTGCTGATGCTTTTAGATGTTTTGCTTTCATTCAATAAGTTGATTGCTTTGGTAAGTAATAATGTAAGGGTGTGGAGTTGTTAGATGTGACTTAATACCTAAGTTATATGCTATCATTTCTGTTTCCTGGCTGAATAACTGTACGTCCTAGCTAGACAGTCTTGAGAAAAAACTATATGCAAAGAAAGAGTTAGGTATGGCAGTACCTCACTTGTAGGTGGCTACAACAGCATACGCAGTTGTCTGCTTGACACATATCTTCTTGTACTATCAATTCTTAATCCTTCTAGAGTACTTCCTTCCACTTATTATTCCCCTTCTGCCATGTCTGCCCGGTTGTCTGCCTGGCAACGCAGTTAATCCGTATTGTCTAGGCCCAGTTCTTTATTCCCATTCTTCCAAATCCTTGGAAGATAAGCTTGAGCAAAATTGTCCCTCAACCTTTCTGTTTCATGCCACAGTTTTCCCAAATCTGCACAAATATGTCTGCACCACCTCATACCTGTCTAAAGTTCTTTATACTACTTCACTAACTGCTTTGTGGCCAATCTGGTCGGAGCACTCCTTGCTAAAAAGAAGCACTGCCCCTTCTCACGATATTCATGCAGTTACCCTGCCACATTCTTGTGACTCTTGGCTTGGCATTGCACAAGAGAAGGAGGATGAGTATGCAACATAAATGGCCTTATGGGACTGAGATGCTTCTGGGTGGATAAAGAGGAGAGGTTTAAGTCCTAAAGAGGACCTACAAGTAAATTTTTTGAGTAACAGATTTTGACTTATATGTGTACATCCTGCGAAAGTCCTGCTTTGGGATGGAGGATGGAAATGTGTTGTTCAGCATGTTCTTGACACATTGATGTTAATAAACATCAGACCTGTAAGTGTTATTAGCCCACAGATACTCATGTAACATCGCCGTCCTCCTAGTTGCGTGCAAATCTGAATGGAAGATGTGATGGTAGAGAAATGACTAAATAGCTTTAGATGTAATTTTCTCTGTTCCCAGGGTCTTTGACCTTGAGAGAAAGTTAGAGTAGTGAAGAAGCAATAAAGTATTGTCAGCTGGCCATTGGTCCAATTTCCACATAGCAGTGGACAGCCATCTTCAAATGCACACAAAGATGGACATAAATTACTGTTCCATTTTTTACAACTGCCTGCAGATATCTGTTTTGGATTTGAAACGCCTAAAAAATATCTCTGCTACGAATGAAAATGTGAAACAGAACTGCTATGTGCACACTTATTAATTTAATTTTTGAAATCATGATGTTTATAGCATTCATAATCTATGCACAGATGGATTAATCCAAATTTAGATGGGAGACTCCTGTGCACGTTTGTTTGTTTTTATCATAATCCAGTCATCTGCCTCACAAGGAGAGTCACTTTAGAATTCAGCAGGTGGGAGATATGAAATCTGGAGTCTGATGTTTCTTTATGACATCTGCAGTGCTTCTGCGTATAAAGAAAAGAAGTCACCCAAATGTATCTGAACTTCATTTAAAAAATAAAAAGCTACACTTAAAAGCTCTAAGAAGTGCAGAATACGGTGGCAAAATTAAAAGACAGGCAAACTTAAAGAGACGCTCTTCATTTAAGAAAACAAAAACAAGCTTACAGTCAGCATGTGGTTACCCCTGAATATAACACTCCATCCATCTCTTACTCCCTGTCATTAAGTGGTAGTGCTTTTCCCCCCACTCCCATTCCAGTCATGCCATAGTTAAATTAGGCAGCCGTTTCCAGCTTGCAATATTCTGGTAGAGAGTTAACAACATTGCTGACAAGGAACACTTGAAAATCATTAAAATTTATGACAAATTAAGGGAGTCAGTGCAACCAGTGAAGACTATAATTTTATTTTTAGATGCAGCCACTGATTTCTTGCGATGGACGTGGTAGACAAGGGTAGCAAATTATTCCCCCAGAGTTATTTAGCAGCAAAATCTCAGTCCGATGAGAAGGCCTTTTGAAGATCCACAAAACTCTTAACAGAAGGCTACATACCACTTATATGGAGTTATTGGAAAATGATTCACATTTCAGATGTATCAGGATGCAAAGGGAATCTATAGATGTGTACGCAACATAGCTTATATATTGCTTTTCTGGAAATGTCTTAAACGATACTCTATGGGACAGATAGCTTCGTATGAATAATGACAGCTTTCAAATTTAAGGCAGTAGTGAATTTAACATGGCCTAAAGTAATGGAATTAGTATTAGCAATGTGAGCAGCAGTGAGGAATATTGCAAGGTTTGTGCTCAGGACAGAAGGGAAAACAAACTGGCTTAGTAAACAAAATGCAAAGCACGCTGGAAGAGTATCAAGCTCACAAAGGATTTTTCTGCTCTGGAACGGCTACCTCACTTTAGGTGAGTATGTATATTTTAAGTGGCCTCATGTCAGAAATGCCTCAAGATTAGGCATTCAGGCAGAAAATGCAAAGCAGTCCATCAATCATCTCAAATCAACGAGGTAGAGTCCAGAAGACGGTAGGAAAAGGAAAGAGTAAAGAACTTTCTTATCCTGGGGAAAGACATATATGCCTGAAAGGAAAGGGAAAGTAGAATCTTGCCAACTAGTGACACAGATAAATAATTAGATACCCAAGATGTGACATTACACGTTTATGTATCAGTATACATGGAGTATATAAATTAGCCATGCATAGCAGGGCTGATCCTGGTCACAACTGTAGTACTGATTAAAAAGCTATATAAAATAAATGCTAAAATATAAACCCTAAAATATATAATAAAATAAAAACCTAAGGAATAAAAAGACCAGAGTCTTATCTAGTGCTTGTGTCCAAGGGACCAATGTAAATATCTTGGGTAGAAGGTTGCTTGTAAGAAATGAAATTGAAACTGGAGTAAACCTTCAAATAAGGTTCTACCACACATCGAAGATGCACAGAATGCTGTTGTTGAAAGGGGTTAATGAGTTGTAAAGATCAAGATCTATATCTAGGCCAAAACATATGAATACAAAACGGGCTCTTAACATCCTCAGAGAAAAACCTGAGGTTAAATTAGAGAGTCTAGATGATAGGCCAACATCATTTCACCATTGTAATATTCTGAATGAACCTTCTCTATCATTAAGCCAGACAAAACTATCCACATCTGAAGGGGCTACATAAAAGCTAGTGACTAATGTCTCCATGTTAAATAATTACTTTATGTGTACAGAGAGAGGACTTGCCAATAGAGTTAGTTGAAAGATGATCGTAAGAAAGATATGGTTTAGACATTCACAAAGGTTTGTTTCTATTGACGTAGTAAATTGCCAAGTGAACTGTAATAATCTTCCATAATTTTCTAGAAAGGTGATTTAGCAAGTGCTGTGTATATCCTTACCTCAGGCAGGGGTAATACTGATAAGCCAAGCAGGGTACTTCAAAAACATAAGCAATGGGGCCTCCTGTAAAACAAAACACAGACTTAAACTGCAATTATGGATCTGGATGGCAGCAGAACAGGCAAAGAGGTAGTCCTTCTTGCAGAAGACACAGGATGAACAGTGAAAGGATTCAGATTTCCCAAACATAATATCTAAAAGCATGTGTGCATTCATTTAATTTTTATCACCATGTTTTCTCCTTGTGCTTTAGAAGTTTCAAATGATTTACATTGCTTGCTAAGAACAAGAGACACGCCTGGTACTGAGAAAGAGAACCAAGTGTTTTGGAGCTTCCCAGGCCCTCCATACTATTTATTTATTTTGAGCAACAATTTATCTGTAATGTAAGAGAAGGGATAGTTCTGACCCATAATGTGACAGCCACTGAGGAATAATCAACTGGCAGGATAGAGTTACTGCCGGTTGGAGACAGAAAGTCTAACTGTTATCTTTGGACTTAGAAGTGCCTCAATAATTACATGGGAAGTCTCTTTACCATTTGGACAGATCACAAACCACTTGTGGGTTTTGCTAGTGAAAGTCAGTGCCAGCCGTCGCAGCTGTCTGGCTGTAGCATCGGGCTTTGACCGAAGCCTTCAAAACATTCGTTAGAGTGCCATGAACAACTGCCGTTACCACAACAATATGGGAATTTGGAGTGCCTATGTTATTTGTGAAATACCTGAGGTAGATGCTGATGAAGGCTTTCCAAATAAGGAAGGCTTCCTGAAGAAACCTTGAATATGGGCCTTTTTTCTGAGGGGAGATCATTTTATCTCCTGGGCTAGGGTAAATAATTTAAACACATTCCAAGTGGAATGAATTTGGGAGATTTAAGAGCAAAGGACTAGAAGAACACTACCATCACCATATCTAGCGAGGAAGAAACAAAATCCCAGTCACATTATCAGAAGCATGGTCTGTTAATCCTTGCATAAGTCCTTGGATGGTGTCTGTATTTAGTGGCTGAACAGAGATGATACTGCATGGTCAGAAATGGACACTGAGACATCACCACGGCTATTGGTGAAAAGCAGAGACAGATATCAACTATACACAAGTTTGTTCAAGAATACCAAATCTTGAGTTTAAATTTATATGCTGTTACCCATATTGCCCAACTGTAGCTGACTGTCTATTAGAGCCTGTGAAGAAGACATAAAGGATGCAGTTAATGGGAGGTTAGGAGATCTGGCTGAAATTTTTCTGAAATGCAGAAGATGGGAAAAAAAACCAGTTGTATTTAATCCAGACAGCATGGAGGAGCATTAGGGCACTGTGATTCCAGTAAGCACTACAAAACCCAAAGCCGCAAGTATCATGCCAAAGACAGAGAACTGGACTCAAAGGCCTTGTTTATACCATCATTTCCAGTCCCTAGCAGCAGATTTCAGCTATTATCCTAAATCAAATCCAAACTTAGTTATTCAGAAGTATACATCAGTGATGTAAATAAAAAGTGGCTGGATGAATTTAAGTGCTCAAAATGGTGTTATCTGGGCTACTCAGAGTATTTTCAGTATGGGCATTTTCCATCTCTTGCTTTTGTCTTGTTTGTTCTGCAGGAATTCTTCTCCCCATCTATGTTTGAAATGAAGTGACCAGGTCCAATGTGAAGTATTGTGAATAGACAGTCACCCTTACGTTTCCAGTCCTGTTTTTTTGAAGTAGAGAGATCTGGTTTGCTCAGATAAGACCTGGAAAAACAGCAAGTCCCTGGTGGTCCTAAACAAACCTTTAAACCACTTAAGATTTTGCACATCATTAAGTATGCATCATTTTCCATTTATAAAGTATTGCTTGATCTGCTCATCCATACTGTGTGGGGGATTAGGAAGCACACATGTTTGTATACGTGCCCATGAACATTACTTGCTTGCCTTTTCCTGCATGTGTAAGAGCTAGATCAGAAATGCTTGAGGACCCTGGTGGTCACTGCATGCCTCACAGGAACCCCCAAAAGCCTGCTTAAATTCCATCTTCTCAGGGCTGTTGGATGGAAGCATACAGTTGTTGGTTTGGAGCTTTTTTCTTGTCCCATTGATCTCAGGCCTGCAAGCATAGTAGAAAGGAATTAAGAAGCTAGTCATGGATAAGAAGCTTCCTGGAAGAAAAAAAGATGCTTAACTTTTGAGAGGAAAGGGGAGTAGAATAGATATCGGTTTAGAAAATGAATAATGATCTAGGCCTTTAAAGATTTTTTAAGATATAACATCTTTTTTTTTTTTTTTAGTCTTCTTTCTCTCTATTAAAAAGAGGACTGAATAGTAGGACTTGTTGATTTCGTGGTTCTGCTCAGCTTTCTTTTTCACTTTGTGTTCTTAGGCCTTGAGCTTTTAAAAGACTTCCCACGGGCAAGAAATGTGTAAAGGTAACATTACTGCAAAAACAGTGAAGTTCTGCACTTAAACAGAGAGAGGGATGTTTTCCTAAGCCACAGAGTTTGCATCTGCTACATAGCCGAGCTGTTAGAGAGCAATTTGGCTCTTAGGCGTGTATGTGTGTGCATGTTGTGCATGTGTGAGAAGGAGCCGCTACTTGGCAACCACCCCCTCCTATTGCTGGCGGTCTGACCGTAATGTCACTGCTCGCCCTCCTCCTACACTCGCTCGGCCACAGTACGTGACCCGCAGCCACCTCTGGACACACGCAGGATGTGCGTGGCAGCTGGAGGATACTGAGCCGTCAACTTCCAGGCTGATCTCTGGCAGCAGCAGTACACGGGCTTGCTGCTAGGTCTCTTGCCGGCCTCTCATATGGCACGTTGCCCATTTCCCGAGAGTTGTCTGCAGCTGCCTAGCGCAGGCTCAGGCTGCAGAGGCCTCTCTCGTTTCTGGATGATGAGCTCCTTAGATTCCCTTTGGACTGGAAGAAATCTTCATCCCCAGTTGCCGCTGTTGTTGGAGTAAAAGGAAGTACAGCCTGCGAGAACCACTCTGAGAGAAGGGGCTGTTTTCCCATGTGTTCACCTACTTAGGTGCTGCTTAACATTGGTATAGACACTTAGCATTGTGTTGTTGATTCTGACTGACACTAAATTGCTAAGGTTTCTTCTCTACAGACTACAACGTCTTTTCTTAGTGAGTTTATTTATTTATTTATTACTATCAAACTTATGGTGCCAAGTCCTTGCTGGATCTAAGTGGCCTCCAGCTTTTTTTTTTTTTTTAACACTGATGGTCCAGCTAAGTAAAGCTTCCATCACTCTCGGGCTGCATTCGCATTATTCTGAGAGGCATGACTGTGTGAAATTGAAAATACTAAAGCAGATCAGATTGACCCAGTGTCCACTCAAGTCAACAGAAAACATTAAACCAAGTTCATTTTGAATCAAGACTCAAATGCAAGGAACCGTGACTCCTACTCTTTGAGTTCCCCAGTTTAGAGGCTTTTAACATCTGGCTGACCTGATGTTAATGTAATAAGCCACAAAGATGATTACCTTCCTTGTCGAACAGTCTCTGTGGTTTATGTTTAAAGAGCTCTAGAAACAACAGCATTGATTTTTTAACTGCCCACTGTTTAGCGATGGCCCAGAAAACTCTCGTTTGAAAATCAGAAGGCATAAGGAACTTTTATTTTCCTGTTTGAGTACATTCAGACATTTTTTCCTTAAAAAATGGTTAGACAAGCCAAAGTAAACTAAAGCGCCAAAGCAAAATACGAGTTTCTTATTACCGCATTCTCCCATGAACTTATTTATTCATGATATCTTCAGCAGGAATAATAATTAAGAAATGTCTTCTCTTCTAGCTTTGTTACAAACATCTTGGGTAACACTGTAGGCTTTCATTAAAAGAAAGCTGTCCTTTCAGCTTTTTGCTCTGCTCTTTTTTTGCTGTATACTAAAACCTGCCTGTAAGACCCCCACTGGGACTGGGAAAATAAGTATCCTTTGTAGGCAGGTGGTCTTTCCTTGAGCATTTTCTGATTAGAAACACATGTTCGTGAGTGTGAGGAGGCTTCTGTAATGGGAGAGTAAAGCAGAGGCCAAGGAACTGGTTGAGCTGCACAGGCAATGCAGTTGAAGCAGATCAGGTTTGTAGTGGCGTTATTCTGCACCTCTTAATGCGTTTATTTTTAATTTGATCTGTTGCAGTTCTCTGCTAAACACTGTACATTATATTGATAGCTGACAGGTTTTGAAGTGGCCAGAGCATGTGCCCTCACCATGAAAATGCTGGATACAAGGATACTATTGCAGGGGCATGCGTCAGCAAGGTGGACTGATGCTCCAGGAGCCTTTGTTTTTCTCTTTGCTTTCCTAAAACACAGTGCCCCTATCAGTGTGGTTGATTTTCTTAAGTGGGAAACACATTTTCCTGGGAATAGGGAAGTTTCCTCATAGTAGCCAATGAGTAAGAACGGAAAGAAGAACGATGCCCCTCAGTCAGCGGGCCAACCTCCCCAGTGCTGAGATCGTCTCAAAGCACCAGGGCACAGGGGAGCTCTCAGGAACCCCGTGAACAGGGTCATGCACCAGGGGAACATGAGGAGGGGCAGAGGAGCCTCTGCTTGTTCCCGCACTGCTACTGCTGTCACCTGCTGCTCTTCATCACCTTCCCACCCTGAACAGCCTTCTCCCGCTGCTCAGAGGCATCGTCACCGTCACGGCATTTACTAGCACTAAGAGTAATTGGAAGGAGCTGTAAGTTGTGGGGAGGGAGAGCACTGCCGCTGTAAGTGGCCAGAGGCAGCTGTGATGAGCCAGGGGAAAGCACTCATGGGCTAAAAGGTGTTGAGTGGAAGTAGGAACTAACGAGGAGCACGTCACACAGGGACTGCAGCTTATAGCTCTGTGTCTAAGGTCTTCAATGAAACAATATGAGTTCTTGGCATTCCTCCCCCTTCAGTCTTTCTTACTTCAAAAATCAGGTTAAAACATTTGAGTAGTTCTAGTCCTCAAGTGCCTTTCCTTTGTGTGCCAGAGACAGACAAGCTTTCCTGTAGTTCATCAGGAAAGGATCAGGGAGTGCCCTCACTCACTGCTGCATAGAAAACCATGTGATGATCCCTGAGAAGTCAGAGACACACGTTCTTTCAAAAGGCATTTGTTTGCTAATACAGTGAAGAACAGATACGTTGATATATTGGTGGTCAAGCTCAGGAGCCAACAACTCAGCCAAAGACGGATAACTTCATAGCTTTCTGCATTCTGCTGCTCCGGAGCTGACTCTGAGATGTACAGACCATGAAGCACTGCTCTCCACTGCCTGGCAATGCTTCTCAAGGCCATTTAAAAACTAAAAATCAGTGGAACCTCCTGGATTTTGGCTCTGTACCATCTTGTCCTGGGTGTTATGTTTGCGAGACATATGAGTTAGTTATTTTCCCTTACACCAGCTGAGGAACCCTCTTTGGCAGATGAATTCTTAGTTGTCCCTAATGTGCCAATATCTATCCTATATCCATTACTGGACCTGCACAAAGTACATAGTTCAGGGGAGAAAATGCATCCCAATGTCAAACAGATAAGTTTTAAGTGACCAGTAATAAAATATTAGTAATCCAAATAATCATAATAAGACGCTGTGTACGCTCTTCATGGAAATGGCACATTCGTTAAGTTCACTCAAGGATAGGATATTTTGTTGTAGTCAGTAGCAAAACTCCCATTGACTTCAGTGGGAACAGAACCAAACCCCTTGCCTGCACCACCAGACAGTTACAGCCATTTATTAATAAAGTCCTGGTGCAGCTGGGATGATGACACATTTTTGTTGCATTGCCTGGAATAAAGTAATAATAAGCTAAGAAAATTTTACTTTGGATTCTCAAATCAAATGGGCTTTTTCATTTTGTTTTGTTGCATGTTTGCAGGATCTACTCACTGATAAAGAGGTTAGTTTCCATTCCATCACACAGCAAAATATACTAAAAGATTGACAGACTCTTGGTGAGTCATGAAATTTCAGTGGAGCTGACCAAAATGTTCCTCATAAAACAGCACAAGCTTTAACAGCACCTGTTAAAACTAGACTCGCAGCTACACAAAGAATCCAGTGGAACAAATTTAGGAACGTGCCAGAATTTTCATGGCTGGTTTGACTCTGAAGAAAAGGCTTAAAATCCTTTTGCAACACAATCTATTTGTTGATTTAAGGCCAGTCTGGAGAACGTATTTAGGCATTTAATGATGCAAATAGATGCTCTGTGAGATTTTGTAAAATGTCCAGCTCTCCTAACTGAGGATACTCAAAAAATACTTTAACCACTTTCCTTCAAAGTTTGGAGAAACAGTCGTCTTGGCTTTCTGAGTATCTCTGGCAACTGTGAGGCCAAACCACGTTTCCAAGCCAAACAGTGTCTTATTTGGAAAGCTAGTAGCCACCTTAGTGCTGGAAAGGATTTGCTAACATAAACAGTGACTTGGAGATATTTCCTGTAAATGAAAAAGAAGATATGTCAGCTTGACATCCACATAATATATCCACAGTACATTATGTATTATTTGTAAAACTGATTTGCTTTTATGTGCAGTTATTCCAATTATTTCTCAATGAAGATGCACACATCACACAAATTGATACAACACTTGCAAAAACTGAAGTGATTGCAAAGTTTTTGTTTCACAGGTGCAGTTAATTGCTTGAGCATAGGAATTCAGCTGAAACAGGAAAACGCAGTCTGCATTTGCAGGCATTTTCTTTAATTATGTGATGTTTTGCATCTCTTGCAAAGAATCAAGCAACAGCCTGCGCATCTTTGTTGGACCTCACAGGCTTTTTTGGAACTAGATATTATTTTGTACTATAAAAAAGCAGGTGTTTAATTTGCAAACACTAAACAGATGGTTTATGCATTTATAAACATAGACCTCCTGCGAGAGATGCGCAGAAATTGAGGTTTGGTTCATATGCATCCCATAATTTACGCCCTTGCAGCAAGGAAAATATAAACAGGATCTTCTTCTCCCACCATGATCAACATCGCTGCCAGATACAGACAGTTTTGGATGGTGTTTCTGGATAATCTTGAAATTCCATCTGCCTGCAGGAGGACTTCCTGACCCGCAGGGTGAATCTTATTAACACCGAGTTCTTACGAAAGCAACAACCAAAACCAAACCAACCCTAAGCAAAACACAAATGCCTCTCTGTCTGCAAGACAGGTGGAATTATAAGTCTCTGAGACTTTAGCATAATGAAGATGATTAAATACAGCTAACAAATAAGAAACAATCTTGCACCTACAGGTAGGAGCTGAGTATCGTTTCCCCATTTCCCTGAATTAGAAAGCCTTGCTGCAGGCATTATTACAATAATATTGTAATTAACAACAATTAATACAACAACAATGATGGCAGTAAACAATTAATGTTCATGAGAGCCCTCTGAGGCAAATAGGTGAATATTACACGAGAAAACTTAGCTGGGGAGAAAAGGCTCTCCCTCCCTCACCATCCAGTTGGCACCATCCTTTGCAGCACATAATGCACGGCGCATGGGTGGGGTGGCTGCTCGTAGAAGATCACGCTATTCCCCATCCTCACTGAGGTTGCATCTAGCCCCTAATGTTACCTCAAAGATGAAAACTGGGCATTTTTGCTTGCACAAGCCTAGAAAGAGTCAGAATCAGACCCGAGATGAGATCTCATCAGTCATTCCTAATCTCAGGCCTAAGTCACAGGACCCACATTGTGGGCGCTGGGACAGACTCCACGGAATTCAATATGAACCTTGAATTAGGACCCACTCTGGTTTAAGAATGAACTTAGTGACAGAGATATGAATAAACCAAAGCCTTTGACTCCAATGTCTTGTTCATTGGACTGCCCAGGAGACTTCAGTCTCTGTCAGACCGTATTCCAGCTAAAAGAAATTGGGCCTAGAAGTGAGCTTTGGCAATTATCCTCTGTAGTAAAAAAGATGCAATGTCAATGGTTAATTTATCCACCACACAGAAAATTGTTATGCGAACTGGTCCCTATGCTTTCAGGTCTGAAGAAGCGTATAAATAGCTTGGTGTAGTATTTTATTATTTTAATTCTTTTTTTCTTTTTTTTTTTTCTTTTGCATTTTAAAACACTTAAATTAGCAGGTAAATAGTACACAAAGTTAATTAGGGATGATATTACTTGCTTCTTAACAAATGACCCTCTCTATTTCCTGTACCTACTGAAAATACTAAAAAACATTGAAATCTCATTACACCAGGATTTGGTAATATCGTAATGAGAAAAATATTAAATACATGGCAGAAAAAGGAAGCACCTGCAGTAAGTTTGCTACCATGACAGTGAACAACAGAATCATTGAATAATCTATTCTGTCTGCAGGGGCGGTCTGGAGGGCATCTGGTCTCAGCCCTTGCTCGCAGCAGGGTCAGCTTCGGAGCTGTCTTGGCTCGCTCAGGGCCTTGGCCAGCTGAGTGGTGAGCATCTCTGAGGATGGAGACTCCACCGTGTCTCTGGACACCTGTTACAATGCTACATACATGTTTCCTTGTAAGTACAGTAAGTTCACAAGTGAATGGAATTTCAGTGAAAACGTTTCAAGAACAATTGGAAGCTCAGAAATAAAGTTAATTTAATGCTGCAGTGATTGCTTACAGGGCTGGAAAAGTCTTTAAGCAACACTACCAGTGCTATGACTCAATAACACAGAAAAACACCCCATAGTCTGGATTTCACTGCTGATGTGAGTACAGGTTGTGGCAGCTGGAAGGTCAACCATTCGTTTTCCCCCCTCCTCCTTCTCCCCTAGAAAGTGCAATGGTTGGAATTTAGAAATGCTTAGTGGTTTGTTGGGTCCTTCAAAGGAAGAGCCTCTGCCAATTTTTTAACTCAGACCGTCTATGGCTTTTACTGTAAATTGCCCAATTTGCAGAAAATCCTGAGTGCTCACAAGTATCAATGATGTAGGAGTGGCAGATATTTGGCCCATTTGAAAGCCTGGCATTATTTCTAGTTGGGTGACTTTGCCTGAATTCGTGGGTTAGCCTACACTACAGATAGAAATCAGGGATCAAAAGTATGGGATATATTTTCAGTCAGTAAAGGGAAAAAAAAATATAGAAAAGTATTTCTGAATGTAATGACCCAAAGAATCCAACTTAGTATAAACATACATCAAAACATGTGGTAGTTCTTCAGAGCAGGAGGATGAAAGGGTCAGTCTTCAGATGCCAGGGTGCAAGCAGGTAGATATTTTCGTATTCAACTAATTCACAGTTAACAGCATGTGGTGCTGTTACATTGCAGCAAAAGATTTTCAGGAGTCCCTAGATATTATTCCTTTTTTTTTTTTTTTTATAATTTCCTCAGATCAATACACGGCAACAAACGTATGGTCTATACAGAAATGTAGCAGTCCTGTTACATTTGTCATACATATTGTAGCATAAGCTATGTGCCTTTCCAGAAGAGTGAGCTGAAACTCAATCTACCTCTTCTGCTGAAATCACTAACCGCAAAAATGAAGACAGACATACAGTTTCAGTCTGGATGCTATATTATAGCCAATGGCAAAGTAGTGATTTCTGGGGAGTATTTATTTCAGATACTTCGTAACTGTTATAAGGGGAATAAAAAAAACAAGGGAGAAGGTTCATTTTTAGTCTGAGTTCGTGCAAATGCAGTGATAAAGGCCAGACATTAATCTTGAGGTATGCAGAAGAACATTGAAATGCTTAGAGATGCAATGAAAAAAGTTTGAAAAACAAGTCTAAGTCACAGCTACAATCAAAAATACAATCAATAAGGTGGTTATGCTTATTATTTGAACATGGAAATGTATTTTCCATCTTCAGTTTTTCTTTTATTTGCTTATACAGGGAAACTCAAGGGAACAAATGCTTATCCGCAGTAATTGTAAACCACAGAAGAATCACAGTCAGAAAAATATTTTCCTTGAAAGCTCTTTGGTAGACATTTGGAAAGATATTGCTCTTTGCAGGGTGGAGAAGGGAGAAAGATGTATGGCTTTGTGGGTATAAAGTTTTTAAAGGATTTTAAAAAGAGGACGGTTCCCCTTCCCCTCAATATTATCACTTTTTAAAAAAGTATCTCCAGGTTTCTCTTTTCAGCGCATATCCTGTAGGAAACTATGAGAAGTTGATGACTAAGATGTCTAAAATAAGACACCTTTGAACCTCAGGTACCGAATCCCCAAACCTTGTCATTAACTTTGCACTTTGCTTCTGTCTCTTTAAAAAAAAATCACACGCTTGAAGTCTCCTTCTGGTTGTATAAACTCTGTGTGGGGGTAAGGACACAGGGCAATCCAAGATTTCAAACAACTAAATAAGAACAAAAACATTTACAGAATGTAAAGCTGTGTGGCTTTTTGACTCTGTAAATAAAGTGCAAGACTTTCAAATGTCAAAATTCAAACATTAAACAAAAAAGTTGTGCAAAATGGCATTATAAATCATGCACCGGTAACATCTAATTACTGTGAATCATAACTTTGTATCCCTTGTCTATAGTACAGTGATGGTACTGAAATGTAGGAGTGCTGCATTTGTTCTTGAACCCTGTTTTTTTCATGTTCATGAATTTCAAAAGAACAGTCTTACCTGACAGAGATGTGCTTCCTAAATGAGTGTGGTGCCTGTACCTTTTTACGTGTACCCTCTACTGCAGTAGTAGAAGTACCACCCTTTATTTTTTTAAAAAAAACAATTAATAATGTAAGTATCTTTAGAGTAATAATTGTAAGATTAGCATGTTTCCAGGTTAGGATATAGCTAACTTCAGGTTAGCCCAAGAAAGAGGCAAACGCATCCAGACAATAGTTCTTCTCATTTTCTGTAAGCAGCTCTGGCATCAGTCTCCCCCTGGAGACACCAGTCTCGTCCCGGTGCTTCCAGAGACATCCTAAGCTCAGAACAACATAGGACAACTGTGAGGTGGCTAGTGCCAGGTGGGATTAATCCTGCCCGAGGTCAGCTTGCCTGGCTGAGGGTGTGCTGAGGAGGGAGGGAGTTGGGACAGGGCTGTGCGTGCCTGGCAAGCCCAGGTCTGTGGCTGGGGACCCTCAGGGATGCTTTGGCCAGTGGTAAACGTGACAGCCCACTGTTCTACACCCACCCCCTCCCAGCATTTTTTTTTTTTTTTTTAGTGGCATCTGTCCTGGTGCTCTTGTGGGCAGAAAAAAGGTTGTTATTTTATTTAGGGAGGATGGGCTGAGCCTCTTGCCTGTGCCTGGCATCAGCGTGTGCCATCCCCCCCATGACAGTGTTGCGTGGCCACCACCGCTGCCCTCCAGGTGCCTCCTGCCCAGGGAAGCGCCCGCCGCCTGACCCAGAGCCACCACTTTCCTGGCCTGACACAAGCACACCAGTGTGCATCCCTGTCAGGGCAGGCCGCTGTCGTGTGGCTGCACACCAGCTCAGCGGCGTTTAGCTCCCCATCACCGGGAAAGCCGGCGCAGGCGACCTTCCTGAGCACCCTCGGCCAGCTGAGGCAAGCCATTGCCTCCAGAGGAACATGAGCTTGTTTTTCATGATGCTTCTCCACCCCAACATTTCAGGGAGACATAGACCTTTATTGTTTTGCCTGATGCAGCAAAATGGGAGGGTGGGGAAGGCAGCAGTGGCATTCCAAACCTTGCCAGTGTGATGGCCACACAAAGCAGCAGAAGCCTTTTTCACTGTAATTTGCTTTATAAATCTGTGAATGGAAATAATTTCTGGGAACAAAAATGTGCAGGACTTTTTTTTTCACTCCTGGATGGAGAACGGAGGGGACTCAAAGGAGATAAATCCCTGAGAACGTGGCTTTGAACTGCACCACTGCACATGTCCCGTCTTGCTCCCTGGATGCCGTTCAATGCCTGCACTCCTTGCTCACCTGAAACTCTGAACTGCGACATGTTCTAATCTCCTCATTAACAAGAAGAAAGGCCTGTGCTATTCCAGTTTTGCACCTGCATACCTCGTTTGAAATGGCAGTAACGTGGTGATTAATCTAAGCAGAGCATATTTTAAAGAGGCTGATATGTTCTCTAATGATGGGCCAGGCATCTACCTTTTATCACTTATCTGTATCTATATTCAGCTCATTTAAATTCTCATGCACAATGTTCTCTTTACTAGGAAATACATTCTTATCTCTTTTCACGCTGTGTAAATATCTTCACTTTGTGCCAAGTTATGTCTAATGGCTCAAAGCAAATCTTTACCTCACCTATGGTGTGCTAAAGTCTTCCTTTCTAATAAAATAAAAAATTAATAGCATATTTGCCATCAAATTCACATTAGGAGGGACAGCATGCGAGGCAGCATTAGTTACAGAGCTCTCCAAACTGTAAGTCTGTAGTTGACTCCAGCTGTGTTTGCACTGTTTCGGACTCATTACTACTATTTTTATTCCAATAGGTGGTGCTGTGTTGAAACCTAAATAATTTTCAAAATTTATGCTAATCTATATGCCTTCCTTGAAACTATTATCAAATTATTATTCATACAAATTCTTACATACAATCTGAAAGAAATGTTCCTATTCTGAACAGTAAAAATAGCGGGTGCTGGAGGACAGTTGTCGGCAGCTCAGTGAGTTTTATTTGCAGAGGGGTTTTTGGGTTTTGTTTTTGTTGTTCGTTTTTTTTTCTCAGCAGTTGTTGTAACCATGTGTTTAAAACCAAGCCACACAGGCTCCCAGAACAGGAACATTCTGTGTCGATGAGGCCCATCCCTTGTTACTTGTGGCTCTGTCATGCAATCCTTGCACAAATTTATAACGACTAATCTTAAAACAAGTTGTTCCAAAAACCTAGTCCTGCAAGGATAAGAAATCTTCCCATCTCCATCCTAAATTTATTTGTGGGTTGTTTTTCTCTCAATGGTGTCTATTAAGAAACGTCATATTGTGTCCAGGCCTTAGATCTGCTTGACCTGATTTTTGCTAACAACACAAAACTCTTTTAATCAGCTTTTTTGTTTCTTGCAGTCTTTGATTATCCCTTCACTGCGCTGATTCTAGTTCAGGCTCATCGTTCTTGAACACAGAACTGAATGCTGTATTTCGCATCGCTCCAGTAGTTTGCAAGGGAAGAGTGCAAGGCAATACCCTTCCATGTCTACTGTCACATCTCTTCTTTTATGGATGCACCGCTCTGCAAGTTCATTGTCATCCTACCATCAACCTGTAGACCCAGATCTTTTCATCTCAGTGCTTGTTTCCGGTTGCTGAGCTCCTCAATTACAGGGTAAGTCTATGGTGGTGGCTCCCATAACTCGTTCTGTTACAACATCGTGTCCACAAGTTCTTCCTGTTTGCTTCCCTGGTGTTTCCCAAATCTGTCCTCAGCAGATTTCATCAGAAAATTTCATCACTACGCTTCTTCCTTTTCTGTCAAAAATACATTAACGCCCCCCACCCCCCCAACCACAATCCCAAGATAATTTCAGTGGTACTTCTTGCAACAGAATTCTTCTTTCAGATCAAGGTCCCCATACACGTCACTTTTTGTTGCGCCCCTTTTAGCAATTACTCAATTATCACTCTTTTTCAAAATTGAAATGCACCTGAATTAAGTGAATTGTTTGTAAAGGAGGAGTAGAAAGATAGAAGATAAGTCCCCAAAGCTCCTAGTGGGCTACTTTTCCCAGGCTTTGAAAAATGGTGTTTTTTGTTTTGTTTTGTTTTGTTTTGTTTTTTTTAAATTAAAAAAAAAAAACATTACCTCACCATAGATTTGAACTGTTTTTCCTGGAAGTTGACGAAGGTTTTGCCATTGATTTCGATTGTACCTTAGGGTCTGATGCTGTCTCCAAGGAAGCAAACAACAATGCCCAAATGACTAATGTTTAATGAGATTTTCTATGCAGTTATGAAAACAAAGGATATTAGATACTTGATTTCTCTTGATTTAAATTAAAAAAAACCTCAGTTGCTACCTGTTTGCATCTTAGAGACAAATAGGTGCCCTCTCTCCCCTCCATGTTTTGAAAAACAGACCTGAAGAGCCTATCATTTGCAATGAGGTAATCAAATTAATCTCTGCAGTTTGGGGGAGGTTTATATAAAGGATCAAATACGTGTTTTTTTATTCTTTCGATCCATGTTTTCACAACCTCAGTACTTTACAATGACGTCAATGTTTCCAAACATAACTATTTTGGCTTAAAACCTATGTCCACTTCTATTTATTCAATTTTGTATTAACGGGATTTAATGAATTTTGAAGTAATTAATTAACTTCTGAATTAATTAAATTAATTAGCTGTATTGTACTTCTACCTTTGAAAACCATATTCTTTATTTTAGGTGTAAAAATGACCAGTAGTTTTGGAATTTAAAAGGTCTGCATAGCCCAAATCTAAACTGTTGAACATGCGTCTTTTTAAAAGCCATTACCCTTAGGTATCTTTAAAAAAATAAGATAATCAAGTTGCTCTGAGACACCCTAATACAAGTTCCTATTTCTGGTTCCAAAATTTGACTTTGAAGATGCTGCCTCACTAAATATTTTTCATTTGTCATCCTCATTCAGTGGCCCTGACCTAGTTCATAGTGCCTTTATGTATGAAACAGCTGCTCTGCTGTTTTGTCTTTGTTTCTGCAAAGACATAACATGTTCTCTTCCATAAGGTACTGAAAAGCTGCTCCGTTGTTAGCATAATTTGGACTCTTCTGAATGTTTCAGTGTTGGAAAAAAAAGACTTATACCTGGAGTTCTAATAGGAGAAGCAGTGGGCTTCAATTTTCTTGGCAAAATGAAAGTTGTCCAATTACAAGTTAATGCAAGAACAATAACTGTAGGTATGTGAACAGTGAATATATGTTGAGAAATCTGTGGGCTACAGTGTATTGTGCCTGACCGATGTAGGGATGGGAAACTAAAGAGGCTTAGAGGCTTTCGGTCTCATTTCTACCCATTCACAGCGCATTACCCAAAGGTCTTTCCTCTTTGTGCACGCTGAATAGGCCGATTGCTGCAGTGTTGCATGGAGTGATCCTGTCTCCCCGGAGAAGGAATTAGGGAGCGTTTCCCTTTCCCGTACCAGGAGGGGAAAGAGGCCAAGAGCACTGTTGGGAAGGGGAGTGCACCTCTGGGCACCGCTGAAAGAGTTTCTTCATTCAGTCCTACAGATTTCCCACCCTTGAAGGGTAACTTACTTAGGTAACTAACGCTGCTGAGATAATTGGAAATCAGCAGCTAAAATAGCTTTAGGTATTGGATCAACATCTTTGGGAACTCCTGCTACATTCGAAGACACCCCTGTATATATTCTTGCCAATAGATAGCACTCAAAATCCCACAGTGGGATTCTTTTACCTACTACACCTAACACCCGGATCTTCAGTCTCAAGGACAAAAGCTGGCTAACCCACTAGTTTTTGTGTGAAGGGAAAAACTAGATTTTTTGATTGTTGTTGATTTGGTTTTCATCTGAGCTCCCTAAAAGCTAACCTGAAGGGAAACAAAGGGTTCTCACTGCTTGCTGATTTTCATAGAGCAAAAGCAGGAAGCTCCTGAGGGTCCACAAGCCGGGGCAGAAAGGTTCCTCACCCAGCTGCGGATGTTATCATTTGCAATGCACATTAGGTTTCCAGCATGTGACACCGCCTTGTCCTACCCTGATTGCATCATTGCTGGTGTAGGGAATGGGAAGGAGACTGTTCACAAACCACCATTCCAGAAGAAAGTTGTCAGCATTCCCAAAATGTGTTTATGAGCATTAATAGTGTTAACTTTAATGAATCACTAGCCAGAATTGTGTGAGCAAAAGGGTGAGGCTTCGAGAGATCCTGGCAGTCAGATGAATCAGAAGTTGGCTTCGTCTGGCCTTTTTGCTTCCACAAACATGAAAGATATGGCAGTGCAATTATTCCTACACAGTCCTTTGGACTAGTTCGATTCTGTGTGCTGAAACCCCCGAAATCAGGGCTGAGTTCTGGCAAATGCCCATGGGGAGGACTAAAGCGCTCCTAGATAAGTCTGTGCATAAACAGACAAAACCACTATCAGCTTACTCCTGTGCCTTGCATATCCATGCTGCTTTGTATTCTTTCTCACAGTCTTTGCAGCTCATCAAGGGTGGCACAAACTAGCTGGAATAACTGGAATGGATAAATACCATCCAGCTTGCTAGGACAAGCAAAAGCTCATGCCTCCCAAGAAGGGCTGCAGGGAGCTGGAATGCAGAGCTTCCTTCCAGATCTGAAAAGAGCATTTCCAGAGACAATATCCACAGAGAGCCTCACATATTAATAAGTAACACATTTAAGATAATTGTGGTCAGATTTTTTAATTTCAATTTTAACAATATGGTCTGTTTTATCTACTCAGAGGAAAGAAACAAATAGTAATGAAAGGATGGTCTGAACTTCATTTTCACTTGAAATTTCCTTAGGCTTCTTGTATATTACATAGATCTCAGATAATTCCATCTATGCTTTGCTCTAGTAAGGCGTTAGTTAAGGGACATTAATGGTAAGTTTGTTGTTTTTCTGATTTAGCGCACATACATGCATGTTTTAGCATTGCTGCACATTTATTCTGGTTTTGCTTGGCTTTTCAGTGGTCGATTTATAACATTTTTTTAAGTGCATCCATGTGTATCATTCTCATATATTGTGTATTCATCTACAGCTAGTTTTAATTAAGGTAGCTTCAATATGGGAAGCAACTGACTGCTGGCAGAACAAGTAGCTCCACTCAAATTAACTTACCATGTCAAGGCAGGGCAGGGCAAAAGTAAAACCTTCCCCAACATCCTTCATTTATCAGCTGAAACTAAGACACAGACATCAGAGAAATATACGTATCTGAGATTCTATAACTGTGTGGTGTAGGGTCTGAGCCTAATTGGGGTTTCAGTCATGCCTTGACCAGGTGCTTTTCCTCCACCTGAAGGTGAATTTTGCTTGCATGAAACAAAGGAAAGATCAAGCACGCCAAGCAATGTACTAATGGTGTGCCGGCAAAGCTGGCGACTCGTTGTGATTTTAGAGCTTCTTTCTCAGTTTAATCACAAATACGTTCCCCTGGAACATAACATAGAACATAGAGAATTATGTTTTAAATGCGGAACTGATATGAACAAAAATAATCAAGAAAAAAACTAAATACCTTCAGTCAGTGCCATGTGCAGTATTTGTATCTTTGCATCTCTGTGATAGATCAGTTATCAGGAACAATAATTAAGCAGACAATTATGGACATATAGCTTAAAGTGATAGTGACAATGCTAAAGTAAGTTACTTTCATTTAATAATATAATCATCACTCTTCAGTCATTACAGTCACTGTGGCATGCAGTAAACAAAAGCAAAAACGCCAGATTTGAAGTGCTTTAGGGGAAAAGGTATGATCTTAATTTTTATGAAAGAACTAATATTAGGGTTTCTAACCCCCTTTCCTTCCCCTTCCCTTCCCCCCCAGATAATCAAGAAATTAAATAAAAAGTCCCAAAGTAATTCTAAGTACAGCTGTTATTCCAAATGAAGGGACTATTAGTTGTGGGGGCCTGACAAATTTTGGCCTTTCGAATAAACATAATTTTAAAAGTCATGTTGTGTAAACCTTCATCTCAAAGAGGGGAACTGGTTGGAGATTTTTTAATATACAGGTTTCTTCACAGAAATTGAATATTTTTGTTTGGAAAAGAAGTAATTATACAGCAAATAAAGTCACTTCATTGCGCCATAGGTTCCCTATAGGAAGTTATGTTGACATAGCTGTAGCGCTTTATTATACTGCTGTAATTCTGCTGGTCTATTTGCATGTGTAGGCAAGCGATAAGGAAGAGCTATACTCCTAAACTGCTTTAAAATTTATTCAGAGATGAGTGACTCTCCTTCAAGGTTTGCTAAGTCTGAGCTATGGGACTTATAGCACATAGTACACTAAATAAACAAGATCTGGGCCTGAAATTTGGGTAACGTTTTAAAGTATCCTGCTCCTGGATCCTAATCTGTCTGTTTCTTTAGGTTCCTAATAGCCAAGTGGATTTGTGAATCTCTTTCAAACACCGTCTGCTTGAGATTGAGTTGTAAAAGGACTTGCCGCAAATCACATCAGACCTTTTTGCCGCCATCAGCCATTTAAATCTGAAGTACCTCTAGGAAAATGTTGTTTAAATGGCCCATAGCTTATGGAAAACTAGACTTTACAAGGAGAAGGAGAGCTTGTAATTGAAAAAAAAAAAAAAAAAGTTTTGAAGAGAAAACCCAAACAAACAACAAAGCCCAGCAGTGCTGGACAATGAGAGTATCTCTTCCTGTCCTTGAGACCAGACACAACAAAGCTGACATCCATCTCTTCAGTGACCCCCCTCTTCCCATAGGTACTGTGGTGGTGAGAACTGTGAGGTGAGGACAGGTGGGGTTTATCCCCTAAGCATACCACCGTGCTAATGCCGTTACGGGACACAAGGCTTGGTACCACATTAGTGCAGCTGGTCCTCCTTCAGCTGTCTGAAAGCCGGGGCAGAGCACAAAGTGTCCTGGGGAGGAAGGGCAGGCTCAGTCCTCATTTTGTCCTTGGCTGTCTGCTGGTGATATGGTTAACAGGAGAAGGGGTGATCCTACTCAAACTCTCTTTGGTGAAATCCTGTTTCTCTGACGTGGCTGCAGCAGGGAAAGGCAAGATGGGTCTCCTCACACCTCGGTGACATACTCTGGAAAAAGTGGTGGCAAATCAGCTGTGGGGGAAACCTGGGAAGCTCCTGTGAGTTAGAACTGGTGACTGGAGACCTCCTGAAGTGGGACACCTTGTGTTCGGCTCCAGCAGCGAGAGGGGAAAATGGAGATCTTCTCTAAGTATGGAAAGGGCATCCCACTGTGGGAAGCGGCTGGCCTGGCTAGAGCTCTGCACCCAGGACACAGCAGGAAGAAACGGCGGCGGATGGCCATGCCACTCATAGATCCCAAGCCAGCAGCTCCAGTCTGTGCTGAGCCCCAAAGCTCTGTCCTGTCCCTGTCCCCTTTCAGGGCAAAGCTCATGCTGAAAGCAAGGTAGGACTTCTCAGACGAAGCAGTCTTTGTGTTTCTTCCCTACAAATGGAGACCGGTATATGTCGTACAGGTTATTAAGCAATCATAGGATTTATACCACAGCGGGGACTGGAATCCATCCTTGGTGACCTAAAGGAGAGTGAAAAACCCCATTTCACAACAGCCAAGCATCAAGCAATCTTTTCCTATAAATGTCTTTTTTTTTTTTTCCCACTTTTCTGGTGGTTTCAGATAAAATGTCAAAGTATTTGCATAAGAAGTTCAAAATGTTAGTGCCACTATGTCATGAAGGGTTTGAATAGCTCTAATTACAAGACGAATCATTCCAGTACTTATGAGTAGAGTGCAAAGAAAGGATATTGAGAACAAACACATTTCTCAAACTAGAGTTTTGCATACTTATAAATGTGGATGAATGCAAGATACTGTAATTGAAATTAATATTAAGAAATCAATTGAAAAGAGTATACAAAGCTCTACAGCTTTCGAACACTGTAGCTGAAATAAAGATCAACACGTACAAGATTGTATAAATGATTTTTTAAAATAACTTTTACAGCTGAGTGCTTTCAATATGCTAGAGCTACAGACCCAGTCTGCATATAAAATGTTGGATATTCCCGTACTGCATGTCAATTCATAATTAAGTACATTAAGTGTTGCAGCTACAGGAACAGGGTACTCTTTTTCTTCTGGAGGGTCAGATGAATCATAGCAGTAATAGTTTCATTGTTTGTGGTTTGAACTTTTAGAGTCAAATCCTGTACTACTGAGATCAGAAGCAGCCCTGTGTATGTCTTTGGGAGAACTAAGCATCAGAAAGATTAAATAAAAAGAATATATATATGTGATTCTTATTTTCTCTCCCGTGCACTGTAGTTTTTTGTGTTTAAAGTTACGACGCTGTCACAAAAGCAGTGGCCGGCGTATAGGAATATGCTTCTATTGTTCTTAGGCATCTTTCCTGCAGACTGTAAAAGTTTGGTTTTGTTTTCCCTACGTGCCTCGGCGCTTCTGGTTCCATCTGGAAGTGGACATCAAAGCGCTGCAGTCCCACAAGCAAGCTAGCATTTCTCTCTTGAAGTGAAGCAGGAAGCCCTTGGAAGGCTCACAAAGAGGCACGCCGTCGCAGGCCTGCATCCAGGGCCCCGCAGAAATTCATCGCTCCTACTCACTTCAAGGGGCACCAGCTCACGTTTTTGAAGGCTGATGTTTAGGTACGCTGCACAAACCTACCTGGACAGCTTATGGCCTGGTTTTATACTCCACCGCAATACATCTGTTTTAGAAGGAAAGGCCCCTTTTCAAGCACAGTATTAGAGTAATCAGACAGAAAGCAGAGGAGAAGCTCATTCAAGTTAACTGGCAACATGCTGTGCACATTATGAGACCTCACTTTCAGTAGGCTCATAAATTCCACAGTATTATGAATGGGGCTGTGTTGAAGAACAAAGCAAAATGGGCTGCCTTTAAACATGATTCCGTTCCTGCGCTTCCCTCCTCTGAAGGTTGGTAACTTCTGAATTAGAGTAATTACTACAGCTTCTGGTTCTCAGCAATTAGTCTCCTTCCTGCTTTAACATACACAGTATTTGAAAGGTCAGGCCAGAAACAGAGAGATTCTCTCCCACTGTGTAGCTGACCACACCATCTTGAGTGTCTGCATATGTATATGTCTAGCTAGACATGTGTATTTGTCTTTATAGAAGGGACCAACTGTGAAAGTCCCTTTGATGTTTTTCAGGAGCTCTTCAGAAAATGTTTTAAAGATGCGCTTAGCTGAACTTCCACATAATTTTGTGCTTAGGAATACAGACTAAGTACAGCCACCATTACTGTTGTTCAGAATGACCCCTTTTTAGAGGTATAAAGAAACATAAAAGGTAAGATATAGGTACAAAATTGTATTTTAAGAGTGCAACACTAACTTACTTAATCAGATAATTTCAATTCCTTTGCTACAGATACAAAGATAAAAGGCAGAAAGTTTCACCTGATAAGGAAAGGCATAACTGCGTGAAAAAAAAACAAAAACAACCCAGCCTTTTCAGTTCCCTTCGGGTTTGGATTCAAGCTGCAGCTGTGAGCTGAGCTCACGGCTGGCTGCTGCCAAAAGGGGGAAGTCTTGCTCTCCGCACCTCCTTCCCCACGCCGCCTCCCGGCCCCTTCCTTCCCTCAGCCACCGGCCAGACGCCCCTGCAGCCAGCGCTGGCATCCCTCTGCCCAGGACACCAGCCAGCTTAATCCCTGGCAATAGATAAATAAATAAATAAATGTATGTTGGTTTTCTTTTTGGGAAGGTGAGGGGACTGTTTTTTTTACTTTTTTTTTTTTTTTTTTTTTTTTTTTTTGGAACCGTTTTAGCTTCCTGGGTGGACAGACAAGGGGTATAGCTGGCTGCTGGGGAGAGGAGAGCAGGGAAGATGGGGATGAACAGAGCAGATGGATGCCAGTGGCAGCAGGGTCTCCTCCCTCTTCTGTGGTGCAGAGCCATGAGTTCATCTCCGGACACTTTAAGAAACCATAACTTTACAACACAAAGGGGTCAGAACAAACGGTTTGGTTTTGATGGATCCAAAACCAACATTTTGCTTTTATGTGGGTTTTGCATGAAGCCAAATTATTAAAGTCGGATCTCAAAATATTTCCTTTTACATGAGAAAGACCCATTTATTCTCAAATGATTTTTTGGTCTTTATTTTTCAATGAAATGATTACAGAGTTTCAGATGAAATATCATCTAGAACCTTATCATGGGAATACTGGTTTTGAGATTTTCCCTTAAATTTCACTTAAAAGAATTTGGCAGATTTGGTAAAAAACTCAGGAAATCAGATGACCTGGCTGATTTTTTTTTGGAGATTCCAAATAAAAAAGTTCCTTGAAAAATGTAACTGAGATCAAACGCATCTTCTGGCACATGCACATGCAAGGCTGCTAGGGTCTTGTGGGGAGATGCAGGGGCTTACAGGATCTCCGTAACATTTACCTTCTTCTCGTCTGGTGTTCTCCCTCCTCTGATTCATTTGAAGCTGACTCTGGGTCCTGGATGAAGGTCAGCTGATGAAGTCCAACTAAGAGCTAGTGTCTTTCCAGATAAAACAGAGACTAAGTACCTGCTGATCTCGGCTGCCTGTATAAATCAGAAACGACTCCACTGAAATTGGTCAGTGGAATGATTTGGCTTTCCTGATTCTCCTCTGTAGTATGGTAATGCTTGGACAACTCGAGCAGGACCAATCCCTCTCTGTACTGGACGTAGTACAAGTATGTAGCGATGGGCATGCAAACTCATGACTGATTTTCTGTGAAGTTTGGCTGCATGAAGTGAATGTCTGCACTCAAAAAAATTGGATTTAAAAAAAAAAAAAGCTAATCCCATCTCCAGACTTACCTGTAGCCTAATGCAAAAAGAACAAAACTGATCTGTCTGAAGGGATTCTCAGTGGGGCGTGCCGTATTAACTTCAAATTGGTGATTACCTGACACCTTCTGGCCCTGAGCTCTGGCACAGAGAAACTGTACCCTGCAGCCGGGCTGTACCGTGCCATCAGACAGGGTCTTTGTAAAGCTCTTGGGGTGGGGGGTGGTGTCGGGGGGAAGCAAGTGCAGACATGGGACTAAAAACATTTTTACATTGTTTTGAAACTGAAGTGAGGTGATTATTAAGTTTTCCATGAGTCATCTGGCATTACTAACTTAGACAAAATTGTATATAGCACTTTGGTCTGCAGTTTACCCCTTCTCACTCTTCCATACCTAATTTTCTGTTCTCAAACAAGACAGATAATTTTACTCAAAAAGGGGCACTACCAGGAAACGGAGCCCCACAGGCCCTGTGTTCCTCCCTGGCAGCTTTTCCTCCTGGAAGGCTTGGCTGAGATTATGTGCCAGGAGATGAAGGATTACGGTTTTCCCTCACAGCAATGGTGCAGTTCAGGGTTCACGAATGGCATCTGGCCTCACAGAAGGCAGGGAGCTGCCTGTTAAAGAGCAAATCTCCTCCATCACTGGTGATGGTGGCTCCTGCCAGCACTGCTATGCCAGTGACTGCATCTGGCAGAGGCACGGTGGGTTCCCCTACTTAGTCGCCACTGTTACTGATGAAGGTCTTTTTGTGGCTCAGTATGGACATATTATTTTCCCTAGCTTAGACGCCTCCAGGATGTCTCCCTTTTTCTCTGACGCTCCCTCCCTCTCTCAAGGCTGGTTGTTCGGATGCTGGAGTGTTACTGGTATCTGTCTTGCAAACGTGCAGTCTCCCATGCCAGGAAAGGGTTGTAGCAAGGCTCCCCTGAGCTATGCCATCTCTTTTTCCTGCTCTCATGCTGTGAACATCTTTTTCTTTCGCGCTCTCAGACCAGACGTTTACAGTTAATGAGCTGGGTGTGGGCAACCCCAGTCTCTGCTCTCCCAGATGCAGAGCCTCTCAGGGCAGAAGCCTTCAGCACTTGCTCCAGAAGGGATTTCTAGCTTTTTACTAATCCCAGTCTGCTAAGGATAATACCCAAGAGCCCTGGTAACAACCTTCCTTATCATCTTAGGTCCCACAGCTAGGAAAGAGATGGGAGAGTGTTATGAATATGATAAGACAGGGCATTGCAGTGATTTCATTCAGTCCAAATACCTCCAGATGAGGCTGTGCGGAGCTTGCATGTCAACAGGGCCTTTAGTCCAGTTTATCAGTTCATGGATGATAAATAAAGGCACAGTGTTGCTAAGGTCCTGATGGCCTAAGTATATAAGGGAGGATTTAACATCTATAGAAAAGGGTCATATTTTGTATTAGAGCAACAGATACAATTGGAAAGGATGCATTTTTATCCTTGAGTGAAGGGGCTTGTACTTTGCTTTGGGTATGTTGGTCATAGCAGTAACCAGCTGCTGTCTCCATATGAGCTGGTGTACTGGGCTCAGCTGGGATACATGATTTTCTTCCTAGCAGGCTGTGTGGTGCTATGTTTTGGATTTGTGACCAAAAGAATGTTGATAACACACCCATCTTTAGCTATTGCTGAGTAATGTTTGCACGGTGCCAACGTCTTCTCTGTTGCTCATGCTGCCCCACCAGCAAGTAGGCTGGTGATGGGCAATGAATTGGGAGGAGACACAGCGCAGACAGCTGACCCCAAAGGGATATTCCCTACCATGTAGCATGATGCTCAGCAACAAAACTGGGGGGGAGTTTGCCAAGGGCTGCCAGTGAGTGGCGACTGGCTGGTGGTGATTCCTTGCTTTTGCATCACTTGTTTTCCTTTGTTTTGTTTTGTCTTTTTTACTTATTAAAATGTTTTTCTCTCAACCTGTGAATTTTCTCACTTTTCCCCTTCCAATTGTCTCCTCCGCCCCGCTGCGGGGGACATAGCTGCCTACCAAGGTTAACACACAACATCTGTGTAATGAGTTTTTATTTTGAATATGACTCTCTACAAACGTCTATGCCTGTTACTCAGAGATTAGACTCCTCCATGGCTCCTCCAAGCATGGGGATGTGCTGGTAGGACCACACCTGAAGTGTGTGCGGAAAGTGTTCAAAAGGGTTTAAGTCATCCCAAACTTTGGTCTAATACATTCGCATCTCCACTGCATAAACTAAACTGGAACCATCAGCATAAAAATGGAAGTTCTGGCGGAGGAAAAGGCCACAGAGGAAAAGGAAGGCATATCAAAGCAAGGCAAACAAAAGTAACGCAGAGTTTCTCTGGGGGGCTGTAGCATGGTCTGTAAATTTCTGAATGGCAATTTCAGAGTTAAAGGTAATGAGGGAGCCTCCAGTGGTTCATTGCCTGGAGAAAGCAATTCTGGTGGCTCTTTCATTGCACAACTGAGACCAAATAAATTTGTACATTTGCCATATACGGTACAACTGGCCACTCAGAAAAAACAAGCATGAAATTATTTCTTTGCGAAGATACTGGCTGTGACATGGAGCTGTGGTAGGTTATCTTTCCCTTTCCTGATCAACATGGCCTTTTGCTAAGAACTGAATGCCGGGAGGTGCTTGCAGGCTCTTCATGCCTTAGATGTATCCAGACTCACCAATTAACTTCCCCAGCATTGGTCTGCCACAACTGAGCTTAGAAAATTAAGCATTTCCTCATTTAAGCAACGCTTAGAGAGCACTCTCTGTTGCTGGTTCCACCTGCCAGGGAGCGACATCTGTATATCAGGGGAAGAACAGAGTCCACAGAAATTCTGGAGCTTCCGTAAAAGCCATTTCTCTCTTTTCTGACAAGCTGCTTTTCCTCCCATCCGCATTCTCCGCACAATTGCTTCTCGGAACCAGGCCCCCAACAAGGTATTGTTTGAAAGGGATAAACATAGCAGACCTGGATTGTTAAACATTTGACAAGTGTTTGTGATATTTCACAGCTGGCACATAAAATACCTTGTGGAAGGACCAGGCTTAAGGCTTGTCAGCAGCTCTCCGTGGAGCAAAAAAAACCTGTTTGTTCTGAATTCGGCTTCCTCTTTTTGGTCAGGAAGATACTCCCAGGAACTCAGGGAAGGTAACGTCATTTTTCTCCTCCTTCATCCATTGTCTTTTTTAACACTTGACTTCCCACAATACACAACTCTTATTTTTCAGAATCTCTCTCTTCCACTCCTGCTCTCACTCTGCTCCAGGAAAGGGCTCAGATCACACTAAGGCTGCGCTGAAGTACAAAACCAAGTGTAGTCCAGAGAAATGAAGTTCTCCAGCTGCCCTTGGCCATTCTCTCAGTGTTGGTGCTGCTCCGGTGCTGACTTTTAAATATAGATAAGGCCTCATGTCCTTTTGAATTGCCTTATTTTTCTTCAGCTTCAGCACTGGCAGCTGCATGTTGTGCTTGGTCCCCTGTTGGCTTTGGAGCCCTCCCACCATATTGTCTCATGTTGATCGTACCTAACAGTTCACAGTGCATCACTTTGAAGTCTGTGTATTAGCCACTTGAAAAGGACAAATGCTGTCACTGGTTTTGCCCATCTCCTTCTCCACTTTTTCCCCCAAGGGGAGTAATCAAATTCCTCATAAAAGAGCAGGCCACCTCCTCCTGAATTCATCATAGTGTCAGCTCCAAATACACATTGCAAAGTGTCAGGTGTCTCAAGAGCTTTTGCTCTTTTACAAGGACTGCATTTACTGATCAGCCAGAAAACACCCTGGTCTTATTCCAGCTTTTGTGGGCCAGGAACAATCTGTCCCTAAGTCCTCTTCTGTGTTTATGATTTGATAAGATAGAATAGTAGATGGTCAAAAAAGGAATTTTTCAATGTGTCCATATTTCCACATAACTGGCACATGGCAAGTGCTCTGCCAGAGTGTGCCTACTGGCCTGCTAACAAATTGAATCACTAATGTGGGTGACTTGAGAGTCAAATATTTATGGTGGATCTGAAACAAAAATGTCCAGGCTTGCTGCCATGCAAAAAAAACTGTAAAGCCTTTTTTTTTTTTTTTAAGTTTTCATAAGTGGAAGCCTAACAACATACAGTAATTTAACATTTGAGATTTGGCATGAGGTTGTGAGCACCATGAAGGTTTCTTCTTAGTTTCATTAGCAGCAGGAATGCCGCAGAGTGAGTGGTTTCCTTGTTCTCAGCATGCCTGCTATTAGTGCCCATAAAGTCTCTGAAATAACTGCAAAGAGATAAACCTAAGACACAATTTTCCTTCCTCCTACCCTTCTATTTTTCAGGCTGGGCAGGAATCCTGTGGCATTTTCAGTGGAAATACTGAGAGGCAAGTGCTTACAGAGGGATTTCCATCAGCTACACAAGGGCAGGAACATTGCTTTGGCTATTTATCAACAGAGAAAATAAATTCTAATATCTATGCCAGTCAAAGCACTTGGCACGGGGCTAGATTAATTCAGGGATCTGCGTTTGAAGGGGCTGGAACTGACACAAGACGGATTTGCTCATTATCATTAGCACTTTGTTTGCTATTCTTGACAACACAAAGAAGGCAGGGGTTACGTACATAAAAAGTCTAAATTGCTGTTCATTTGGACCATGCGAGCTTCCCTCTCTCATTCAGCAAAGCTGGCTTCCTTTTGCTGCTTCTCTGTTCACTGGCAGAGTGTCAAGGTGGTTGATACGCCTTAGACAGCCGCGTACAAAGGCACGGGCCCTGCGAGAGGCTGCGTGGACTCTGCGCCCTTCCTCCTGCCGCCGGCAGGCTGGGAACCCTGCAGCATCTCAAGCTTTCCCAGTAGAGTAGAAAACAAAACAGAAGGCTCAGTCTCCTGCCCATTGTGTGTCCCATGGAGGAGATGACTGATGACAATAAAGAACATATCAACGGACATAAAGTTCCTAGTTAATAACAGGAAAGTATGACAACTGAAAATTGTTCTACCATGAAGAAGAAATTTACGAATTGCTTTCTGGTTTGTTTCTTTTTTTTTTCCCACGTGACCCTGTGGTAGCTTGGAAATGTATGAAACAAACAGAAGCTTGCCTCCTTGCCTCCTTTGGATGGCTGCTTAAGGTATATTCTCACTCTACCTGTGGCTCTAGGGCTGGGGAAGGCATTTGGAAAAGGCTTGCATCATTTTAACAGGTGACTCGCTTTCCAGGAGATTTACTTAGAGGAAAGCCCCAAGAAATACAGTCTTTGAATAGGATAATACTAGAGGAAAATCTGCTTCCTAAGGAGAATTTATAGCTTTCCAAATGCCCCCAATTTAAAAGAAATGAAAAGGGAGTATGGTCTATTGGCTACAGCATGATATTAATGCCAAGGAAATCCTTTTGGTAAGGGCCTATATATCTTTCAGTTAGCTTGGGCTTAGCCTTCTGTCAATGCTGTCTATTTGCCAGCATCCTGTGAAGATTATGAGATATATGAGACCGAGAACTCGCAGGAAATTTTGGAGCTAGGGTATATGCACATCACCTTTGCCTGTCAATGCGTGCTTCCGTGAGCAGTGTAGTCAATGTAGTCTGAGTCTATGCATTTTCTGGTTTCTGGTGTCTAATAAGGTAACAGCTTCAAGTAAAACCTTTCCAGCTGTTGAAGTGCTCTGTCTGTTACCATTTGTGGATTTTCTGGTGTTCAAAAGCAGCTGAGTTTTCACAGTATCATTTGCCCCAGTGGAAGTGCTAATAGTCTTGGGGTTTGGGGATTTTTTGTTTCGTTTTGTTTTTCCTGCAGGGCTTCAAGGTTTCAGGACCCTTACAGAAATATTTTGACTTTGAAACCTCTATTGCTCTCATGATTCAGCCTAGAGAATTAAAAATGATTGAAGGAGAAGGGAAAGCTGAGAAAGACACTTTGGTGCACACAGAGACATGTGATGGATATATACACAATCACACAATCATACATGCCTCATTTCCTTAAGGAACAAGACCGAAAAGGGCTGTATCTATACTTGGTATTATTCTATAGATGGCAGTACACTTCCAGCTTCCTGTAGTAATGGCAAAACTAGTGCTATTTTCATTAATTTTGTTGAAGACTCCCTCCATCTGTTTGCCTTCCACAAACCTTTCTTATTATTTCCTTTCATCCACAAAATCCCTCACCAATAACCTGTTCACCATCCAGTTATAAAGTTGGCACTGCTTAGAAAAAAACATGGGTTTTATTCCTCTTTGATTTTTCCATACTTTCTTACACCAGCAAAAATCCATTGGTTAACAAGAAATTATCCTTGGCATAGACTATGCCAAAAAAAAAAAAAAAAAAGGCGAAAAATACCTTCTCATCAAGACAGCATCCAGAATATATTAATTCCATGAGGAGTAACACGGTCATATGACATTTGGATAAAACAGACTTTTCAGAGACTGGAGATCCAGCAGATATAAATCCCCTTGTCTTTGGTGGATGAACTCATCCACATGACATCACTTCTGGCCCTCCTGGGTCGATCCCCAAAGATATTAGACTGTGATGTTCCAGTCCCCCATTCTGAAAGAACATGGTGTGAAATTAACTTTGTGAAATTAAATAAGGAAATTAATATCTTAATCCTTGCAATCATAGATAGACATTATGCACAGGTATATCATTCCTCTGTGTTGTTTGTGGGTTTATTTTAAATTATTTTTTGTCTGCTAACATCTATTGCTGTGAAACAGTGGCGTTAAGCTCTTGCAGCTCTCTCTTCCCCAGGAGAGGCAGGGACTTTTGGCTACCAGTAAGGTCGGAAAGCAGCAGAGGTGGGATCCTACCACGCAGTGAGGGAAGCTGTCTGCCGTGCATAGGTCAAATATTACTGTTCCGGTGATGAGAAATGTTTTGCCTGTCTGTGTGAGGCATAGGCATCTGGCCTCAGCTGAGTTTGGAAAGATAGCCCTAGTTTTCTTCTCCCACGGTGCTCCATTAAGTACAGGTAGCTGGAATGTAATTCATGCGTGTAACAGGAAAAGTCGTGTCTGTTACTGGAAGTTCAGTTATTTCTGGGTTGCAGCGTAGCAACTGTTTAACAGAGAAAAGACGCAAAGGAGTTTGTAATGAATGGAGCTACAGTGACTTTATACAAGCTGAAATTCTGCTCCTTAAAATAAGAAAGCACCGCAAAATCAGAATTCCAGCTGCTGGAAGAGCAGAGGAGATACAGAGGAACATCGTCTGTTCTTCTTCCACAGAAGTCCCTGACGCAGACTTACGGCGTTTCTTGGGAGTGAGTAAAATAACTCGGCAGTTCTGGACGTATTAGTCAGTGGTTTAAAAGTTCAGCAGAAGAGCTCGCCATTTGTTCACTAATCCTTAAATTCAACAGATTTTCACGCTGAAGTTCTGAGCAGCACACCCGAAACAGTCAGGGAACAACATGGCTCTTACCAGGACTCTAAATTTGGAGACAAAAATTTGTTTTAAATGATATTTTGTATTAGCAAGGGAAAAAAGCGTTTCTGGTCTGAAATTTTATATGGCAACTTTCACCTCAAGGTAATGAAAACAAGCTGAGCTATAAACTCTACAAAACTAGAGTTTATGGAAAGGCTGACAAATCCTTTACTGGAGTGATGTGGCTGGGAGCACTTTAAAAGATTCCCATGAAGCACTATTGATCATGATCACACGCTCCCAAGCACTAACACCGGGAGGCGTCAGGCAGAAGGCCGGCTGTTTTCAATTACCGTGCCGTCCCGGCGGCGTGTCCGGCTGGCGGGGCCGTGTTAGCGGCTGGTCATCTGCTGGGTGGGGGCTCCGTGGGCAGTCCGAGGCCAGTGTGCTTCCCAGCTGGCCCTCTGGCCACATCGTGTCCCCTGTACCCCACGGATGGGCCAGCAGCCCGCTGCTGTGTCATTTCTGGTGAAAGCTCTTTATACTGTCCCCATGGGGAAGGAGGCTGGTTTGGGAGAATGAGAGGAAGGAAGAAAAGAAAAACACCCAAGTTTTGGTTTTCTTCTTCTTTTCGCTGGAATGAAACATCACACATAGATCATGTAAAAGGAATTGGCTTTTAGTGAGAGGATATGGCTTCACTTCTCAGCCTCTTCCCTTTGGGTTTCAAAGTGGAGCCATCTGACGTCGGAAGCACCAGCAAGAGCCGGTGATTGGACCTCAGGAAATTCACAGCGGTGTTTTTGTGCTTCTAAATGAGCAACACTGCTGCTTGTAAAGACCTGAGGTAAAATCCTGGCCCCACTGAAGTCGTTGGCAAACCTCCTACTGCCTTCAGTGGGGCCAAGATTTTACCCCGAGTCCTGCAAGCCATTAGTCTTTTGAGTTTTTAATGGGTCCACTCCTGCACAGACAGATTGTTCTTGTAAGAAAGGGTTAGCTAGATTGGCTCGTCTACTACACAATTTAAAACTTAAAGGAAAGCAATTTTGTAGTGAAATTAAGGGACTATAAAAGGAATTTGGCTTTAGACAACTTGCTTCTGTTTGGATTTGGATTAGGCTGCAATCTCCTTGTCTGTTTTTAGAATACATGTCCCTGCCAGCATCAATAATCTATTTTCCTTAGCGCAAGTAAAAGGCTCTGATGGCTCAGAGGTGTAGTCTGGTATCCAGTGCTGCTCTGGATTTCTTCTTTGGTTTAGGAGTCAGGCTACAAATAGTCAGCTTCTCCTTAACATTTATGTGCTGCCAACAGCCGATTCATTGACACGTGGGCTGACACACTCCTCCTTTCCCGTCGCTCTGCTTCAGTCACTCCTATATTTTTCCTGACCCCTTGAGATAATCCAACTCCCCAAACCCTTTCTCTGCCCATGCAGTCCCTCCCAGCCCAATATCGGCATTTGTTTTCCCTTGGCCTGACTGTGTTTTTGTTGGCAAAATTCCTTTTATCCTGTCCAGCAGCGTATTAATCCTTGAGCTCTTTCTTGAACTTTTCAGGTCTTCCCAAATACCTCTCCTTCCCCCACCTACTCCAAAGTAAATAAATCAGAACTTCAGATAATGCACATCAAATATATTTTTCCACCTTGGGTCACAGTGCCATGTGCAAGTTAAGCTCAGCAGGGCTAGAGGTTGAAGGTGGAGACTACAGAGAAAGCTGGGGAGGAGGAATGTGTGGGGGTAGCCATCACTCCAGAGGAGCCCATAAAAGATCCAGCAGTAACATTAGGAGAGACTGTGCACAGGGGTTCCCAGATCCTACTGGCATCCGCTACTGCCTCAAGGGAGCGTGTGCTGCAGCCTGCCAAGGCATGGCTCCACTTGTGCTCTCCGAGCAGCTACACTCTGAAGCTTAACTTCGTTCCTCTGAAGGTGTTTCCTCCTCTATCCTGTCTGAAATATCTTTTTTTGTTTCTTTTTTCTTTTTTCTTTTTTCCTTCCTGGGCATGTGAGATGCTGCATTTTCCTCTTATAGCAGCTCTGCTTGTCCTTGGCTCATGTGCTGAGTTGTAAAGCTGGAAAGTCTTCCTGGACTTCCCTGAGCCTGCGTATGTGTGAAGTCTGAGGCAAGTCCAGCAGGCACTTGACTCCGGTACTCTGACATGGCACTAAGGACACAGTGCTGCTTGGAGGATGCCTTACAGAAAATACCTAAAAGCAGGGCCCCAGCAGCCCGTGTCACACGAAGTAGTTCCTCAGTGTTGCCAGCCGTATTCTGCTTTGCTGACTTCTAAGTGGAATGAGGGTCTCTTGAGAGTGGTCCCTGTTATGAAATCTTTGCTGGGAAGTGGGGAGAAAGGAACGTTTTCCTGGTAAAACTAATGGATTGTAAAGAGGCAGATCCTATTGTAATGGGAAAGGACCATCAACTGCTTTATGTTAAAAGTACATGAACGAGGGACTTTTTTGCAACATCCCAGAAATTGCATCTTGGCCTCGTCTGAACAGCCATCTGTCTCCTTTAGCATTCCCAGTATTAATTAAAGCCACTAATGTTTGTGTTGAAGTCTGACGGAAAGTCCCCCCATGCAGAAGAGTACGTGTAAAGAGAGAAAGCTGCAAAGTGTGCTTCTGGCAGGGCAGCTAGGAAAGGTGGGAGAAGAAAGGAAAGGTGAGGACCTTCATCTATGGGATCCTTCATATGTTTAAAAGTTGAGATTTAATTACTACACTGCAGTTTTTTGTTACAGGAGAGTAACCCATCCTGCTCTAACATCCTAGTGGAGATATGCCCTTGTAATTTTGCTGTCATGGAGACTGACTGAATCAAACATAAGCAGGGACTATAGCAGTGATTTTACAGAGCTGACTTGGTACAAATGACAGGTGCTTTATGTCTGCTAGGATTGTGTAACATGATACTTATTGCATGCTAATTTATAACCTCCCACCTTTTGGCAGTGAAGGGATGTATGGAAAAAAATATAAAGCCAAAAGAGTAATTGCGCTAACATGTACTGCAAAAAACGGAGTGGAAACAACCCACTGAACACGCAAGATAAGCATAGCCATTTAAGCGCAAAGAAAGTTTGACTTTTGTGAATGCCTCCGTGCTAATCATGCAAGGAAAAACATTTAAGCCAAGCTCCAGCAGTGATCATCGGCATCAGAGAATTCCCAGACATTTATAAGGAAGCTTAAAAAGCATCTGAAGATTTCTGGAGAACAAAATACATGAAAAGTACCACTACGTCAGGTCACAGCTTCTTCAAGATTGATTTCAAATGTGTTAGCACTCTGCACTCCACACAGCAACTCTCTTCCCGAAGAACCCAAAGCACCTGACATCCAATAAGATCTCTCTGTGTAGCCATTTGCACCTTGGCAAACCAAGACAAAGTACCTAATAATTTGTAGCTTGCACTGACAGGGAGTAGCGTATGAAGATTGAGGAGAATTAGGGGGAGTTAACTTCTACTCAAGCATTTAGGAGAGGAAGGAAAGAATACTGTATGCAATTTGACCTACTATAATATGTGTGAAACTTTCTATGGTCATTTTTTTAAAAAAAGATGATTAATCCATTTTGGAATGTGTTCACAATGTGCCTTATCTTAATACCTTTCCTTACGGTGACAATATTTTTCCTAATGGTTTCAAATGCAAGGGAACAGCGTCAGGACCTCAGCGAATGTGGCTGCCACTGATAGACAACGGACCAGGAAGAAAGGCAACTGTAACGAACCTCCTCGTTCTCCCCATTTCGTCAATAATTTCCCATCACTGCTGTGTTTGTCAGTTCCCCGTGGCAAACAGGGAGAATGACCAATGAAATGATGCATGTTCTGGCTTACTCTACAGCTGACTGCTCTGTTTCACTTGCGTTTCCTACTTGTACTGCCTGCTGTACTGTAGTTATATAGATTATATGTCCAGTCAAATTTGGGTTGAATGGAGTGCTGCCATCTCTTGGTTATTTTAGGCAGATACACTCACAGATTGTTCATTTTCCTGCCACTCAAGAACGGTATGAAGTAACATATTCTGGATTAAAACGTTTAGGCACTTAGGAAGCATAATTGTGGTTTTTATATATTTAAGCATGGAGAACAGAGTATATTTGCTGGTGTATTGGATCTCTGCATAATTTCTATTAGGCATTTTTAGCAAAACTATAAGCCATGAACATTTGGAACGCTTTGCATATGATGTGAACACCACAGAGAAGGGAAAGTGATATTTTTTAGACATAATTGTAGGCAATAAAGACATTAAGATGCATGCATTGAGAAGTACTGGATTAGTAAGAAATGCCTGTCTTATACTATGTAATTTCAGTCATGAGAGGTTGAATTATTCATACTCAAGAATTGTGAAATAATTTATTTGAAAATGCTTTTGCCATTACAAATGTAATTTTCCTTACTTCTTTCTAACTGTGACTGGAGCCAAAAGACTGTATATATTGTAATGATAGGAATGCAGGGCCGCCATTTTCCTGGGCCTTTCCAGGATTGGAGACCAGAAGTGCAGGAGCCACATGTTTGTTTAGTTGGCTTTCCCTTTTTAAATGAAATATGGGAGAAAAGAAAGTCTAGTTGAATTCAGAATAAAAGATGAACACCAGAAACTTCCACTGCCACAACCTCCCACCACATTGCAAAGAAAAAAACATAAGAAAAGGTTTTTGAAATAATTTGTAATGGAATAATTAATATGTAAGTAGGGACATGTCCATTATGAATAAACGCTAATATTAGAAGAACAGGGGATTAAGTTAATGATTACTGCTGCTGTACTCTGGATGAGGGTCATGGCTCCTCAGGGTCATCCTATAGGTTCCTCAGGGAAGAGCTATCAGAGGTGGCCTGCCTCCCTGCTTCTGGCACTTCAGAGGACCAGAAAACCCACAGTCTGAATTTTGGTGAATGCTAGGAGTGGAATTTAAAAGCCATTGGCTTTCTCAGTGCTCCTCAGCCACCATCATTGCATCTGTACCAGTCATCCCTCCTAACATGAGGGCGCAAACCCAGTAGCAAATGCTTGACAGATTATTGCCTCAGTGCTGCCACGCGTAGGGTGGAAAAGCATTGCCTGTTGTGCAAGCACAGAGCACTCGGTATCTGAGACCCGGAAAAGCCTCCTGGCAAGGATGTAAGTTCTTGAACGAGCCAATGTCAGTGTCTGCTGTTGCTTCTGCTCATCCCTCTGCCGCAGCCTGTCCTGGCTCCCTAGCAGTCTTGTGCAATGAGCACGTGAGTTCTCAGTAATGTCAAGGACTTGAACTAATTTTGTTCCCTTGTTTGTACGTTCTGACACTTTTAATACTAGGGTATTCCTACTATTCAGCAGCAGTCCAGAAGAGTGGTTTTAACATACATCTCTAAACAACCAATCCCAGCTGCTGTCAAAGAGTGCTCTTCAACGAATCTGAGTGAAATGAGGGCAATACCACTTTGTTCTGTCTAAACTAGGAAATCATCATCTGAGCAGGAAAACAAAAGGCTTAATACTAGCTAACTGTATGAGACATATTCCAGTCTTCATCCTTATTGCTTCCACCTCTGTCCTGCAAGGGCCGCTTGTTCCCTACCCTTCCTGCTCCCCTGGGAGCACTGCAGCACCAGTTTACCTTTAGAATGAAAAGTTGTGAAATCACATGTTCCTGTTTCTCTGAGGAGTTTAAGAGGTACCAAGTTTCTCACTTAACAGTGGAAGCAGGAGCATCAATCTGCCTGCTCAGAAGCTGCTCAGCGGAGCAGTCACAGCTATGGCATTGCTATAGTTCCCTGAGGCATCTTCCCCCCTTATCAGCTGGTGTCATCCCCATAGCTGGTGCACGGAGCTTGTGTGCTTTGTGGCAACTTTCCAAACTCTTCTACCTAAAACTTCACCTGCGAGCCAACCTAAGGCATATGGTAACTTAAGGTGATCTCCCAAAAGTATGTATGATTCACCTTGGCTCCTGCATGGTCTCCTCTTTTTAACCCCTCGATTCCTCCCTTTCTCCTCAGGCTGGCATTTGTGGTTCTTACAGGTTTGTTCTTCCGTTTACTTCTTTCTTTTTGCATTTGAAAGTGATCGCTTCTGTCTCTAGCCAAGATTTCTAGCTGTGTGTACAATACAGCCAATGACTGAGTGGCCTGATAGCTATCTCTTGCTAAAGGAAGATCATCTAATAGGGTTATGACTGCACTGTGTTTACAATGTTTGGACACACTGTGTTACAGTCTCTGGAAAAGTAAAGCTTTTCTTGTATAGGTTTCGTTGTAGTAATCATAGAAAGAATAACTAATTACCAAGTTCTAGGGTCACTCCTAGTCCTAAGCAAAGAACTTGCCTTTCAAACAGCCATTTCCTAACAAGTTTTTTATACATATTGAGAAGTGAACTGCAAGGAGGGGCTTCGGAGTTTCATAGAGTAACAGGCAGTGTGGAGGGGCTCCTGGAACACGTGATGCAGATATTGCGAGGCAGCTGCAGAAATCCAAATGAGGGTGTTATGTGGCACTACTTTTGCCAGTTTCTACTAAAATGAACCTTCACTTTTGCAGGATTTTTTTCACTGTAAAATGTGCTATGTGTATATGTACATGTACATACCCATTGTCTGTACATCAGTAAAGAAGCAATGTGCACAATGCCAAAATACTTTGCCAATGATGAGATGACAGATCACAAGCAGGCTTAAGGCATCCATTACTGTTTATGGAATAAAAAGAGCAGTTCAAGGCACTCCCTCGGAACAAACCTTTATCTCCTCCTTCAGTGGTGTTGACTGTGAACACTATGGAAATCTCTGGGTGGCAATTTCCTGGATAGCCCTGGAGGAGTTGGGCTGCATTTGAATCAGAACTTGAGTGTGGGTGGTAGGGTGGAGGAGGGAACAGAGGTACGTGGCATAGCTGCATTTATCTCCATAGCTATTCATCCACCAAAGCAATGACAGCATGTAAAAGTGGTAATGTGATTTCACAGTTCTAATCTGGCTTATCATCATTTTTTCCAAGTCGTGCCTCAAAGCAGTCAGGGAGGGGAAATACACATTAATGCTCCGTGCTCGTTCATGACTAACCAAGTTCAAAATGCGCAGTGTTTTCCAGAAGTGTTGAGGGGTTTATGCCTTATTACCTCTTCCATAAGAATACAGCATTATCTACAGCTGATATATAGAGAGCTCTTTTTCTTTTTTTTTTTTGACACACTGAAGATGTGCCTATTCACAGGCAGAAGTGATCCAGACACGCAGAAATACAGTCTTCTGCCTTTCTTTGCAGGAAACGTACCTTTATTTATGAATTTCACAGTTGTATCTAAACTCATGGGCAGCATAGGAAAGAAAACCCATTTAACAAGGCAGGGTTGGAATAATGTATTCCTGCATGGATACGTTTGATCAGCACTGTATGCTATATTTCAGGGTAAGTGACAAGACATACTAAGGTAGGTATGGGTTTTGACTGAAAACTGGTGCTTATTTGTGATAGAATTTGTCGATAAATGGTTTGCAATGAGAAACAGATCTACAGCTTTAGAGACAGATATGATTTGTTTATCCTGCAGCCAACATCTTCATGCTCAGCTTGTCAGCTGTCTTTTCCCTGTCACAGATAAATAGCTGAAAATCAGGAAGACTGTGCTTTCATGGATCAACTGCATTAAACAGTTGTCAAGCTGAGAGCCAGTTTGGTCCAGATTTATGGCTGGCTCAATCAAGTCGGTATTAGTAGAGCTGTGCTCTTTTACCCAGGCTCATCTTTTGACCCTCTCAGTTTCATCAAAGGTAAATTAAATATTCTAGCAATGCAAACGCAATGGATAAAAATGGATTATCTCGAAGAAGACAATGAATAAAAATAAAGCCAAGCCGTGCATAGCTGTGGATCTTGAACGGGGCATAACCAAGAATCTTTAGAGGCAGCAGTTAGCAGAACAACTCCAGTGCTATTTCAAGATCAGGATGCAGACAGCAAGAAAGGACATTTCTAAAATAGCTCTGGAACATTTTCATTCTCATCTGTATACTTGGGGTTCTGCTAGCTAACAAACATTTATTAGCTGTTCGTGTCATAATCAGTTGTAAGTGTCAATATCCCACTAACTAATTTAATCAGCTTATTTTTAAATAATTGCATTGATGCTTGAAGGCCCGAATATAGAGAGTTGAGACTTCAACTAAGTAGGATCTACAAATGCCTGCCTGGGAAACATGTCTATGATAGTAAAAGGCTCCTTATCAGATAAGAGTGTAGGAAGATCTGTGGCTAGGAGCTGAAACTAAAGCAACTCAAGCTAGAAATAAGGCACGGTTTTTGAAAGGTGAAAAAAATTAACTTTCGAAATGACTTACCTAAAGAGAGAGTGAATCATTTAGCTACTTGACACCTTGAAATTGAGATAGATGCCTGAAATATATGCTGCAGTTCTACCACAGTTTACTGGACCTGAGGTAAAATACCAAGTTAAATTATTCTACGACCTGTATTATGCGAGAGGTCAGACTAGAGCATCCATATGATCCCCCCTGGCTTTTTAGAACTATGAATGTTCATAGCTACAAAGGCAAGGAGGAATGGGTCCAGACATTTGTGAACGCTATCATCTTCCCATACAGCCGAAGGGAGGTGGCACAACTACAAGACAGAGGATGAAAGTGCAGTTCGGCTTCTGAACGCTGATGTTAGATTCAAGGGTGAGGAAAAAGAATTCCTGTGGTGACCCTTCATTTTATGTTCCCCTTAGTCCTGATCAGAGCAATAGAGGATATCTGAAGGCAGCAGCAGCCGATCACAGTTTTGACTGAGTTTAGAAGATACCTATGATATATCAGCTTTGAGCAGCTCAGTGTTTTGATTGGGCTGTGTGCTTTTAGGATTTGTATGTTTCAGCTTACTCAACCAGCAACTAATATTTTGAAAAATATCTCTCCAGTGTCCAGACCAGCAAGATGTGCTCATGGTACTCTGTGACTTCCATTCGTACTGATAAGTGCATAAACCAGAAGCCTGATGCAAGTGCAGATCAAGCACTCTTGTTGAAGGGTAAAGCAGCGCAGAAGAATGAGCAGTGACAGTAACCTCACTGGTGAGCAGGTCCCTATTTACGTCTTCATGATGCACTTAAATACACTTAAGATCTAGATAATAGATTATGCTAAATTTAGGGAAAATGCCAAAAAATTTTGTATATCTAATCTCTCTTTTCATACCTTTTCCAAAGTGCCAAATTATGTACCCTTTTTCTGTAGTTTTCATTAATTAAGCCAGCCCTGACTTCATTCCAACTCAATCTGGGTTATAGTGCTAGACTGATAAAAAGCAAGAAGCTAATCATGAAGAATGAAACAACTGAGTCTTAAGAGTTCTCTGTATAACCAGACTGAAGATCCCACCTGTCTTTCCAGGACTGCCGTAGGCACAAATGTTATTGACACAACACAGGAGGTGGTTTCCCTTGATATCGCCACTGAGTGCAGAATAAATTATGAAAAACTTTGCCCAGACATGGTGAATTCTGCAAAAATGGCTGCAATACAACTATGCACACAATTGCGGAATGTTTGTATGATCTCAGATTCAGAAGTAGACACTTAAGGCTTTCATAAGAGGGCATTGCACTGTTTTTAAGCTGGGATACTGAAGATAAGGCAGAAAGGAATACATACGCCATTCACAGAAGTACAGAAACACATGCTTCTGCACTCATCGCTGCATTTACTGCAGTGCTGCACCACTAAATGTTGTGGCTGATGGATCATGTGTCTGCTGATGTGGAAAGCTGAAGCTCATTATCCACCCATCCGCCTCCCTAGTTCCATGGAAGATGGTATGCTGATGTCCCTGATGATCTTTTCTCCAGTTGTGTCCTGTCCAGGCCCTGTATTCAGCCTGGAACACTGATAAATACTAACAACTTCATCTCAAATACACGCGTAGGGTCTCAATGGCTCTGTGTGACAGTGCTATCTTGTTCTCACTGGCTACCCAGGCAACTTTTGCCACCTTTGGATTGCCTCTAGATGTGCTGCTTTTTTAGTGTTTCTCAGAGTGATGAATATGCAATTCTGGTGCCAAGGCATTCTGTCTAAGGAGTGTCCTGACTTCAGCGTGGGTCTGGGAAGGTGAGAAAGTCTGACAAATGCTGAATAACTACTAGTCAATAAAGCTTTGACATCTCAAACAGCAGAAAACAAGTTTAACAAAATGCTTTGAGGGGAAACGGGCAAGTAAAGCAGGCAGGAAGGTTTGGCAGTATAAGAATTGAATATAATTCAGGGCAATAGCAGAGTCTAGCAGACAGCTATGGCAGCATGTGCAGGCACGAGATTAGCCTGCAGTGATGGATAGGAGGGAAACTTCCTTCTGCCAGTTATCTTTTCTCCTGCAGTATCACTAATGCAGAGGAAAGGGGTGGAAGGTAGATGTCCATAATGTCGCATCCTTAGATTTAGCATTCTGATTTATAACCATCCCTTACATGATTTATTTGAGAGGACAAGGAAGACAACAGCTTCTGCATATGTGGAGAAAGGATAGAAACATGTCTATGTAAAGACAACGTTAAGCTACTATACTGCTCTCTCAACAGAATGTAATAGCACTTTAAGGTATCAGACTGCAACACAGGATTTTTAATCCACTTTGGAATGAGAAATGGAATCAATAGCGAGGACTGGTACTCAGTGCCATAGGCCGGATAACTGAAGATTGGTAACTTGTTTAAAATAATTCACCCATTCTCTTAATTTCTTCAAGAGGTTTAAGTGAAAGGAATTATTACCTGGCAGTCTGAGTCAGCAGATAAACCAAGAAGATATGGTTGGTGGCCCATGAGAAATAGATGGCAACTACAATTTAAAAAATGCTGTTTAAGTTGTGCAAGGAAAAATCTTTTAAATCTTTGACTTGGAAAAAAGAAAGTCTTCTGCTCTTGAATATTATTTAGATGTTGGGAGTTCTGTCTTTGCCAAATATAGCTACTGCATTCAGAATACAGCTAATCACCACATTTTTCACTTATTTGTGCTGTGGGTCGTGGTGTTTTTAAAGTCCAATATTGTTTTCCTTTTGCTGAACAGTGACTCCAAACATCCTTTGTGTGGGAATGTTATTTAAGCAAAAGAAACATTTTGTACATGCTAGCAATTCACTAAACAGTTTCCCTTTACCTTTAATGACCTGTTGTAAAACACTTGAATGATTCATTGAGGAGAAAATCAAGATAACGCAGGTCATTTTGCAAACCCAAACACAAGAAGCAGCTTTTTTATCTCTGGAACAGACAGGACTTAAGCAGTGCTCGCTGTCAGTCCTGTGAGAGTTCAGAAGTGTTGGTCATCTTCCCACTACATAAAGTCTGTTTTCATTGTTTTATAACTTCTGCCAAAATAATTACTCCAAACTGCGAAAAATTAGCAGAAGGGGGTCTTAACCCAGAAAGAGTCACTTGAAATTCAGTTTGAATAACCTTGGTTAGGCTGACTTTAGGGCAGAAGATGTGGAACTGCTTGCAGATTTACAAACACCTTTGGTTTATTTAACTTCAAAATAGCTTTGAATATGCATTTTTCGCATTTGGCAAGCACATACATTCTGGGAGGAGAGGAAGGCAAGGCATTAATCTAATCACAGAAGTGCTGTGCTTCAAACAGTAACTTCTCATTTGCAATAATTATTATTTTCCAGAGTTTTTCTTTTCAGTCTGAAAAATTTACTTTGTTTCTTTGTATACCGCTTAGGAAACAGAATGATTCACACTATTTTATTTTTTTTTAATAAACATACAAGCCTTTAGGAAGTCAGTATATTACTGTCAGCAGGCGCCTTTTCAGTTCATCTTGGCAATGACCTGTAAGTTAACAGCTGGATCCAGTGGTAACTAAAGTTCCTGGAGGGATTTCTACTGATTTCAGTGGACTTTTGTTCAGACTTGATCTGTCTTTGACATTTGGCGCTGAGGACGAGGGCACTGATGAAACAGTCCAGACCAAACATGTAGACGCTCCAGTGAAAGTGTGGTTAAGAGGAAAGCGATGTAGTCTTTCAGTATTTGTGCCTATGGGAGTGCTTGCCCTCTTTTTAAAGGCAGCTTCACATTAACATTTAAAAAGCAAAATATAACTGGGAAAATGCAGATTCCCGCAAGCCCAAGTCTCGGTCATAAGTGTAACATTTGTTTATGGACAGCGGATTCCTCCTCAGGCCAGTGCAAGGCATCTGTATTTGACCAGTCTTTTGCTGCTTCTAATATATTTTACTGGTTGCATACATGATCCTTTTAGACAATATCTACCATATCAAACACTCTGTCTGGTGTAGAAGCTGGACAAGTCCAGAAACTTCCCCGACACAAAGAATTCTCCTCAAGAAAACTGTAAGCAACAGGTTGTCTCCAACAGATGAAGAAATTACTTTCCTACAGACAAAGGAGTGCAGGATACTAGCACAGATGGCATTGCATGGATGATACCACTTACTGGATATTTTGTTGCCAAAAAGATATAAAGCTCCTAATTAAGATTTTTTTTTTTTCATCACAGGAGACAGCTGCTGAAATATCCAGTAATTAATGCTGTAATCTTACATGCTTCTCACTTCAGGAAGCGCAGTGACTCCTTACCAGTTTGGAAGCTACTACAGCAAGGATGAGTGCAAATTTGTAGCATCTTCGAGCTTCCCTAGAAGCTCTTCTATTATTTGAGACAATCATATCGTTATTCTGCAAACAAAAAGGAAATGCTGGCCAACTGGAAGTACAAAATAAGCCTTCATACATTTTGAGAAAAGAATAGAGGCTTTCAGATAAATTGCTTTTCCTTGCTGAGCCCTCTTTTGCTGTAGTTAATTACGAGTGGCATATACAAGAAAAGGCAAGCCAATAAGAAAAGTTTACAGGCAACACTAAGGAAGCGTCCTAATTCCTTTGGGCATTTTAGCATATTGTTGTACACCACTAACCATTTGCTTTGAGTGATCTCACCAGGGTACCAACAATGTAGATGTCTTCAATGGATGCTTGTTCAGGCCTAATAATTACAGTTTAAAGAACAGTTGGCAATGCGTTGTCTCAGTTAAAATTAAGACACACATTTAGTTCCCACAAGAGATTTGACTGCGGGTTTTTTTCTACTGAGGAATGTATAATACGGAGTCCAGATGAACAATAGGAACCTGCAATCAAGACATAAGTTTTAGAATTGCAAATGTGGCTGAACAACAAAAGAGTATCTTTTGATGTCAGAAAGGTCACGAGGCAGCAAAAAACAACATGCACGCATAATGAATGGCCAAAATACATGAGCCTACTGAAAATAACATTTCATTCCTATCAAAATAATTTATTTCTTATTCTCAGGGAAATTAGAATAAGTTAATTGCATATGCAACTCCTTACAATTTAGACATGCCTTTGCTGTAAGGAATGAGAGCAGAAACAGTGCAACGAGGTATTCACTTGAACTGCTGCTGCCTACAAAATAAAATGCAGCACAAAAGGAGCTGCTCGGTAGAAAGACTCTGCCTGCTCAGAGGTAGCTTTGGTTAATGAATGAATCCTATTTCCATCAGTCATCTTGGTGAAGGCAAGGATAGAGTTAGGGTGGGTTATATTGCACCTATCAATGACCCTCTAGGTGTTTGATGCTTGCTCTATTAGCTAAGCTCTTGCTGTAGACCAAGGAGAGAGGCAAAGAGAGAAAAGAGCATCTTCAGAGAGTGACTCATTCCATGCATTTCAGATATGCTCTTCACATGCAGTGAATCACCTTCAGGTGCTCGCCGTCTCTTACACTGACAGCTTGGAAGACACCTGGTTCTTAGGTGCCTGATTTGAGGTATACTCCATTTCCCATTCACAGTAAAACCAGGTCACCTCCTCTGAAGCTGACTGGGTTTTGCTGCTTCTTTCAGTAATTCCAGGGTCTCACTCAGCCCCATGGTGAGAGTGCATGAAAGGACCCACCCCGAGCATCGCTTGGGCAGGGCTGGGAAGCCCAAGGTGTCAGAAAGCACCGATGACAACAGCATGGTCTGGCTGTGCTCTCCGTCTGACTCTAGTCTGGACACAATGGAAACAAATAGCAAAGAGGCGATGCTGTGGCATGTCCTGGTTCCTCCTGCTACTGCTGCTCAGAGGAGTCCTGCTGATCTCCTCACCTAGAAAAGGGGAGGACGCCATGTACAGAAAAGAGCACAGGAGGAGGAGGGAAGATGGCTGCTCTTGGTCCTCCTCCTGAGCTGAAGCAGTCCCAAGCTAACCTCCTGCCCTCTGTGCCCTAGGGCCCACCATGGCTCTGCCTGTATGGGCAATGTTCATGAAGTTCGCATTGCCCAAAATGAAGCTTTACCACACTGCATTCCATACTGACTTTGGAAAGGAAAAACACAGTCCAGTAAACATCACTAGGATTCAGATGTCTCAGTCCTAAGTGTTCAGAAGCTTTTAACTATTGAGAACACCAGTCCTATCAAACGGGATGTCATTCCTATTTTTTACAAAATATCCCTGTGTGTTTCTTTGCTATTTAAAGCAGAGGTGTGTTGGAAGAAGAGGGAGATCGTACAGTACTTTCTCCTTTTTTTTGGTTCTTTTTTTTTTTAAACGTTATGCTAAGTGTCCCCAGCACCAACTCTGTATTGTGTGCAGTACAGGTATCATATAGATGCAAGTTTACTAATTGATAACATTTAGTCACTACTAATCATCCATCATAAATGATACTGCATATAGTAAATTCAGTGTGAGGGCAAAGAAAAAAAAAAGAGAAAGATAACCCAAACTTATAACCAAGGTAAGATGTGATGCAACTTAAAATGCCATAAAATATGCTTGGATCTAATACTTGATGCCCCAGGCTTCTGAGTATGTTACTGATAAACTATCTAATGCTTAGAATTATTAAGACCATAAACTTGCACATCCTTTCTTTTCAAAATGATGGTATGGAATTATTAACAATTCTGATTTTTATTATTTTTTTTTCAGAACAGTTGATGGAGATCACTTGAAGACGTTGCTGGGAATTTTGCTGCAGTAAACCATCTGGCAGATAGAAATATATGTTCTGAATAGTGTACAGCTTGAATCAGTCACATAAGAGAACTTGCATGTTGAAAAGAACTCCTTAAGAGGCAGAAATATAGCTAATAGAGCATGTACTTCACTGATTATTTTCTGTGAAGAACTATTGCAGGGCACTAGCTACTCTGCTAGTGATTTGCAAAGGCAGAACCCAAAGAAATGTGACGGCTCCTTCAGAAACCAGCAAATTGGCCTGGCAGTTTAATCCTTTGGAAATGATTGACCATATATACTAACAGAACGTTTAAAAAAAATATAAAGCTCTGAATTTTATTAACTTTTATTTTCATTGGGCTAAAGTTGGCAGTGATATTATTGTCCTAACCAGAGAGGAATTTTTTATATGTTTTTACTTGGGAGATCTTTTGTAATCTCCCTGCATGCTTGTGTTACTCTTGATTCCTATTATCACTGATACTGATTTAAGGACTCAAAGGCCTGAGCTCTTTCTTACCTCCAATTCCTTCCTGAAGATTTTTGCAACAAAGATCAGTGCTACAGTCTTGTACAGCTGTCAAAATCTCTGCACAACCTTAAGAGTACATGAGAGCATCTCCCAGGCAACAGACACCGGTTCAGAAACATATACGGCGCATATTGGCAAGTTCCCATTTCTGCTTCTACCTACCCACCATATTTCCTAGATCAGAGATCGTGAGGAATTTAGTAAAACCTGGATCTGCTAGCTACAAGTCATTATGTTGGTAGCTAAGCGTCTGGGTTCCCTGGGCTATGCACTAGAAATACAGTGCCAGAATCTGGATCCTGTGCATGCCAAGGTATTACCTTTTCAAGACTTGTTCTTATCCAGCTGAGTGACTAATTTTTAATTAAAAAAAAAATAAATAACTGATTAATACACATTTGGTGTCATATAGAGTTTACCTTGACAAGAATAAAAATCAGGTGTATATACAGTTAATCAAGTCGAAATGTTGGCAGGCCATATTGTCTTAAGAGCAGCTAGGAATTTTACCCATTTTTTTTCTTACAAATAGAAGCTGGTAACTTTTCCAAGGTCAATTTCTTATTTTTAATAGGAAATTTTCTAATTCTCTTGTTTTGTCATGAAACTAAACCCATGACAGCAGCCATTCTCACATAGAGGGAAGTTGGTGGGGGAGTCATCACCTCCCCCTGTGGAATAGAGAAGTGCTACGGAGCTTGGGAAGAAGTGTTGCTGCGGGGGCCCTGGGTGTGAAATGAAGGATAATAACTGGAAAGAGGTGTCTGTGTCAGAGATAAAGCACAAAGTTATGGCTCGATGGCTCCAACTGTGGAGCAAATAAGGAGCTCCTGAGTGTGAGGAAACTATCCTGCTCAGACATACTGTTGTGATCAAGTCCTGAATCACTGAGATCTTAAAAGGCTCCCAGTGACCACAAACTTTCTCTGCTCTTAACCTTGTTGTCTGGTAAATATTTCTCATCCTGCTCCATCTCTGGGATCACTTCTACCTTCATCTGTTCTGCACTGCCTCTTCTGATTCTTCTTTCAGTGGCTTCTAACCATGTGCCCTCCTGAACTGGTCCGTGTGGAACCAACGCCTGAGTCCCTAATTCTCACAGGGTGCATGTGAGGGAGCACAAGGAAACAATATTTAAGAGCTTTGGGTCTCCAGAAATCTCATTCCGCCTAAAGTAGCTGATAACAGCAAGTGTGAACAGAGAAGGGCGAACGGAGTTTAAGCTTTGAGAAGCCAAGTTTCTTGATCCTTATGATGATGTTTCTACTAGATAGTTCTGGGCAAAGCTTGAGGTATCATCCTGCATTGTGTTATTTTCTGAGGGCATTTCACCAAGAGCCTCAATAGAAGCAGGAATGTTTTGGGGAGGAGATCAGACAGTGCCAAGAAACTTATCCAGGAATGTCTGTCCAGGGTTGCTTCAATGGTAATATACACTTGACATCATTTCACTTGATACTTTCTGGAACATTAGTTTTGTAAAAAGAGAGAATAAAAAAAGTGTTCAAAATTCTTTCATATGCAAACTAGCTAAACAGAAGAGTATGTTTGCAGTGGGAGAATAGATGGTGCAATACATGACGTGGAGAAGCTGGACACGGTAGTGTATATTGAAATAGTAGTGTTAAATGTTGGCCAGTAACGTTTTTCATTTGACTGCAACAGCGAGATGTTATTGGCATTTTGAGATGATAGACCACTTTCAAGTTGGCATAAAATCATGAATATGCTAATTACAATTTTCTTTGGTGGAAAGACTATGCAATGCACATTTGGAACCTAGTCTGTAAGAAAATCAGTTAGTTAACAGAGAAGATTAAAAAAATTAATTTGGTGATTTGCCATTTTGGCCGATGCTTGGAACTGAATTTCTTATATGCAGTAACTGTGTGAGAAATGACTCAAACTTTATAAATATATAAATAAATCAAAGAAAGGAGCTGGAATTATGACAAACACTTGTCTATTTCTTTCCACAGTTGTAAGAATCTGGTAGGCTTTTATTCTTCTGAACATCAAATAAGTTTATGTCCTCTTTTTCTCTCTAAGAGCTATTGCAGAAATTACATCTGAAACTGAGATTTAACAAAGTAAAAGCTATTCTCTCTGTATCACTTTTCTGAAATAAGGCTGTCCATGTATGCTAAAGAAATCAATCCAGGGAAAAAGAAGGTGCCAAAGCCACAGCTAATATTTAAGTCAACAGTACAACATTTTACCAAATCTTTAAGCTGTTGTTAAATGAGGAACAATTATCAATTGTCACTGTCAAAAGAAAGAAATTATTAAATAAGTTTGGCTACTGAATATGCCTAGTAATGAAATGAGGACACTGAAGATAAGATTGTCTGCCTATGAAGGCAAACCCAACAGCACACTGGGTGGTTACAACCTGCTTATGGAAACATCACATCCCACAAATAGTATTGTTTCAGAAAACAATACTGAGGATGAAATACTTTCTGTTGTACGATGTCTTCAAGTGCTATTAATAGCTTTTCTCTCTCATATTAGGGTAATTAAATAAGCACACTAATTTCTGTCAGGGATTAATTTCCTTACAGTTTTCTGAGCGTGCAAATGGTTCAGGAGGATCTAACTGAGATGTTTGAGGTCTGCAACCCTTATTTCCAAATAACTTTGATAAAGGCATCATTTTTTGGGTGTCCCAATTGCAGCTGAATTCATTTGTCTGCTGGATCATGCTTGCGTGCTATTCAGTCCCAGACGTGAATAGCCGGAGTTACAGCTTGCAGGTTACCAGCACTGAAATAATTTAGAACCTTTACTTTGTTTCATTATGAACAAATCCAGGCTTGCCAAAGCCTATTCCTGCTGCTTTTCTCACCTCATTTTGCAGCACAGCTGTTTTAAACTTCCTAAAAGGATTCAAGGCTGATCAGCTGGTATTTATTGGCTTCAGAGAATTTGCTAGCAGTACATGCTTTTGATGCTTAAGAAAAAAGCAATGTTTGTTATTAAACAGTTTTGGAAAATGTTTTAACCACATTTAAGAGGGTGACAAATAACTGTTCTTTAAGGGAATGAATTTTAAAGAAAGTTTCTTTCTGTTTCCTGAAGGAATGCTTCTTTTGAAAAGATCAGATTTGTAAACTTCTCAAAGAGCCAGTGCACCAAAAATGCTTTTGTTGCTTCCCTGGCTACTTGAGATTTCTTTTCTCTTTTAAGTAGTTCCCAAAAAGAAGAAAAGAGTGAATACTTTTTCCCAAGTGGGACTTTTTTACTTCTGAAAGGTGAAGGAAGAGGGAGAGCAAAGCACAAAATATACTGTGTTCTGTAAGCCTGAAATTCCAAAGAGATTTTCAGGAATCCCAGCTAAGCAAATATAACGCCCTGGAGAACCAGCGCTGCGGAGCAGGGAATCAAAGCAAAAGCTGAGTAGTTAGGATGAGGCTTGCTGCCTCCTTTTACCAAGCTGCTTCCTATGTCTTTCTCAAGAAGACAACAGAAACTTTGGAGAATAAAGTAGAAGTTCCCTCCCCTTCTGCTGTCTCTTGGTTCTGTTTTTTTCTAACTGGCAGTGCCAATTTTCAGCTATTCATGTGGTGAGCTTCAAAAAAACCCCAAAACAACAACAAGAAAATGAAGAGGATTTAACTATTAGTCTCATTACCCTGGATACATATTCAGTTCAAATGTTAGACAATAAAGAGAAGTCGTGACACACAAATCCAAACGATGTGGGAATTGATTGTCTGTCCTAATTAAATCCTCTCACCTGAAAGTGTGTTCAGTGTTTTGTAATGTTAAGCCCATTTGCTTTTAATGACCTATGCCATCTATTCAGATGAAGAGAAGACATTTTCCTTTTATCTTCCTCAGATCTTCTTTTCATATTTGGCATCTTATCGAGTTAATCTTTTCACATACATTAAGAAGTGCAAGACCTTAATTACGCTGTTTTTCATAACGACAGTAATATACAACAGAAACTATGAAAACCCATGGGGTCTAATACATGCCTAGTTGACATGAATAACTCAGACAATATGCCACTCTAGGACCAACGTGTAAATGATTTTCATACAATATTGGGAATAGATGAAGATGTTTGTTAATCAAGCCTTATAGCAGTCTCTAAAATATAAAACATGCCCCTTTCTTTGTTTCCCTTTTGGGAAACAAACACATTTGCCTGACTCCTGGTTGTGAGAGGCAGGAGGGGGGAATGGATGTAAATAAATTATAGTCTTCTCTTAACTGCTTGTTTTTAAAACATCTTGCTAGCATACTTCGGGCTCGTTAGCATACTTCTGACTATAAGGTTTCCATTGGAATCTGTGGAAGATCTCTGGTTACTTCAAATCCAAAATGGTTAATGTCACAATTACTGGTTCACAGTAAGTTCATTATGTAGTGATAGCAAAAATAATTTCTCTTTTTTTTTATTTTTTTCCTCCTTCTTAAATTATGACTCACATATGTTTATGTAGCTCCAGGCAAATACAAGAACTTAAATGAAAAACTCAGCCCCAAACCCTCTTCTCTCCTGGTTAAGATTGCTCAGCCTCAGTACGCCCAATGGTAGAGTGTTTTTATGACCATTTTTGGCAGGAAATTTTTGCAAAAACATAACTTTATTCCAACTGTATGAAGCAATCTATCTAGTGTGAAACTAAATGCAATTATCTACTGTGTCATGAAACACTTGAATGTGAAACAATGACTTTCGTATGGAGTAATTTAATTTCAAATGCAAAGGGGATCAAAATACACTTTCCTGATTGAAATCCCCCATTTTTTCACAATATTCAGGATCTTGAGTCTATCTTCCTCAGCACAAAAATACGAATCCTAAATTTAAATTAAATTTGTCCACTTTTTTTTTCCCTCAAAACCAGTTGCTTTTTTTTACCCCTAGTTGTACATTTCTTTGGGCTTTTACACAGAACGCAAGAAACAGACTTCCAGTTTTCAGCTTTGATTTATTAATGGTCAGACTTCTCCTATTTATTCCTGTGCCAGCATTGTTTTTCCCTCTCTGCTATTGAGCTGTTCATATTTTATGAGGAAGAGTCACGTCCCTTTTTAGCCTTTGTTTTACTATATTAATTAAGCCAACTTCTTTTTCATACGATAGGTTTATTCTTTCCTTATTTATCCTAACCTACAAATTCCTTCATTATAGGTATTGTAAAAATCTTTTCTGAGAAACCCTAGGATTTATAGCTTTTTCAAGCTTATGGTACGCTAGGAACGGAGTCATTGTTTTTGTCTTAAATATTCTTATGTGCCAATGTCTTATTTGTTGTGTAGGAATTTGGGAAACTAATGTGAAACAGTGATTCATACAGATGCTCCCAGATATTCCTAATCTGATTAAACTGAAGGTTATCACATCTCTTACCAGGCTTTGTTGTCCTCCAGTTACCTGCAGTTTCTTTCACTCACTCCAGTAGCTTTAGGAACATTATCTATTCTATGTGCTCAAAATTACTACCTAAACTGTAGCAACAAATTCACCAGAGTAACTAACTGTCTCCACACTCTTCAGGGAGCTCCAAAGCAAACTCTTTGAGCACAGTTAAACTAAAAAGTCATGGTCTTAACTGTTGGCTTGAGTGAATCACAAAGATTATAGTGCCCTGAGTATGACATATTGCTCAAAATTAAACCGGCCAATGTAATCACACACAGTGGAGAAATTGCACTGTGTGGCTAGCTAACAGTTCCAAAAAACCTCCAAAATTTCCAAAAAGCTAACAAATTACTTATTATCATGATGATTTTTATTATGATGATTTACCTGCTTTTGTTTGTTTCTTTGTTTGTTTTTGTTTAATTACCTAACGTTCACCTTGATCTAATTCCTGGCTGTGCAGAAGTGCTTAGAGGTTAAAAGAACCTATAACAGATATTTATGCAAAGGTATATCCATATTTTGTGCATGCTCATTCAGAAAGATTGTTTCAGAAATCTCAAAAAAAACCCCTAAAACCCTTCTGTAATTAAGCCAAAAGTTTCTATACCTAGTTTGACTAGATAAAGTATATTTCTCTCTCTGATGTCTGAGATCCCAAGTGATCTTTTGCCTGATGTTAACTCTATGAAGATATTTGTTGCTTATACCGAGAATTGTTGAAATAATGGATTTACAAATAGAAACAAACTATGCTTTGGAGAGGCCTACTTAAATTAGTTTTTGTTTTGTTTTGTTTTATTTCTCTAACAGGCATAAAAATATTTTGACCTCAAACAGAAGAATTAAATAAGTATATAAAATTTTACTTGAATACAAGGTTTTATGACTGCTGCTATGGGTGAAAAAAGCATAATTAGTCTCATACTATAATTGAGCATTGAGTCTAAGTGTTTGTAAACTAAGTAATGTGGACATTTTGGCCTTAAGTGCAGAAGACAGGAAATAAGGCTACGTTCTCCAAGATGTGCAAAAGCAATCTCTAACAGCACTGGGACAGGCATAATATAATGCAAGTTAACATTACCTAACAGGCATATTGTGAAGCGCTGCAGGCAGAGATGTAGTTTACAAGTTTGTGTTGGAGTTTTACATCTTACAGATAAAAATAAGACGTTTAGAAAAAGAGGAAAATGTTGTTTTGGGAAGAGATCTGTGACACACGTCCTTTATCTTCCAACCACACTAGAGGGAAAGTGTATAATCTTGTAATAAAGCCTGCAGGAGCTGCTAAAAGTCTGTCTTTATCAGAAAATTTATTTGACAACCAGTAATAAGGAGAGTTACGTTTATATTTTGTTATTTTATTATGGAAACATATGCTATATGTAATAAATATATTAACTTTCATAATTTTAATGTGGTTGTTTAAGAGCAGAAAATAAAATTGAGGAGCAAGTATTTAATGGGCCTGTTTTTATCAGTGCATTTTATCTAATAGTTCACAATAATTTATATGACATTATGTGTCAGTAATTGGCATGGTATTTTAAAGAAAGACTTTGCATCTGGCGTAGGCTGTACTGAGTACTGGAGTTTAATGTCAAGAAAGATGCAATAAAACAGAGAAAACTAAAAGGAGCCTTTCCCCCTTCTAATAAATCCAGACGGAGAGTCCTGTTTTTGTTCCAGTGACATCAGAGCACTGGACAGATACCAAGTCATTCTGAAAAATGCCTTTAAGAAACATCTCTCTGCAGACATGAGATGCAAGAATACAACTTATAAGAATACATTTTAGTACAACAAATCAAATGAATAAGCAATTAAACATTTTCCCACAAACTAGAATCAGAACAGCTTACGTTGTTATTTGATTTATGGGCATGAACTGAAATTTCCTACAAAACAAGCCATTGTGTCTACTTTTACAAGCTAACGAGCAGCGTGTGACTGTTTCTTCTATTTCTTAATGGATATAAAAAGTCTCATTTAAAATACTTCGTTTATTGCATGTCACATTTCATTCCATATGTGCTTACGCTGGGCTGCATCATATCAAGCCGACTTCCAACTGCAACATAAACCAGGGCAAGACAATAGGCTAATATCTACCAACTCCTCCTTTAGTTATGTGCTTTCCCACTAGATGTAAGTGTTAACTTAGTTTCCTCTGTGTCGGGAGGACACCTTTGGGTACATTTGTTAAGAGGTTAGGCTGTACTCCCACAGCTTCTACTGGCTTCAATATAAGGGCTGATACAGGTACCACCCCCAGAGCTCACGGCCACCCTCTGCTGGAAGTTACCAACCCCTCATTTTCACATGCAGTTTGCACCCTCATCCGTTTCAGCCAAATGAGTTGGGCTAGCAAAGACCTGTTGCTTAAACTAATTCGTTTGATTTTCCTGAAACACTTTATAGGACTTTCAAAAATGCGGTGCGGCTAGAAATAGTGACTTCCCAGAGGGAAAGAGGGACGCAGCTTCCATGAGGAGGTAGGGTGGGTAGGGTGGTAATGCAGCTGTAGGCTATGGAGGAAGAAGGCATCTAAGAGATTGTGAATGCCCATTAGGTACACAAGTGCTTCACAAATCCTATCAATCACATGCGTATTTACATAAAATAACACAATTAAACATTTGTGTTCTGATGCAAATACTTCCTTCAACGGGAATATGGTTAGATGTTTAAATATTTTTGTGAAGAACCATGAAGGTTCCTTGAACAGACAAAATAAATTAAAGTACCATTATCCAGAAGTCTATGCTGTTTTCCACTGTCCAGCATATTTTGAAAGTTATCTTTAAACTTTTTCTTTTTCAAATAAAGGAAAATAAAACCCTTAAGCCCCAGGAGACTAGCCAATAGGTGCAAAACTTTCCTTAACCCTATTGTATTTTCTTTTGTTATTATTCAACTGGCTGTTGCAGTAGGGGATGGGGGGAGCTTTTCTGGTTTTTTTTAAGGAAGTGTTTTTGTGTGTGTGGGTAAATATTTTTATTACCGCAGGCCCTGTTCCCCATTTCACAATAAGATATTCCTTGTGCATAACTCCATGGACATGCTTTTGAAATTGCAATGATCTGACAGCAAAAACTAACAAGAATCAACTGCATTTTAAATCCACCTCTACTGAATCTGGAAATTATTGCTGATGTAAGGGGATTCATATATCACTTGGAGCATACGTTCACTGTTTCACACTGCTAGATGGCTTGCCTCATGTTTTTTTTCCCCCATAAAATGTCTGTGTCAATTTGCAGTTCAAAAGAAACCACACTATTAGGATTCTTTTCAGCTTGTCTTTATTTTTAGTTTTAGACTAACTAATGCCTTGTAACACAGAAAAACGAATTCCAGACATGAATTTTGTACACACATGTTTTTCTTATTTTCTGTTCATATTTGCTCTTTCTAGTAATAACCAGTTTTTCTTTTTAGAGGTTCATCAGTTCACAGGAGATTTTAAGCTGTTAAAGATGGGATGATGCTTAGAAAGTTTATGTGCAAAGATGTCTGCTTCCCTACCGGATCATATTGGTCTTGTTGGAATAGTCCCCCAAAAAGCTGTCACTATTACAGTAAGAGTATTAAGAATAATGATAACCATATTTCTAGTAGGGCATTTTTATAATTTTGAAGGGTAATCATTCCATAATAAATGTAGATCATGAATACAGCTGCCATGAAGACCAAAAATGATCTTACATGATCTTGCAAAATTTGGGATCTGGGTTCTGTTTTGTTCTTTCTTTCAAAATGAAATAAATTTGGAAAAAAATATTTTCAATATCAATATGTTGTATGAAAGTCTGGGCAATCATAATTAAATTAGCATTAAAAAGGGTCTTTCCTTCATAACTCAAGCCAACCCCAGAACACTTACTGTTTTTCCTAGCCTAAAACGTTCACTGAATTCTTCCCATTCCAGCTTCTTCCAAACAAGAACGGAATTAACCAAAAATGTCCAAAGAACTGAGAATCTCAAGCTGTGAGTAGCTCAATAAAGAATTCTTCAAATGGGACAAGTGAGCTTAAATGTCATTGAAACATATGGTGAAACAGTTTTCATGATGCGCCTGATTCCAAACCCATTAAGGGGAGCTGTTCCACTGACTTCATTGCGTTTGAATCAGGCCCCAGAAAAGGTGCTTAAAAAATGCTTTTAAAATCAATGCCAACTAGTGGGGGCTCCTTTCCAAATGAAAGTGATCTGGTTTGTCCAAGAAAGTTAATTTATACTCGATTGGGCGCCCGGTTTCACACATTGGAATATTCCTATGAACATTCTGGGTTAGACCTTCAGCTGGCATGTTTCAGTGTAATTCCATTAAGGTCTATATGTCTGTGACAATTTACATCTGGTCCATACTTTTCAAAGCCATGTTCTAAATCTTTGGAGATTTTCTCATCATGCCTCACTGCATTTTTCTTGTTTGGTTTTTCAAGTATCGGTTGAAGCAAAACACCGTGTCCAGGAAAACAGCCTGAACAGAACTCCTTTCTGTATGTGAAGGAAGACAATGGAAATTACTTGAGAGGCACTGCACATGGAAAAAATTTTCAGGAGAAATCTGGATATCAAATTTTCTCCAGTAAAATTCTTCTTCCATGCAAGGGAGATTGTTAACTACCTTGAGGCAGCAGTCTTTTTTGTGTATACTTTGACAAAAATATCAGCCACTCCTTCTGATTAGTTTCACCAGGACAGATCTCCGACAGGATCAGAGTCAGTCAGCAGTGTGTGAACCTCACATGAATATCAGATTGTTGCAATAACAGATAAAATCCTTGTATTGCAGAACACAGCTTTGCTTGCCTCGAGTAGGTGGGTTTCTGTTGTTTGTTTTTTTTTAATTTAACACAGCATTAATCAAAACATTGACATACTATAAAAAACAACAAACATTCCTTTTCTCTTTTCCAATTTAAAAATATGTCTAGACAAGAAATCAAAGCAGATCGTAACTTTTGGAAGCCAGTCCTTAACTTGTTTTAAGAAGTAGTCTCATAAATACACATCTGCTTCATTCTTTACAAGTTAGGGAGCAAAGGAATAGTAAAGAGATCATGAGTTTGAAACCAAACAAAAATTCCTGCTTTCTTAGTTATTTAAAGTTCAAGTGTTAAAACTGGCTCAAGCAAAAAGCATGTTGCCATTGCTTATTACAGTTTCATATAAAAAATATAGAAGAGGGATGGAGATGGTACAGTTACAGGATTTGTCACGTCTGCTGATGTCACCAAATTGGATGAGGTTTGGCAGAAAGCCCTTCGTGTTCAATAAGTACCAGATTTAGAGTTAATTCAAGAGGAAGATGCAGGTCTTACAAAATCAACACTCTTCAGGTACACATGATAAATTGCCTTCAGCATTAGCAGTTTAAAATGCATTTGCTGAAAATTCACTTAGATACAGGTTTAGAAAACTTGTGACCAAATCGTATGTGTTTGACTACGCCTCAGTCAAAAAGGTGCTTGACTTCTTTTGATAGATGTGTATAAATATATTTTCTCTCCTACTGGCTTAATACTAAGCATGTTGAGTAGATCACTTTTGCGTTAATTATTTACAGACCTTTAGCTTTCTGTCTGGAACAAATTATTACAGCAACCTAATTTATGTGTATTTTAAGCTGCAAAAAAATGTAATTATGACACCGATGATAAGGGTTTTCATTAAAGCAATTTGCTCAAACAACATGGAGAAGTTGTAGGAGTCGTGATGTGTTTGTATTTCTGTGAATTATTTGCAATCCTATGAACGATTTGCAAGTGAGAAATCACATGGAAAATAACTTTAAACTATAAGCTTACAAAATATGTTTAAATAAATAATACTTTAACAAAAAATAAAACACACTTGCTGGGAGTCACTCTATATATAGATGGCCCTTGTCACTGCACAACGACCCTTCTCGTCCCCTCAGACAGCTGTTTACTCCTATACCCACCGCTTCAAGAAAGATACCTACTTTCCCCTCTACAGGTGAAGAAATTCTGTATGCTGGGATAACCTTGCACTTGACATCATACTTCATGGTATATTAGTCCTTCAACAGGGAAGATGGGAATTTGTACAAAAAGTGCAGAGTGCACATACACAAAGGAAAAAAAAAAAAGGAGTAAGTGGGTTTAAAAAAGGAGGTTTTGTGAATGACTATATGACAGACCTAAAGGGACCTTAACTCCCACATCAACACCGGGCAAGGAGACACCTCTCCCCATAGAAAGTGACGGGATCACAGTGACCCCAGCCAGGACAGGCCAGCAGAAAGCCGTCAGTGCAAGTGAGATAAGGAAGCAGTGCAGACGCACAGCATTAGGGTAGATGATGCTTTCCAAGCAGGCTCCTAACGTGTTAAGCATTTTCAGAAGCCTGCGTAGGCTTAAGACAAGTAGTATGATTGTGTCTCAGAGTACTGTGTTTTCCATTGAGTGGATTTGTTTCTAGATTGCTTTCCAAACACAGAAACTTTCATTAGTACTGTCAATGGAATGCCTACGAGGGTGTGACCTGCACCTCCTAAGCTCACCGTTGTCACGCAGGGCAAATTTCTGTAACAGTCTGTCTTTCCTCAATTCCCTTATTTGTAAGGAAATAGTGGTATTTTAATTTATTATTCACTTAGTCTTACAGTAATTGAGTTCCTTTTGTTAACCTTCTCCAAAGACTGCATACTGAGTCTGACAACACACTTCAGCGTGTCCTGATTTCACACATCTGATCAACACTTCCATTTAAAGGTTCCTCTACTGAAATCACAAGTGACCGTGAGCTCAATCCTTATTATTAAATACAGTTTTGAAATAAAACTCTGGCCAGTAGCCACCTCTAATCTGCAGGTGCTTTTTCATTTGGAAAAACTTTTCTCTTTTCTACAATTGCTCTCTAAGTTGTTAAAAATGGTTCTGAGCAGCTAAATGAGGAGAGAAAATCACAAAACACTGAAGAGACAGGAAAAGGTAGCCAAAAACAAGCTCTGTAAACTTTCTGGAAGCAAATCTGGGAATCCATGAAGGTGTGTGAGGCAGGTGAAGAGCTGAAGAAAATGTGGTAGGCTTTTTTTTTTTTGGTTGGTTTGTTGTTTTGGGGTTTTTTTGGTGGTGTTTTTTTTTTTCTACGTATGGTTTCCAGGATGAATCTTGTTCACACAGAAGTCATCTGGGGGTAGATGTAGGAAATTGCTCCCTCTCACTGCCTAGTCTGTGACTTCCCAGAACTCAAATTTGACACAGGTGACATAATTTTAGGTCCAGATATACAATGAATCAAGGTGTGTTGGAGAGTTCCACAGTGAGTTGAGATGTCCATACCGATGGAACCGTTGTCACTCAGCCTCATGGACCTGATTTTCAACCTGCCAGTTTGTCCTGGTTGGCGGACTTTGTCCTTTATGTACTTGTGAAGTCGCACTAACAAACACACCTTCCCATACCCAGCAGTGCAAACACTTGCGCCCACACTTGAGCTGCTATTCAACACCACCAGCACGCAAGTGCGAGATCTGGCATTCAAACATCCACTACAATAATCCACACACATAATACTGCGTGTTTGCGCAGGTGTTGGAGTCAGTCAAATCTGTAGCCATATGCACATGAAGGAACAGTTTTGTACACACGTAGCTTCAAAGGCCAAGAAAAGACTTGGCTTCAAACATACTCCTTACTACTTCATCACAAACATAATTTAATTTACTTACACAAACTTAATTGATGGCATAACCTGGGAATGGAAAGACATAAAACAATCGCAAAATATTTTAAAAGGCCTTACAATGCATGCTGGCTAGAAACGGTAATGTGCATTTTGTATTACAAAGCAGTCTGCCTTTTTTCATCTCTTTATACACTTTGGGACTAAATCACTCGTAAGTCCATTATATGTACTTATAACAGCCCACTTAAAACAGTGAACAAAGTCACTCTGAAGCTGAGACAAGTCAAGACACTGCTCATTTCTTATAGACTTACCTAGTATGGACTCCTTTATGAACACTGGTTACTGTGTATGTTTTCTTAACTCTGCTTAGTAAAAAGCAATACTGTTTATAATAATAACATTTTTGGTCTACAGATGAACCTTCTTGAAAGGAAATAATGTTTTTCAGCACCGTAAATGAGACCTCAGGAGAAGTTAGTTATCAAAGGGAATTGTAGTTCCAGCCATGCGTTCACCTTCTTGTAAGCATCAGCCCCACCAAACCCAAACTCTACATCTAAATAGCCTTGCATTTCTTTAGCAAATGGAGACGAGGGTCTAGATGAAAATGGAATGCAGATCTTGGTGTCAATGTCATAGTTTTCATTTATGTCTATTTCAAAAATTTTTCCCTACATTTATGTAATCAGCCCATGTGGAAGGTTGTACTCCTGCCAAACCAAATGACCCCAAAAGGTCTCAGCTTTATTTTCCCACTGCATGTTCAACTTCAGTGTAGCTCTAGCAATTTTGAGGAGAAACTTTCCTACAGGGAGGGGAACAGTCCCGCTGTAAGTGATCACCTTACACACTTAGGTATGTATTTGGAAAGAAAGATGTGTGTGAGCATGTATATATGTGTGTGTGTATGCATTTCAGAGGCACAGGCATGTGCTTCTGTGAGAAGCTGGTAGAAGCTTCCCCTATGTCTGATAGACCCAATGCCAGCTGGCTCCAAGACAGACCCACTGCTGTCCACACACGTGTAGGGAAAAGCAAAAACTGGATGTATTTGGGAAGAAAAGAGAGGACAGGGGGACTGGCAAGCTGTTTGTTGCTTGCTAAGTAGTGTACAGCTTGTCATTAGTAAGAAGGAAAGGACTAGAAACATCAGAAAGTCTATGTGACCGTGCTGATTATAGATAAAAAACTTTTTAATGAACACGCTTTTATTACTATAGGGGACTTTTATCACTAGTCCTTTGCTCAGTAGCTAAGGAGTGATGACAAGAAGATTAGTGTATTTAAATTAAGTGAATGGATAAATGAAAGTAGGTCTACAATAAAGAATATTTTCATTAATTCAAAGGGTACACTTTGAGAAGTTAAAGGAATAATTAGTTAAGAGGCAGGAGAATTTAGGGATTTAAATGTAGAGGACAAATTCGATAGAGAATCCTTTAAATAAGGACAGACACAGACACACAAAAATCTGTAAATTGCCTCCAAACTGAGAAAAATCTTTTAAGAGAAGGCACCACATCCTCACAACCAAATAAAAAAAATGAAATGGTGATTTGGAGAAAAGAGGAGACTTGGCATGCAGAAATGCAACACCACAAAGAATTAGTTATATAGAACATCAAAATCAATTAAAAAAAATTCTTTGTTCATAAACAAAAAGAACAAAAAAAAGCGCAAATGAGGTCACGAATACAAAGAGGCTGGTGCTGAGATTAAAGCTAATCTGCAGATGGCCTCCATGATACTCTGCCTTCAGTTTCAAAAAGAGCAAATATAATTGATTCAAGAGTTTCCTTCAAATAAATAAGCAAAACTACATCAAAAACATCTCTTTTGTACCATCTACCCAAAGGCCAGACAAGCCACTTTCTCAACACACAGGACTATGACTATCCAGTATAGCTTTCCATGTAACAAATCAGATTACCAAGACTCCGTTTAAATGATTTGAATTCCTTCAGCAAGGTCTGCGAATGAGGACTGAATTGCAATGCAGGTAGCAGTCAAAAGGACTGAAGAAAGCAAGTTTAGGTCTTATAGGTAAAAAAAAGAAAAAAGACCTGAGAATCACAACACAGTCAGCCGAACGACAGTAACTAGCAAGATACTGAAACACGTAATTAAACAAGCAATTTGTAAATGCTTAAAGGTGAGGGGAAACAGCAGACTTAAATTTGTCAAGAGCATATTATGTTAGATTAGTTTAATTTCCTTCTTTGAAAGGGAGATACCCATCAGATGAAGAAGTTAGGGACACGAGATACCTTGACACTCCCTTTTGATATCCTATGAGGAAATTTGAAACATATGGCCTATAATAAGTTACTACAAGATATGTGTAAAGCTGATCTAAGAAAGTACTTAAAGATAATCATCAGTTATTCAAGGCAAACTAGGAAGATATCCAGGAGGAGGATGAACAGTACATATACAAAAATAGTTTTGTGGTGACAAATGTGATATGAAAACTTTATTATAATTCAACAAAGAATTTTGAGAATGGGGAAAATTCTGAAGCATTTTGTTTCATCGCTTTCTAGATTAAATATTTTGCTTAGGAAATGCTGAAATATTTGCATTAACATTTTCTAAAATCACTTTCATATTTGAAAAATCAATATAAATAGGTCTTAAAAGATTACAAACAGTTAAAGAACCCAAACCAAAACATATTGTGTTATTTTGCACTTCTATCATAGAAACAAAAACATCTTTCCCCTTACTTTGAAACATAAATAAATTGGAGAGGATTCAAAGGTTTTTATAATAAAGCTGATGATAAGTTAGCTTCATATTCCCAAGAAAAACAGAAGAAATAATCAGCTTAACTTTTAGTGAGCAAGAGTTTGATTAAATAGTAAACAAGCCTTTGTAATTATACACAGCGCTAAGCTTTGGAACAAGACGGCTAAAATATCATTGGTGTTTTCTGAAAGATAGATCCCAAAACAAACAACGAATGTGGACGGTCTCTCTGTCGTTCTGCCTTTAAGTGAAAGCATGAATCTGATGACATCTTGATATCCTCTTGTTCAATTTTGTATCCCTACTTAGTCTTTAGCTTCCTTGACGGTGAATGCAGTGGTGCCAAAGTGTTATGCTGTCACCATACTCTCCAGGGATATCAGGGTCTGAAGGCAGGCTTCACGGTATTGAGGGAACATCCCTTGGATCAAGATCATAATTTGCATTTTAGTTACTACAAAAAGCTTTATATATCTGGTGCAATATAAATGTTTAAAATTAATCAAGCCCTGTTAGTTACAGAGATGGAAGTGTCCAATGTGGGTCTGTTGACGGGGCAGAAAGCAAAAAACCAAGATCCTGGGAGACCTCATGGGTAGTTAGATGTTAAAAGAGCTGTTCTGATGAACAATGTTCTTTATGTACACTAGTAGTCTCTTCTGTAAATGTCCATAGCAGAAAAAAAAACAAACCCTGCAATAACTGAGAACTTCTATATACAAGATATCAGTTCATTAGAGCTGGGACATTTTTTATTTTTGCCCAAGTACTCTGTTTTAGCAAATCCAAGATGTTTCATGAAGACAGACTCAGACAGATAGCTGTGTCAGAACTGAAGAGAGAGAGAGAGAAAGATCAGTGAAAAAGAGGCTGTAGCTTTGTAGTTACAGTGTGATAAGCAATATAAAAGAATCAAGTTTGGGTTAACTTGGGGTGACGTGGAAGGAACAGACCCAGGATTTGAACAATCAAAGTGCAGGGTAACAGTTGCAGTTAGAAGCATCAAACAGATTCCAAGGTTTGGGGATTTTTGGCCTACAGTGAAACAAAATTTAGAACCTTCTAAATGTTGTCTAAATTTAAATTCTATATTTGTGATCAGTACCTTGTGGAAGTTTATACTTCTATGTAGAGGAAAAACCTTCTTTCCTCCTTAGAAAAATTGTCTTCCACCATTTCTTGCCTTCAGTTGCCTCTGTCTAGTCCCATTTGTTGAATTCCAAAAGGTATTTGACGGAATGAGATCAAGAAGAAATTAGGGGGAACCATATTATGTGTCTGAGTAACTTGGCAAAGAGTTTGCAGCTAATTGAGATATTTTACTGGCTAAGATGCCCTGGCCTCTTGCCCAGTCATCAGACCCCTTGGAATAAGCAGTAAGATCATTAGTGTTCAGATTTAATACCAGATGACCTTTGAACCCCTCTTTTTCTGAGAGTAAAAGGAATTGCCTGGTTTCTGTAGCATGGGAGAGTGACACTTCAATTCTGCAATTTTTCATTCTTTTGCCTTTTGCCATGCACTGCTTCTTTTTCTTTTCTTTTCTTTTTTTTTTCACAGATGACTGACTGACCTGTAAATGGCAATTAAATAATTTCTTTAACAACTTCAGTGGATTTCTGACCTTACTTACTGCCTTCACATAGGTACCAAAGGTGTTCAAAATTTAAAACCCCTAGATCTACCTAGATCTTACCACTTTGTTTTTTGTTTTTTTTTCTTTTCTTGGTCTTTAGTATGAGTTGGGGATATAAAAGTCAACCTAATATGCATATACAAGTCCTATGTGTGGATCTACGTTCTGCTGTCTATGATTATATTCCTTTAGCCTTTTTTTCCCCATATGTCTGCCAATAATACTTTCCAGTATTTGTTCTTCCTCCTTGTTAACTCTGATACTGTATGTACTGTTCAGAGATTCTCATCGCAAGGGTGTTAAAAAGGACTAATGAAATCACCAACTTCAATACAGACAAAACTCTTGAGCTGATTATTTTAGATTTTTTTTTACCTTGGTCTGCTGATTTCATAACCAGGGATTCTTCTTTGAGGACTCTTCCTTATGACTTAGAAAACCACATTCCTCCTTCACAATTAGATCAGAGCAGTGTAAAGAACAACAGTTTTTGTGTGCTTGTTCTTCTAATGTCCACTGACACACAAATACCATTTTTCTCCTTCCATAGAGAATCCTGTCCTAATGAATTCAACACACATTCTCTATCGTCTGAAGCAGAGACATAGAGCAGTTACATTTCTTTTGCCTACAGCCAGACTTCACGCTGTCCCTGCCTCGTGCAGTACTTCAGTCAGCAGAGTCTTCCTGCTTAGCTCGGGTTTAGAAACTTCAGTTGTCTCCACAATGACTTTCACAATCTAATTTTCTTTGGGAAATAGGAAATCACACTTATTTTTTTCCCCGAGATCAATGACTCTTGAATGCTTGTTTCTGCCTAATAGGTGAGATTCAATAGGACACTCAATTTGAGTTGGGTTTGAAACTTCATGGGTAATGTGGCTTCAGATCCCCAGACTCTCTTCTCAGGGGTTACTGGCCTTTCCGTGAGATTATTACATAGGCAAGGCAGGTAACGTCATCACCTTCTTCTGACGTGCTCATGTAAAGTGATAGTAGTATCTGTGGTGATAGTGTGATAGATAGTGGTATCTGCAGGGAGCTTTCTCCGGAAGATGATGTTGGATCAAGTCCTGTAAGGGACGTGACAGAGGAGCACGTAGTTCGTAGATACTGATCAAGCTTGGGTGCTGAGTTGTTAATCTCTGCCTGTCAGCACTGGAACATTATTGGCATGTGCAGGGGCAAAATCTCTAATGCTAATCTCTTGAGGAACATTAGAGTTAAACAGGGAAGTGACAAAAAGTGGTTAAGAGCCACCTACCTATACTTTATGACCCACTTAATGTTAATTGATGACCCACCTGTGTTGCCTCTGGCTTTTGGTAGCTAAAGACAATATAAGACTACAGACTTCCAAGAAAGGGAGTGGTTGCTTGTAGTCTTTGCAAATTACTTGATACGTACCTGTCAGCCCATTTCTCTGCTTGAGGTTTCTCTGAAGTGCAGACCTGCCCTACTGTGCATTGACCATTTCCACCAATTTGATATAATCCCTGAATTTTCAAACCTTGTCTAGACACGGCCTGAGAAACCTGTTCTAGGTGACCTTGCAAGATACTGAGAAGAAAAGAAATCTTTATGAGTGTGGTCAAATATTTATTTGAACCGTTGTACAATTTGGTTCTGGAATCTCCATCATTGCAAATATTCAAAAGCTGACTGGACAAGGTCCTGAGCAACCTCATCTAAGTTGCCCCTTCTTTCGTTGAGGGATTCAATCAGATGAGTTCACAGGTCCCTTCCAATCAAAATTATTGTATGATTCTCTGTTTTTATGATAGTAGATGAAGCAATGTGCATTGCTCTTTGGTCAGAACTTACTCTAGGTGGGAAGCCTCTAGGCTTATTCTAGGTGGGAACCCTCTGGGGAGGTCTTAAATCTTGGATTTATTCCTTTCTATTCTACCTTCCCATATCTTAGTCAACACATTAATGCAAGACAGAGAGAGTAGTTCTGTCTCTAATTTTTGCATAACTTATTTTTTTTCCTTTTACAGTTCATAATGATGTAGTTGGAGGCAGCTTCACTTTTGAGTTAATTGTGCTTTGATATTTAGGTTTTTTACCTTGTAAGATGGTGTTTCTGGCAGATTTCTTTCTGTTTTCTTGGCTTTTATCAGTTGTATATGCCAATATGGTGTACTAAAAGGATTCAAGTTGACTTGTTTAAACATGTAAAAGACTGAAGATTTATGGGAAAAAGTTTATTTATTCTATTTTTGGTCAAGGAAAGAAATTTCCGTCATTTCCAACATATCCAACACTGTTTTGTTTTGATAAACACAATATATAATTTTTTGTGGTCCAAAGGGTTACTAAAACACCACAGATTATGCCCCTACTGTATTCACTAAGAATGTAAGGGTGGTGCCAAAGTTTCATAAATAAGCCACAAATGACTTAATATGTGTATATTTAAAGCACTATCACCCGTGGTGTCAGTAAATAAAAATACATGTGTTCTAAGAAAGACTAATAAAGAGTGTTGCACAGCAGCGGGGCCAACAGGCATGGAATCACCGGTATTTCTTCTGGTGGAGACTGTCTTAGCTTCCAAAACAGGGTGACACTGTGCACATTTCCTACTGGGAACAGTCCCTGGTGTGTTCTGACTTCAAACAAAGGAAATTGTACAGGGAAAATGCTAGCGGGAAGACGACAGATTTGTGTCCCAGAAGAATTTAGAATTTCATGTGTATGAGTGATACCATTTTAATGCAGTGAAGTATTCCTGGGCACACTAAAACTTATTAGTGTAGATTGTTCCTGTCTTCTTGAGTTCACTAGCATCAGGACCAACCATTGGTCCTGGATCCATCCATTTTCTTGCAGTAACAGATGCTAAAAAGAAGAGCATTTCAGTACCTTCTGCTTGACTTTTTAAATTGGAATAAACAGCCTAGATGAGTTCACTGTCGGCCCCTCATTGCCTGTACCTAGTGAAAAGCACTAAAAATTTGGATATATAAAGGATTATTTATTATCTTCATTTTTAGAATCAAAATTGAGTTGCATAGGGAGTAACTACTGGAGAAAATGGCAGAAGTTTGAGCAGAGCCAAGAGATGACCCAGTTTGTGCTGAGATTGAATCAAGATTGTCTGGGATAAAATAGATTAAGAGAGTACAGAGAGTGCAGAGCATCCCTGTGGGGCAGACAGGAACCTACTAGTTTAGTGTCTGAACAAGGTATACTGCTTTAATAGCACAGCCCTTTTGTAGAGGTAACAACTAGGAGAGATGACAATGCATAGTAGTCCCCAGCGCTCCTAGTTCCAGGAGAGCTTTGTTGTTCTGGAGTGATGCCACATAGCTTCAGAATGAAATAAAAATAAAAGCTGATAATATGTAAGCATGTTAAATGAGCTTGTTTGGGAGCGGGTAGGAAGGGGAAGATTGGTGTAGTAAGAGTTTGCCTGCTTATCGGTCTGGTGGCAGAGCAGTAAGTGTAGAAAAAAGTATGGGCAAGTAAAGAGGTATCAGCTTCTGCTAAGTAATGGAGAAGGTGTAATTTCTGCATGAGGAAGAACCTTAGGCATGCCGGAGTCTTTCATTAAAACCGTAGAGTTGACTGTTCCAAACTACTTGAAAGCACTCACGTCAAAAGCAAAAGGCACGTCTTCTACTTTGCCTGTTTCAAAGAGGGATTGAGCCATTCTCTGCCTCCCTGACATCTGAAGCAGGATGATACGCACCTGGTTACACCACAGTGTAACTTTTCCACTCCCTTCTGATGAAGCTGTTTCACTGCATAAAAATTAACAGCAACAGAGACTGGCTCCAAAACCCAACTCACTTGAGCACAGGGCATAAGGACAAATAGGTTAGATTAGACCATATGTCTCAATCTAGTGACGAGCATCCCAAATACTAGCAAAGTCAGGCCTCATTAACTGGCATTTCCTGTCAAGAAACATTCCATCAGAACTGCCGTACTCACCGATTAAACTTCCACTGAAAGCCACTGAAAGTAAGTTTGTGTCTTACAGAAGATGGAAATAAAGCATTTGTTAGGAAAGGGGACAAGTTTTCTATGCTGGTTTGTCTTCCTACTGCTGAGTCATGAAGAACCCCTGACATCTTATTCTTTTCTAAACACTATGGAACGGGCATTTGAAAAAATAGGGTGCTCTGTTTTGTGAATCTTAGTTAGCAAAGGTGACTAATTTCACATAACTTTCAATTAGTTAGCAAGGAATGTGTACCTCCAGGCACCAGCCTTCTGGGATGGGATAGATCTGTACTACTCTCTAATGCCAAGGCTTAACTTTAAGGTTTGCCTAAACAATAAAATTACTGTTCTAAAGATCAGGAGGTAAAATCTCTTTGTGATTGCATTAGCTCCATCACCTTCCGCAACTCAAACCTGACATTTGAAAAAAGGGTTTCTTAACCCTGAGATGTTAATGGTTGTAAAGAGAAACACCAGAAGAAAGGGTATGTTAAAAGATCATTGTGTTAGTACAGAAAAGAATCGATTAAAAATATATTCTATTATCTGATGAGCTCTCCACTATTCAAACTATTTGTTTACATTTTGTGTCTGTCTGGAAAATAAACCCAGTTTTAGCGCTTTAGCGCTGATATTTCACTTCCTGCCTCTCACCAGGAACTCAACGTTGTTATCTTTGGTTTCGCTGCTCTGCATGAGATGTTTAAACAGAAAGCCACAATATTTTTATTGAATCTTTTTATAAAACCAGTAATGAAATGTCTTCTGCCCTAAGCATTTGTTTTTTTTAAGCCACTGTGCTACAACATTTCCAGGTAAAACCCTAAGATGGCACCAACTGTTGAAAAGATTTTTATAGATGCCGTATTTATAGAGTCAGTCTATATAATTTACTTTTTGAGGATGACTACAAAGTGTACTGCCCAATGTACTGATCAGCTGGAGTTTGGGCCTTAAATAATTCAGTCAGTTTCTTCCACTGTTAGAAGTTACTCCTTCATGTGGATTAAGGTAGTGCTATAAATGTAATAATTAAAGCTGATGTTCACCTCCAAACTGGAATATGCAAGACATAAAAACAACTACAGCACACTGTCATACTAAGAAGCAGATTTACTGTAATTCCAAACAATTGTTTCTGTTCAGCTTTCATCCACATAGAAGAATAAATAAGTAAGTGACCGAGAGTATAGTTCATTTGTTCTGCATAATTTACCTGTAAATTTCTTGGTCCCACGTGGGAAATATGTTTTTGCATCACTGAGCTGTCAGGGTGAATTGAGGAAAGAAGTCCCCTTCCCACATTGAATAATCTAATTTTCTGTTGTCCAGTCAGAGAACAAGCCATTCAACCATTGAACTGTCTGATCTGATTCTAAAGATTAGACAGAAAATATTCCATACTGCTCCAACTGCACATTGACTGTGTGTTGCAAGATGAATAGATACACTTTTGGTATTTAAAATTTTTCCACTGACGGCTGATTGTTTCCCAATGGCATCTTAGCTATTTCAATTTTAAAATCTTTGTTTGCACTGAACTTTATTCATGCTTAGTCTAACAAATCAGATGAGTACTCTGTGCAGGATACATAATTTTGTCTGATCTTTTATAATGTGCTTGCAGGAAATGCCCCGTTAGCACACAATAAAAGAAAGATGTTTGGCTGAATAAGGAACAATGGGATAACTGTGGGAAATAATTAGGAAAGTTCTATCAGAGTTGTAGGAGAGCTTATAACATGAATGTAAGGAAGAGAACTAATTGGGAGTTTTAACCTGCTATGTTTTTCTTCTGAAAGACAGATGCTCCCAAAGGAGCAAAGATCTGTGTACATCAGTAACACTGGTTTTGTTAGAGGTGTTTTAATCAACATAATTGGCTAAACCTCTCCAGCCTCTAGGCCTCTAGTTGTTACTTTATATTCAGAATTTGATAGTAGTATTTTCTTGTCCATTTTTTCAGTGTTTATCAGAAATACCCTCTACCATGAAGCAATCTGTTCACTCTCAGGTGCCCAAGCTAAAAATGAATTTGGGAAGCTAGCTGATATGAATCAAAGAGGTGCAAGGTCTGTTTTATTAGGACTGAGTTTCAAAAATATGCACTCCTATATGTTAAGAGATTTATCAATATAAAGTGAACCGAACAAATTACTAAATAAGACTGTAACAGAGTATCTTGTTATATTAGGATCACATTGCCTGATTTCTGAGTCTTTTATGGCCTTCAGAGGAAAAAAAAAAAAAAGTTATGTTGATCTGTATCATTAACTACCTTCATAAATATATATTAACTTAGTATTATTTTAAAAGGAGGTTATAAGCATAAGTATCACACTAAAGGCTAGGAAAGTTTTTGTACCAGCTCACTTATCTTTGCCTGCTAGTGGCACCTATAATAAGCTGTAATTGAACAAATATGGAAAAAAGCTGAACAGTTTCTGATTTTTTTTTTCTTTGCATATTAGAGTCTATTCTTCTTTGGACTGTGAGTAGAAATATCAGTTTAAGCCTAATAAGATATTTCAAGCTCTCCACTTTGCAAAAATCTAAAAAGGCAAACCTACCATTGGTTGGTGTTTTTCTTGTAAATTAGGCAAGATCTAAGAATTAAAAATGTAGATGAAGATTTTATCTAGCAAATTAAACATCTTGTTTAGCAGTGTTGTAGTCTGTGCTTTTTAAAAACTGAGGGTTTCATTTCACAGTGATCTTTCAAGCAATCAGATTTCTAAAGAAGCTGCATGATAAAAAATGCCAGTGAACAAAAAAAGGCATTCATATTCCTTACCTATTAAGATAACTCTTGGCAATATTTCTGAGTAAAATATGGGATCAATTTTAAGTTTTGATAAAACTACATTTTCAATAACATTTTCTGACCTATAAAATAGAGAACATTCTGAAAAGCATATTTCAGCTGTGATAGTTTCTGTTGATGCTAAAAATGAAAGATTACCATTTTAGAAGGAAAAAAGTTTTGTAAAACAATGACGCTTTTTGAATTTGATATAATACATAAAATCATAAGACCAGGACTACTTGGTGGGTGGAAATTTTGCTTTTCCAGAAGTAACTAACACAAATGCTTTACCAGTAAAGGTAACATATTTTATGATGAGATAAATTATTAGATACGAGCTAAGATTCCACTACAAAGTCAAATTTTAAATCCTCCTGACCTCCTGACCATGTTATGGTCCAGAGTCATAATTCAGTTTGCTTGGGATGATTTGTAAAAACACCGTCTTTCCAGAGTGATCCAGAAGTCACTGATTCTAATGCAAAGACTCTCATTGGTTTCCAACAGAGAGAAATACTAGACTGGTGAAGCTATTCTGTCCATCTTTTCCGTCATTCCAGCAAATTAGAAAAGCTGAACTAATTCTGGAGTTGGAGGTAAACTGCATGCAGCTCTATTACTTTTGGAGAGTTTACAAGCAACTTAAAGTGACAATCAACTTTATCCACACGGACCAGTAAACAAAAGATGGTCAGAGCAGAAAATTGTATTCCTTAAACTTCTTTTCTTCTTGTAAAGCTATACTACTGTTGTCCCCTTGCATAGCAGCGTTAAAAATATAAGGCATTACATTCAGCTCTACCTTACGCACTGTCATGCATTACTGAGCTTGTAGTTTAGTCGTTATGATACCAGAGTTGTTACATATCTTGGATCTCTGTGCTGAGTCCTGAATCAGGACACAGGCAGTGAAAACGTAAAAGCCCGGTTTCCCACGCTCTGCATAAGCTATTGTTATAAAAACAATTAGTTGGCAAGACTGGAATATCTGGAATAAAATAAGTTGGATTCTTTGAACACCTGCAGAGATATGAGGAGAAAGGAGATCTGTTGATTTCTTTTTGTTGAAAAGCCCCATGGAATCCTTCTAGTGCTGATTGTTATCCTTATCACGCAAATGGTCACCTAACCAGGAGATGAGTTGCCTTTCCACAGTGCAAATATTGCATTTTAGCGATCCTCAAACAGAAAAAAAAGACAGACTTATCAATTCATGTTTCAAAAAGATTATTTGTTTAGTTATCTAGCAGGCAAGAATAGATAATTAATGCTATTAAATCTAATATACCATGTTACGTGATGTAGTTGGTGTAGTGTCGGCCTTAGTCGTTAACAGCTTCCAGCTCATGGATAGCAAATGTGAATTTTCATTGTATACACTTTTTCAGGAATAATTCTTCATACTATCTTATCACATTGCCATTAGCCTCTTTCCACTAGGCATTGCACGGCTTCCCATTATTCCATGTCCAGTTTCAAGTGATGTGTGCTGTAATTATGTAATGCTGTATCATCATATTTTTTAATCCCCGGGGCGCAAACAAACAGTAAAATCTTTCACTGAGAATGTAATTAGTGAGTAAAGCTAACTGAGCACTTTCCACGGTGGTTTGCAGGTCTGATAAGAATGCCACAGAATAGCAATTTAGGCTACTTGGCAGTGCGTGATAGAGTTACTGTGAGCAAGGAACTCTTTTGATTTTGCATTTTGTGTTATAATAGATATCTACACTGTATAATTAATAAGGTAAACCTATGAAATATGATAGTCGGTAGAGAAAAGGTCTCTCCTAATGGAGTTACCTAATGAAGTATATAGTAGAGAGAAACATTCAACATGGTTTCTGCTGATCCACAGCAGGGCTCTTCTGCAATCTATAAAAACACCATCTGCTTAGAGCAGGGGAACCATGTGCAGCTCACTAAGATATAAACTTCTAACCAGGGTGTTCAAAGCTGTGTTTAGCCACACAACTCCCCATTAACGTTAATCGGAAGTGTGTGGTTTTCATACATCCCTTTGAAAATTACATCCCATGAAGTACTTTGAAACAATATATTCCCACAAGTGTGACTCAGAAACCAGTCCTTCTGAAGGAAAATTGTAGTCTGAATCACTGCAGCTTAAAAATGTGGACTTTTTCCCCCCAAAGATCCGTGGGCCCATGGTTTAAGAAAGAGCAGTGCTCTCCAATTAAAAAAAAATGTTAATGAGATCCTTATTGTTTTAACAACTATTTAAGAACAAATTTTTCTGCATAAGTTAATGACAAACCATATTACTGGAACACGAATGAATTCTGAAAAAAATGTATTTTCATTACTTAGAATTAATGAAATTTACTCCTTTAAATTGTAACCGGACAGATTTTGTCTTCTGCAAACAGTAGTAGAGATGCTCATTTATTTACATGGTGTAAGTGTATGAAGCATGTTTAAATATATATATGTGTTCTAAAAAAGAGGTTTCCATCTCACTATCTCAAAATTTCTATGAGTTCTTTCTCCATTAGAAAATAAAATAAATTAAAAAAAAAAAAACACCTATGTAGTGAGACACCAGCAAAAGTATCATGTAAATGAATCATGTAAATAATTCCTTCACATTAACTGTGACTGTGGAATGGCTGAAAAATTAAATTTCAAGCTTCATATAGTTGCCAGGACTGATGATATGGATTTACACGGAGAACAAAAGGATCTGTAGCCATTCTTATTGCAGGCCTCACTCCTAATCACGAATCAGGAGGGCAGCCCTGCAACTTCACATTCCCTCTCTGTATCAGACCTGGTTTACTCTATTCAAAATTGATGGTGTTTGCATTCTAAAGCATTACAATAAGAGCTAAGTGCTTTTACCAAAAATTCGGTGGCCTCTGCCCATAGATAAATGCCACTCAGAGGAAGACATCCATACAAATCAAATGTGGAGAATAATACATTAAAAGCAGGAATCAAAAAGGTTAATTCCTCATTTAAGTTAATTGACTTAATTTCTCCAACTCTGTGTAAAATATTACCTAAGGCCAAAAGTAACATCTGTAACCTGTCCCTTAACTGCCTTGTTCCCAGTGCATCTTGCACCTGCTTGGGTTAAATGAAAGAAAATGTTATCTGTTCTCTGTGAAAACATTAGGGATGTAAATAAAACTTTTTTATTCAATTATTTTGTCTGCTCCATTCCCCTTCCACCAACTTGGGATAGGCAAGCATGAAAATTAGATGTGAAGTTGGGCCCTGAAGTTAAAAGCTTTGAATTTCCAGTTTCAGCTCAAAACATTTTAGATCAAGCTTATTCTCATCTGTCATTCTTACTGCAAATTATTTCAACAAGAGCAACCAATTTTCTGAAAATGCCCTGGGAAACACCTCCCAGTTTTTCAGGTAGATTTTATTACAATAATAACCAAAAGAAAAGTGAGGGTTTTTTCCTGGTGTGAGGACTGAATATGAAAAGTGCTTGCCCATGGCAGGAATCTTCAGCATGATGACATCATTTGCAATTCTTCCGTTAAGATTTCACTTGTCTGAATGAATACAGTGAAACAGCTCTGCCTTTTTTCTTTCAAACACACAAATAGCATGAGTGCATCTGTTTTGCCTGATCTCTGGCAGCTCATTAAAAAACCAAAAATGCACATTGCACAGCCTTTGTCCAAATGAAGTGAAATATTTCATCTGAAGAGAAAGAGCTCCCCTGACCTTGTCCCCTGCAACTTTGCTTGTTATTTTTATCCACCCCTAATTTTAAAAGGATAGAAAGAAAAGCATCTAGGTTCAGCATAAACGACGGAAAATTAAAGGGAAGATGGATATCAAAACCCAACATCCTACCCACAGAAGTGGAAAGTGTCTCCAGTCCCCAAAATACAGTCTGTTAACCCTCAAACAGGGTTAACAATCAAGAAGCTATAGAGTAGTTTGAAAAATAATAAGACATTGAGCACTTCCTTGGGATTATTTTATGCCCTCTGAAGTGGGATTAGAAGTGCAACGAAGGAAAAAGAGGAGGGGATCAATATATGGCAATGGTTCTGTTGTGCACTTCAGAGTTTGTTGCTATTGGACACGTGGCAGTGCAGCCTGCTGCAAATTGTTTGACTGTGATAGGATGCCAATGTGATGCAACACAAGATGCTGAAGATATAAACAACTAGCATGTAACAGCAAAGTTGTTGCCAAGAAAGCATTTACCCTGCTATGCTATTATCATTATTGTTTAACACATTTGTACTTGGATTTTCTTCAAAGCCTAATAAAAATTATAAGTGGAAAAGAAGGATACATTTGCCTTCATGTGTGATCCGCTAATGGGAAATTGTATCTGGCTTGTCTTCTGCATAAAACGTTAATATCACATATTGTCTCTGGATTACAAAGCTTGTTTATTTGTGGCACTATGTTTTGATATTGTGCAGCGGGGAGAAAATGAGAAAATCTCATTCAGGTTTTATAAATTGAGGAGAAATAATGTCTTTCTGCTTTCTTATAAAGTAAATTGCTGTGAGTTTTTAGAAGTCTTCCCCAGTAGAAGCCAAACTATCTAATAATTTTCATCACTGCAACTCCATTGACTTTAAGGGAATTGTTCTGGGTGTACACGTAAATAAGTGAGATCAGAATCAGGTCCAACAATTATCCTTTGAGCTGTTGTTGTTTCAAAATAATATGCCCTTTGGGAATTAACCTAAGACAAAATGATTATCTCTGTGTGAGACCTCCCCTTCCCCAAAGTTTTCACTCGAGACAGGAGTAGAGGATAAGGAGGGAAGGTGGTGTTTCACCTCTCTGTGCTCCTTCCTTTTTTTTTTTTGGGCAGCTGTAGAAATGAAAAAGGAACTCTAGAAGCTCAAAAAAGTGTGAACGGCCTCCAGGGAACTCTTCTTAATTCTTCTTTTTCCTATGGTTCACTTTCTTCTTAGGATAACTTTAGAGACATATATAGTCAAGCATCAAATTGTTGCAGTAATAGAGGTAATAAAGACACTGAATGACTTCAGAGCGGATACTTACAAAATGAACTGGAAAATATAAACTTCACTTAACAGTTTCCATTTTCACCTGAAATTGCAGGTAGTTCGTATTTTGGACTGATTTCTTTGTAGTGAACTGGTCTGTACGATAGGTATAAGAAAAAAATCTGCAGAACATTTCAATTGATCTTCAAAAGATTAGAACCTTATTATGAAAATGTGATAGGGTCAGAATTTTAAGAGGATAAAGGAATAAGGGTCTACAGAATTGAAATGGGTTTCTGCAGAAGTCATTCTGAAAGCAGAGAGAGTATAAAATAATGATCTATAGCTACTGGGTTTCATTAGCCTTTTATAGGACTTTTCCATAACAGCAATCACTCTCTAAGACAGAGTACGACATAAAAAGCAATCTGCATTATCTCTTATCATTGTCGGACTTTCAAACCAGAGTGACTGAATCAGCTGTCCTTTTTTCTTTCTGTGTGTAGCAACAAGAGAAAGGGAAAAAAGAAAACAACGTGTTTTTGCCCAGCGCTCCATAGCCAACATTGCTGACTCATTTGCAAGTAACAGCTGACCAAACCCTGGGCCACAGTCAGGCTGGTGCTACCTCTCCAGCCTTCACAACCCAGCACTGCAGAGGACAGAAGAGTCAAAATAAGGTAATAGTGAACCAACTAGATAAAAGACTAATGTGAAAACAGAAGGACAAGTATCTAAAAATAATGCTGGAGGAGTGGAAGAAAAGCATAGCAGAATACATTTTTCTTTCATTTTTTTTTCTTTTTCTGTTTATCAACTACAAGCCAGCTAACTGCAATTCAAAACCTATGAACTGAGCTGACAGAAGTCGATTTGAACTCAGAAAAGCAAAACATCAGAAACTTTCACTAACACAGAGAGTTTCTCTACTGCAGAGACACCAAACATGATAAAGATTTTGAAATTATTGATAGTGCAGCAAATCAGTTATGTCTGTCTATGAGGCCAGTCATGTTTCAGAAACGCTAGTATTAAAAGAACAGGGAATTATGTTTAGGTATGGTTTCTGATCCTAAGAAACACATATAGCATGTTTATGATCTATTCCACATCATGGACCTACCCATACTAGTAAATTAAAAAGTGCCAGGGCACTGGAACAGGAGCTGAAAGTCAATTGTCTCTATTATTAAGCTGTTGAACAGTCCCTGGGATACTTTTTGCCTGGACCAACTAGTGCTCTCCCTAAAAAATTCCCAGAGAAGGTTTAGAAGTTGTCATACATGTGGATCTACGATGAATTCTGACCCCACATATCCTTCTGTGTGGCGGGAAAGGGGATATGAAGCACATCTCAGTGCCCAGTCATACTGGACAACCAATTGCAAGTTGAATTGAAAGAAAGTCAAAAGATGTACCAGTGTTTCAGCCAGGCAGGTAATGTCTTTAGCCTCAGCTGGCGACAGTGAGAAACACTGATACCTATCAACCACGTCCTGCTTTACCGTTGTTTTTTTTTTTTTTTTTTGTCTGAGTATCTCATAGTAATTATTAAGGTTTTATAAAACTAGTCTCTCTTAGGTACACAAGTCCCAGAAAACTACCCAGTCTGTCTTCAGTGTAATTTGATCATTATCCAGGTTTCCTATACTATAAAGATAATATTTTTATAACTTTCTTTGGGGTCATATTTCTGACATAACTTATTAGTTTGACAGACTGTTTTATAGAATAAAGTGGATCTAATTCTGACTGGAACTCTTAGAGATTTTTGTATATGACAGTGGGAAGCATTTGTCACTAACCTGACCCCTATGCCAAGCAGGAGAAGCTGAGGCCCAGAGGGGTTAGACAGCAGTTCAGCAGCAGAGCCCGGAATAGGCTCCAGGGCTATAGTTGCAGTGGTAAATAAAAAAAGCCTAAGGACCCCTTTCTGGCACTGAGGCCAGCTGGTACGGCTCATGTGCAATATCAGCTTTTATACCCTACAGAAGAGCCGCATTCACGCTCTCTCTTGAGAACAGTCACTGGGCTGTGCTGAACCCTCAGTTGTGCCCAGGCATTGCTCAGGAGGGTGCTAGATGGCCAAAGTGTGGCATGGGCCATGCTGGCAACAGCAATGCATTGACCATGGGACTGACCCATGCCTTGGAGCAGTTTCGTGTACTAGCAGAGGCAGGGACTTGTTGTCCAGTCTCTTGCTGCTCATTCTGACTACAAGAAAGCTCAACTTTATCTAAATACTAAAGTGTGCTTGGCTAGGTTCTTGCACAGGACTAAGTGTGTTACTCCAGGTAGGCCAGAGTTTTTAGGAATGTTAAAATGTCCGACCCGTGAAAAAAAATTCTTAGAAAATTCCTGCCTTCTCTGATATACTAATTCTTCACCGAGGATTTATTTTATCCCAAGGAACTGTAAATATATCTGACAATTGGAAACCATGTTATTGAGACAGACAATTATGAAGAGCAGCTGGCATTTCATATACCAATGCAAAGGCTGGTGGGAATGTTTTTTCAGTCTAGACTGTCTATGATTTCTTTGCTGACAAATAAAAACTGGTTTAGCGTATTCAATGGCCAATGCTTTAAAAAGAGTTCTGCAATTATTCAGGCTGTGTTCTCATTTTCATTGACTTAAATCTGATGTTTTTTTCAAATAGTTGACTGTGAGATGCAAACAGCTTATGCAATTTATGCTAAATAGAGTTGGAAGGAACCTAGTTTTACTGCAAAAAGTGCAAAAATGAACATTTTAAAAGCTATCACATGTGTACACAATGATTTATATCCCCAGGTAATGTGGCCTTTGGAAGCACCATATATATATATATATATATATATGCATATATATATATATGGGACATTCAGCGTGTTTTAAACCAGTGTGCTTTGAACTGCTTATTCATTTTTCATCATTAACAGGAATTATGTGGTTCACTCCCCTCAGAACATACCTTAATAATCACCTTCAATCCCTTCAGAGATGATAAAACATATTTTAACCTTGCATGAACAAAATTTAGTTTTTTCTTTCAAAGAAGCATGTGCACATTGCTTGTAGAAAAAGAAGATGAAAGTTAATCCCTAAGAATATATTTATATATAACCTTTCCTTGAAATTTCGACCATTAAATTTGGGTTGTTGCTGGAAAACTGAAATGACAAGCAAGGTTCTTTGGCAAAGGATCTGAAGTGGGAATAAGAAAGCTGAAGGTTTTGCAGTCAATACACCATCGGCCTTTTTTATCTGTACCACATTGTCCACTGAAGGAGGCCATTGGTTTCACTTTGATTAAAAGCAGATGCTTAAGGCAGATGTTTGGAGTTCAAAAGAATAGAGCTCACGCTTATGAAATGCTTCCCTGTGAGGCATTCAGGGCTATGAAAACAGGTACAGAGTGTCCTCAGGTTCAAATTTCAGATATTCTAGGTAGCAGGGAAAAATAATAAAGCATTCACCTAATACAATACTTCCCTACGGGCAGAAGTGGTTTTCTGGGGTTTGAGTCTATCTGTACAGTACAGTCTGATTATATTTGCTCTCTGTTCAGTGATAGTTCAGAAAAAAAACAAAAGTCCACTCTACATTTGTTAGTACTGTACCTGGTTGTCCCTGTAGCCCTGCAGTAGCTGTGGGAGGAGGTGGGACAGGCAGGACGACAGACACTGAGAAGATGGGCAGAAGGGGAAAAGAGCTGGGTGCTGTAACCTGACGGCATTTGTCCCAGCTCTGGTTTTGGTATTTAATGGTACGTACTGATTTTTTTAAGTAACCACTCACCTATACTAAAAAAGCTCACTATTTCACAGAGGAGTGTGTAAGAGAATTAAATTGTTAAAGGAAGGGGAACAAAGCCTCAGCATCACGACGATGAGGGTGCCCACAGCCCTGTCTGTCCCTGTCCACCTCTCTGGGGCCTCCTCCCACCTGCCCACAGCCCAGGACCCTATGTTAGCCCCCTGATGCCACCAGCCCCTGCCCCAGGAATGGTGCAGCAGGGCTACCATCCAGCTCCCTGCAGCCCGGTCCTGATCGGCCATCATATCTGGCCCATACCCTGGCCTGCCCTGCCCGAGTGACCCCCAGCTGCTCTGCTTCTGCCTGGGCGGCCCTGGCACCCCTGGCCCCTTCTCAAGGCACTGAGGAAGGCCAGTGTGTGCAGCGCCCTGACCATCAGTGCAGAAGCACTGACTACATCTCTGGCAGTAAACTAAGTGACTCAGAGGCCACTGGGCAGAGTCTGGCCACTTAGAATCATAGAATAGTCTAGGCTGGAAGGGACCTTTAAGACCATTAAGTCCAACCATCAACCTAATACTGCCAAAACCACCACTAAACCATGTCACTGAACACCACGTCTGCCTGTCTTTTAAATACCTCCACGGATGGTGATTCAACCACTTCCCTGGGCAGCCTGTTCCAATATTTGATAACCCTTTTGGTGAAGAAATATTTCACTTTCATACTATTATACTTTGTCAGACCTTGGAAGCAGGATGGGCACATAAAAAATGCCCCTTGGGGAATGGTCCTTGGCCCACTCTGCCTTCCAGACCTGCTCTGGTAAGGTTGGCCATGGTCTTCCAGATGCACAGGCATCACCAGTTTCAAAGATGGGGTCTTTTATCAGGCCTGCTTTTAAAAAAGTCTGAAGTTTTAGAGCTGTCATATTTCAGATCTCGTGGGCTTTAAAATTAAATGACAGTTGCATGCCTGGATAGATTCCCTACTGGAAGAGCACTATGTTTACTATAAACATGAACATTTGAAATGCTCCAAAGTCTTTGTAAGCAAACTTGTCTGGTATTACTTGACAATGCGTGTGTTTTCCATTTGCAAATAAATTTCTGAGTGTCCCACAGGGGTTATGAAGGATTCAGAGGAACAAATATTTCTTTCCCTACAATATTTTACCACATTTGAAGACAAAAAAAATGTATAATGTGAGTGATTTGAGTTACTTCTATAAATATAATTATATTGTACTTTGTAAAACCTTTTATCCTTTTTGGGAACAGCGTAATCTATGTGTGATATTGAAAACACAAAAAAAGGGTCCTCAATGGACAAGTTGAAGCAGAAATTCTTTTATTTACTCAGTGTAGTTTATATGTAAGGAAGAGGAGGAAACCTGAAGGCAAGAAGAAAAGTACAGAGAGCGCTGCATATTCTCAGTATTTATGCAGTGACAGCGCAGAAGCTCAGAAACTTGCTGTAGGTGCATAGTGCTGTACTGAATTGGACAGTCAGGATTAATTTTCAAAGGGATTCCTGGCATTTCAGCTTCATAGATTTTCTGACTTGCTGTGAGTCTGTAGATATCTATAAGGATCCTTTACAATTCAGACCTACCTCACTGGATAGTAATTTAGGGAAAACGTACAGAAGGTGGACCAAGCACTACAAATTTAGTACCACCATCAGCAGGAATAACAGGTAAGATGTCTCTCAATGAGACACAGACAGTGCAACAAAAGCTTAGAGAGAAAACCAGGGAAGAATGGAAACCCCGAAGTCAATGGATGCCAGGACCCTAGGTACATCAGAGACAACAGGAAGCTTAAAGAGATTGTGAATAGGTACTGGTCTTGAAAAATGCCATGCGTAGGGGTCAGTAGAAGGACTCTTCAAGAAATGTGCTGGGGGACAGCTGGGAATAAGAAACAGGTTGGTGAAGTCCAGCTAGAAACAGAGGGAAGTACACCAGTATCCAGGGTAGAAAAAGAGTATTTGATGATACTGGAAAAGAAGGTGAAAAGGCATATATTGCTTGAGTTGGCAGTTTCATGAGGGAGTTGTATAAGAGGACAAGAAAGTGATACAAATATTTAATAAAAAATTTCCATCCTCTTCTATGGTTGTGTTCGTTGTTATCATTTAAAACCTCTAGTCCAACAAAGATCCATACACCCTACTCCCAAAACACAGAAGTTGCCAGAGCGAACTAATATATTGTGCTCCTCAAGCAGTTTTCATGTTTTTGAATTTGATTTATTGAATTTGACACAGATGCTAGACCCTTAAAGGTCTCACAAAACTGATCTATGTTGGCAGTGTGCAAAAAGCAATAGACACAAAAACTTATGGGCAATGAACCTGAGCTAGTTTCTCCCTTTATTTTCTTGACTTTGTTACCCAATTCAGTCCTAAAGGCAATTTAGTCCTAAAAGCAATTTAGTCAGACATGCAACATATGTGTACTCAACGTCTGACAACAGTGATATGTTGATAAGACATTCAACCCAAAATGTCAGCAAGTATGTGGATCAGGGGCATGTGATACATGAGAACCTGACTGTGATTCAGCTCAGACAAGATGAGAGCAGGAAGACAAGTTGGGAAAAATTGATGACAGAGATGCCAGAAGTAGTCTCAGCCCTCTACTGACAGAGCAAAGCCTTTCATAACTAAAATTGTTCACAAGTTGGAGGAGTATCCAAATGCTGTCTGATGACAGTTCACACTAGCAGCTCAACCAGGAATTATCAGTGCTATTGACGGGCAAGGTGACTTTTCTTCTTAGGTACAGAGGTTGCCACTGGTCTTTGAAACCCTGTCACCTCAAGATTAGGTTATTGCAATATATTTGTTATGAGGCTACCCTGTGAAACTCTTTGGGTTTGGTATTTGCATAAAAAGTAATAACTTATTCACAGGGATAGTGTCTTGCTAGTAGATGTTTTGCAAGTGGCATCTAGAGAGGTTTTTCAGTCAAATGACAGGTTTTCTGCAAGGGACTTTTGTCAGATATCACTCTTAAAAGTAATTTATGTGATGATAGTAATGATAAGGATACATGAATACAGTTGAAACGAGACATTTTGCCAGTAGCCTCTCTGTGAAAGTAAATTTCCCTCAACTTTATTACCCACAGAAATCCAGTAGAGTAGTTTTTAATTTAAAAAATGGAAACAGCATAAGGATGAGTAACCACAGAATTTTTTAAAAAAATGTAAGCAAACAGGGAAGGCGGCCAAACGTTTACAGAAGCAAGGAAGTATCTTTTGAAGACATTCTATCAGGAGCTCAAACTGAATATGTAATACATATCAAAAAGGACTTTAAAAGAACAACAAAAAAGAAAAAAAAATTGATAAACAGCAGAGAAGGGGCAGCTCTGGAAAATTTGTTCTTCAAAAAATCAATGTTGTATTAAAGTTAAAAGAAAAATAGAAAATATAAACTTTCATTAATTAAATGCTAAACAATTATAATACAGGCCAGCCAAAAGAGAATCTTAGCATCAACTTGTTAAAGGCATAAAATTATTAACCAAAAGGGATTAACTAGAAAACAAACATACCAGAGACTAGAAGCCGGACAGAGTCTGCAGTTTTAACAGATGGTCAAAATGTGAAAGGTTTACTCAGAAAAGGTGAGATGATAAAAGCAGAGCTAAATTAATTCATTGCATTTCTGCTGACTATGAGGAACGTGAGGAAGCTCCCATCCTGGAACCGTTTTTTCTGGGGGATGAGACCAGAGGAGTTGTCTCAAGCAGAAACAGGAGCAGGAGAAGCTTAGAAAAACGTCCATTAAATGAGGAGTGATGAGCCACAAGACCGGGATAACAGTAAACCAAGATCTTTAAAAGGACTAAAATATTACATTGCCAAGCTATTAAATGCTGTATACAGTCTACCAATTCAATCACCATCCAAACAAAATAGAAAATGGTTTGTTCTTAAACAGGGACTCATATGGATTAGAGCCCAGTAACCCTAATTTCTATACTTGCAAAATTGGAAAACCCTGTCATAAACACAGACGTAGTAGGCATGTAGCTAAATTAAGACACCAGGAAAGAGTCATCATCTTACTTGTAATTTGTTGCTTCAAAAGCTTCAAAAGCTGTTTGTGTTCTTTGAGAAAGCAAAGAGGCATATGCATGACATCAGGTTAATACAGTGGACTTGGGTTTCCAGACAGCTCTCAGATGCTTGCTCACCAAAGATGGTTAGAGAAATTAGGCTATCATAGGTTAAGAAAAAAGTAAGCCCTCTTATGAATTTAAAGCATAAGCAGAGATAAGATGCTATTTAAAAGACGGGAAGCAAAGAACAGGGAATAAGCAGACAGATTTTCCCAACTGAAAGAGGTAAAACTGCCAGCTAGACAGGCAGATAAAATTCAATAAATGTGAACAATGTGCATCATGTATACTACACGCACTGTACCAGGTTCTCAATTAGATACTACCACTCCCCCCAAAAAAGAATCTGACCTAAATTTTTGCTGTAAGCAATTTTCTGGGGAAAAAAATAAAAATCAATCCCCAACATGCAGCAAAAAGACAAAAGGAGTATTAGAAACTACTAGGATATGTAAAAAAACAGGAAACCAAACTATGTTATGACATAAGTATGGTGTGTCTACTTACTGAGTAAAGTAAGTGGACGTGAACTTTCTGTCTCCTTGTCTTAAAATCTGGAGTAGAAATGATACATCAGAGATCAACAGGAATTACAATGGTGAAGAACGATTATCATCGAAGCAGGCTACATAACTAGGGCTTGCCAGTCTGGTAAAAGGAGGTGAGGGATTTGAAAGCAGTCTTTGAATTACGAGTTGCATAGAGAGGGTGATTAAGTAATCTTTATGCATTGCTTCTTACAGTGGAAGAACTAAGAAGGATCAAAAGAGAAATAAGTAGTTTTGTTACACAGTCCTTAACTACAAGTTACTGAAGATGACAAAAAGCATAAGTTCAAAAAGTGACTAAATATTATATAGCTACTCTGTGCCCATCAAGGCTTAATTTACAGAGAAATGCTGTTGCGAACTCAGGAAGTCCCTGCACCACAGATTTCCTAAAGCTGTGAGGACATACTGGGAGAAGTACCATGCAATGCTTCTCCTGCCTCTTGTAGACTTTCTTCCAACATTTAATACTGATCTTTGTCAGAGATGCAGTAGCGGGCTCCTTGCACCCAAACCCCAAATGAAATGTTCTTATATACCTTAGTGGGACAGTTTTCTCCCCTTGGTTGGATCATGGCCCATTTACACACATTGCAATTTCCACACTAATGACAGAAGAATTAAGAGAAAAGCTTGTTTCTAATTTCAGAAACGTTCATTTTAAAAATGGAGACTGTCCTTTTGGTCTTACACATTGCTAGGCTTTATACTGTAAATCACCCTCAAATAATTCTTTTTATTTCTCTATACTTTCCTCACCTCTTCTTCAAACAAAAATAAGTAAAAAATCCTCTTAGCTAACCATTTGCTCAGCTACGATTGTTAGGAGAATTTTTTTGACATTTCTGCAGCTAGAGTCAGAACTGTATAAAAGCCACAGAATTGACAGGAGGGATCTAAGATGTGAGCTGAAGGTGTAAATTAAATGAGCTAGCAAATATGAAGTGGGTTTAACAAAAGGATCTCACAAAATATCATATTTTATGGCCATGGCTTTTCAGTTTTGGAGGTAAAGGTAAGTAAAATAAAAGCAAGTAGAGTTGAAATCTCTAGTCCTGAACTCATCCCGCTGTTACTGAACATAGGAAAATAGTGACAGGTCAGTGAAAATCACAGCTCCCCCTTCATAGTCTGAATTTTTGTGATGTGACACCAAGAGGCAAAGCCTGTTGGAAAAGATTATAAGAATGGCACCATGCAATCTTTGTACACTCTAATCCTAGAATATTACAGAAAAAAAAGCAGTCTGTAATATAAAATGGTGCAGCCAGAAAATGGTCCAGCCCACCAGCTCCTTCACCTGAAATTGCCTCAAGTACTTAAGTTACCAAGACTTTTCTCATACCATCAGTAAACTAAACTGGTGCGAGAGTCTGGTGAGAAAGTCTGCTGAGGACAGTGAAAGAGAAGACTTAAAGTGTGAAAAATACTTTTGTCATCAACAGATATTCAAGGAATTGTGAGAATAAGCATCAGGATTTCCTCAAATGTCGGCTGTGAAATATTGTGATTTATCTAGGGCTGTGCACATATAAGGAAATTCCAGGTGTACTTTTTAAGGCAAGATTTCTCTGAAAGTAAAAGGCATCAGAATGGCAGGATTACAAAAGATGATCTGAATGTTTTTGCATTTTATCAGCTGTAAGGAGTCACACAGAAAATAGCTGCACCTGGCATGGTGAAATCTTTTCATTTTATCATTACTAAAAGATGAGCTTGCAAATTGCAGGTTAAAAATGTGGGCAAGTGGACCATGCTTTAATTTATTGCTTTTAATTTCCTGTGGAGTAAGTTCATTACGAGGTCCCTGTGGATAAGTTTGTTATTTAACACTTCATCTAGCACCCTCCATGAGGCTTTGTGAAGCTGCAGACCTGGGATCATACTGTCTGTGTTCTTTGCCTTGTTCACAGTGGGAGCAAACACCATCCTCATGACAGCAACTCCAGCTTCTCTAGCGTGTGTTAATTACGTTTCCTCTTGATCATTGGGTGAGAAGAATCTCTGTGCTTGTACGTTTTATTACTTGGTCTGGCCTATCAGCACATTCTTGATGAACTAAGCCTTTGGTTATGACAGAAAGAAAAGGCTAAACAAAGCATGAGTTAGGAAAAGCAAACAAATTCATTTCTTTGTAGCTTCATGTAGACTATGAGTTTGGAGGCAGTGGACATTGCCTTACATTCTTCCCTAATGTGTTTTTCACATTGACATGTGAGACTGGTGCCATGGGCCTCCAGGTCTTCTGAATGTTTGCTTGGGGGCTGAGCCTGTTTATCTGGACCAGTACTGCCATTTGACACATAGATCTCAGTCTAAGATAAGTTGTCAGTTTCTAAAGATGAGAGGACATTCTTCATTAATGTTTTATTTTCTGAGAGAAAAGATGGGATACTTCGTTTTCCTAGTAACAGCGGCTTTTGCCAGTTAATAACGACAAAAATGTATTTACAGCTAATATCCTTTGTTTACTGTCCTTCAAGCTGATTCCAGGGCTGTTCTTGATATGCTTTTTGACTTCTCCTGACCCCTGATTGAATTTTCATACTTATTTTGTCCACCTTCATTCATTTGTCCTTGGATCTACCAAGTGACCTAAAGCTGTCTGGCAAGGAGGCAGGCCAGTTCTGCATGATTACATTCTATTTTGGAAACTGGGGTCAGCTATTTGGAAGAAAGAAAGCCTTCAATTGCATAAAACAGGCCATTCAACCTGAGTTGGAAGTGATGCAGTCCAGGATAGATGAGTTTTACACTATTTTGGTCAACACAAATTTCGCTCCCTTTTTTGTATAGACCTATAAATATCTGGGCTTAACCAGGAACAATTGTAGGATAGGCTTGTTGTTTGTGGGTAATCTTATTATTACAATTTAAGCTTACATTACATCTGTTCAACAAGGGGATAAAAACACAGGAACTGCCAGAGCAGATGAGATCAGTGATCCTTCCAGTTGACTCTTCTTCCCCTGAGAACAGTTGCTCTACAAATCCAGTAAGAAGCAAAGGTTGATATACAGGAGTGTAGTAGAAATCTTGCTGACCCCGTCAGTCAATCTGGAGGAGTACATTTTTCATCTTCCACTGCAATGGTGTTGACTATTTGACCTACCACTTTCGAGAACGATTTAGAATAATTTCCAACCAAAAAAACCCAGAAAACTCCATACTGTTCTTCTGAATGAGACTGATCAGACACTTATGTTCAGAGGACATGCAGCAAAAGTAGTTCATAACAAGCCACAGCACTCTGGGAAATAGTGAGAAATTCAGGTGACTGAACACATGAATCTGGTGACATTTTTTTGAGGCCTTATGTTATTTGGCACAGGTATGACACATGATCTTATGGGACACCCGTATCTTTTTGTAACAGCCATTGGAGATTAAACAAGATATCCTTAGGCACTAAAAGGTCAATTGTCACCTATGTTTAGGTAGCCGTACATCTCTTTTGCTGTCAGAGGCACATTATTGGGTTAGATGAGTTAGTATCCCTGTTCTTATCTCCTAAATGTCATCTTGGGTAGGCATCAAAGATATTACACTTCGTTCCATTGTAAATCTGCTTTTGTGATAAACTGGCCATAGGTTTGGCACTGCAAGGGCATTCAGTCCCCTCTTTGACAGAGCACTTAAGCACTTGCTTAACCATAAGCACAGAAGGTCACAAACCTGTAAGTTTCAGGCTTCGACTGCTAATTAAGCTTGATTTTAAGCACCTGCTTAAGTGCTCTGCTGAATTATGACCAGTGTCCTTTTCACATGTTCAAGTCCACTATCTAGCTGTAAGAATTGATCTTTTTAGAATGATAAAAAGACACATTTCAATTTTCTATATGAGTATTCAGAAATAATAACTTAGTTATGAGAAAACATTCTAAGAAAAGATTATAGTCAATGGAAATTTTAATGCTGAGAGGATTAAACATTTGTGTTTTCAATGGAAAAACAGTGAGACTCAGCGGTTATGCCTTGATCTTGAGTTTTGAGGTCAACCCTGGTCATGAATAATCTTTTAGTGGTCTTTAGATCGAATCAAGGTCAGTTTAACATTCCTGTCAAAGTGAACATCACAAAAACAAAACTTTTAGAAGGAAGGGTGTAAATCCACAAAGAATGAAACCAAGGAAAATGTTTGCAATAACCTTTGCAGCAGTGAAACTGCCCAGCATTGGGAACAGTTCTGCATGTTCTGCTATCATCACAGCAAGTCATCAGAAAAATAAATGACTGCTAATACTAAAGCACTGATTTTCATATTGTATAGAGTTGTAGATTTGCATTTTTTAAAGGTTCAGACTATTTTACTTGAAAGCAGGCTAAATTAAATTAAGCATTTTGAAGTCAAGCAAACTCATTTTTGATTGTTCTAGTGGAATTTATCTTTGAGAATACCCCTTGAACTGACAGTTTTCTCATTGTAAAGATTACATTCCCATTATCACATGAACATGTACTTGAGTCCCTACTAAAGAACAAACAAGGAGGAGTTCTGGAAGGTGTGAAAACTGAGTGGCTGATGGACTCCATTGGGCAAGGGGACAGGTCTTCCTGAGAGGACTGTTTATCATTTGGCTGTGGATTAAACAGATGCCCCAGGAAGTGTTTTTGCAATGAAGTTCATGTTACTCCACCATATTTATATTTCAGGATAATGGCTTTCCACATTTGAATTCATGGAAATTAACATGTTCTGACCTTACTGTCTTGAGAATAAAGTCTCTTTCAGCAGGTATACAATAAAAAAAAGCAATGTTCTTTTTTCCATTTTTATTTAAATAAACCTTGTCAGGAAAGGATTGGTAACAAATAACCTATCTATGAATGTTTAAAAGTTAATGGAAAGCAAATTTAAAAGTCCCTCTGTAACACTACTAATATGACTGAAAACGTAAGAGCAAAATGTTAATTTTAAAGCCATGGAGCCAATGTACATATGTAGAGATTTAAATCACTTAATTGTATCCATATCTATGTATAGGAGGAACAATCTACAACACATGTAGATACACAACCCATGATTTCATTTTTATGTGTTTAAATACGTAGTTACAGTACTGAATTTAATTTTTCCATTTGCCAAACTCCAAAAATACAGAACAAAGCAAAGTATGGTGTTTGATTGCATATATCAATAATCATTCTATATGTCATAAGATATCCAAACACTCCATTATTTAAAATCTAAATATCTGCAGTGGCTGGAAATGCATTCATTCTTACTGAGAGCTAAGCCCCTACAATCTCAAAAATCAAGCCATTTCTAAGTAATTTGAGTACCTCACAAAATATTTAAAACATATCTTCCACCATATTTTCACCCTAGAATAATTAAAAGCAGTCAATTTGGCATTTACCAAATTTATGCCATAAAAATATCTCTTTACATAAGTAGAATTATGTCAAATATCAATATCAGGGATAACTTCTGGGGGCAGAAATAGCTTAAGTGCAACAAGAATGAGAGGGTCAGACCACAGTCCCAGCTTTACATTAAAACAAGCAGACAAAATATGCAATTGAGCAAATTTGAGGATCATTGTTGTAGTGTGAAATGCGACATATATAAATTTACTGATTATTCCAGAAACTTTGAAGAAGAAATTATTTCCCACATATTAGATTCCTTTACCAAATGGATGATGCACTTCTAAAATTTCACCTATGGTCCCAAGTTTCTTCCTTTTAAATTATTTTTCATATCTTCTGTGACCCTGATATCATGGTAGGACCAGATGATATCCTGAATACAGACGGTAGAAGGAAGTGTGCTGTTTATGGAAGAAAAGTCTTGTGTTCAGCTCTGCAAATGATTAAAATTTGAGTTCAACAAGGATTTTTGCATGATGATAAAGACTTGTCCATGAAAACAGAATTGTTGGATGACAGTCTGTGTTCTTAGTTCTTGACATTAAGATTTCACAATGACTTTGATATGTGTGCAAGGTCATCAGCACAGTTTGTGTTTGTTATCAATATTTTTTACTCTAACAGTTCTTCATTGGCTCTGCAAAACTTAAAGGAAACTCTCCTAGATTATTATTTACAGCCTGATGAAATTCTGAATATTATTTCTGTCTCTGAAAACTTAATATTGCCAATGGCAAGCTGGTAATTATATTTAATACTTACATATCAAAGTATGATTATCTATTCTAATCCTTGAACTGTGAGAGGTCTCTCCTTCCTCTTTGTCCTTGTTATGTTCTTGGCAAAAAATCACCCCCAAACCCCCAGATCTTTTAGAATTTTTTAAATTCTCATACCACTTTCTGGTTACATTATTCTAACTTAAACTTTAAGTACTTTTTATTAAAAAAATAAAAAAAATGAGGCATTCTGTTTAACTTAAACACAGCTGGCAAATTCTTCCCTTTCTACCTTGTTTAACCCCAACTAACTGGCACTGTGGAATATGCCTGCCCCATGAAGGAATGTTTATTGAAATCAAATTACATCCAGTACACCTCTTCAACCAAAGCAAGAGAAAAACTACATAGAACGATACGGCATCCTTGATCCTTGACTGGCAAAAACTTTACCTGCATTCTATTTAAAAAATGTTGGTTAAGATTTTCCCACTGAAGAGCTCAAAAGTGATAGGATCAAAGTCATGAACCTAACTGAGAAAACAGAATCCAACATAAGAGCCTCAGAAAGACTAATTAAAATTTCCATGCTCTCTTAGACATGACCTAAATGCTGCTAAACCCTGTATGATTTTTTTTCTGTGACATGAATGCTGGGTAGATCACATGCCTAAGTCCAAACTCTATAGACCTTATATAATTTTCCAGGCACCAGTTCTGCACTATGTGTCCAAATAATTATGATAAGCTATCAGATATGTGGAATGGATTGTTCTATCCTTACACTTGCAAAAACTTCACAGTAATTTGAATTATTGTGTGTGCTTCTGGTGCTTCATATTTCCTATACACTCAAATAAATATGGTACTTTAAAATCTTTTTTTTTTTTAATGATTGTTTTCAGGAGTCTAAAATTAAACACCCATGAAGTTTTCATAGCAGGAACACAAAAACAAGAACCACAAAGAGTTGTATCACCGTTAAAATGTCTCTCCACCCAAAACCCCTCCAAAGCCCAATTTAAGACTCGGAACCTGTTCTGAAATACACAAACCACAATTTGTATTGGCTTTTCATAAAACTGCATGCATATCTGCAAGGGCAGAAGCCGGATTGTTTTAACATAGAACACAGGAAAAGATTATCTAGCACAACATAAATTCTGCCTAAAATAGACATAATAAACATATTTGGTCTATGTCCAGTTGAACTTCTGGAGCCTGTTAAATCTTCCAACGTCTTAAAGTTTTCGTATGTTATCTTTATATGTAACTTAAGTTTGTGTGTGTGTACGTGTGCATGCGTGTGTGTTCATGGGGATTAGAATTTATCCTGCTGGGTGTGTGGGCAAAGAATTATTTTGGAACTTCTCAGAGGTGTTACTTTGTAAATGGTTAGTCACAATAAGAATTAGGGGGGTTGTCAGAAAAGTGTATTTTAAGGCAAATCATTTTTTTTCACCCTGACAGCAAAAGTTGGATTTTGCTCACAGTTTTTCAGGTGGTTTAAGAGGATGTTGTTTCACTGAATGTTCTTTCTGCTAAGTAGGTATGAGAAAAATATAAGCTCCGCTGTTAAGGAGAGCAGCAATCAATTTGCAGAGGGCAGAACAATGGCTTTTGCCAGCTGTGCGCTTGGGCATCTGCAGGAGGAGAACACCCAGGAGATAAGTGAAGTGGACAGGACATGGTATGCTTTTTTTCCAACCAATTCTTTGTACTACTAAATTTGGGCAGTTGTCTAAGGGAATAAAGTATAAAGGGCTGAGAGATTTATATAAGACTTCCTGAGGAATCAGAGGACTGGCACTTCTACTTAATGGGAACAAAGACAGTAATGTGAACCCCGCTCTCTTCATTCCCTGCTCTCATGTTATTAGATTCTTAAATTATATTTTCATTAGAAGTATGTATATATCATTAAGAACTGAGCCTTAAGCAAATCCAGCAATGGGCTAAACTGAAAATCAACAGTTTCCAGAAATATCCCGTGGAAAGTATAACACTCTACACAGTAAAATCTACAGTCAAGGAGACAGGAGGGGAGATTTTCTTGGAGGTCTTCCTTGAAGAATTAGGACTGTGTTGAGAGTGTGGGCCCTAAGTCTTTTAAGAAAGTTTGGGTGCAAGAGACATAGACTCCCGTCACACTTGGAATCTGCAAGTAATTAATTATGCAAGACCTGTGAAGAAAAGAGTGAACACTTCTACATTTTATTTTTAATTTTAATTTAGTTACTTTGTTTCAGAAAAAGCAATATTAGAAATACCCTGAAACAAAATCAGTTAGTAATGGAGAAACTGTTGTCCTCTGCTGCTTACAGAGGAAAAGGGAGGATGACGAATGAAGCCTGCAGAATTAGGTAACAGCAGAAAGACAAAATGAAATGGAGGACCGTGGTGTGAGAGAGGAATTGTTAAGGCCAGGAAAGTGGTACTGAAAAGAAGACATGATATATAGCTTGACTTCTGTCAATTGAGCTAAAGATGGCCAGAAAGTTTCTGAGAATATATCTTGCCAAGATGAATGTAATTTTCTGTGGAGACGCACATATAGTTTTGACAAGGATATTCGGATAGAGATGCCTGAGAAGGTCAAATACACAGCTATTAAGGTGTTCACTGAGATATAACAAACAGTGGTTAAAGTTTTTGTCGTGGTGGATTTGGAGCAAGGATTTCACTCTCATTCACTGATATTGAATGTTGTTGGGTGGCTGTGGTGAGCGGACTCTTTCATCATCCCCCTGCTCTGGCTTTTCTGCTTTTCAGACTGGAACAGGGGCTTGAGCTTTGGTCTTCCACACCCGAATGAGGGCTAGCATCTGTTGTTGGGGCTTTTGTACCTTGATTAAGTAAATATCTACTGGATAAGTGAGTGAGTGAGCAAGCAACTCTGACTCTGTGACTTGCTAATAGCCTTTTTTTATTCCCTTCAGTAATGAATGATCAATTGTATATATACAGATTGGGAGAAATCAGAGAAGCTTCAGTCATCTCCTCTCCCCTCCTCTGAAATACCTACCTGAGATACTGGTGCTTCCGTTCTTTTGCTGAGCCAGGCTGAATAAAGTGTTGGTGCCTGGTATTTCAGCTAAGTGCCCTAAGGATATTTAGGTTAGGACAGCTGGGGATTATTTAATGAACAAAAAAATTGGAAAATCTTGGGTTTGTCCTGAGAAAGAATGTGATTATTTTTTTTTAACTCTTGAGAATTTCCATAGGACAGGTAAATAGTTCTTTGCTCAAGCCCATTCAATCCCACAGTTTGATCTACGCATTCAAATAACTGAACTGCATGAACAAACATGAGTCAATTAAAAACAGAGGAGGCAAAAAATGCTCTGTAAAGAAATATTTTGACATTTGCCATATGCTTAAGCAAATCAGGCATCTGTGCACATAATAACTGGCATGTGTACTCAAAATTCCAGTGTGCTCTACTTTGAAAATCTATTCTTAGACATATTTTTAAGAAACATATCATAAGGTTGATATCCTGGTTGAAAAAGTTTTCTCAAGCAATTCTTAAAACTCACTTGAAATAACCAAGTCTGTGAAATGAAGCTGGCAGTCTCACAAGTTTGGACTTTTCTGTATGAAACCGCTTCCTTTGTCTGCTTAGACAAGCAGTCAAAAGCAAACCATTAACCCATTTAACAATAGTAACTTGCTTAACCTGGTATCTATCAGTCTTTTTTCACCTTGAAGAGAAAACTAATTGGCTGGACAAGATATTTTATTGTCTTCCCCTCTATCCAAGCCTTTCTTCCAACCTGAAGATAACCTTCCCCTCATTTTTACAACAGGGAAGGACCAAGTATGAGGGCCATGATATGGGCATCATTGAAACCAAGTTTTAGAGCTGACGAGGAACTCTTCTATTGTCAATAGTAGTATATATGGGGGAGGACGGGCTAGCAGAATATTTTATCTTCTCCCAGAAGCATGTGAACTCAGCTGTTGAATTCATTTTATCACATTTTAGCGGATGCTTAGTGCAGAAAAGAATTCGGCAGTAGGTACCAGTCCACAATCGATTGGAACGGGAAGCCAAGCTATGAAAAGTAGCTCCAAAAGTAGCTCTTAGTGCCTGGTTGCAGGAAGGAGATACACACTTCTTCCTTACAGTTTTACCTCTCCCACTGTCTTTACCCGTCCTGGCAAGAGGCAACAAGGTCTCACATTAATGGCATAGAGTTGGGTGACAGCATCATCCAGTGGGTGCTATGAATTACAGCAGATGAATGATTTAGTTGAGAAGGATTATTGCTGGACATTTCCAAATATGTTTGGTCCTTCAGAACTGCATTGGGAAAGAACTTCTGGCCCAAACACACCTTACTATTGTAAACTTCAGCTGTTTAAACACAGATGCATCTTCCTTGTTTCTACTTGGGTTTAATAAATAAAGGAAAGGAAGAAGAATTTGTCTCACATGGAAAATTCTGTTCTGTTGTCACGATGCATCTCAACAATCTTTGCATTATGTACCTGACTGCTACCAGATGTCACTGATATGCTACAAGAAGTTCCTATACACAATACTACTGTCGGGTTGACTTGTCTTTCAGAGAGGTCTCTGAAATCCCATCAGGCCAGAGTCTTAGTGGGTTAAAATCAGGACAGAATTAGTCAACTTTATGTTAGCTGAAATATTGATTGGAAGATACTAGAGTATATTCCTGACTTGTATCTCTTGATAGAGGAGTCAGGCCCTATAGATAGCAAAGACGGTTCTAGAAACAGGCTTTCATTTGCTTCCTTATATCATTATACCTTTTAACATCGCATAGCTTATAAAACAACAGATACAGTAGCTGACGCAGCTTTGCTCTTCAACTCAAGCATTGCAAACTTTTTTTTCATCTTCACATCTGCTCTTTTGTTAACCTTCTTAACCACTGGCTAACATCTGCTAAAGTGTCTCTCAATGGGATTTAAAAGAAAGGTCTTGATAATGTATTAAGCCTTCCTGCAAAGAGGATGTTACTGCCTGAAGGTAACAGTGCTTGGATGATGGAGGTGTTTCATCCCTCCCTTTAAAAGTAAATATGGAAAAGGGTCTGGTCATATTTACATTTCTCTTTCTGCCTGGTAGGAGTGTAAGAAAGCAGTATTTCTGTGTGGGGCGCTTGTCTTAAGCCAAGTGTTCAAGTTGACTCAAGTGGAAATTGTGTAAGACTTATCAGGTGGATGCTTCCAGTTAAACACATCACCTAGTTGGATATAGAGTCAGCTTCACACAGGAATGTGCTAAATTAAGGCTGGGAGGTTGCTGCTTATCATCTTCCTTATACATTTGCTCTAAAGAAGGCCAGAATGCAAGTTATCTTTCAGGGCAAAGTGCCAAAAAATAATAGCCTTGTTAGGAGAAGCTGAGAGTCCTGCAAAAGATGATGTACCGAGCCTGGTTTGTCCCAGCAGAGGTTCATCCTGATGCCCTTGGTACTGCTTCACAGAATGGCTCCAGGACCTCCACCACTGCAGTTCAGCCCCTCTTCTCCACCTCTACAGATCTAGCACTAACTTGTTTTACAAGAGCTTTTTGTTTTACTGTAACTTCCAACACCAACATGCAGAATCTTGCTTTTATTAAAAATGTGCTTTTATTTCTATTTTCTGTACAAAACAAGCTTTTTGGCATGAAGAGCAAAATCTGTTTCATCAAAGGAGCGCAGAGTATAATACAATCCATTCTCATAACAATGAGGGGAGGCAGAAGCTGGTGTTTAGATATGCTTGTAACTTATTTGCTTTGTGTGCCACACATTCCTGTGGTTGACAGGATGCCAGCAGTAGAAATAACACTACCTATGAAATGAGGGGCTCGTCTCATCTCATCTCGAGATCAGAAAAGTAGGGCTCGTGCACTCTAGTCAGTTTTCAAAATGCTTTACTTTGTGCATGAAGTGCAACTCTACCAGTTCTGCCATGGTGATAAAAAATTGCTGACCGATATGGGAGAGGAGTCACACTTGGGAAGCATGTTACAAGATTAAATGTAGAATTGTTTGCATGGTTTTCAGGAGAACATTTTTTTCCACCAAAAATGTCTATTTGTCAAAAGTCCATTCATTCTGGGAAGCAACATTGAATTAAAACAGTTGTTTCATAAGAAAAAATGAAAACCAGTTTTGATAAGGTTGAAATCCTGCTGTAAGACCCATTGGAATAAAACTTTGTATTATAGCATTTACAATGAAAGATACAGAAATCACAGTCAATACTATTTATTTGCCGGAAGCTTCCTATTTATTTAAATTTATTTAAGCCATTGCCAGATGTTCCCCAAAAAGCTAGCTCAGACTTCTAGATTCTTATAACAAGTCCTTCCTCTCTTCTTAAAGGAGACCTAGTCGGCACCTTGGATTTCACTCCAGTGGAATCTGTCTTTCTCCAATGCCATACATTGCCTAGACTATTCTCCCTATGCATAAACCAGGGCTTTGAAACTGGTACGAGTTGCAGACTAATCAGTAAGATAAATTGTTTCATTACTAGCCAGCAGAGTTGTGCTCTAAATTACAGCAGGAGTGTGCTTCTTGATGTGTATCTATGGCATGCCATCTACTGAAGACTCTGGTCCTTGCTGTGGATCTTATGCCCACCCTTTTGAAACCATCTTTGGAAGTGATCAAAGACCCTCTGATATAATACCAGCTTGGATGCTTTGGGTCTTTGTCTTCAATAAACATTAATGATCATCCAAAATTAAAGCGTTCTCAGTATGTACAGCAACAGTGAATTTTCTTACTCACTCACTCTAAATGTAAAGGAAAGAATCACAACTCAACAGCATTTGCAGAACTGAGATTGAGTTTATTTGACAAAAGGGAAAAAAGGGCTCATAGAGGATAGAGTGGTTCTTTAGTCTTCTATCTTGAAAATTGGTGGCAATTCTAAAATAGTATCACATCTTATCTTCTATAAACCAGACCTATGAGATGTTTTTCTCATAAAAGATCGCATAGTGTGCTAACTTCTGACCATAGCAACTTGGACCTTTCTTTTTAATTTCCAGTGAGACTTGCAAGACAAATGAAATATTGTTGACTTCAGCAAGAAAAGGTGTGTGGAATTTCAATGTACTGTCTTCTGAACAATTATGGGAAAATACTTAGTGGAAAATGCTTCTGCCTTCACATGGATATGAAGTTCACACGGGATGTGAAGTTCCTGAAATCGTTATGAGAAATGGTATTAATTACCACTTTCAGTTTGGGGCAATTGACTTAGAATAGTTTTCATTCAGTTTGTATATTGGTTATTATTTTTGGTAAAAAGCTGAAAGGAAACTACTCACTACTGAGACAACAAGATGTTGGCCAGAGGCATAACTTCTTGCAAAAAGCTTAATCATGGATGGATATGGGGTTGGGATGGATAGATCATTATACATATACATTTTTATCAAGCACTTTTATCAAGCGTTATTGGAAACAGCATACTGCTTTTCTCTTTGGTGTTTCACCACTTATGTCAGTGTGCAGTCCTTGCCAGAGGACACCTTCGTCTTTGCAGGAAATGCATCACGGAGATGACTAACAGGTTCCAGAACCACTCACAATTGAGTATCAGGCACAGTGTGAGTCATTGTGTAGCTGTGTAGTCACTCATGAAGAGAAAAAAGCCCTGAAAAAAAAAAATCTAGTGATAAAAAAGTCTTCCTTATTTTTAGAGTTTAATTCTGTCATTTCCATCCGTAGATTTGCATGTTTCAACCTATCCTGTTACAGAACAGTTTACTGCAAATCATAGATCAATAAGATGACCCTTCAAAGTTATATATCTGAATAAAACATAAGATTATGCTAAATACTGCAGCTATTATGCAGAATAGCATTATTAATAAGTAATATGAGCTAACTTGATTTAGTTATTTTTGAGAAGGTCTGCATGGAGACTACTGCACTCAATAAGCAATTGGACTAGAAGAAAGTTGTCACTGCAACCTGTTTTTTTAGTCAATTGTTTATGTGGGAAGCCCTATTCTGTGTCTGTTTTTATAACTAACACTGTTCATGTGGATAAACTGTTCCTTATCCATCAAGGGTACTCTTACACATGGACCATTAATGCTGTTATGTAAAGGGTGGTCGTTTTACTATTATTGTATTCATCAGATAGCAAGTGTTGCGTAAAATCTGCCAAGCTGGAGTTTGTCCAAAGCACCTTCTTGGGAGGAATGTTGATGTATCCATACCATTCCCCCTCAGAGTTCAAACTTGTCCAGAGACAGATTTTGCATCATTAGGTGGTGATTGCTCATGTGTTGGGTTCATGATTGATCATAAGGCATTATACATGGGAGATTTGCTCAATTAGGAGTCACATCATTTGATCCTGGCATCTTAAGATTTATGTTTTCAAGGCTATGAAAGACTCATTAACTTTCTCTTGGCTTTTAAAGGAAAAGTTACATTTCTTTGGCTCAGGTTATCTTTGGAAGGAAGGCACTGTCATAGCTGTTAATCAGCAGCCTGCCGGATATTAAGTCTGTAATATATGGTTGTATTTTTCAAGCATTCATCCAAAGAAGTGCCTTCTCTTTCTAAATTTAAAATTCAACAGCAGTTTAAGAGAGAATATTCTGGGTACTCTCACGAACACATCATATATTTCTCCTACATTTTTCCTCCAACTATTCAGGCCATCTAGTTTTAATTTCCCAGACTCTTCCTAGTCCATTTGTGATCCTCCGATAGAAGTTCAGTTCAACATTCAGATTATGTATTCTGTTGCTTTAAATGGTTTAGTGAACGAAAAGTCTGATTTCAGATTTATAATTCTGCTCTTACAGCCACCTTTATATTGCCATGTACAGTTACTACAATTATATATTACTGTTACATGCTGTTACTTATTATATACCTGCTTCAGAGAATCAACAATAAGTGAAAGCAAAGAATCATAATGCAAGGATTGGAATATGTATACACAGTGTTGAGGCATGCATAAAAGAACCAAATTTAAGTGGAGTAATTATATTTTATTGCTCTTTTCTTTTCCATCCTCCAGTATTCTCTGTTCAGCATCTGTGCACTTTTCCCTCTGTGAATTCTCTTTCTTCTGTATTGCTGTTCTGAAGTACGCTGTTTGGCCCTCCAAAAGCTGGCAGGTTGGGCTCAGAAAACCATGTGAAAGTTCAAAGCTGGTCTCCATATATCCTCATCTCTTTGATCTGAATTCCTGTAAGTACAAGCTTTCCCAGAGACTTCTTTTCCTTCCTGGTGGCTGCCTGTAAAATGTGAGAATCCTCTTTCACACTGCATTTCCAAGCTTTCACTTCTGTCTTGAACTAGGAGGTGAAAATATACGTGGAAAAAAAAAAGTCTAGAAAATGTTTTTTAGACATCACACAATATTTCCTTTTCAACTTGTTTAATTTGTATTCAACTCATGCTTGCAATTGTTCCTGTGTTCCAAGACATTTTGTCAGATATCTGACCAATTCTGTCTTCCTTTTCTCCTGCAACATACAAATTCATAAAACTTTCCCAATACTTTTTTTCTGACTCTGTTTTGTATCTTCTACCTCTCTCCTCATTCATGAAATTCCCTTTTCTCTTTTTTCCTAGTCCTGCCTCAATGCTGGATCTCTTTCTCAAAAGGATAGATCTCCTTCTCAAACACTAGATCTTCTTCTCCTTCTCAAGGGTTTCAACTTTTTATTCCTGTTTTCCTTGTATATTCTGTAATGTTTCTTATCCTGGGTTTTTGCACCTCTTTGTCCCCCTCTTTTATGTCTTCCTTGAATGCCTGCCTGACCATGCATGGAATTATTCACACATAAAGTTTAAATTTTGCTCTCATTCTCATTGTTCAAATCACAGACACAGGGCAGATACATGTCTCGTCATGTAGTGGAGCAGCCTCTGCACTGTACATCCTGCCATTGCCCACACAACCACTGCAGCAAGACTGCTACACGTAAACCAGCACACAATATAGTTTTTTTTACTTAGCCCTCATCTTGTGTAGTTTCTGGTACAAATTATATAGGTAAAAATAATTACTGCCTTCATGAAAGCCAGGTCTATGTAACAAACACATTTTTTTCCTACAGACCCTAATAGGGAACCAGTCCAGGTGTTCTATAGCACAAAATCACAGTTCTGTAACTCCAGTATCATACCTGTAGGCATCAAAAGGCAGTACAAGGAAATCCAGGCAGTGAGACAGAGACTAAGGAGGAAATGGAGAAAAGCACAAGACAAGTAACGAAGCAGTGAGATTAATCAAGGAATACTTCATTTGCCATTCAGGTGCTTGATTGGTGCCCAAAGCTTCAGGTTAAAATACCATATCAGCCACAGTCATAAATTGGAGGAGACTATTTGTTTAATTTCTCATCAACAACATAAATGTGACACTGCAGAGACTATGTGCTCCTGTTAACATCACCCGATGCAGAAATCTCTGCAGACCACATGGCAGAGAGATGCTCTACTTCCCTCTCTCCTCCACTTCTTCATTGACACCGTAACCAATGCTGGCTTCAAGCATCAGCCTGTAAGAACTAGGAGAATAATGTTTTCTTTCTATATTGTAAACACTTTGGGGCACAGATCTGTAAGTGTCTGATGGCTAATTGGCTAATTTGTGATTTGCTATGTTTGGAGTTTTTTTGTTCGTAGACATAATTTAGCCATAGGTAGACCAAACATAGACTGGAATAAAGTGTTGTATAGTATGTACATATACATGGTGAACTGTTAACATGTATTGCACTGTAGTAGTCAGATGAATGCTACACTACTAAATTTCTTTTCCCTCAGCTCTTCACAAGATATGACATTTCAGACAATTTGACAGAAACAGGATCCTTTTTTCAAAATTTTCCCTTCAGTTCTTTGTTGCTGTTTATCATTCTTTAACATTTCAGCTCAGCAGCAGTGAAAGCCTATGTCCCTACTTGCTAAGCTCCATTTCCTCCTACTTTCATTAATTCCAGACAACTAGAATGTTTGTTTAATTGCATAGCATGGCAAATTATGCTAATCAATTCTGTTCGCACCCAACTGGGATGCCTCATGATACATGGATATCTGTAGCTGGTGAAAAATGAAGAGACAGAAGTGGTGAAATTAATTCAATAATTCATCATCCTAGAAGCGTGCCCAGACCAAAACTTCCTCTGCAGACTCCTGTCCAACCTGAAAAGCTTGGGTCTGAAATCCTCTCTGAAACCTTTCCCTCAGGAAGGTTGCTAAACTACAGAAAAGATCTTCAGAGAGTCTGAGCTCTTTAGAAATAATTAGCGGTTTATGTTTGTATTTCCTTTTAGGTGCTTTGAAATAGGAATTGTTCTCACCGTTCTTAGTGGCTGGACAGTTACATTGCCACATGCTGTTCTCTTCTGCAGAAAAATGAATTAATGTACTGGGACAGGTAAGATCTGCAGAAAAACACAGAGGGTAAACAAAGCATATTTTGGTATCATGCTACCTTCCTTTTCAGCCCTCTACTTCTTCTACAGTCCATGAAATCTCTGCACAAGGATCTACCTGTTTCTTTTGTGCCATCATGGGACAGATTCTCCTAGAAGCTATGCTAAGGCACATGGAGGACCAGGAGGTGATTCGAGACAGCCAGCATGGCTTCACCAAAGGCAAGTCCTGCCTGACCAACTTAGTGGTCTTCTATAATGGAGTGACTACATCAGCTGACAAGGGAAGAGCTACGAGTGTCGTCTATCTGGACTTCTGTAAGGCCTTTGACATGGTCCCCCACAATGTCCTTCTCTAAATTGAAGAGGTATGGATTTGACGCGTGGAGTGTTCAGTGGATGAGGACAGTTGCATCCAGAGGGTGGTGGTCAATGGCTCAATGTCCAGGTAGAGATTGGTGACAAGTGGTGTCCCTCAGGGGACTGTGTCAGGATCTAGTTGAAGATGTCCCTGCTCATTGCAGGGGAGGTTGGAGTAGATGACCTTTAAAGGTCCCTTCCAACCCAAACCATTCTATGACCCCTAGACATCGGTCTTAATCTTTCTGGAGGCTCTTTCAAGGATACAGTAGGATACAATCCAAAATGTAGGAATATAAATACATATTTTAAACAGTCCTTCAGTGAGTACGAAAATATTATTGCTTCCTTATGTAAGTAAAAACATTTTGATCTATGTATGCTGATGTAATTTCTGTGGATTGATAGAAAGATTTGTGACTATAACACTGCCTCAAAGCCAGAGTCTGATAAAAACTCATGAATTAAAATTTATGCTTAAGTGATATATGGTGCAATTCGCCCTGGAATCTTACCTTGGAAACGTATTTCATTTAAAATTTGACATTTTGTGATTCACTTGACAATTTTATTTACTCCCAGATCCTGCCATACCGTTGTAACAGGTTGAGGCAACAACATTGCATATGAAATCTCCAATGAAAACCTGAAACAAATTTAAAATTTGGAGAAGGGAGGACACTTTTTTATACATACTATGTATATATAATTATTTGGAGCAACAGTCTATTCCAAAAGAACAGAGGAAGCAACTTTTTTCAGCTATTTATTTTTATTTGTATTTTTCCAGGAAACACACCAGTAAGTTCCATACATGCTCACATATTCTTAATATTGGCAAAAGTACAGTATTGCCAAGGGGGCACATTCAGAGGTAAATTGATTTCACTCTTCTAATGGAAAAAATGCATGGTATTCCAGAGTCTTGAAAAAACACCAAAGTGAAGCAGCATCCCTTTACATATGCATTGGAATCATTCCTAAGTGCATAAAGATGCTTAGGTGATTTTTAGTCAGACCAAAAAGTTATATCCAGATGTGAATAAATGGCTATGTGGATTGCTTTTCTATTTGAAAAATGATCTATGTACCACAAAATAATATATACCAGACTGGCCTCCTGGTGTCATCGTTGTGATGAATGAACATCATGGGGGAGGAGGAAACTTGCTTTCTTCCTATTTTTCCTTCCATATTTGTAAATTTATATTGAGATGATAAATGAAACTCTGATGCATTTGCTGTTAAGTTGTTTTTGAGAGATACACCCCATTCACTAGCACTGCTCGAAGACATCGGCAATTTCTGGGATAAAATTGTGGCTACATCTGGGCAGCAACTGATGGAGAGTGGAGAGAGAGGCACGGGGCCCTGCTACCTGCCTGCCTTCCTGTTGCACAGCTGCTTCACAGACAACCAAAAGACTGTCAGTGTAGCAGGTTGTGCTTAAAATGCAACAAGTCCTGTGTGCTCCAGGGAGTACTACCCAGACTGCCCATGCTGGATGACTGCCTGCGTGCATGCAGGGAAATTTGACTTTGAGGGCATCTGTAAAGCCAAGAGCAGGCAGCCTCGGCATGTGAGGAGCTGCGCAGCTCCATTGTCTCTCCAGCTCCTGTAAAAAACTTTACATATACTTTCCAAAAGCAGCTTCGTGTAAAAGGCAGAGAGGTAGGTTAACCAAAGCAAACGGAAGTCCTTAAAACTAAGCCAGTGCTGTATTCTGTGATTCTGTGATTACTGGGAACCTCTTTAACTCATGCAGAAAATCTCCACTCCACTGGCTGGCATATTGTTACAAGAATTTTTTCCCGTTGCCCATTTTCCTCCATGGTCTTAAGAAATATCTTTTACCTGCACGTGTGAAATAAAAATGGCACAGCACTGCTACATGCATCCAATTAAGCTCTGACTCCTTAAAGGAGCCTCAGAAGCAATCTCAGTAACCCTAACAGTTTTTCTGACCCAGACATGTGTGGATGGGGACGTGTGTTTTTCACTTTCCCTGTCATTAGCATATCAAAAGATAGAACCAATATATTACCTTCTTAAAATTATACTTTTGTGTGGGTGTATCTTTCCTGATGTGAGAAAGGTTGATTTACACACCTCTTACGCAGACTAGTGATGTTTCTAAAGGAGAATAGAAAACCATCATGCTAAAGGGAAAGATCATGGCTTTTTCTTCCCTCTACTGTTGCGGTAGTCAGGAGAAGATAGGCCTGAGTTTGTCTTAGGAAGAAAACTACTCATCCAGATACAAGACTTCATGCTTGTGAGGCCAAATGAAGTTAGAAGTAAAGGAACTGAAGGAGTGGGGAAAAACAATGTAGGACTCATTTCTCAGATTCCAATGATGAAGGATGCTTTTAGCTATGTTTGCATTACTTGTGGGAACTGAAATGAAGTACTTGTGACTTCTGTTGTAGCTACCAGCACATGGTTGGAAAAGGACATTAGTGAGGTATACCAGTGTGTTTGCAAGCTTTAATGAAATACTACAGAGAGAACTTCCAAAGCCTTTGGCTTCCAGATAATTCAGATGATTTTGTTTCCTTTTTGGCAGTCTCACAGAAAGACGGGAGAGGAAGTGCTACAGTATCATCTGGGCTGTATATGTCCGTCTGCACAGGAGTCTCTGGTGACAAAAGGTCATGAAATACCCAAACTGAGGATTTCCTTCTTTTTTTCTTTCCCTTTTTTTTCTTAATACATAATATCTTGTTTATGGTGGACTTTGCATACGTTTTTTTTAAAAGGATGCCCTGGAAACCCTTACAGATTTTAAATTTGAAAGAAACTATTTGCAAATACCTGCAGCAGGTATATTTGGTACACCTCCCACACTTCTTCTCCAGCAGACTATTCCAAATTTTCCAAATATTTCAGGGAATAATCTCAACCACCTCCAAGAACAGTAATCCAACAGCAGTATGGAAAACAGATGCCTGAACTCCGAAAGCACTTTCAGAATGATCACCAGTCCTGTCAGCTATCTCAAAAGTGGGAAGGAGATAATTTTGACTGTCATTGATAATAAGAACAGTTGGAAGAACAAAAGGCATTTTAAATCAGCACTTCAGCACAGCTCCCTTATTCCCAGCACTAAAATAATTGGTGTGATGCACATATCACGCACAAAAGGCCTGAGACAGACTCCCTCAAATTAATTTTCCCTGAGGCTTTGGTCTATACCAATTACATAGCATTCCTTCTCTTAACAGGTCTAGCTGAAGAAAACTTGTGGGCCAGGGTAGTAATCAAAACCTTTTGGTGGTTTGCCCAGTTCACCTCACTCAGCCAAGATGTACTCCTTTACATCCAGGGCATCAGGCCAAGGTCTTTCTCTGCTGTTTTTAATGACTAGCCTCAACACCATTACTGAGACACCTGGCTGGAGTGAGCAGGGGCTCTGGAGTTCACCAAACCTTTCTCAAAACTTTCAGTAGGCAAAGACCCAAAAAAGGTGTTTTCCCCACTCAGGAAAGAGCGCTGAAGAAGCTCATAGCACCACTTTCTTTTGTTCCTGCCCCAAATCAGCACTGAGTGCCCTGTACGTGACCTGAAACAAGTCATTTAATCCGTCTGTGCTTTGCTTCCACATCTGTAAACTGGAGATAATCCTTCTCCACTTCTCCAGGCAGCTTGGAAGATAAATTCATTAATTCTTGGGAGCTGCTCAGTACTTTGACAAATTGGGCTTTCTGCATGCAAGCACTTACGAAAAATTTCTGCTCCTGAAGTAACCCTTCTTCTATCTGACAGCTGAAAGATATAGGTTTGAACATACTAATCCACTGGGCCTTAAGACTTTAATCCTCCAAAGTCACCCTAGTGATTATTATGCCTGGTTGAGCATCAGAACTGAACAAACAAATGTTGAATAAAGTCAGCCTGCCAAAAGATTTCATTTCAGACATTTAGGTTTTGTTGGGGTTCCCCCCCGCCCCCCAGTCTCTCTGAAGAAAAGGAAAACAAGCTGATTGAATATTAAGACAGCTGCCAGACTTGGTTTTTACCACAAATACCATGAAATAGCAGCCAGGGAACTCAAAATCCAAACATCTCTCTGCTGTTGGGGAGGCAGGAAAATGAACAAGAACAAAGAGGAGGAACGAAGAGCATTTGAGGACAGAGAAAACTGTGATAAAGGTGGTCTTGGTCAGGTCCATTAAAGTATTGTGCATCTTCACAGGCAGCAAGCTCTAGCACAAGGCTGGTGCATGGGTAACATTAATTGCCACTGCGTATGTACAGTAGACACCAGAACCATGTTGGTGGTGTGTTTCCTGCTACTTCTTTTTGTTTTAACATTTACTTTGAATGACTTTTCCTGTAGTGTCCTGCAGAGATGCACAGAGAGGAACATGCTTAAATAGACATTGGAAATTTTGTCCCTATGAAGAAAATACTGCTATGGGATGGGCAGATCTGTGAGTCAGTCTTGTCTGAACCCCAGAGGTGTAATGAGATTTGGATGGGATATATTTTAGCCATACTGTCTGCTTGATGATAGTGACCGTAGAAACATATAACTAGACCAACAAGGACAATTGATTTCCCACATTTCTGTATGTACCTTCCTCTATATTATCTTGCCAGATATTACTTGTGATTTGTATAAATTTCATCACTCGCTTTTATAGGTCTGTGAAATAGAACCATGTTTCAAAGTTTTGTAATTGAAAAGCAAATATTTTAAAACATAATTCTCTGGAAATATAGTACTGTTATTCAGGAGAAAGCATTTTGTAGCAACCAGCGGAGCACTCAGAAAATACAAATCAGCATGTACCTTTAGGGCTAGAACTAAGTGAGCAACATTCTTTGTGTTTATCTTCCATCCTGATACCTATAAGAAGTCATACTCATCACCTGCTTTTAACTTGACTGTATCACTTTGAGGTTCAACACTGAGTTCACATTTGTGGGTGGATCTAAAGTTTACAAGTTTGTTGTGATTCTAATCAGCAACATACTGTTCAAGTACTATTTATGAGAACTTGTTGATATGGAAAATGGGGCTGGAAATATTGTAAAAACACACTCAGTCTGGTATGGAAACAACTTCCAAGAAGCTATTTTTGAGCAATTTCCACTTCTTGTCTTGCCCTTAAACAGGAAACAGTAAGAATCATAACAGTAACTATGTTTAAGTTCTTAAGCTTTTTAAAACCTTGCAAACAAGTTCAAGTTTCTGGCACAGTTACTGGGAGATTCTTATTAAATTCTGATAAATTTTACCATCCTCATCTTTTGCTTTCCTCACCAAGAATACCTCTAAACTCAAAGGTGTTTTCAGCAGAAGGGTTTTTTAAAAATCTTTTTAGAAAGACTGTGATCCTGTCTGAGACAATCCTTTGGCAGCAAAGGATTTCTATCAGTTCTCTGCAGTTGAAGAATTTGGCTGAGAGGTCCTTGTCTGACGGTTTCTTCAACATATATACATGAATCATAATGTTTCCCATTGTCCCGAAGCTGCAAAGAATTGTCCAGCAAATTAATCTCCTCATTTGTAAGTGCTCAGGATTTTACATCAGGATGGGATGGATGATTGTTCAGATTAATAGAAGGAACTCTGTATTGTGCTTCAAATATACAGTTAGTCCAAGTGAGTGCCAGTAACGCTGTGGGTGTGACGTGTTTGTCTTATCTGTCCTTGGCTGATAATAAAGGAACAGACAACTAACGAGCAGAATAGTTGTTATGGGGTGGGGAAATAAAAAAAAAAAAAAGCTGCAACTTTCCTTTTGTCAGATAAAGGAAAAGAATAAAAAAAAAAGCATCTTGCACCTGAAATTACTATTAGCAGGAGAAAAAGTAAAAGACGCTTTTTCTTTTGTTGTTCAGCATGTTCTACTTGTTTTGCTGGAGAAATCATTTTGTCAGCTAATTGTGTTTCTAACAATAGCTGATGCAGCGCATGGGAAGCTGGGCTACATGTTCACAGCCCTTGTGCCTGCTCAGGATGTCCACCGTGTGCAGGCGGCCTTGCAAGCTTTCCTTACAGAGGGGGTTTCTGCCGGTGACCTTCGCAGATCTCATGCTGGGCTATTTTTGTTGGTGGGGTTAATTTAGGATATAAACCGGAAAGGAACTTGTTACCACAAGGAAGGAAAAATATAGCATAACCTTTGTGGAAGTTTTATCTGTGTCCGTATCTCAAAGTCATAAAACCTAATCTGACTGAGATATGCATGAGAATGGAACTAGGCCTTAAAAAACAACATTTAAAATTTACAGTAAACAATCTCCTCTTTTTCTTTTGTCCTTCTCTCTTTTTCCTCTTCTCTTGCAAGTGAATTGGGTTTCTCTAAATGTCTTCTCCTTACTCCTCCCTTACTTAGTTCAAGTGTATGGGCAGATTTGTGTTTTATTTAGGAGGCAGTATTTTATTTAACTGATGGACTTCGGTAGAAAAGGCAAAATTTTTAAAAAACTTCTTAAAACACTAAGAATTGAAGTAATCCCTTGTTCCCTTTCTCTGCTTTTAGATATTTACCGCAAGCCACTGTGGATGGATTACAGTGATGAAACTATATGTGCCTCACAGTACCGTTACCTTAGTTAATTGAGGAATATGAAAGGACTGACAGTAGTGCTTATGGTCTTCTGTTAGCTGCAAGGAACTACTGCTACTTGTACAGACATACACACATATACGTGTGTGTATGTGTATATATATATACACACACATACATGCATGCAATTATTTGTTCTTTGATGTTAAAACAAGATGTTTTAATTCCCCAGGAAAGGACACTTCCTCCAGATGCGCACACTTTTCAAGACAGAAGTCTAGAGGATGGTGCAGAGTGGGGAAGGGAGGAATGCTGTTTGGCACCTGCTTTCTGCACAGCTAAACAACAGGATTTCTCAACACCATGGCACCATAGCACATTTCGGAAATACTAAAAATCTACAATGAGGATGTTTCCGCTGGAATTTGATTGCTCAGCACAGAGAAGTGAGAAGAGTTTGGGCAGTCCGGGACTGAAGTAAGCCTTTAATTACCAAAGCTTTTCAGAATTTTAGGATGAGTACGCTACAAGTCTTATTTTTCTGGAGAGATGAATGCATACCAACACTAGACTGGAAAACAGTCTCCCCACTTTTTTGAAGTGATCTGATCTGTGTCTTTCATAATATCTCTGTCACACTATCAGACCTCCCTTAAAGAAAACCAGTGATCTGCTACATCTCAAACAAGCCAGCTCAAAAGAAACAGTGGCTAATTATTATTATTAATGTCTCAGTGAAGCTAAGGAAGCAATCTTTTAATCATACTCCGTATCAACTGAAAAAACCCCACACCTGAGTCTAACATCTTGCCATTCCTTTCTCAGTAGCATAAGCATTGCTATACTTCTTTTCTTGGTTTTGTTTATTGGCTTTGAAGTAAGGATAACAGAGCTGGAAACAGATAGCAGTAATGGTCTCAGTAATATCCTATTAAGAGATAATATTATCTGCTACTTTTTCAAGGTATTCATTTGTTTATACATCCAAAACTGATGTTTTCCCTCCAAGTGTTGCTGTCTCTGTAGGAGCTCATGTTTAATGTGTTACCTACCAAGGAATATGAAATCTATTTCAGCCTCACTTCTTTGCAGAAAGCAAACTCTTCTATACATGCTGTTCCTAGATGAATGACCATGCATTTCATTGTGCTAAACTGTTTATTGTACAACTGAACCTACTTTATCAGGTTAGTTTGATTGCTAAGTGCCACTGATATGAAGAAATGTGAACTCTACAAAATCACTCAGGGTAGAACTCATCTTGTCAAACTTAGTCTAATTAAAAACTGGCCATCCTGGCTGCGTTAGCCACCTAGGCTCAAGAGAGAGAAACAAGCCATTCCTAACAGTAATTCATGTTTAGGACAAACACGATAAATGACAACTTGCAAATGCCTGATTTTCCTGCATTTGTGTGAAGGCAGATGATGTGATTTTTTTGGACTTCACTCCTAACTTATAAGGGTCAAAATGGATCAGATGATCCCAATTTTAAAACTTCTGCCCTTGTCCATTACAATTCTTCTGACAGTTTGTCTTTCTGAACCATTCCAGGAACTTCTCCTTCTGTCTCTCTCCTACCCTGAAGGTAATAATACTGATGGAGTAGTAATTTTAGATATTTTAATAAGACCAGTGATACTGCATTGCACTGCCAAGACCAATATTCATGTGGAGATGCTATGTTTTCTCTTCTGGTATCATGCACTCTGGGTTTCTCTTTGTGGTTTCTCGGAATATATTTTTTTTCTGTATTTTTACAAAATGTAAAGTGAAGTTTATGTTTATGAATAGAGTCTTGGAAACCAGAAATATTTATCTCAGAAGAAGTCCAGTAAGGGCAGCAAGAGGACAAGTGAACATTGTTCTGAGGGTAACCCTGAAGGATCCCACACGCCTGGGAGAGTGAGCAGTTCTGATTTTTGCAGTGGTAGATCTCAAGCGGGCTCGACAGTGAGATGCATCTTCGAGAACTTTCTCCACCTGGAATTCAGCTGACTCTATATTTCTCTCATAAATTGCAACAGCTCTTAGAAGATGATAGAAAAAATTTTTAATCAGTGGTAGTCCGGGCCAAATTTGAAGATATGACCAAGAGTAGAGAGGCTTCCTTTCCCACATATTTTTTGCATCCTGAAGGTTTGAATGAAAAAAATCATATTACACAAAAAACAAGACCTAGGCCAAAATCTTCCCACTTACAACTAGGCAAACCTCATTGACTTCCTAGCCAAAACCCAGTGCTGTGAGACCCAAACCATAAGACTCTAGCAGCAGAGAAAATAGGAAGGTCATGTATTTATCCACAGACCACTGATTTCCTAATTTTATACTCAGTATCCTAGATTATGAGACAACAACAATGCCGTCCAAGCCTCTTTGGTTGTGAATGTATTATCAACTGCATATCACACATATACTTTAGATATTTTGTAGGGAAACATAACATTTTTTTAAACTGTCTTTTTGAATGGTATGCTGAAAGAGCTTCTGTAGATGTAAAAACGAAGTGGGTCTGAATTTGATCAAGGCTTTGGGATTTTTTTTCAAGGAAAACTGATACTGTGATTAAAGCAATGGACTGGTATTCTCTCACAAAATTTCCAGTTTCTTCTAATAGTACTTTTAAAAGGTCATTTAATTGCAGAGGCAAACCTTTAATAAAGGGAGTCAGGGCACTGTAACAGTATAGCAAAACCTATAAGGCAGTCTCCCAGCTCCAGGAGTAGAATTATTTCTGCTGAGATATCTTACTTTTATAGATGGTTATATGACATATCTCTCAGCGGAAGGAGAGAGGCTTCTGCACTGAGATACTCAGCAGCCATGGCTAGGAGCTGCAAGGCTTCAGAGAGCCAGTAGGAAGTGTTGAGAGAGATGCCGATTTGAAATTTCCTCTCCAGATTGACTTGAGTACATGTTTCAATGCCGTAATTAAGCAGGATTTATAAAAATTTGGCCTTCACAGTCTGAAATGGCTTCAGTTTATCTATCTCAACTACAGTTTTCTATCAGGACTCTTTGTATATTCTGCATCAGACCACTTCTGGAAAAATCAGATGTATTCTACAGAGCAAAATCTCCCTTTTCTGTCTGCGTGTCTGGGGCACAGAAATACTGCTTTTCTGTTTTCACATTGGTCTGACTTGCCCTGGAGATATGAGCAGTATTTTCACACAACAAATCTCATAGGCTTTTAGTATGGTCACTATTTTGGTGCCTTGTACTGCGGACTCAAACCTCCAGAGGCTAGGAAACACGCAGAGACCAGGGGTGTAAGGTGTTGGAGGTGCTCTCCACTTGTCAGCAACTATCCTGACCCCTGTCATCTTTGAGTGGAGGTAGCCGTCTGGGTAGTCAACCTAGAAAATGAGAGGTGTTACTGATCCATTCAGTAGGGAGGACGTAAGAAATTTTTCTTCCCTGAAATTTTAGGCAAGGTTATCCTAAATCTCTTTGCTGGATCTGGGGTCTCCACTAAGGACACTTAGGCACACAAGTCATGTGCTGAACCACAGTGTTTTAGTTCCCTGAAGTAGATGGTCTGTGGACACCTAGACATCTAGTTGCCCGTGGCTGTGGTGCACTGAGCTTAGTGACTGAGTTGGTCCCTTCCCATCCTACGTTCCTAGAATAGCATGTGAGCATAAGAGCAGGATTTCCTTTCTTCCATGCCTTCTTTGTGGTGCCTACTTAGTTTCAAGGGTTTTTCACAGCAGACGTCCTTTGCATGTTTGCACCATTTCTGGCGTGAGGCTTCAGTCATGGCTGCTGCCTGAGGCATTACCATAATGTAAATAAAAAGATGATCCTGACGTTTCCTGGAAATCTCTCCTCAGCATCTGCGTGCACAAGTAATGCACAATTTACTTTATATCACAACACAGCCTGATCCGTACACGTCTTGACAAGCTCAGTTTCTGCAGTGTGACCTCTACCTCCGAACAGACCTCGGGCCTTCACCACCACATTAGCCCACCTCTAAGAAACATGTTACACACCATTAAAGGCTTAGCAAAAATAACAAACTGTCATGCGCCAGGCCTTATCTTGTGGACATCAGCACATGAAAGGAGAAGAACCCACCCAACATTAGGCAACCTTCTCCGTGTGGGAGGATGAGAGTGGCAAGATGGGGTCACCGGCTCGGCACACACACAGCGACAGGAAGAAAATTCAGCAAGTGCAGCGCTCCCGGCCCGGCCAGGCACGGAGAACACAAGCCTCGAATCAAGATGCCAGTCAACGCTGCCTCCCTTTGATGTCATGCAAGATGGGAGGCATCAGCCACAGGTATGCAAACATGAAAGTCGAGCGCCATCAATCACAAGGGAGCAGCTGCCTCGGCAAACCAGACAGAGCGTGGGTTTCCATTTGGCTAAAACAAATAAAATCTGAGAGAAAAGAAATAACTGCAGATGTACCTAAGTCACAGCTGAACTCTTCACTGCGAAAGAAGGGACAGAAAACACAGAAAAATGACAGCTTTCAGATGCAGATTTTATTGAGAGTAGTTATTACAACAAAGCTGTGGGTAGGGAAAGGGAACGATATTTGCTTTTCTATTGCCTTCCTGTAAGTTTCTCTGAGACTTTATTTGTCATAGCAAGCAACACGCTTTCTGAAAAGCTCCACACATTTGCTCTGCAGATGTAGCTTCCATTTTTATTATCACTTGAGATTGGTTTGTCTGCATCTCTTTGTTATAAGCATTAAGACTTAGATCACGTCACTCCCCAGGGCTGGGAAATATGGATGTCTTTTGACATCATTTTGATGATTTTCCTGGGACTTTCTGGACCCGCAGTGCAGATGTGGAGGGTTCCACATGTGCTACAAATGATAGAGTGAGGTAAGGAGTGGATGGAAACCTGCCTGACATTTCCCGGTCCCTCTGCCTCGGCTGGCAGAGCCACTGCTCTGCATTACGCCGCACTTTAAACAGAGATGCCACAAAGCCATCATTCATTTGGCTGACTTCTTTTCTTTACCTCAGGCAGCACCTGGTCCAGGAAAGCTCTTCAGATTAGGCTTACCTTTAATAGCTGAAAGGTCTGTAGGACTACTTATAACTCAGCATGTACTACAAGTCTGGCAAAATCCCTTTGCGAGAGACAGTTCCACTGGGCATGTGTTTACACAGGTGTGTTTTTCTGAAAGTGCCCATAGACTGTGATATGGTTATGGAGAACCGTGTCTTCAATGAGTCAGGCCCTGACAGCGAGCCTATTGGGCTAGTAATTCCAATGGATGAGTTAAGACAAGTTGGAGTGAAGAATAAAAATATCCTGTCCTCTATCCATTTAGCGTCTTCTCAGAAGCGTAAGGTTGTAATTAAAGTTTTACTTTAATGCTGTGTTATTTTGAGTAGCTAATGCTTTCAGCAAGGCAATAACTGGGCAATAAACATTGTGTAGGTGATGCACAGAATGTGTACGTGTAGCACTAAATATCAACACCATGTTTTTTCAGGAAAGAATTTTCACTAGAAGAAGAATATATATTTTCTCTGTGTAAATTTTTATAGAATGTCTGCACGAGAGGTCTAAAACCAGGTGACAAAATAACTCGTGATATACGTTAGCATCATCAGCTGAGACTTGGATCCCTCTTTCTGCATCCATTCTTGTCTAGGGACCCCTTCCCTGCTTCACACCATCTCCCCTTTGTGTAGGACAGCAGAGAGAAGGCAGACAGAGACTGAAACACTCCAATCAAAGACTTCTACAGTATTAAGATCACATTTACAGCTGTTTCAAATCACAGCAGCCCGTCTACCCAGCGACACAGACCACAGAGAGCACACGAGTCTGCCTTCTTTCTCTTCACTGGTGCCCCATTGACAACTCAGTCGAATGCAACTCGGCTTCACGCTTCCTTTCAAAAGCCCTGAGCAGGACTGGCTTCAATTACCGAGTGCACTTCATACTCCCACATCACTTACGTCCTGCTGGAAGGACGAACTCATCAGCTTCAAGTAAATATTGTGAGTGCAGGAAACAAAGCTTCCCGAAGGACAGCCCATGACCCTGGAGCTCACTCCTCGAAAGGCACGAATGACCAGGAGCGACTGTGCCAGGCAAAAGGCAGCAAGATCTTTCACTTTGTCCCACAGCTGCAGCAGGGGATTGAGGAAAGAAGCAGCTGCTCAACTAAACCAATAAGAAATGCACTGCAGTGTGGGGAGCCCTACGCTTCCCTCGTAGGTAAATACAGGGAGTGGTTAATATAGCTTGTCCTTGATTGATAGTGGCCAGTCACGTGGATAAAATAAAAGGCAGGGGTTTGCTGGGTCTGAGAAGTGTTCAGCATTTCATAAGACTGCACATTTTATGTGTTACCAGTTCATCTGAGGTTAGATGCACATGCCTGCTTGCAGTTTTTGCTTACTGGGCTCCCTTACTGTGCCTAATGATCTTTCCTGTTCCCTTAATTCTCAGTAGTAGCACAGAGTAGATAAGACTCAGGTGCTATAATATATTTTTATTTTAAGTGGGTAAAACAGGTCAATTCCTTTTTAAAATGTACCTTCTAAAGCTGTCAGTTTTTAAAAATACTTGGTTTCATCTTTTTTTCGTTATACTTGTTCCGTTAAGTATATACCGATGAATTACCCTAATGGCGCATTACTGTTATTTATGCCCTTGAAACTGGCTTGAAGTCCAAATTCCTTTATTTTACAAAGAAAACAGACTATTATTTATGATGTTGTAGGCTGTTGTTTTAATACTTCGCATTAGATCTGTTATTCTAAGGAGTAAGGCTATTTATGTACTTTTTCCGCATTTAAGGAAAACAAATATATCTTTTAAGCTGTGCGCTTTTAAGGATAAAATTCTCTTGTGTGCACATATAAGAAAAGGCTCCAAACCAGCAGAGATTGTTCTGTCCGTAGAACAGCACAGTCCTACAGCTGGTTACATTTTAGAACAAAGTAGGGCAAGTACTTCCACGACTATGCAGATCCTTTAGCAGTAAGCAGCACAGAAGAGCGTGGGTTACTATAAAAGCAGTCTGGAGAGTGGTGCCCTCTCCACCCATTGCTTGCTGGTGTCAGTGGGATGGTTTTTCCCACCTTCTGTGACAAGCACCTGGGAAAAGCACGCAGCTTAATTATGAATTGAAAAATGTGCTGTTTCTAACTGTTCTTGAACATTTGTTCACATTTAAATACACCGTAAATAATGAGCCGTAATATTCTATTTTGGGGATTTGCTTTTTAGTGAAAATACAACATATTTCAACATCCAAAAGCAAATACTAACACCACCATGACCCACCCACTCCCCCCTCCTCTACAAAGCATAACGTTTTCCCGGTCCCCTTTATTAATGACATAGTAAACATGTATGACACTGAACATCTTTGGAACTGAATCCAAAACATATAGAATCATAGAATATCTCAAGTTGGAAGGGACCCATAAGGATCATTGAGTCCAACATAATTGCATTGTACCCAAGCATAAAGAAACTTTACCACATAACCTTATTTACATGCTTAAATACGAGGTATGCCTTGCAGTGCAGTCTAGGTGGGTAGCTGCTGTCACTGCTGAGCCAAATTCTCCTTATATTTTACCTCTTTTTGGAACACTGGGCTTTTTTGGTAGAAATATCTGGGACTCATTAATAAAGATTGTACAAGAACACATAAATCCAGCTTCCTTTAACCACACACAGAGGCAAATGGTTTTGTTAAGTAGTAATTGTCATTTCAGAAGGAATTATGATTTAAGATGCATTATGTCATTTTTTTTCATGTTGTGCCATTTGGTCTGTGATCAGTGAAGAGGCCCCGTGCTTTCTATGGAATCAATTAACCCTGAAGACCGGCCATAGTTCTAACCTCAGGCTCTGATAGAAACCACTAGATTTCTTCTTTAGCCACCTCAAAAGTAATGTGTGACTTGAAACATACAACCCTGTGAGCCAACTGGCCGAGAGACTACGACTCCCTCCATCTCTCCATTTTCATTGCTACGTGAGATACCTGGATACCTGGAGCACAGCATGTGACAGTAAATAACAGATGTAGGAGGTGGCCTGGCAGACGGCTTTGTCTCTCTTAACACAATGAGACAGAAAACAGAAGTGTATGCAAGGTGTTACGCTGAGCTAAATCAGTGAAATTCCCCAGCCCAGAGCAAAAAAAAGTAGCTTAAAATATGCAGTGAGCCAAATACACTCCATCAAGGCCACCAAATGAAATTTTAGCTAAGGGTGTTGTCTAAATACACAGAAAGGCATAAAGATATAAAGAAATAATCTTGCCAAAAATTACGAACCCGTACCTGAAGAACATTTCCACCCTCACCCCCCCAGTATCACGTTATATGTTTTAACTAAACTGTTTCTGTTTTTTCAGTTCTCTTTTCTCCTCCCTTAAAACTCTCCAATTTTTTTAGCATGGGTTTGTTTCCCATCCTGGCAAACAGCATGTAAGGGGAACCTGGGTATTATTTCTGTCTTTATTGATTTTATACAAAATAACAGTGTTCCAGGAGACCTACCCAACTATTTGAAAACATCACTTAAAAAAATCCAACCACTGAATTTCCACAAGTTGTTGCAAAATACAATCAAACAAATGTAAAAAGAAAAAGGAGACTAAAAATCACCCTTGCCTCACCACACATCTCCCACTCTGTTCCCCCTAAAGCCAGGGGAAATCATTAGAGTTTTGCAATTCTCTTGAGAGGGAAAATAGATGTGGTTGCCTTCAGACAAAAGACAAAATATGTTCCAGACAAGTGTCCATCCAAGCCCATAGCTTGGTAGCAGTCTGATAGTTTCTAAGCTATGCAGGTTCCAGCCTGTGAGCTTTATCTAATTGCTGTGATGACAGATTCACACTGGAAAAGAAAGAGGTGGTCGTTTGCGCAGATGGTTCCATGCCACTAAGCCAAAGCCAAAAAAACTCCTCCACAAACCAGCAGACCAGTGACTTTTAATCTCAGGGTTCAAGGACACTGTAACTCTATAGCCCTGTTCACAGCTGGAGGAAATGAGAGTTTGGTATGGAGAGGAAAGCATAATGCTGTCCACAGCTCACAGCCTGCTCAGCTGATGGGCTGGGAACTGCTGGAGACCATGGCAGTCTCATTGCAACTCCTCCTTCTGCACACTCACAGAAAGATGCACCCTCAGCAAGTGGGTGTCTATTTTTTGTACTTCACCCACTTTGAGTAAATGCTCGCTGTAGCTCATTTTTGATTTACCATCTTTAGTAGCTTAGCCAAGTTTTGAAGTTAAGTTATTGTTTATTTGCTTTTCTGTTAGGGAGTGTTCTTTCTAATTATTTATTTTGTAAATTTTGAAGTGTGCATCCATTTAATCATTATATAAGAATGGTTGTCTTCTAGATCTCTTATATGTCTTCTGTCCGAGAGTTAATCCTCATAGACATTAAACAAGTTTAAATATACCACAATGAGAGAAGCATTTTGATTTCAGAGGGACAAAATTAGCTGTAACATCGTAAACAGAAACCAGGGTGGAACACAGCAGGAAAAGGATATCATGGACTTGTGATTTGGTTGAATCTGACAAAGGTCAGTACAGGTGTGACTGAAATCACCTGTGTCCTGATATGTGAGCTCCAGATTACAATTAAAAATTAATTTGACTCTCAATTCACAAGGAAAAGGAAGCTGAGAGTGAGGAGTGCAGCATGTGACTGTATACATTACTTGCAAGTTTGGAGTCCAGAGGGTTTGGCACCTACAAACAGATTTAAGTATAGCTGGAATTTGACAAAAATATTGATTTTTTAATGAGAAATTATATCTCCGTTTCATTTGTATCCCATTAACAATGCAAAATAAATCCTTTGTGGTTTTGTAATCCAAGTAATGCTTTTTCTTCTTAACTTAGGGGAGTTTGTTGTTGTTCATTAATATATTTTTATTCAGAATATTTTATGGTTCCCATATCACTGATTCCATTGACATTTATGTGAAAATATTGTTTTATTTATAAGTGGTTTTGTTGATCAAATCTTCCCCCTTTTTCCACAGAAGCAGCCTCTAAGAAGAGGCAAAAAGCAGAGAAGAGGCTATGCCTTATATCCCCTTTGGTTGGCATCCTTCGTGTCACATTGATGTCAACTATAACAGAAAGCAATAGGCAGATATCTGAGACTCAATTCTTTATGGCCTTGTTCTGCTCCTACAAGATACTACATGAGGTATGATCTATAGAGGGCACAACCAAAAGTCAGGATTCATTTGATTCAAATAAGAAAAAGAAACTCCTGAAGAAGAGAGTGTCACCTGGCATATGGGACGGGACACAGTTCACCTGACTATAGAATACTCATCTCACCAGTTTTAGACATCAGTTGCAAGTGAGCTGGGTTGTGCTCTCGAATCGTTCTCTAAAAAAAGGGAACCTACATGATCTTTATTAATGATCTGGACAGGGGGATCAAGTGCACTCTTAGTAAGTTTGCAGATGACATCAAGTTGGGCAGGAATGTTGATGTGCTTGAAGGTAGGAAGGCTCTACAGAAAGATCTGGACAGGCTGGATCAATGGGCCGAGGACAATGGTAGGAGGTTCAACATGGCCAAGTGCTGGGTCCTGCACTTGTGTCAGAACAACCCCATGCAGCTCTACAGGCTTGGGGAAGAGTGTCTGGAGAGCTGCCTGGAGGAAAAGGGCCTGGGGGTGTTGGTCAACAGATGGATGAATATGAGCCAGCAGTGTGCCCAGGTGGCTAAAAAGGCCAATCACATTCTGGCTTGTATCAGAAATAACATGGCCAGCAAGACTAGGGAAGTGATTGTCCCCCTGTACTCTTTACTGGTGAGGCCACACCTCAAATACCGTCTTCAGTTTTGGGCCTCTCACTACAAGAAAGACATTGAGGTGCTGGAGCACGTCCAAAGAAGGGCATCAAAGCTGGTGAAGGGTCTAGAGAACACGCCTTATGAGAAACAGCTGAGGGAGCTGGGGTTGTTTAGCCTGGAGAAAAGGAGGCTGAGGGGAGACCTTATCACTCTCTACAACTACCTGAAAGGAGGTTGTAGAGAGGTGGGGGTCAGTCTCTTCTCACAGATGAAGGTAATAGGACAAAAGGAAATGGCCTCAAGTTGTGACAAGGAGGGGGTAGATTGGGTATTTGGAAAAATTTATTCTTTGAAAGGGTTGCAAGCATTGGAACAGGCTGCCCAGGGAAGTGGTTGAGTCAACATCCCTGGAGGTATTTAAAAGATGGGTAGACGTGGTGTTTAGGGACATGTTTTAGTGGTGGACTCGACCATGCTAGATTAACTGTTAGACCTGATGATCTTAAAGGTCTTTTCTAACCTAAACGATTCTGTGACTCTACAATTAGATCAGGTCACAGACATCTATGTTTGCTCAAATTAATTCTTCCACCGGTGTCTGCAGTTAGAAGCCCAGTGACACAATGCAAATCTCTTAGAGTTTAAACAAACCGGACAGTTAAATAACAATTCTTCCACTAGAAAAGTGGGAGATCTTTCCAAAGATACTTAGTGCTACCATGCAGTCAGACTAACTCTAAAAGTATAAGCTTCACTAAAATTCTTTATTTTATCTCCTCCATCTCTGTTGGCTTGAGGACCTTTCTACTTTCAAACACCAACAATCTCCTGGGTGTTTGGTGTTCTCTTTCAATAGCTGTACTGGCTGTGGACAGGGTGCAAGGCTCTTGAGTTGAAGGCTTGGTTCTCTTAAGTGAGTGGTATAAGGAATTAACTAGTCCCAGCACTGTCATGTCTCTGTTCCCTTTCAGGGTTTTTGTTCTGTCTCGTTGTATTACAATTTTCCTAAAGTAGGAGCAACTTACTTAGCACAGATCTTAGTAGTGACGAGCTCCCGGACTGCTACTGCAATTAATAAGAAGTACAATAACAAAAAGTTCTTCAGCCTTTATTGCTCTGCTTTTCCTGTAAAACCCTCGGCCAGCAGGAAATATCTGAATACCTTTTTTGTTCTTGCTTAATGGCAGTGTAGCATACAGTTCAGTGGCAGAACAGAGAACAGTGGCAGGTGTCCTGCCTTGAACCTACTCCTCTGCCCACTACTCTGCATTACCTGCACAGAACCTCTTCTGGTCTGAAGTAGAAAGAAAGAGGATGGTAACAACTTGCTTGTGGGGTCATAAGATTCTTCACAGTTCCTCCACTCTGTTTTAGTTCTCATCATGGAACAACATATCCAAACAGCATGTTAATGTCAAGCAAAGCAAGGAAGGAGTTAATATCTGTGATAGGAAGAGTCAGCCTCAACTGCCGGTGGAGCCACCTGGTACCCATTAAGGAGTAGTTATGAGAGACGGGTGAGAGATAAAGTAGGAAAGTTTTATAGCGTAGGAGAGAATGAGCAAGAGGCAGCATTGGGCTAGTCGTAGGGGTAGTAAGCAGAGCCAGGTGTTTGAAGCTATGGGGAGAAGGGAGATTTATAGGCTTCTTCAGCAGACAAAAAGCTACTTTCTGCTTCCACCTGTAGGTAATGAGATACTGGTAGGGCCTAAACCAACTAAATGGTGATGTAGAGAAGATACCAAAATAGTTAGCATGAAGGTGACTGGATATTTACTTAAGACTAAAGCAAAGATCCTGGGATAATATTCACTGAACGGAGCTACTGGTGTTCCAGGACTTGACTCATGCCCCTGTCCCTGTTTGTTGTTAACCTTCTGAGGGTTTTACTTTTAAAAGAATCTAAGGAATACCCCTGTCTGCCAAGTGGTCTGGTAATTTTTAGGAGACAGAGCTGGCCAAACAGACTACTCATGAACAAACACTTTCCTTTTGCAAAATACTTCTTGCCTGAAAAAGGCAATATGTTTTTCAGCTTCTATTAGAGCAAGCTGGGTATTATTAATCTTTATTCTCAATTGCTAGGTTGTCTGCTGCTCCCCTTCTCTGCCCTCCTATTTCCCAATTCAAAATCTATTGTGAGAAGTATATAAATCACAGTGGATAACTAACTCCTATACAAAAAATGACTTTGCAATTTGGTTGTTATTTCCCCTCCAAAATAATGTATTCTTTTTATTTGTAACACAGGGGTGAAAGAAGACTGCTGAGTTATTTCTCAAAGGTCTTACTGCAGGACAAGAAGAATATGAAGTCTGAGTAGCAGAAATGGCTCCGAGTGCCAGCTTCTGCCCGGTCTCCTCTGGAGGCTCCATGGCAGGCAGTAGTGCCACAGATGCAGCTAAAGGACAGATCATTTTTATGTGCCTTACTCTAACTTGTGGGTGTTCAGGATCATCGTCCCTGAGTCAGCCTTTGTCACTGAAGACATGGTAAGAAGTAAGTGGCCAACTGAGGACGAGGGTCCTTTCAGCCTCCTGACTATTATTTGCTTGCCTTAGAAGGTTAAAATGCACAGCATTGTGATGAATGCATTCAATTTAAATGGTAAGACCTAGCCTTACAGTTCTTTGCTGGGTTCTGCTAGCTAAGTCTTAGGGGATTGTTAACGTGCATTGACTCTGTGGTAAAAACGATCAAAATGCAAACTCCTAAATTGATGTGTTTTTCTCCACTCATTAATGCTGTGGCATAAGCATTGTTGTCAGAGGCGCCGTTTTCTTCGGTGGTCATTTGGCAACAGCGAGAGCTGAAAACACAAAACACAATAGCGGACGTGCTGGAGCACTTATCTGTTCCCATGATCCTTTGTTAAGCTATTAACTCGTACATCTTAACGCCAGCAGAACTGGAGTAATTTGAGGAATAGATTTTGCTACACAGTTTTTGGGGAGGAGGAAGGGGCAGGGCTGAGAAGATTGAATCTGCCCTGTGCGAGTGCACTGGCCATTCTTCCCCACACAGCTAAAATACAAGTTTCTTTTGATAAGTGTTTTTTGCTTGGTTTTTAGGAGTGCCAGGAGTTTCAGAGCAGGTCTGCTAAAGCACTCTAGGGACCCTGTTCCTTCCCCTTCCCTCTCCAGTTTTCCTGCAGCTGGTGAAACTTTTTTTATGTTGGGGATTGGCTGAAATGATTTGGTCTCTAATTAACTCAATAATAGTAAATTAATTCAATGAAATACCGGCAGTAGTTCTGCATAATACCGGTTTAACAGCTCGCTGTTAACTTAGGTGCTTTCCTAAGTGGAAAGTCTTAAGGGAGCCTATGTTTGCCATTAGAGTGCTTCCAAAATGTCCTGGATTTCAGAACATCTCACTTTTTTTTTCCAGTGATTTAAAAACACAGCAGTGTGTAAGCTGGCCTGATGGACTAGCAATGACAAGGATGAATGACGTATTTTTAGGAAATCCGAGTATGCTGTCTGCGCCTCGGCAATCCCATGTTGGCTGCGGCTACCTGGTTCAGCAGATTTCTCCTTCTGTCCCGCATGGACCCCAAGGACTCAGCTGTGCCCTGCGAAGCTTCCTGTTTATGGCTGAGCATCCTCCGAAAACAGAGCGCGCTCTGCTTCCCACATCTCAGAAGCCATAGACGGATCCCGTAACATCCTGTGCCTTTCCGTCATCACAGCACTGCTTTTTCTGAGAACTGCCGGGAGAAGTCGCTCACAGGATTGTTAACAATTGGTCATCACCTTCTGGATGTGTCAGACTGTCGAGTACTCTGGGCCATCGGGCTTCACTGACAAGGAAACAATATCAACAAAACATTTGCCCTTTGTTCCCCCTGTTTATTGAGTTCACTGTGTATCACAGCGGATAGCACACTTCCTACATGGAGAAAAATCACTGCCTTTTGAGTTGAGGCTGAATGTTATATCGCTTAAAGTGCACAGACTGAATCAAGCCAGAAACGCAGCTCAGTACCGAATGGTCCTGGCAGCTGCACAGCTTATCTTCCCCATTTATCTCTCCCTTATCTCCTGAGCCATACCTGGCCCAAGTGTGTGTGCCGTCTGGCTCCTGACAGTGTCATAGCCTCCTCGAGGAGAAAAAAAAGTCCAATCTCCACCTCCCTTCAAAGAGGAGCCCAGATCAAGACTTCGTTCCTCTCACTTCTTCCTCTGCCCTCTGCCCTACAAAGCGTGGCTATCGTCTTCAGCAATTACTGAACAGTGTTCAAGACAGAATGAAGAGGAATGATAAATTGGAATATAAAGAGTGAAATCCTCCTTAGTATGGAAAAAAAATGAGCTTAGCGGTACTGTAGGTAATAACCCTTGTCTGCTGAGGGCTGCCTACACAGGCATGCTTTGGGTCATGCAAAAAATTTAACTAAAGCTGAGCATACTCTTTTTTTTTTTTTTTTTTTTTTTTTCAGGAGTAAGGTAGCTTCAGACTGTATAACCCAAACCTGACCCCAGCCTTGCACCAACTTTTAGTGAGAAGAAACCTGGCGCCATGAGAAGTGGGGTGCACCACTGCCCACAGCATCCCTCTCCCTGCAGAGCGGCAGGGAGCTGCTCCACTTCTTCCCTCGGTCCTGTCCATGGCAGAATGCTGGGATGTCAGTGCCTCTGTGTGTCACACACATTGCGTAAATATAGGTCAGGATTCAGCCTCAGTGTGCAAATCTAGATTTGCCCTGTAGTATTAAGATTGCGTGAAGTTTGGAATCTGTATTGCCCTTGTTTAAAGGTTACCTCCAATTAAGCCTTTCCAAACATATTTGGGGATTATAGATCCCTCACAAAATTTCCATTGTTCTTGCAGTCAAAATAGCAGCAGCCACAGCCATGCACACCGCATTATTAAAAGAAAGAGAGTAGTTTAAACTGAAGACTATAAGTGCACACCACTAAGTAAAATGTATACTTTAGAAATTCTTTCCAATATATGAAAAGATTCAATAGAAGGTAGAATTTAACACAAAAAAAGTTGCTATAAGCTCAAAGACTCTCCCTATCGAAGAAAAAATATTTTAAAAAGTAAGAAAACTAAACCATGAAGAAAGGTAAGATGCTTGAGAAAGGATCGAATAAACCCCAAATCCACTGCTGAAAAGAGAAAATTCTTCAATTTACAGTTTAAATTAATACAATAAAAAATGAACTGTAAGCTAGGGGGAAAACCTACTATCCTTACTCCTTAAGTAAAATCACTAATGAAATCAAATAGTAAACAGATCTTCCTTCCTACATGTACTCTCAAAAATAGTCAATGAACACGGAATTTGTGTGAATTAGGGTTTTGGGAAGAGCAACGACCTGTTGCCAATACTCATTAACTCTACCAACTTCTTAATTTTTTCCCCATCCATCTGGAATATACATCCACACCGTCCTTCTCACTGAAAAATTATTTCCACACTCGCACATAATGTCAAACCAAAAGAAACGCAAAGGGACAATGCAATAACCTGGCACATGCCTTGGAATTTTAATGCATCTTTCTCGCCTTTGTGTATGTATGCGGTACCTTTGTAGGAACAGAAATATAAACTTTGTTCTTAAAAATCTTTCTTAGTCAATCGCTGGAATGCTGGCACATTATCAAGCAATAGATTTAGTGTCAAGTTGCTTTGTTGACGTTGGGTCTTTGACATTACCACCAGCAAGGTAGGGTTTAATTTGCTGGAGTCATCTTGGATAGGAAGCTTTCTTTTTGCTTGGAGGGAATTTTTGACACCATCTGAGTGTTTTGTCTCACAAGGGTATGTTGGACAAACTGTGTGACTGAGGTATACAAGTATTTATTGCTGTGGGACTGCTATATGATTTCTTTTAATTGGGTGGTATTATCTTGTTGCCAGATCACAGTAACGGCAAAGGTGACTCAAGTTCCCTGTGAATTTTGCTGTGATGGAGTCCCCTAGGTTATTCAGGAAAAGTCCAGCCCAACCACATCCCACAACTATTGTGTGATTGTCATTGAGTCAACAAAAGGGTCTGACCCTGAGTGAATTTACACGGGGCCAAGATAAACTTATCAGTCTCAATAACCTTCACACTTTTTTCTTCCTTCCTTCTATTTCAACGCATGTTAGTTTCACTCTGTGGTAGCACAGATGCTTTGTGAGCCACTGTGACCTTCCTTTCCCTTTCTAAATCTCATTACTGTGTTTCTTCCTCCATCCAAAATTTTATTTGCTCTGTGGAACTTGCTACCACAAGCTCTCAGAGAGATCTTTCCATGCTGTGGCTCTAGCAAGGATGGCACAGCTATGTGCAAGACTACAAAGTGGTGCAGCCTGGCACTCGTAGGGCTTGCCATTTCTCAGAAACAAAAGCTTGGAAGAGATCTACAGCCTCATGCTTAATGCCATATGTCAGCCTCTAGGTTAGGGCAGATTACTTTATGTTTGTCACTCCAGGTCTCAGGCATTGTCCTCTAAGTATAAAAGACAGTTTACCTGCTCTAACTGCTGGTCTGCCCATTTCTGTGATCCTGTCTTGTCATCATCTCACTTCAAAGCCTTAACCATTGCCTCAAGAGAGCAATTATTTCCAGGCTTCAGCCACTTTTCAGTGAAGACGAAAGGGAGTGTTTGCAATCCCTAACTAAAAGTTCATAAGAACCATGGTAATTTTACCAGCTCAACCTGAGGTTAGGGCTCTAAATAAACTTAGCTATATTTAGTCATGCTCTAGTATGACTACACTGCACCACAGTCGCTGGTCTTCCTAAATCACATCACTACCAATTGCTGACTCCTTTGCTGGTGCTGCAAGCACTTCAACAGGTAAATTTGGCATCAGCGAATTGTTTGGGTTTGAATTATCCAAGGACTTCAGGGGGACCATTAACACAGGCTACAGACTGTTCACTGTATTCACTATGTAGAGAAAACAAATACCCTGAAATGCAACAAGTTATGTAGTTTTCAGTAACAAATATTACGTTAAAGAAGACCCTTTAATAAACAAACAAAAAAAGATTACAGAGGTCTCTACCCATCCTTTTCCCTTTCAGCTGACAGTTCAAGCTCCATACCAGGAAGCAGGCGTACGCCCAGTGCTAACTTTGTTCTGTAACGCTAATTAAGCACCGTCTCTGGGAGAGGTGCTGTCCTTGGGGAATGGCTGTTAGACTAAGGTCATGTCTGCACATCTCTGGTATTTGTCTATGTGTCATTTTTATTTAAAGAATATGGTAATAAATGCCAACATCCTGGTTAACATTTCCTCTATCTCTGCTAAGCAGTTTCTTCTGTTTGAGACTATATTTGTGAGCTTTCTAATTGCTACATTTACGACAGTAATATGTTACTCTACAGTATTTAATGACATGTTTTGTTGAAAGTTCTGTACGTCCAAGACACACATCCATGATGTTTGAGAACTAAGCGATCAAATAGGCAACACTCCCCAGCATGTAGGTAACCCCACTGATTGTTACGAAGTTATCTGAATACAAGTTTGGCTCTTCTAGGACAGTCCTTTCTCCCACACCACACCACAGATAGAGGTAATACATTTCCAGCAACTATTCCTGCTTTTCTGACGGTAGAAACGCTGCTACCATTTACATCATTTTTTTATTAAATTCCCTTCTCTGAAGACAACAGTGGGACCTGCACTTAAAATATAAATGTCCATAAACATGTTTTTCAAGTATTCAGGCTCTGCATTTAAGAATACTTTACTGCAGACTCACTAGGCAATGCAGGGCAGGATCTGGGTGGGGTTTTTTTTGTGATATCCAACAGCTCCTCAGTTCCTCTCCAAACATATGCAGTATTTGTAAGTCTTGTATTTTAATGGAGTAAGTTACATCCTACTGACAGGCTATTGTCCCTGCTACTTGTTAATGGACTCTGGTAATTTCTTCATTCTCTCTCTCTTTCTGTACCCGAGGCAAGTTTAGCTGAGGACTGTGCTAGATGTCTCATAAAAATTCCTTTACAGCACCTCCCAAGGTGAAGGAGTCTTGGTGAGGCATTTGTCATCCAGACTGCCTGAAGACCAGAGACTGTGTCTATGGAGACAAAAAAATGCCCCCAGTGAGAAAGGAGATGAATCAAAAATCTTGCCCTGACCTTTTCCTGCCATGCAAGCAAACACCAGCCAGACCAATCCGGAGGATGACCAGGTGGGAGCAATACAAGCATCAGGAGGAGCAAGCGGCAGCTGTGCTGGTGCTTTGCAACAGCCCAGCAGAGGAGAGGAATCTATCCAGACTATTATCCTCATTAATTTCCTTTGTAATTCAGGTCAACGGGAAGCACTACACAGCTATCAGAAAGAGATCTTGATTTAGTATATTTAAGAATAGGGAATGGAAGTGGAAAGTCAAGGAGTGAGAATGCTCAGGTAGAATGAGTGCACACAATTTATCTATGTCATCTGTACTGTGAGTTTGCTTATGCAAAGCATAGTCAGCCATGAAGGGCTCAACCCGTGAAGAACATCTATCAGGGCTACAGACTCCAATATGACACAGTCAGTCTCGCGGAATCTGGTTTCTTCCTTGCTTAGAGCAACGTGAACAGTAGCTTAATCCTGCCCAAAGAATGATATACCTTTCAAGCTTTCCTTCCCAGTTGCCTGTTCTTCCTGAGTAACCTGAAAGTGCTGAAAGAATAAGGTAAATAAATTCAGAATTTAGAGCTGGAGGTGGCTGATTGATGTTGCTTTCTCAGCCTCTGCTGAAATTCTGGAGAAACATGCATCCTAGAAGTGCAAAGACTGCACTGAGGTTTTGTTGTTTTCTGGGCCATTTTCCCTTGAATCTACGAATGTAGATCTCACCAAAATTAGTGGATTTATATTCACCTAACAACACTAAAAAGAAAGCCCTTCCAATCCCCACATTATTGACAATAGTAAAACTTTAAATTCTCAATTCTTAGTTATTTTCTACTTCCATTCATTTCCAACCTTATAACCTGTGACAGATAGTTTTGTTGCAAGACATGCCCAGGCTGCTGAGGGAACGCTTCCGGCCTATGCTTATATTATTCTTTTCCTCTCCTCCAATTTGTTATCAACTCTATAATACAGAAAGCGATTTGAAATTTGACCCTGTTTCTTTAATATTTTACCCATCAGTGGAAGATCCGACTAAGGGGATGGACACCTGAGAAGATGGTAAAGCAGGCTACACCAATTTCAGAACAATGTGCCAAACATGGATGACTCAACCCAGCAAAGGCAGCATAAACCCATCCAGCAGTGATTTTTTCCCCAAAAGCATGAGCAGTTTTATCAGGATTTCAGATCTCTACCTTTTAAGCTGCTTGTTTTTGCGCAGCTACTGTAGCGTGACTTGTTTATGCCTCTGGCTCAGCCCCTCTGGTTGTAACTCCATGGTGTGGGTACCGGACTCAATGCAAAAAAAGTTACTTCTGTGGTGAGAGTTCAGAACCCCCGATCTCCCCAGCTGAAGGTTAAGTTGCCTCTTCCTTTCTTACTCCAGTTTATTGCTATTGAGACAGAGCTGTAAGTTCTGCTGTGGAAGAGAGATTTATAACACATGGCACAAAATCAGTTTTTACCCTGTCCAATTACACATTTTTGGAGATTGATCTACTCCCCACTGAAGTCAGTGGGTGGTTTTCCACTGAATTCAATAGCTTTTGGATTGAGCCAAAGTGAAGGAATGAAGCACTAGGGCACTACAGCACATATAAAGAGCAGGACAGTACATTAAGTGCATGTGTTTTTTCATCACGAGTGCTGTTTCAGGCTGTTAAAGCACTGCCTCTCCCAATATCATAACAAAAGATATCTGGGCCTGGAAAAGATAAATTATTTCAGTGTTTTTTCTTCTGTTGATTTTTTTAGATGTATCCAAATAGTATGTGCCAAAATGTGACTTAATTCCTATGTTTACATAAATTCGTAGAAGGTCTGTTCCGAAAAAAATTATGTCCTTAGTACTTTTCAAAAATAATCACCTAGCTTTTCCGAAGTATGTAGGTGTTTAAAATAAGTATTGTTACATTCTCATAGGAAATCACATGCCGGTACACACGCATATATTCAAATCCAAGCAAACACCATAAGAATTCTCCTTGATGGTAATTCATAAGTCTTAATATCTGTTAACATTAGTCAGCTGCACATTTAAATTTTGTTAAAGGTACAAACTATGTGGCACTTCAGCCTTGTTGCAACATCAATTTGCAGTGTCCAGCATTTTGTGTGGTTTAAGGACATATTGTTTATCAGGCCAGGGGTCTGTAGTAAACAGTATTTGCCTAGTGGGAAAAAATAAAGAAGGAAAAAAAGAAAAAGAATTATAAGATTTTGCAGACACTGAAGTAGGTAGCTTAGACAACACATAGATATTTTTTTATTTAATAAAATTTACTGAAACAAAGTCAAGCCCTGAAAAGAACCAGATGATCTTTGAGGTCCCTTCCAACCCGAACCATTCTAATTTAGAAACTAATCGCACTAAGGTCACCCTTTCAGTGTAAATTCACACTTTGTGCATATGTACTTCATAGTAAAGCTTTACATACATGAGAAATTAACACTGTTATTTTATAAAACTTCTTTCCATTCTGAGGATGGATGGTGCCCCAGGGATGAGTGTGCACTGATGGCTGTAAGAAGAGGAGGTGATATTGGACTGGGTTGCTCCAGCTGAATAAAGCAGACACCGAATACCTGCAGGTCAGTGCTGATGGCAGGAAGGAGCCAGAGAATGGGGCAAGACCCTATTTGACACCTGCTGAAATCTCACTGAGATGGGGATCAAGATCCTGCATTATAGCGTACAAGAAAAAGAGACCATTTTTGAAACACAGGTTTGGATGGTTTTAGGGAGTTAAGAGTCCATGAGATTGCAAAGGAAAAAAAAGTCATTCCCTAGTAACCTCCCTGATTTCCACCCTGTGAATACCCATACTGCATGCAGGCTAGTTTGCCCATGGATTAATTTTTTTAAAACTAGTTCTTCTCAAAGAAAATCCTGGTATAGTTTGCCAAGGGTTTGCTGCTTATGTGAATGATAGGTAATATTTCATTCAAATTTTCCACCTCCTCTTCAGTTTCATTTTCCACCACTGTTCCCATGGACACTGTGCCCTCCAGTACCTACTCAAGCCTCCATGACATATTTCAAGACATGCAACAAACATGGCATGGGAACTCTAGCTATATATTTACACACGGAGTCTAGAGGACACTTCATATGTCTTGTCTTGTGGATGCGTTCAATCCACTGTAGATGGGACTAGCTCTGGGCAATGAGAATTTGAACCATTTTGCATGACTTGGTCTAGGGGTGAAGATGAGTCCTTGCAACCAAGGCCTTTGACATGATGTAGAAGACCTGGAGTAGAATGGAGACTTAAATAAATTGAATTATTCTGACTATATTATGGAGAAAGCATTGGCAGGCTTTAATAGCAATGCCTGTGGAAAAGGAATGAAGTGACAGAGGTAATGGGAACAAGGACAAGAGGTAACGGGCACAAACTTGAACATAGGAAGTTCCACCTAAACATGAGAAGGAAATTCTTTACTTTGAGGGTGGCAGAGCACTGGAACAGGCCGCCCAGAGAGGTGGTGGAGTCTCCGTCTCTGGAGACATTCCAAACCCGCCTGGACGCGTTCCTGTGCAACCTGCTCTAGGGGACCCTGCTCTGTCAGGGGGGTTGGACTGGATGATCTCCAGAGGTCCCTTCCAACCGCTACCATTCTGTGGTTCCGTGATTCTGTGACAGCAGGAGGCAGCAGGATTTGTCTACCCCAAAAATACGTTGATTTAACTATTCACCCAAATGCAAAGGCCTAAAATTTCACAGGTACATGTGAAATGAAAAAGAACTTATTGAGTACCATCAGCATAAAAATGTCCTCTGCAGCACAGCAAGTAGAAAGAAATTAACATAATTGGAAAAATTGTGGAGGGGAGAGAGAGGAAAACGAAGATGTAACTCTGTGGAGCTGGCGCTGGGCTTCCCAAGCCTTTAGTTTTATGAGTAGCTGCAATATATTCTGCCTCATTTCACTTCTAGAGGAAATTACAAATCCTTACAAACCCCACAACATTCATGCAACATCAAATACTGAGAATCTGAGAAATCTTGATGCTTTATGGGATATTTCCAGATCCCACTTAATGTTTGACTCATGATGGCAATTATCCTTTCCATGCTAGGGGTACAGTAACTAATTAAGTGGGCTCATGAAAGCACATCAGAATCTGGAAGGAAAACATAACTGATGCGATTATATTCCTGTCATATTCCTTGGCCCAAAGCAAGCTTAAAACTGTTTAAGTCCAGAGTTCAAATGAATAGAAATCAAGTGGCAGAGACTGGAATTACTGCAGTTTAATGTACCATTTACTTTAAAAGATACTGTTCTTTGGAGGAGTCATTCTTTAAATTTTATGATGTTTGGAGGCAGAGTTGTCTAATGACTGCAACTAAAAGCTGTCTGGGCTATAAGTACAAGCGAACTACTTAAACAACATTGGTTATGAGGGAAGACTGATGGTTACCTTGATTTGTAGCTGCCAAGTAAAAATAAGGGCAAAGTACTGGACGTCCTGGAAATCAAATAAACTGCATGTCCTGAGCAGACCCAAAGGACAACGCTGGCAACAACCGTGCTTGCACCCTCTCTTGAACTCCGAGTTCCTGAGAAAGAGGGTGATCAAGGCTCCTGTGCTGCCCAGAGTAATTCAACTAATTTGGTATCACACCTTTATGTCCTCCTATGTTTTTTTGTTTTTTTTTCTTACAATCTCTTAGGCAGAATTAAAAGAAAGAAGACAAAAGAAAGAATAAAAAAGAAAGATGAAATGAGGAAAAAAGAAGAAAAAGAAGAAAAAACAAGAAAGAAAAGAAAAGAATCCAAAATTTCCCAGAGAAGAGAATATTAACAAAAATAATGTATTTGTACTGACGTTGAACCAGGGAAATATGGAGCAGAATTTGCTGAGTAAGGAGCTGTGTACAAAGGACCAAAATGTCTTCAGGCACTCAGTCACACCTTACCCTATTCAACTTTTTTGGAGGGGGTGCTTCAAAAAACGCACTTTTCACAGTGTGAGGAGAAGAGAGAAATTCCCTACTCCATCCTGGATAATTAATGATCAAAGTCCTCCTTCTTCCCCAAGGCATTTGCTGGCATTTCAGTTGATGATATATAAATGGGTATTTAAGAATGAGGAAGAGAGTTACTTGGAAAGTGGGGAAATTATGTCCAAAGACTTACTAAGAAATCTGTGATTCACGCTTTCTTTTGTCACTGTTTCAATTAGCTAAGAATCAAGTTCATATATAAATATATGTACATCTACATTTGTGTGCATGTGGTATAAAGACATACGTAGCATATAAACTTCATATGCTGTGTGCATGTGTGTGTGTGTGAGTGCACCAAAACTTATAGCTCTTTAGAGCTTTCTGATGATTTTTTCCTTCTAGTTTACACCTTTTTTAACATTTATATTTAATTGGGTAAAGACAGAAGACTCTCCATTTTGTATTTTCCCAGCACAAAACACAGCGTAGGATATCAGCAGTATTTGACAAGGTGATATTCCTCCCACACCTCCACACACACTTTCTTCCACACACACATACACACAAATGTTCAAAATATAATAACTTACATTTAAAAAATGGAAGAACACTACAACTTATCTGAGTCCTTTCAGAAGGAGAAATAGTTCTCATTGAGTGTTCGGATCACGGGATCACACTGTCACATGCAGTTTATGTGGCTGATTATACCTGGATGACTTCACAGCCTTTCGCCAAAGAGCTTAAGCGTTTTTAATACTACTATTAAAGTTTTCCCTCTGCAGCTAGGTTTCAGACACTTAAGAGTTTGAAGTACTTTCATTACAGATCTCTGACACTGTATTTTCCACTCTGATGCACGCTTCTGAGAACAAAATTATATAAATAAATAAAGCCCGCGTGTGACAGCATGTCATGAGAGACTCAATACTATAAAAATATGTTTTAGCTACTTATGTTAATTGATTTTTAGCCAATCCATAAACATGTCTGCAATTGCTACTGTCTTCTCCCTGAAATTATAGCCCTCTCTCTGGCTCAACTATTTAGTCTTTCAGAAGTTTGACACCAATTTCTCAGTGCAATTATTTTGTTCCATAGCGCTCTGCTGTAAATTACTTAAATACTAAAGCATGGAGGCATGTTCACCTGCTCAAAATGCTGTATTGGCTGAAAATATACAATGTTTTTCTTTTCTTTTCAACAGAAAAATCACCTTCAGAGAAACAGCAAGCCGTTCCTTTCATGCCTCCTCTTAGAGACATAATGCTTCTTTTTGTTCATTTTATACTGTATGTTGTTGTCTTTTGTTTTGACTAAGCATTTTTAAATATGATTAACTGCACCATAAGACAATGATATTGCATAACCACACTCAGAAACAGATGAGTTTGCCTCTTGTAACAGAATAAAAGTATATTTCAAAGTAAAGGTGTTGCCTACTATCATTGTTTTTAGTGTAAGTTTCATTTATTTTACATAAAAGAAAATATCAGTCTTCTGAAGTCAAGGGGGCAATGATTTAAATCTATGACTTTGGTAATGGAGGCTGAGCTATTCATACGTATCTAGGGTGTTTAGCTAGAAAACTGTAATTAAATTAATGGGAACTGCATGGCTAAGCCTTCTGCTTGGTATTCAGTCATAGCATCTGCTGTAGGATCCTAAAAAACTGGAAAAGCTGCTGTCAGCTTTGAAACTGGCTGGATTGCTTAGCCTGCCCACTTACCTCAACCCTTGTTGGGCAAAGGGTAAACCTTGACATAATTGTTGTGTTTTCCATTTGGCAATAAAGCGTGTAAATCATTTCGTGTTAGTACAAAGGCTTTGTGCTTATAAATCTTGCCTGTCATTACAGCTGTAGAACTGATGTAGTAATCTGGTGGGAGGCAGTCACTATCTTACTGTCCTGAATTTAAGAACCAATATTCAAACAGGAATAACAGAAAAAAAGTTGGGAGAAGGTGCTGAAGGGAGCTCTGACTCACAGTACGGTGGGCTGTAACACAGAAAATTAAGTCTGATAGCGGCAGAGCAGTAGTATCTCCAAAAGTTCTGTCCTTTCTTCTGCCTGTGCTATCTTACATTTGAACATTTTGTCTTTATCCTTCTATTGGCAAGCAGCTAATACAGTACAGGCAGGTTAGACACTGCCCTCATATTTTCAGTCATTGTTATAAGCCTCATAGTGAGCCCAAAAGGAAAGCAGAAGGGAATTAGAAAACATCCAGACAAAATAATGTTCTACCAAATTTGTCTAGATACTTTCAAATGTTACAGCACTCACCACTCTGCTGCTGGAACATGCTCACACACAATGGACGCTCATGCAACGGGGTCAGGGTTTCACTCAGACTCACTGAGGTTCTCCTTATTTTTGGTGTGAGCCAGTTCCCAATAGACATGTCAGAAACACGTCCACCCCACAGAAATCAGGGGGAGGTGGTCAAGGGCCGCCAAGCAAGGGGTCGTAGGGAGGAATTAATATGAATTATTTCACTTCCCTATGGATTGTTGCAACCAAGCAGTGCCCTGAGGGGTATTGCTGCAATCTATTCACCGAATGACTCAATGTCAGAAGTTTTGTCTTTTGTTATTCATTCGTAAGCTAGAAGGCAATGTAAATATAATTTTCCTTGTGATGAAAATGGAATAGTTTAGGAAAGGGCATGGTGTTTCTGAGCCCTTTTAGCTTAAAAAAAGAAAGTGAGATCTGACGTGCTGTTAATATGAAACATCTTAAAAATCTAAAGTAATTGAAAATGTGATTGCAGTAGACTTAAGAAAATGGAAAATACTACTTTTCTGGAGATCAATGTTTATATTGAACTATACAGGTCCCTGTGTACTCTGCAGCTGCGTATGGTCCTATAAGACCAAAAGGAAGTGAGGGAACTGCTGGGGCTCCACTGGCTGCAGAGAGACTCCGAAACTGTGAAGCACAGGGGACCATGAGGAACCAAGGAGCCAGGGACCTGGTTAATGCCACGGTTCTTCAAAGCAGCTGAGGAAAAAAAAAAAAAAAAAAAGAGAGCACCTGAGGAATCACCAAGATTCACTCTGGAAGGGGACAACTGGGACAGAAACTAATTGTTAAGTTTTATTGGGTAAAAGGAACAAAAAGAGCTACTGCTGGGAGCAACTGAGCTACTAAACCAAATATTTCTAATTGCCCTCATGGAGTAAAAACTTTCTCAGCTGAGATCACGTTGGATACTTGCAAAAGTGCTACCGTTTACGATCCTTAGTTTCAAGAATCTGGAAATACGTATCTATCAGCTGGTCACACAATTCATACAATCTCCTAAATAAAGATTTTCAATGTCACAGTGAAGAGAATTAATAGACAGTTAAAACAAAAAAAAATTACAGGTGATGATCAGGTGTTTACTATGACTTATTGCCCATCTTTGTCTAATATTAGTATAGCAGCAAGTTATTTTCATGGATAGAGTTTTTCTATATACAAATTCCTTTTCATGGGTCCATATTTTGTACATAAAATGAAAATATTATGAACAAGTGTAAGCCTTTAATTTCACATAGATCCCTGCTTTGTAGTAGGAAAGAACCTTTCATTTTAAAAATATTAGAAAATAGAAAATGAAATGTTCTTAACCTCTACCTCCCTGCCAAGTTTTCTTTCCCCCCTGAGTAGGGAAGTTCATTTATTCAGTCATCATGAAATGTAAAAAATGCTTTCTTTTAAGTCTTCAGGATTTATCTGCCTCTTTAAACCACACACCCTACCGTCATTGTCAAAGAGTCAAAACAATGAGATTTTCAAATTGCAGGAGCAGGTACCAAGAGAAAATGTAAACCTTTCATAAAGCAAAAATCTATCTTTTTTTTAAGATACTGTGGACCAGATAGTTAATGTCAACATTTTTTCAGAAATTCTCAGACCACCCACCAGCATCAGTAAAGATATAGCCATACATATATGCATGTATACATGAAGATACAGAGTATAAAACAGAACCATTTGGAGAAATATTTTTGCTACTTCTATAAAATGACTAATAAAGTCAATAAAAAGATTTGCACAAAGTGAAAAAGAATCAATTCTGGAGCCCTTTAAAGTCACCAGGCAATTGTGGAAATGCACTTTTTAAATTGCATACAATTCCATCTCTTTGCTACAACAACTGAGATGCTCAAATTAGAGACAAACAAAACTTGAAAGTGGTGACTCATTTTGTTTGTATACATGCCCAGTTGACCTGAATCCTTTCATGTCTTCTTTTCCTACTTCTTTTCCCACATTGCATTTACCTGTCTTGTGATCATTCAGTGCGTAACTCTGACCATCTTCCCAGAAAACAGATGCCAGAAGATCTTTCCAAGGCTATGTTCTCCCTTCCAGTTTCACCTTAGAAAGCAATTTGCCATCACCTGGGTTGTCACCATAGACGCAAGTAGATGTGTTGCCTTTTATAATATGAAGATACTGAGAGGTCAGTTTATTTAGGTCCTTTGAGCAAGAAATCTCCATTGTAGTAGGCTGATCGTCATCTCGTCTCCAGTTCTCTCTTTGGTGAACCCATATCAGGAGCCAGGATCTTGAAAAAAGTCGATCACTGAGAAAGATGATTATGTCAGGTAACTCACACCTATCCCTACTCTTTAGAAAGGAATCGTTCTTAATTAGCATCAAACGCTAGAACTGGACTGAGAGTGAGGCAGAACACCGTGCCAAGAAACAAATATGAATATTATTCTTCTCTCTAATGCTGCTTGTCAGGTAGATCTGTGTATTTGTCTTCCATCTCTTCCTGAACTAGCTTTGCAAAGAAACTTCAGCAAGTAGTTGAGAAGGAGCTGGGGGGGAAGTACAAAAAACTTTCTGTAGAGAATAGCTGGGGAGAACACTTCCCGCATACGAGCTCCACTTAGGGCATGGTAACAGGAGGGTCATGCGGAAAGCTAGTTTTGGATCTTCGTTTTTTTTCTGGTGTGAATCTAAAAAATGCTTTGTTGTCCTCATATGGTGTTTGTTCACGGAAGGTAGGATTCCTCTCACCTAGCATTAGCCATCTGAAACACAGGCCTCTAGTCTGAGCTAATCCTTGAGGGTTGTATTATGGATTGCAGTAAGAAAGAGGCCCCTCCAAAGAGTAACTGAGATACTTGTCTTAGGGCAGGATGGAGAGTCCTCCAGACATGCCCATCTTCCTCCATTGACTCCAGAAGGAGCTTAGATGATTTGTTCACACCAGATGACTGACCTTGATGTGGCTAACTTCAGGCCAGCCTCAGCTTGCAGGATAGTACGCCAGATAAGGAATGGCAGGGCAGAATACAGCTTCATCCATTCTTCTGATACCAACCTACTTCCAGTGTACTCCATCTGAGGGATGAGTCCCTTCTGCATGTTTTGGGAAACAGGCCGTATTTCAGTGAGGAAGAAAGATGCAATCTGCCTTCTTTGTTCAATCAAAGTGCCACGAATTTCCAGCATTAACTTTCCGCAGTTAACTTTTAAGGAACAGACTGCATAAAGAGAAATGATCATCAGACCTGCAGGATAGATCAACTTGGCATTAAGCGGTCAGCTCATAAAACGGAAAAAGGTCAAATTTTCCTTTTGAATTAAATAGCTAGTTGTAAACTCACATGACACTCTCATAACTTAAGCTGTTGTGACAGCCACGCCCAAGTGAGATGGAAGTTACAGGAATCCTTATTCTGTTAACAACTTTTAGGGAAAAAAATTTAAGACGGTTTCCAGAATAGTTCTGTGCGAAGACTGACTGTCCTTGCTGTAGGGCCTTAGATCCATTCAAGTAACTGTATGAAACACCATATAAAAGCCAATGAAAATAAAGTGTGGAGCATTCAAAACTATCCTATATTTAGACACCTGGTATTTTATGTCACTACTAGTTAGCCTACCCTTATTTTAATCCTCCACCCATATCAGTCTATTTTCATCTAGGTTAACCATATAGCTATTCTTGTAACTTGGCCATTCTTTCAAGTAAAATCACCGTTTTTCTACTCAGACAAGCTATTGAATATTGATATAACATTATAGCTTGCAAGTATCATCAAAAGCGTTTAAAATACATTTGAAAGACTTATTTTTTTTCATTTCATTTCACATGTTAAAAAGTGCCACCACGCTTTACACATTAAGCAGTTGATTCCAGAGAACCTTTTTCAATTATTTCAGGTACACTAGAATCAAGTCAATTAAACTAATAAAAAATGGCATATTATTAACTCTCACTCACATGATGGAGTATATTTATTACGCCATTTAAACTGCACATGAATCATTTATAAGTACAGAACCAAAGTGAAGGAAAAAAGTCCTATTTTTTTAACAGCCAGCTTTTGTTCTGAATGGTTATTTGAAGTTAAGTGTCTTTTTTTCTCATTGTGTGTTTAGAGACACCTCTCCTCTGATGATAAAAGACAAACACTGGGACTTTGCTTTATGATGAACTACTTATTTCAACATTACAGTAGTAGGATAATTTACATCAGATCTGTTGACTAATGTACAAGTTTACACCTCCTAAACGTGACAAGCTGCAGGTATGAAAACTGGGTGGTGTCTTAAAAGGATATATCATTGTTTGGCCTGCATTTAATGTATTTTATCTACAAGTGCTGGAATACTTACAGAGTTAAAAACCTGTTACAGTTTTGCAACGACTGACATATAATTAATATACCAATTATAGTTAGTATTGAGCTATTCATTGAAGCCACTCTCTGGGTTTGGCGTGGGGGTGAAGAAAAAAAAATGTCCTGAAGAATTTTCACATATGTGTGGCGTAAGCCCTCTTTGTAGCATTTCCAGCTCCTCTCTGAAAATCTAGAGATACTCTTCTATTGGTGATGCTGAGTGAGGGAGACCCCTAAGATAAAGCTATAATCCTCTAGTATAATATGTAACCCAAGACTGCGTAGCTTATCTTCCTGATTGCAGCTAGTGTATGCTAGTAAAGTAAAGCCCAGGTTCCTGAAGGTATCTAAAATCCCACACACTTATTTAAAGAATTTCTTGGAGTTTTGCAGAAGAGGTAAAGGTGTTGTAAAGTATCTATGCCTGGTCTCAGGAATCTTTTATAGAAAACTGTTTGGTTTTTTTCCCTCACTTAGCACTGGTCTAAAGAAGACTGATATTAAGGTAAATGGACAGACACTGAGAGACTGAATCACAGTCAGATTTATCCTTTCAACTTTTAAACACTGAGACTACTTTTTTGCATAAGTTCTTCTAAAAAAAAATATTCCTGTCAGTATTTAGGTAGTTCTGATCAAATTGTGTTGATTTAAGATTATTTGAAGAGGAAACTGTACCTTTAACTGCTAGCTGAAGGAAAATCTGGTGCATGACAGTTTCTGTTCCACTTTGCTTACCAGAAGGAGAACCTGCTGAGCAACTTCCACTTCTCCCATTCCTTCTGTAATAGAAAGCAACAGTGATATTGGAAAGTCCTGTCCCAGTTGTTCACGACTGACTGTTACAGCAGGATCTTGTGCTCACAGCTATGCAGAATTCCAACACAACTAAGAGTAATAATGAAATTCTAATATCAACCAAAGGGGGAAAAAAGATAGTTGCACACATATTAGTAAGACTCCCTCACAGACACGTGAAGGATATAGATGGTACACGAAAGATAGATACACAGCACAATGCATGAGGAATTTTACAGAATATTATATTATAGTATGGTATGAGTTTTTTCTTAAACTGCACACAAATTCTGTTCAGAATAGGAAAATGCGTTTCCAGAGATCTGAATTTTCATGCAAATGGTTACATTTTCTAGGAAAAAAAGTTTTTGAAAAACTGAAAAAAACCAATTTGACTTAGGTAAATTAAACCACTTATCAGAATATCAAAATGCTTTTTCTCATTTGAAAAATGGTGAAACGACTTAGCTTATTATTTCTGAATCAAAATGCTTTATAATTTCTGTTCTTCAATGTGCTTTGACCTTTTGTCCCTATTTGGAAAGTAAACAGGTGCTGAAATGAATAAATGTGACAGAAACTTCACTTCCATTCAGCTGTATTTATTTCCACGTGTAGCACTGTTCAATTCTGGAAGGTCTTTTGCAGCGTCCTGCACTCCAGAAAGAAGAACCAGGAGGAGAGGGCTTGGGAGAAATCTGTATTTCCAGATAGTGCTCTGTATTCCACTAATGGAAATGGCCCTTACAGAGATCACAACTAATAACATATACAAAATTGATAGCCACATGTCAACATATGTTTCAGATGAATTTCAGGTTTAATTTGGCAATTAAAATAACAAATAGAAAAATCTTTTTAAAGTGCGGTGCATTCTCCTTTGCTTTGCCATTTCCTGGCCCATTTCTTTCTTGATTCCTCATGCCACTTCCATCCTATAGATATGGCTTTTTTTTATTATTGTTTTAAAGAGAAGGTAATACATAATATCTGTCTCTGAAATAGTATAGGGGAGAGGGAAGTGGAGGTGATCAAATTTTTTTGCAAGTTCTGTAGAGAGATGGGTTTAAGCCATAGACTTGTCACTGGATTTGAATTAAACTGTAGGGAGGAGGGTGCTGATGACAGGTAAAAATGCAGTTTTGTGAAAGCTCCATAGCGCTTTCCTCCCTGCTCTGCAACCAGAAATAGTGCAGGGGTGCACAGCACACAGGGAGCCGAGACGCTGGTACAAGCAGTTGCTTGCATTCAGCAGAACAGGCCCTGGCTGCGGGAAGCCAATATTGGTTTTGAAAACAATCTTTGGAAGCAGTGTACATTTCTCAGGAAGCTCTGCAGGTGGCCCTAGCGCTGAGCTTTTAAAAACACAAAGCTTTTAGGCATCATCACAGGGATCTGCTGTATACTTAAGTCAGGTCTTAGAATGGATGCAAGGTGCCCTAAATACAAGGTTGTTATCATAATAATAATAATTAATTATAATAGCACTATATAACAAAAGCTGTGAACACTCTACCTTACGTGATCCTTAAAAGGGAAGCTCAAAAGCTAAAACGTAGAAATAGCTTTTTATTGGTTTCTCCTTTCTGTGACATTCATGAGTCACAGGTCTGTCAGGAAAAAAAAAAAGAAAAACAACAGCAAAAAAGCTCAGACCTGCCTCCTTTTAATAGTTCAGCTGAAGTTGGAGAAAGATGATGCAAGCTGTTTCACCCACTGCTGACCGAGCTTCTTACTCGGGACACGACAGAACTTGACTGCAAATTCAAGAATCCCTGTCAGCGGCAGAATGAGAAAGGGGGTATCCCTGGAGGCTGCTCTGTCTTTCATTGCCAGCCTCTATAATTATACGCTGCCTTTCAAAGCAACTTGTGAAAGCTGTCTTTGCAGCCTGCTTCTTTTTCCCAGGCCCTGGGGAAAGTGCATCACAGCCATTCCCTGCCAAATCCAAACACCTTACGATCAAGCATTTCTAAATATGGCTCTGCAGTAGAGCTGCTGGGGGGAAGGGGGGGGGAAGATGATCAAACTTTTTTTTTCCCTGAAAAATGGCCTTTTGTTCAACGCCTCAAGTTTTATGGAAGTATCTAGATTGTGATGAACGTCTCACCTGGAAAACTTTTTCAGGTCTGGAATATTATTAAAGAGTGGGGAGTCGAAAGGCTTTATAGTAGCTGATAGCCCTAACTCTCCGATATTTTTCTTTCCATTTCCAGGTCACCAGTTAAAACAAACTGTATTTGTTTGTATTCAGCAAAATCTTTCGAAACCTTAAACCTCTTCATAAAGTGGAAGTCCTCTCAATCTAGCCCTAGTGTTAAAGATACTGTAGATACTGTCAAAACCGTGCGTAAAAAAGTCTTTGTGCTATTACTAATAAATGCATACTTACAACACGGATAACAAAGGATAAGCGCATGTCCTCCTGCATGCTTATAGGCAGGGAAGAATAGATATTTTTCTCTCCATGGCCTCATGTGGTAAGAAGCCAGATCATTCCAGCTCATGTTATTGCATTCCTTGGGAACATTCCTGTACAATACTGCACTGGTTCCCCGGTGCTAAGTGATAAGGATTGTAACTCCTTGACTTGGTCTGGTGAACATTTGTGTGAGCAGATTCAGTTTCTTAAGTGAGTAAAAGCACGCTGACATAGGTACGGACTGCAGAGGCTACCTCTGGATAGGGGAAGGCAAACACAGATGTGTCCTTCAGTTGCTCTTTTCTCAGCTGATTCAGGTTCCCAAGGCTAAACTTGTTGTGTTATCCTTTCCAGTGACTGTGCACTTTGGAAGGATAAAGAACTATTTTAAGTTCTCATTTATATGGTGTGCTATAAAATAAGGCCCAAGATGGATGAACAGAGGCTCTGTTTTTTAACAACAGTGACTTAGAGATTTGCACATCAGCCATCTCTCCTGTAAAGTCAGACAGATTTACAGTGCCTGGAAATGTTTGCCAACAAAGATGTTATTGTAACTCCAGTGCCTGTTCAGGGAAGTTTATGAGGTAGAGTTAGAAACTGTTCATATTGTCTTCCTGCACTTGATGTATAGGAGGGACAATATGCCAAATGCATTGCTGAGTTAAAAGCAAAGCTACTGCAATGTTAGGATTGTATCTAACATCAAGTACCTCACTTTCTGGGCTGTTGCCTCCACCCTTCACCTAGAAAAGAACAGCCGTATTTAACCCTCCTTGCATGACTGTGGGCAACTCAATTATCTTTTCTGTCTTTTTGCTTGCACAACTGATAAATAGGGCCAATGCTCATTATCGGGCTCAGATTATTTGTATCTGTTCAATTCTTTGTGAGAAAGTTGCCTGGTCTTTCACATGATTCGTTGTGGTTTACAGTACTAATAACTGACTTTTCGCCCTCAGATACCACCAAAGTTGTGTCACTAAATTCACTAAATGACGGGTCATTTCTGTAAGTGGGCATAACTCCATTGGGATTCACAGCAACTGACCTTTTGTCTGGATATTCTTTAGCTGGCTGAAATATAGTAGTGCTATTTATTTCTTTTTTTTTCATATTGACCTCTCGGGCTGCCATTTTTGCTTATTCTAAACACCAGTCCACTGCTAATACAGTTACCCAAGACAGCTCATAAATCTTTATCCAAAGACAGTTCCACTTGCTAGTGGAGAACAGGACGTAGCTCTGCTTCTTCTGCTTGTAATTCTTGAAGTGTACAGAAGTTTCATATGCGTTTATATGCCTAAAATGCACTTTAACTAAATCCCTCCTGCGGCTTTAAAATTGAATATTAGTTGTCTCTTTAATTAGTGAGATTTTAAATAACTTTGCTCCTTTTTTATTCTCTTGGAGGAAGTTAAGTAGGCTTCACAGTAAATATCCTGCTCAGGGAAGATCCCCTGCCTCATTTCTTCTACACTTTGCACCAATTGTGTTAAGCCTATGCTCAAGAACCAATGCTTTCCTGTGAATACATCACTGACATTAGCTGCACATTCCTTGGATAGCAGTAAAGGATTCGGCTGTCTAGACACAGCCAAATAAGAGCACAAAGCTTACTTTGAGCAAATCACTGACAACTTCTGTTGGCCAACAATGGGCAGAAAGGTTCTCTGATCCCTTTAGCTGTGGTGCATGGGAGTAAGTCCAGGCTCTACGCAAACTAAGTCACTGCAACATTTTCTTCTCCATCATTTCCATTCTAGGAAGAAAAATATGATCCAGAGAGACTATAAAGAAATGTGGGAACACAGCCAGAGTAGTCGCTGCTAAATCTCTCATGTTGGTGTGGTCATTTTTCAATAGCCCAGGTGTAACATAATGTTGGAGGGATATACAACAGGCAGACGGTACCTGGCCAGTCCCTCTGTTGTTGAAATGGTCCAGTTTCTCTCCCATTACCGTCCAGTTCTATGTTTGGAACATTACTTTGTTTAGGCTGAAAATTTAGCATTGAATATTTTTTCTACTTGTGGTGAAAGCAGATTTTCTCTTTGTGATCCATTTAGATTTAGAAGTAAAGTTTTGAGAGCAGTTGTGGTTTTGTCTACTTCCTTGGTTTTAAGAAATATTTGCCCAGAGAACTGATGCTTTTAAAGTACTCAAGAGCCAGATTTAACCATATACTCCATTAGAAAGAACAAGAAAACTGTATGCAAGTCAGGATAACAGACAAAAAATACATGGTGAGAGAAGCTTCATTGAATGTCTGAAGACATTTTCAGGCCTGAATGCACTGAAACATTTCCTGTGATTCTATTTCGGTTTCATTTGTTCATTAGAAACAAGGAGGCTCCTACTTAATCAAAGATTCAAAGTCATGGGACACGTGGGTCTTTTTTTCAGTGCTATGTGTAGCAAATTAGACAATAACACTCTTGGTATAACAGAAACTGCTCATTTAATCCATTCTAAGTAGCACGATACTGTAGATTGCCACAGTACATGCCATTAATGTCAACTAGAGAAGTTGACCTTGTGAGGGGTGTGGACTTTTCACCTGTTTTGTAAGTGATTTCTTCTTTAAAAAATTTTAATTATCTTTATACCAATAAGCCTTGCGATTACTGGTAATGATATTACAAACAGCACCCATCTCATTTATTTTCCTTTGACATTAAAGTCACTGTATCATTCTAATTATCTTGCAACCCATACTAAAGACCTAAGTGCTTGGATCCTTACAGTTATGTTAAAAAACAGATGGAGGAGGCCTTGTGGACTGTGTGCTTGGTACCAATGGTGCATGTAATGCTTCAGCCCATTCAAAGGTTTTTAGCCTGTGAAGGCTTGCGAGGAAATGACAGATAATAAATTATTTACCTTAAAATATGTTAAACAGGCAAGAACCAGAGCCAGTAAAATGAGTGCATTTGTTCTGCTTCATGGACCTTCTGCTTCTCTCGCTGCAAATAACCAAGAACGGGTGTTGCTTCACTGCCACTTCGCTGTTACAATGCACCGTGCCGTAGAGCGTTGTAGAGCGGATGAAAAAAAGAGGTGCCAAAAGGGGTTAGAAATATTTGTCTCTCTGTCCACCAAAAATACTTTCCTTAGTCCACCAAAAAGATCTAACAGAAGGTCCTCTGGGTCTACACATGCTGCTGTTGCCAGCTGTCCCCAGCCAGGCTGTGGCTACAGCAGCAGAGGAAAAGCTTTTCTTTCAAATGTTGTATTACTACTTCAGGATACTGATAAAGGATCTGTGATGCAGCAACAAGTATTCAGGTGACTTTTCCTATTCTTCAAAATGTATAACCAAATAGTTAAGACACAGTGAAAGATTTGCTGCATGTAAATTAGAATTAACTGAAGTAACAGTTGATTTTCAGCCAATTGATTTTCCAAACTGCTCTAAGCACAGTGATGGTCCTTTTGCCCATTTGCAAAAAGCAAGTGTTTATCTAGAAGCAGATGTCAATGACAGCCTAAGAACATGCTCTTTACACTTCTGCAGCCTCAGCTGGCCTTGCAAGGAGTGAAGTTCAAGGTCACCAACAAGGAATGTTCCAGAAAGTTGTCATATTTAGCACAAAATAGCACTCTCATCAATCATCTCTGTGAAGCAAACAGGATTTTGACAAATGGCATGTTTGTACAAAGTGTCTGAAACTATTGCTATTTTAGGAGGCCTTGCTCTATTGTCAAAGTAGAAAAGCCAAAGCCATTTCACTTCTTCATGTAGTAAAATCACCTGTTGAACTGTGTCACTACAGTGTTGCTGATCACCAACCCAATTATTTGATATGTGCCTATTCATCCTGCTCTGCTGTAACGCGTTGCACACATCATACTCAACAGCAACGGAGTGAATGGGGCCCCTGTGGTCACTTCAGTTGAGCGAAGGCAAAGTCCTGTTCTCCAAAGGCTGGACAGACAGAGCTCTCTGGTAATATGAGACCTCTCTCCTCAAACCCACCTGGGGCTGACAAACCATGTCCCTCAGTTGTCCTCCTTACCAGCTTGCTTTGTCTTTTTCCTTCCTCCTTCCTCTTTGGTATGCTAGACAACCATCTGATTTTCCCAGCTGTTTCATTATAAATCCTTTATTTTTGCCTGTGCTGGTGCAATGCCCTTCAGCAGCACTTGTGGGGAGATACCTTGAGAAGTGGAAGATCCGATGAGGAGGATGACAGCAGTGAAGACTTTGTCTCCAGATGGCCTCAGTTTCTCAGCTGTCACCGGAGACCCACACAAATGGGAGACACAAGAGGAGAGCTAATACACTGTCAGTGGCTTTTGTCTTCTTAATATGCCTTCACTTCTGAAATAAGGCAGTGCATTTTAGTAGCTTTCCTATTTCCTTCTTCAGAAGCTGTTAGTGTGTCAAAAACAACAAATGCAGATTAAATGCTAACAATATGTAAGGAAAGTACCTATGTTTCCTATGTTTTGTAATTCTAGTTTCTTATTTTGAAATTAGTTATGAATATTGCTGTTTGGGGGTGTGTGATTTTGGTTGAGGGTTTTTTTTGCAATTTGTTGTAAATAGTGTTTTGTTATTGTTTTTGTTACATTTATGAGTAGGTTTTAATAGTATTATTATTCTAATTTTATGGTGCTTTCATCAAGCTCCCATGACTGGACTCTGACAAAACAGCAGATTTTTTATCCCAAAGACGTCCAGTAGTATCAGTGTCATGATTTTCAGCACCCCGTGGTCTAAGCAGCCAATGTTATCTTTGAGCTCTTTATCAGACAGTTTTCCCTCTCTCTTAGTCATTTTACAAATTAAAGCAGAGGTTAACCTCAGTCCAGTACCACCCGTAGGGCCCACACGTCGTGACTCTCCACTGCGTCTCATCCCACAACTCCAGTCTTTTCAGCATGTTACGTTTTCCATTCACTCTGTAAGCCCATGGAATATTTGAAGACATGTAGACACAGGGAACTCTGAGGGATTCCTTTATTTTAGTTAGCACGGGAAATACACTGGTCGAAGCGAAATTATACATATTTCCCTATCTCTCTTGGCTTTCTTACATTTTTGAGTAGCTGGGGGGCATCCTTCATCTTCCACACCGCTCCTTTTCTGTCTTTATTATAGATATCCAAATACTTGATTCCTTCTCTGGTTCTTTGGTCACAAATAATTTGATAGAAGCATTTCCCTGCTGGAAGAGTGACACTTCCCCTTCCTACCTCGTGTCCATGTTTCCTGTGCCCATGTATCCTCACCTCTTTGGCCTTTCCGTTTTCAAAGGCCTCTGCCAGAACTTTTTTTCCTTGGCTCTGCCTCTGAAGAAATGCTACTGCTGTAGACCCCAATGCGTCACAGAGGAGCTTTCCCCTAAGCTTCAGCTACCCTATTGTTTTGTCTGACCAAGTCTATTCACAAGATAATAACACTTAATGAGTCCCTCTCTCTCCCTCTTTCCCACAGACAGACTTGTAGACGCCACTCTTCGGCTTTTTAGCGTTAAGAGTAGGAAGCAGTCACTACAAAGGCATGTCTACATTGCAGGCAGAGCTATGATTGCATCACAGGCGGACGTACTTGGGTTACCTTTACGGTACTCCCAGTACCTTACTGGGTTACTGGGAGCCATTCTGTCAGCCCCAGGAGTGCTTACCTGTGCCCTTAATCTCTGCTAAACTACAGCCTTCTGCAACTCCCTTTCCATTTGCAGCTGGGTTCCCCCAAGTGTGTTCCCAGAGGTGTGTATCCAGCAGACCTCCTGTTGTATTGTAAATATTTTGAAAGGCTGTCAGATATCCAAATAACACCAAAAATTTATAAAGCCAATCCAGAATCCATGCACTTAGCGAGGAATTTTCTATGTGGATGCATGAAAAAACAGGTCTAACGCAGTGCCTAGTAAGAGATATTATGGTACACGTAAGTATTTTCTTAAAAAGGTGACTTTGTCCGATTTTTTACTAATAGCATCATCCCAACATCAGCACAAAAATGGTCTTATCAGGCTTACAGCTGTACTCCTACAGTGGCTTTTTATGTCAGGGCATATTTACTGAGCAGCAACCGGGAATGTATCTCTGCTGGGGTGCTCCAGTTGCACAGAGGCACTGCAGCACGCCCTCTGTACTTACAACCTTGAGTAAAAAAAGTACTCTCCTGGCACAGTTCATACCCGTGAAACGTGCTGAGCAGCGAGTGATATATTTCCATGAAGATTTTTCTGTCTGGGGTCTCCCTGTTACACCATCTCCTTCCTCTCATCATGGAGACAAATGTGCTGGCAGAGAGGCAAGAGTGTCCTGGCTGGACACTTGACTGCCTGCTCCCAGGAGAACCCTCATTTTTAGCTCATGGGTTTCTCACCTCAGCTGCTGAATGGTGAGCAGCTGCCTTCCCCCATCTTTTCTTCCTTGTTTTTCTACATCTGGCCAAGATCCCCGAGGAACACCTCCTTCCTTGTTGTAGAGACAAGAGGGCTTTTGCAGACAGCTGTTCCCCTGCGGATGCCGGACAAATTGTGAACCTTCCCCATCCTGAAATTTTGCTCTGCAGTTAAGTCCCATTTTGCCATTCCCCTTACTGCATTTCCTAATGGATGTTAAATCATTTGGATTTTTTTAAAATCCCTTTGCTTTGTATGTGAGCAATTGCCGTTGCGTCAGTTATTGCAGCTATCTGCTTTGTCTGAGGCAGTATTTGGAGATTAGTGAGATCCACCATTTGAAAATTATACATATAAAAAATACAGGAACATGAAAGCAGCGGCATGTTCTGGCAACTACGAGGATGATCTGCAGGTGGGAGCTGCAATTTGGGAAAATTAGCCCGGAATATAGAAGGTTGAATGTTAAGATTGTTATGTCTTGCTTTTGCAGCCTGTATCCAATTGCACTAAGAGTGCCAGTTGGTTACCTCTTTCGTATCAACAAAATGCAGTTAAGTAACATTTTATATCATATCCGACATGCATAGCAATTTTAATTAAGATTTTTAAAAGTATCAGGGATTATTTTAGATCAAGTTCTTGGCTGGTAAAGTATCTAAGGTTGGACTCGATGATCTTAAAGGTCCCTTCCAACCTCAACAATTCTATGATTCTAAAATAACAGTTGTTGTGTTTTCATTAAGAGTTTCTTGATACCATTCATAATATTAACATTGAGCTGCTAAAGTTGATGGCTTGCTGAACACTAGCTCTTGTGTTGCATTTTATGATCCCTAATTTCCTTACTAATAAGCTATGGGTCCTTAGCGTATTTAGCACGTTAGCTGCATTCTCGGCAAACACCGATCCGTCTGTTCTTTGAGTAGGGTGCAAAAAAGGCTGACAATGCACAGAGGGTGCCTAAAGCAACTTGTTCTGCAATGAATTCAGCTGCACAAATGTGACTCAGAGCCTGCCCCTCTCTTTAAATGTAATTGCCCAGAACAGCTGACTCAACCAGCGTACAAAACTCTGCCTGTGCAGAGAGCTCACCTACGCCATTCGACTTGGTTTTGCTGCTTTGTGCCAAGCATTCTCAAAGTATTCTTGCAGGGTAAGCCCCTGCCCATAGGACACCGTCCACCTCCCCGTTGAAAGCACTGAGATGTTCACAGTTGGTTTCAGTGGTATGTGGAACCTGTGATCATCCCAGTATGGATATTAGTCCCCAAGAACAGTCCTCCTCCTCCCATCATTTTTATTACTTGCTGGACACCTTCATCTCCCACCACATTTTAAGGGACGGACCTCCCAACTCTCCACTTATTGGACTCCTAGGCTTTTGGACAATAACTTTAGGGATGGATGGACTGCAAGGTGTGAGGGATTTTCAAGGGGAGTGCCAAGGAACACTGAAAAACCTTAGTCACGTGAAAGTGAAGTAGCCTGTGACTGCATGGTCCTCCTTGATGTATCCAGCCTGGACTCCCTCTCCTCCTATTAAAGAAAAAGTGATAAGCATAGTGTAAGCACTGTCATCTGAGGTAATCTAATATTTGGAAGCAAGGGGGACAAAAGCAGGGAACAAGATTGATGCTGAAAAAAGTGACTGTTGCTCATACCGAGCTATGATGAGCTCTGTGCTGCTGTGTGTCTTGTCAGATCCATGCCAAGGACACACATGTGACTTGTCATAGGATTTGTGCCAGATCTTACTGGTGAGGTGGCTCACACAGCCGACTCCATGTTCATGTGAACATGCTCCTGCCCTGATGATTAGACAGGAAATCTCAGGAACTCTGGTCAGAGAAGGAGGGTTAGCAACCAGAGTAATAAATATCAGAGAAACAACTGTTGTATGAAAGAGAAACATAAAAAGGAAGGATATACCAGTAGACATTTGGGTAAATAAGAAAAGAAACAGAAACTTATGGAAAATAGTTATAGAGCTATATATTATCTCAGTGTAACTTCATCCACCAAGCACTGCTCTGGTCTACCCACAGTAATCTCTTCCCTCCTTTTCATTTTCTCTTACTGTAGCTTTTCTCTCCACTTCACACAAATTAACCACAGATTTTTTAAATTATTAGTCATGGTTTTCAAATCAGTCACCTGTCACTATCTTCTTCCTGTGTCCGGGACTTCCATGTTTTAAATATTCCTGTCTCTTCCGATTTTTCAGCCTTTTCCTTCAGGGTCTGTCCTGAAAGCTTCCTGACCTTCTGCCCATAACTTTCTACCATTCTATTCAATGGAAGTGTCTTGTCCAGTAATTTTTATATGTGCTTTTCCAAAACCTATTTGTATTGCTCCCATTGAAAATGAGTACAGAGATTGTGCAAAGGAGAGCAGAAATTTCCCCTGAAAGGAAAAGCTAGGAAAATGACTCTGATGAATATACAATCACATTCATTAAGTTTATAGAGGTAATAAACACAAATTTTCTTTTCAAAATTTCCTCTAATACTGATTTTGTAATGATGTAATTTTTAAACACATGATTACAGTACAAAAAAAATATTAAAGATTGAAAGTTTCACTTTTCCAAAAAATAGCATGTATTGAATGTTTCAAAAATGAAGGGGGGGGGATTTTCTTCAGATTTTCCCATCACTAATGATAATGAAGTTTAAAAGGTCTTCTTTGGTTTACAAGAATAAAAACTTTGAAATCACAACACCAACTACAAAAGTCTTTCCTCTGCAGAGCTTTAAATAAAATAACTTGCAGTTTACTGTACAGGCCAAACTAATTCCAAATGTCCAGGGGAAAAAAAATATAGGACTATTTGGGGCAATTCTGTTTCCAAATTTTCTGGGTAGATGGCTAGCAAGAACAATCTGATTTTCTTACAGGTATGAGGATGTTAAGTGTCCACTCCAATAGCTTTGTGAAGAGTTCCTGCCAATTTCTGTTGCAAATATAGAAAAACCTCATGATTTGAAATGTTTTCAACTCAAAGCAATCATATTCTAAGTCTTCTTTCTTGCTATGCCTAGTCTATATACTCTTGAAAACTCTTTACCAGTGTGTACTATCATCAAAGGATAATACAAAATTATATGTAATGTCTGCCTTGAAAAACATGCCAGTATTGCATTTTAAATACAAAAATATAACTTGATTCTACTGTGAGTGTTATTAAAATCTTCTACATAAGGATGAAATTGTACCTTATTTTAAGATGTATTCCAACCCATTTCTGTAACAACTGAAAATAGGCTTGTGTGAATTCTTCAACAAACCAATTCTTTCCTAAGTAAAGCTAAAATTACAGAATCAGGTTATATTTCAGTAAAATAAAAGTGTTTTGACATTACTCATAGGCCACATTTTTAAGGCAAACAGAGAAGTTATTATCTCTTCCATGACACATTTGAGTAGCCACTTCTAAGTGGTTCCAGCTCTGAAATCTGAGGAATTTCCAGCCATGAAAAACAAATACATTATAATTCTGCTCCTCCTGTCATCTATAACTGTGCACTAGTGAGAACAAAATCTTCTCACAGCAACTATTGAATACATGAACTTTTTTTAAGTAATTGTATGGTTTTCCATATGATACAAGCAAGAAATGAAGCATTGGAGTTTACCAAATACAGACTAACTCCTGCTATGGGTTTTAGAAATGTTTTAAGTTAGATTTTTCTACTAAAATTCTCATTATGTATTCTCTGTATTCTTAGTTATGCCAAGGAGTTCATTTCCCCCAGATATGCTTTATTTTCAGCTTATGGCAATTCTTCTACAAATACAGTAGAGTAGTAAACCATATTGTGAGCTAGTATATTAAGCCCAGGCAAAACTGGAGATTCCTATTTAAAAAAAAAACAAACCAAACCAAACCCATAAAACCAGCTCATGCATTTGAGAGAAGTGGTTGCACATTCTTTGAGGTTAATATACTGACAGCAGAGAAAAAAATCTAAATCTAAGTGTACAGTAACAATAAATTACACAGATGAGAAAGTCACATATTAATCTCATTACTGGAAAAGTATCATGAAAGAGCAGAGCATCGGATGTAAGGCTGAGGTTTTCCTTAACCCCTTCAAAAAGTGTTACCGGATAAAAGGTGGGATAGTGCAGGCACATTTGAACAAACTGGGTCCAGATGTGCACTGTGGGCCTGATCCAAGGTGACCGAGACTGACGGGAAAACCCTCACTGATTTCAGTGCTGTTTAGTGCTGGCTCTCAGAAAAGTGACTTCTCAGCCAAGTGCCACATTACCAGGTCGTTCCTGGGCTGCTGAGCCAAGCACTCCGCCTTCTCTAACAAACTGTCTTTAGTCTTTTGTGTAATGCTTCTGGTTGGTCGTGCCACAGCACCCCTGGGAAGGGATAGAAAAGCAGATGGAAAACTGAGAACAAAATAGGCACTTAGATGAAACTTCCTTGGAGAGAAAGAGAGAACAACTGGGAGAGATCAGGCAGAAGTTTTTGCCAGGATGTGTGAGTAAATGACATCAGGCATTTATGGAGGTTAAAGCAGTAACAGCCAAATTTCTCTCAAACTTGAGAGAACCCACTAAGGGCTCTGAAGCGGAGTGAAAGGAAGGGCAATCTGTCTAGTATGCCTGCTTGACGTATGTGCATGTCCTGAACATCGTCTGTTCACAAGCCTCCAAAACCACAGCACCATACAGTATGCAAGCTCTTCTTGTGCTGCAGAACCAACGTATGCATCTCTTGCATTACCTTGGAGGGGACCATGAGATGATTTTCCAAAGATTTCTAAGAAAGTTGTATACCTTCACTGGTCTGGAGAGAAAATATCCGTGCCAATGAAAAGAACATGTTTTCCTGTTCAGGCTTTCAGCTTCTGTTGAAATCTAAATATGAAGCTAACCACAAATTTGTGGCCAAACTTCGTCTTGGTGTTGAATAGCCAAACTCCATCAAAATCCATGGAGTTGAACCCCACAACATAGCATATAGTTTTTCCCAGTGCTTCTATGCATTTTAGTTTCTTACACTCACCTCAACATTTCTACACTAATCTTTGACTCTCCAATTTTCCAGTATAGACCATTATACAGACATTTTACTGAACGCAAGATACCTTTTTGTTGTCAATGGCAGTAGACCAATGTGGACTGGCCAGCAGAGGGTGCTACTTGAATTAGGGAATAAAACATATCAATAACCTTTACGAATAATCATATTTCCGTAAGATTATGCTAATCACAGGGGTAGCCACCTCCTTATGCCATTGGTGCTAAAGAAAAGGAATGGTGGTATATTTTTTTCCTGAAATACTTATTTCAATTGGTAGTACAAAATGCTGTGGAGTGATCTAAGTAAAGCTTTGGATTTACGCTCTGTTGTCAGTCTAAATGGCGCTAGATACTGGTGGTGTAATGGTACAGGAATAAGCATTGCATAGACAACCCAATACTTTTGGTTCACTTTAGTAGACTTCTCATTTTATATTCTCTCCACAGATAAATTGGAAATTAGGTTTCCACCCCAGGTCAGGCTTTTTACCTCTTTGCCTTTTACCAGACCAAACCAATCTGCTTGAAATTTCGTAAGTGTGTTATGCTGCCAAAGTAGAATTTTAATGGAAAGTTTGAGGTAAATTCAACAAGATGTTTGGGAGACAGGAGAGCTCAAAAAAGGAAGCAGTTTCACCTCTTGAAAATTTTCCTAACATTTTTTTTGGCTTATAGTAACTGCAAAATGGCTTGGCTGAGAAACTAGAAATTTGTTTTAATCTTTTGTAGATGGTGATTTCTGTTTCCTTTGGCTTCTTTTGGGGTGCTTCAGGGGGCAATTATTTAGTCGCTAAAAGACATTTATGCAAACATTTAGGGTTCCTAAATCCGCGTGTCAGCTCTTATAGGGCTTATGAAATCCACAATAGTGGAATGCAGCCTTCCCAGACTGCACAGACTTTTTCACAGGATAACTCTTGTGATCAGGGCAGGGCAAACAAACTTCATTTCAGAAAAGACTTTAGTAGGTTTCAGCTGCCCTGTGAGAAGTTCTGAGAGGTCCCACCCACAGTACCATCAGGTCCTCCAAGACCTGCTCGAGGCAAAGGCCATTCCCATAAAGGCATTTTGCTTCCTTTTTGTCTCTACATCTGCTTAGAGCTCTCCTACTTGTCTCTGTTATCTGCACATATGTCTCTTGGCAGGATTTAAGGGAGAAGATATTTTTCACCACAAATCTAAACTGGTTCTGTAAGCTATGCCACTCCCAGTGCATGGCCAGAGGCAGGGCTGTATGTAAAGATTTACCCCACTGAAACCCAGAAAAAAAATCAACTTTTGCGTTCTTCCCACTGCTTGGTGAAATGTCCTGTATTGGCCCTGAGGATCACGTCTTTAAGTGTCGTTAACAGTTTTTCAGTAGTTAGCAAAACTCTCCATGACAAGGTTTGAAGGTGTTCTGAACTTTCGCAGTGTGTGATTTGTTACTCCTATTGTCCCAAAGTCTAAGGAGTGAAGCGATTTACTGGCAGCATTTTTTGTAGAAAATATTAAGAAAAAGCTGAGGTTCCCTAATGATTTATGAACAGAATATGGTCAGAATTAACACCAACCTGGTGAAGATGCTGTTCCATTTTTGAGATTTTTGTGCTGCTCCCAATTTCTTGGATTTACCATGAATTATATCTTTTCCAATCCAAAAATACAGAAATAAGGAGGTAGGATCCAAAAATATAAGCCAGAAAGAATCTATGAAAGTTTGGGAAACTTGAAACCAAGCTGTCAGAAAGGAATGAGGGAGGTATGCAAAAAGTATAAAAGAATTAATATTACACCTGAAGGCAGAATTATCTTCCAAAGTACAGAATATTTTCTGAAAATAATTTAGTGTGATTGAAATGTTGACTAGAAGAAACAACCTATGAAGCCAGTCCTGAGACAGCCATTGCACTATGAATGAGATGTCTTTCTGTAACCAAGCTTTCTTTTTCCCTGCTCCCTCTTTTCTCCTGTCTCCCCACACCCAGCATTACTGTAAAATCTATTTTATGAAGGGAAAATACATTTTGAAGAAAGCCTTACTTATAGTCACCTATCAACCTTGTATATATGCAGTTACTGGTCCAGAGTTTTATGTGTCAGTAAGACAGCTGGTAGTGCCACAGAAGGGCCTTAGAAGATGATGTGCTAAATTTGCGTCGGTTAAACTAATGAAATTCTGGTGAGTTCAAAGAGATATGGACTTGGTAGGCAGAAAGACATGATAACAAAAATGAAGTGAAGAATGAAGCAGAATGATAGAAGTGGCAGTTATCTCAAAAAGAGGTAAGAAGTGGGTAAAAAAAAAAAAGAATAAAGGAATTCTCAAAAGTTTGTTTCTGGAGGGCAAAGGGAAAACAAGCAGAAAATTCTTTTTAATGAAAACCCTCATTACACTTAACAAAATGGCCATGATTTAGAAGTGTGCATCCTGTTTACAAAGACTTTGTAGGCTTCACTTTGCTAACATCTTCTATAGAAGGAAGGTCTGCACTGGGTGATTTTCAACCCATGTGTTATTTCTCTGCCATCAAACAAAAAGTATTGAGAAAGCACTGATGAATAGAAGACCAGAAATGCAAAAGAGATCAGAAAAGAGCAATGCTATGAAACCTCAAGGGCAACCCTGAATGTTGTCTCTTTTAAAATGCTTTCTCAGGAAGAGGTATATTTCACCCTGCAAGTAATTATGAGGACCAGTCATCATCTAAAGGAAATTTCTTCATTAAAAGTTATTTGTCTTGTAATTTCTCTGCTCGCAAATATGTGGGATTATTTTTTTTCCGTCAAACAAGTCCATCACCTTTCCCATACTTGAAAGGGAAACTCCAACAAAGAGTGCTCGCAGGTTCATTATTTGGCTCAGTTATTTGCCAGATGTGAGTGAGGCTGTGTTTTGGCTAGCCTGCATGCTCTAATGTAATATTAAACCAAATAAAAAGTTAAATGGGGTCCAAGTGCAGACCTGCAGCTAAGAGAAACATTTTATGAAAAAAAGAAAATTTCTGAAATTTTATCTTCACTCTTGAGATAATCTAAGTTATTTATGCCAAAAACATACACTAAACTCAATATTCTCTTAGAAATATCCACTATTTTTTCAATCTAATTAATCTCCAGCAACACCCACCCTATTTTACCTTCAAGATAACATTGCAATGTCTGGAAGGGCTGCTTATAAGGGATTCTGACCTCTGTTTCCAATGTTCATCCCAAGAATTGCAGGCGATCTGCAGAGCCAGTTTCCGTGTGCCCCAATTTATAATCATATCAATAAATTTATTCCACCAAACATCCTTAAATGGCAAAATTGCTGTTTCTAGCATACAGTTCACAAAAGTGTCTGAATTATTAACTCATCCACAACAGCCAAACAGCAGGTTAGCTGCCAGGTTACAGCCCAATTGAGAGCAGCACAAAATGAAAAGCATTGTATTAAGACATTTGGTAACTGATTAATTTTTTCTCTATATGCCAAAGCATGGGGTTGGAAGGCTGATAACGTTTATCATTGTGACTTTAAAGTCTGCTCGTAAGATTAATTGATCTCTTCCCTCTTTATTATTGCTACATTTATGAAAATGTACTCTATATGCTTTTATGACTTTATGTCTTCATCTGTTATATAGAACAGATATCATAAAACACTATCCTGAAGACAAAAGACATTAAATGCGTATTTAAGACAACAGAACCCACATGAGGAAGCTCACTGAAAAAATCTAATTGCTGATGTCACCTGATGGCGAAGATCTCTGACACAAAGTCTGTTCTTTACTGGAGGATTTTAGTAACAACCTGCAGCTAATGTAAAAGTTGTAAGACAATTTTGTTGAAAAATATTCTTTTTCATTTACTATTTGCAATACTGGGTCCATATAGTTCCACAAAAGACCTGTTTTGGTTTGGGCTTTTTTTTGGAAGACCCTGCTTGACTTGAACAAGCTTCGCGCTAGGCCTCAGTTCTGTACTAGATAAAACTCTTCCATTAGAATTTTTCTGCCATCCATCATTGACTAATTAGGAGGAACCAGGAGGTTATCTGAACCTTGAGGTGCACGGATAGTCTTGAAAATTGCTTCTGGCTTGTCTATAGGAATGATGCAATAATCACCCTTGCAATTGTTTGAAAACTCTCTAAACTATCCCTCAAATAGGATTTGTTTAATTTCTTGGAGCTGCTCTGGGATGATATGCATTCTTCACTTGCAACCCATTTTCTGTGATAGATGACCCACTTGTGAGTGGCACAGTGATTTTCAATTCCTTCTGGTATAAATCTGAAACTATATCACAGCATGACAACCTTCCTTCCTTCCTTTCCTTCCTTCCTTCCTTCCTTCCTTCCTTCCTTCCTTCCTTCCTTCCTTCCTTCCTTCCTTCCTTCCTTCCTTCCTTCCTTCCTTCCTTCCTTCCTTCCTTCCTTCCTTCCTTCCTTCCTTCCTTCCTTCCTTCCTTCCTTCCTTCCTTCCTTCCTTCCTTCCTTCCTTCCTTCCTTCCTTCCTTCCTTCCTTCCTTCCTTCCTTCCTTCCTTCCCTCCTTCCTTCCTTCCCTCCTTCTTGCTTTCTTGCTTTCTCTTCATATGTATTGACAATAATAAATAGGCAAATAAACTTAGGATTTCACCTGTATACATGCATACATGCACATATTTAAACATTTATGAAAGAAACACAAAAGACAGATGTATGAACAGTCTAGAAAATAAAAGAGTGAGTAAAGAAATGCTTTTTTGGTGTATATAATAAATGCATACAACTTATATAGGCTGAATTCCATGTACCTGCATTTGTCTTGAACCATACACATGTGGATGATCATACAGATATATGAATGTCGGCACTTAAAGAGGAACGAAACAGTGTGAACTAACATCTATTTGAAACAATATTGCATCTCTTCTTAGTGAAAACGAACAGGAATGGAATGATGTTGAGACAGGTCTTCTATTTAAAAGGCTTTTTCAGCTGTTTGAAATTCAGGCAAGAGAAAGCTTAGGCCTGTCTGGGTTTGTAGCATTTTGCCCTAGCACCTCCGCCACAATTAACGAGCGTAGCAAAGCTTTGTGAAAGTTGTGGTTGTAATAGCTGTTTGTAGCAGAAATAAAATATACAAAAGTTATTACTTACATTTCAAAGCAGTTGTGATTAGCCATAAAAAATAAGCTTAGTAATTATCACAAACATGAATATCTTAAAATACCTCTAGCAAGAACTAAACTGTAATCGCATTAAAGCCATTTGATACAAACTTCTAATTTAGCAATAAACTGTTTGCTTGTAGTAGCTAGAAATTACTCTAGGTTTAAGCAAACATTGTTCAGAGTTTAATCTTCCATTTGCCATGGTTAACTCTTTTGTGTCTTCCGTAGGGAAATGTAGATTGCCACATCATTATTCACTGTCCTCCCTCTGCCTCCTCTCCCCTTCCCTCCAGTTGCTTCCACTTATTGGTACCAACCTTGGGGAAACAATGAACATCCTTAACTTCCTTGATGCAGCAACCTGAGAAGTCTTCCAAAACACATGCTCTAAAGAGAAAATTATTATCTTCATATAAAAAGTACTTAGCAGAAAAGGATTAGGTTTCCATTTGTGCTTTCCCTTGGGCTAAAAGTAGGGAAGTATACAGAAGCCATTAAAAGACTTTCCATATATCCCCAAGGCCTTAGAGATACGAGAGTTTGGTGCCTAGACCTTCTTGTTACATTTAGTTTCTTGCTTGTCAATGAAGCACATATCCCCAGGAGGCTGGGGGCAAATTTGCACCTCTGAATTTTGCCTAGGTCCTCTGCCTTGCTAGAGAGCCACGTTCCCGCTGGGTCTCCCTGCCTGCCTGATCCCTGCTGTTGGGATCACAGCTTTCAGCTCAGGAAAAAAACGCCTCTGCCCCTGAATACCCTATACAACAAGGACCTCCTACTCTAAACTAGCATACTCTTTCAGAGGGGTGAAAACTATGTTTTCCAACCTGGTGGGGCTGGACCAAAATCCAGGTGTTGCAGTCCCTGGATATACTCTAATCTTTAGGCCATTGTGCAAGTAGGCATCAACAAGTTTCTTTGGGGAAGGTGCCTACAGGTAGTGAACTCAAATCCATCCAGAAGTGTCACATGCTCTCTGAGCAAACAGAGAATTAAGAATACTTTGTTTAAAATTCTCAAACGGAGCTAAGTGGAAAATAGTCACTTAATCATCTCAGGTGAGCACCCACACTTCTGCACACTTACACCTTCCTCAAGCTACATATGCTGGGGAGCTTCCATCAGAAGAGGTACGTGCATGTGCTATCTCAGATGTTTTGATGCATAAAAACATGAGAGTGGGCTAACTGGGTCACACCACAGGTCCATCCAGCTCAGAGTCCTATTCTCAAAAAAGTCAAAAAGAGGATGTCTAGGGAAGGGTGTAAATGATGCCACTCAGGGATATTCATCCACATTCAACCATTCACTTTTTGAACCAGTTGTCTTATATACAATAAATCTCAGTGGATTTTTCTTACATGAATTTGTGTAGTTGATTTTTGAAATCAGGTAAACTTTAAACATTTGAAACACCCTCTGATAAGGAATTCCACAGTTTAACTGCATGTTGACACTTGCTTGTTTGAATCTTGCTTGTTTGAATCTCTCTCCTGGACCTGAAATTACACTCCGGGAACTTAAGTGCTATTTACAGTTCACTCTTAGTCCCCTAACTCGTGACTTGGTTGAACAAAATCTGAAAGCCAAATACCCACCAGTCCCACAAAAGCTTTAGTTTATTGTCATTACATTTAAGCTATTTTTCTGGGGTGACACCACAGTGGTGTGCCAGGACTGAAGTCTGAAAACTGGGCCACTTATTAGACCTGTTCCGCCCTGCCTTCACAGAGTGTTTTATTTGCTCCTTCATATTAAGTGCAATTCCCTTTGCTAACACTTGCACTGGGGTTTTTTTGATTGTTTTGGTTTTGGTTTTTGGGGTTTTTTTGTGGGTTTTTTTATTGACAGAAATACCATATATTAATGACAAATACAACAGGAAGAATAAGAAATTTACATTAAAAAAAAATCCAATCAGACTAAGCTGAGGTAAGGTTTTAGGACACCTTCTGTTCAGATCTTGGACAAGAAGCAGCAAAGGAAGGTATTAAGTATCACATTACTTTTTGATGGAGGAATGGAAGCAAAAGTATTGCTGGTAGCAGTTTGAACATTTAACTCATATTGAACAAAGGAAAATCAAAAGATAGAAAAAAAATCTGATTTGTACTGCAAACATTTTGGTTTTGTCTTTTTTATCTCTTTTTATCTGTGCGCAAAACCATCTATTTGTTTGACTATAACCCACAGGTCATTTTCTTGCCATTGTACATGCCATTCCCACTGTGGTATTACAGATAGGCAAAGCAGATAAACAGAAGAAGCAAATAAAGAGTCTTCAGTGTGATGAATACAATTTATAATTAGCATGGACAGGGAAAAGTTCTAAGCAGAGGCTTAAAAAAAATTACAGGTCCTGATGCTCAACTTGTTTCTAAATTCGTCTGTGAACCACTGATAAAATAGAATGAGAAAAGTCTTTGTAAAGTAAATGATATATTATTACACAAAATAATAGGAACATGCAGTGCTGTAAGTATGAATTAGGCATTCTGTGGTTGATTTTGCATCATATAAACATACTAGTCAGTCCGATGCTGAAAAGAGAGCTAGGAGTCCAGTAACCAGCGTCCCTTGTCCAGCTATTAGTGACTCTCAAAGATCCTTGGTATAAAGGATCCATAAGGAACTACTCATGTGAGTAAGGTAAACTGCTAGAGTGAGCTATACATGATGAGTAATAATATATTAGCCAGAAACTGAGAGTATGAATATATGAAGCACAATTAAAGCTCACTGAATTCAATTAGATTTTTCTATTGGATCTGTTGGCATTGAACCACAATGGGAAAGGAATTTGCTTAATGCATGCCTAGAATGATTATTATTATCTAATCATTATTAGTCATGCTACCACTACATTGCATCTGTTGAGCGAAGACCTAACAAAGAATTTCTGATATTGGATTTGGTAATTTTTGAGATGGAAAATTTTCCATTAAAACCTTAGAAAATGTCAATCATGCTTTAGTGCTGGCAATACTTCAGGGTTGTTTTTTCCCCTTGTGTTGTGTGGATACATGCTTAGGGAGATGATCATCCTGCTTACTAGCTTGGTTTAGCTGTCAGCAGCAGACATTGGGCTTTCTTCATTAGAACATTATTCTGTAAATACTCAATATCATTTATTTCCAAGTTATTGCTGAGCCATGAACAAATAACTTCATTTTGATGGAGTGCCACTCACTTTCTCCATTTACTCAGACAGCCCCTTTCTCTGTTAAGTTCTATAACTATGATATTAACATTCAAGTCATGAACATCTCTCCAAATTTCATTAATACCAACCAAGTCAAATTAAGCCCATAAAGCGAGCAGTTCTCATTTCTCTTGTTTATTACACTGGATCCTAGCATAGACAGATAATTAAAGGCATTTCTTTTCTTCATGCTCCTTGGTGCCTTGATTAAGGCTGCTCTTGACAGTCTGACATTCCACTATGTGCATGTCTTCTATTCTTTTTCCATTTTTCTGTAAATTTAACAGTCTTCCAATTAGTGCAGAGGGTTGGTGAGACAGGGACCATTTACCTTGTGTATTGACTTCTCTGCTTAGAAGGTGGACCACATTTCCTTCCACAAATGATAGCTTCTGCAAAAGAAATCTTTCTCTTTACCATACTTGTCTTGCTGGTACTGCTGCGTGCTTGCTGCTCTTACGACTAGCGAATGGCAGCAACGGGAGGTGCAGACCAGCAACAAGGAGATACCATGAAGCTTATTAGTAGGATTCCTAGTAGTGCTACAGCCCAAGGATAACCCAAGGAATCTGCCATTATCTACAGAGTTCCTTCATCATTTAAGTCAGCCCAGGGATCTTTCCTGCTGATGGAGAATTCTGGTTGTTAGGATGGCCAGCCTTCTAGTAATCTTCCCACAGGCACGTAATTCTTCATTCTCAGAGGTTCAGAAGAGAATATGATCTTCTCTGAGCTCTAACGCGTTATGATACTTGGGATCAGCATGGAGTACAGAGTTTCTCACTGTCTTTTATAGCACCGACATGTTATAAAAACATAGAATACAGCTCCAAAGCTTCAAATTCATGTATGGATTACTATTTTCTGTACATTTTAAAGGTCATTCCAAGAAAAAAGCCATATGAATATAATGACTAATTGACCTCCCAATAAACTTGGATTGCTGTGAGGCAAAGCATAGGATATAATTTCAGAATAGATAATTTTTCATTTGTAAATGCTTAGCAAATCAAGTAAATTGGCAAATGAATCAAATTTATGAAACTAACATAGCTCTGAGTGTACAGTCATTAAACATGGCTACCTCACAGATGTCTTTATGATGTAATATGTTTTGTGTTTAATACCTGCGTTTTATACCAAACATCATTAGGGAAAGTAGTGGGCACCAGCAGTATAAATAAGCAGAAATTACACTACTTTCCTCTATATTATACATGGACTAAGTCTTTGGTCACAATAATATAACTGATTATTTTACAGTAGAATTAAAAACGACATTTACTCACTCTCAATGGTTAGCTAAATCATGCTAAATATGGCTAACCAGACTGACATGCATTTAGTGAACCAGAACTAAAAGTTATTTAAATACAGTTTTCTTGCTGTCTCAAAATTCCAGAGGAATACTTCTGCCCACCAGCAGGCATGTACATGGAAAAAATGCTTCTGAAATCCTCAACGTAACATTTTCCTTTTAGCCAGCATAAGTGCCCTTAATGTAAAAATCTGATCCCTTAATAAATTAGAGATTATGTAAACTCTGCAAAATGCTTTTTACAGGCAAAAACTATTCCTGATGAAAAGCTTCTGTGACTAGGTTTTATCTCTATTGTTTCCTTGATCAGGAGGAAGATCAGTCCAGGAAAGAGTCCCTGGCACCTTCAATCAAAAGTAGAAATTAAGGGACCTGGTAAATTCAGGAGACATTTGCTTTTAAAATTACGGTTTATGTGTGCTGTCTCAGCTAGTCCAAGCTTGTTTCAGGATGATTAGTAACTGTATTTTCCAGAGTGTTAGAGCAGGCAAGGATTTTACATTTGCTGGTCAATGCACAGTCAACCTTGTTACAGCAAAGAGATTAGCCTCAGACAAACACAGACACACAACTATTATACTAGTGCTCTCTTAGGACTTGTACTTCTTGCATTAGATATTGAAAGAAAATAACTCAGGTGCAGAATGCTACTTTTACAGCCTCATTTTGCAATTCCTTGCTATAGTCTTTATTCACAGAAGCCATGTCATCAGCAACACTAGTGGGACTATTTCCATGATTACAGCCTTCTCCAGCTTCTGATAGATGAAGATTCGGAGACATCATTAAAGATTATTTCTATTACTTTAAAATTTGGCTCTTCAAAAAAAAAGAGTTGGACAAAAAAATCTGATTACACACTGAGATTATTTTAACATCGTAAAATCTACAGGCAGAAATGAGTTTCCTCTGTCTCCACTTCAAGTACACAAAAACTTGTGTTACTCCACTATAGGCTAGCAAGAAATTGTGCGAACATAGGTAAAAGCCATGATGAACCTGAGCAAATAAGCCTTGCTGAACAGAAAATAGGTTACCTGAGAACTGAGGCTGCACTAGACATGTTCACATAGCTTCCATACAGATTTATCATGTATATTTGATCTTCAGTCTTTTGGGACTATCTCTTTCCTGATGTGTTTTTTGAGGAAAGACAAGCTACAGATGATGGGGAACTGCACCATCCAAAGGGGAATATGGTATAAATAACACTGGAGCAGGAGGCCTGTTCAACAAAGGCACTTAGTGCCGGCATGCTGCAAACCCAGCTCTCCCCTTTCAGGGCGCCAGATGGCTTCTGGCTTCAAGCCTCGTGGTGCTTCTGAAGCAGGTTCCCTACACCAGGCCTGGAATAAATGTGAGTGGAGTCTGATCATGTCTGCCCTTTTGTAGTGACATAAACACCCCCAGAGGCATCCGTCTGGTCCCAAAGAGAGACTTGAGTAGCCTCGGGTTTTCTTTACACTGTCTCAGCCGCGCAGCATACCTAAACCCTACACAGCATGACACAGAGTTGGAGGTGAGGGGTGGAAAACCAGAACACTAAATTCTGCGTGATAACCGCTGGGCGGGCAGCAGATCTAGATAAACTGGCTTCCATCTAATTTGCATTGCTTCAAATCTATTCCGACATCTGCATTCGCTCCCTTAATGTCTTTTTATACTGAATTCCCATCCAGAAGTTCAAGGAGCTTTATCTGGATGTTAAACAGTCTGGGTAATCATTGCAAAAAGAATTTGCAAAAGTAATCAGGCAAATGTTTAGAAAAAAACGACACTGCTTATACCCTCTTCTGTTCAAGCAAACCATTTTACTGTCAGATATTTTCAAACAGAAAAGCTGAAGTAGAGGCTGGTAGTCATTAACAGTGTACAGAATGCGAGTTCCAAACCAGGAACCTGGATTTAAGCATAGACCCCAGCCAGTCAGAATGGAACTGCACTGTTTGACCTATTTCTCCCACCTCACATAATCAAAACAACTCAAACTTCTCCTTTTGAATACATGACAGTCACAACACACTAATTGCAGCTAATCTGCAGGCCAAGAATTATGCAGACCAATTACACAGTAGAGTTTCCAAAATCCATGCATTTGAGAAAGTTTCTATTTGTGGATTTTAAACTGGAGAATTACAGATGCTAAAAAATACATAGTGCTGTGCAAATAATCTCCTAAATCTGGAAATTAGTCTTTCTTTTCTTTTCTTTTTTCTTTTCTTTTCTTTTCTTTTCTTTTCTTTTCTTTTCTTTTCTTTTCTTTTCTTTTCTTTTCTTTTCTTTTCTTTTCTTTTCTTTTCTTTTCTTTTCTTTTCTTTTCTTTTCTTTTCTTTTCTTTTCTTTTCTTTTCTTTTCTTTTCTTTTCTTTTCTTTTCTTTTCTTTTCTTTTTTCTTCTTCCTTTCTTCCTTCCTTCCTTCCTTTCTTTCTTTCTTTCTTTCTTTCTTTCTTTCTTTCTTTCTTTCTTTCTTTCTTTCTTTCTTTCTTTCTTTCTTTCTTTCTTTCTTTCTTTCTTTCTTTCTTTCTTTCTTTCTTTCTTTCTCTCTTTCTCTCTTTCTCTCTTTCTTTCTTTCTTTCTTCCCTTCTTTCCCTCTTTCTTTCCTTCTTTTTTCTTCCCTTCTTCCCTTCTTTCCTTTTCTCTCTTTCCTTCCTTCCTTCCTTCCTTCCTTCCTTCCTTCCTTCCTTCCTTCCTTCCTTCCTTCCTTCCTTCCTTCCTTCCAAGAAAGACAAATAGCAGCATTCAATAGAATGTGCTTTCATTGAGCATCAAGAAACAGGATTCAAATCCTTGTTCTTCCTCATATAGGCTAGGGGCTTGATCTCAGATGCCTTAATTTCAAGGTAAGTAATATATATTATAGTGTGAGTTCACTTTCATTTTGACAATACATCCCACACTATGAACCTGGTAAATATTTTTTTGGTGGAAAAATACACTGTCAAAAGTTCCCAGCCAGTTCTAATTGTAAGTTTGTTTCTGGAAAGGGAAAAATGAAAGGGAGGAAATATAACCATATTTGTTGGGCAAATCACATGCTAAATACATCCTTCTGCTGGAACAAACAGAGGAGGAATGAGAGGCAGAATCATCCAAAAAAATCAGTCTTTTAGTTGGCAGCAGATTTATGTTCCAGTCCGGGTTCTGTCACTGACTGATTGGGCTTTACATTCCAGCTTTTTCCCTTTTTGTATCCATTATGTATGTTGCCTATTTAACTTACAAAAACTTTGGCGTAACAGCATTCCCTTAAAATCTGTAGCTGTTCCGTGAAACTCCATGGTAGCAGTACCGCCGCATTAGCAACATCAAGCTGTAGGGACCTCTCAGTCTAGGTCTGAGTAGGCAAAGGTAGGAAGAGCTGCTGCAGCAGTGGGAATAACAACTTAGGAGCAGTTTTTAAGAGTCAGTTGTGCAAACCAGGCTGAGCTGCTTCCAGCACAGCTCTCGGCCTCTAGCTGCAAGTGCAACCCTCCTATTCATCTCCATTGTCCAGGGAGTTCTCTGTCTGCTTGCATAAATTTAGAGCTTAGACATGAAAAGGATAAGGCTTTTCTCATCCTCAGGAACTTTTCCACTTAGGGACTGATACTGTTACTATTTACAACCAAAAGAACTTCTTTGATGCCACAGAGGGATACCAGCATAAGCCAAGGTCATAGTGATAAAATCAGCCCCCAGTGCAAAATATTAAACCTTTGAAACACTAGTACTTGACAGGTTGGTTGTTGGGGTTTTTTTTTCCACTTGTCTGTATGGAGTTTAGGCATTAGGTCAAATTCTGCTCTCTCACCACCACGAGTCTGGGAGACGTGAAGTTAATGTCAAAGACAGATGACTAGCACTGTGCCTGCAACATTTATCAATAAAAGTGTTGCACATATTGCTAAATGCATAATTTATTCTCAGTTTTGAAATGACACATGGTATCTTTATAAAACTAGAAATAATTGTTCTTCAGTAATATATTAACAGCTACACCTGTGTTTTATGGAGCACTCCTTTGTGTCAAAAGGGCTGTTAGATTGTGACACCAGGTTTTATTACATCCTCATTTTTAATTTCAATTTTATCCATTTAGGAGGGGTTTTTTTCTATTTTTAGTTTCCTTGACTCATGCTTGAATTTACTAAATTACTCTTCCCAAATGCTCACAGGGAGAGTCTTTTGAATTAATAGATAAAGCTAAACTCACTCCCATTCTGCAACTAAATTAGTATATTACACGCAATTATTTATGATTCATCCAAACTGGCTTCCCACGGCCCCATAAATCTTACAGAGTCAGAACATTGTGGCATCATCTCTTCTGATAGTTTTCATTCTTTTGCCAGGCATAATGCTCCTTGAATTGGAGAAAAACTGTTCCTACTCAGCGAGGACCAGTTACACTACTGGCAGCAGCAAATTTTGGGAACTGTGTCCAGCCTAACAGAAGGAAAGTAGGTATTTCCAACGGGACTAAGCACCTCCATCCAAAACTGCAGTCTTCTAAATTCCTGCTCATTTGTTGCCACACCCTGAAGGTGCTTAAGCTCCGAAGACGCCAGCTTTTGACATTAAAATTCCCCAGACTCCTGAACTTCTGCTATGGGCATGTCCAGAAATGCCTCTCATGTCATGGCACCGAGTTAGCTCACACCCCGGCACCGTCTGATCCAGTGAACTCAGCTTTCCTGCACCTGCACCCATCTTGCCCAAGGGGTAGAGCCGCTGAACGTTCCCAAGACGCAGAGAGCTGCCGCTCTGCGAAGCACAGCGGCAGCAGTTGCTGTTCTCCTCTGCTGCGTTTGAGAGCTCCTTGGTCAGAGCTTTTACCCTAGATGTGGGAAATCTGGGTTTTACACCCTCCTGCGCCCGAGGAGATCAAAACCCACGCCCTCGCCACAAGGCCGGGGCTGTTCTGGGTGAAAGTGCTCTCCACCCTGCCCTTTGAAGCTCTTCCACCCTACAGGAGCAAACCACAGCTTCGCAACAGCTGTGGAGAACATGAGCGAGCACGATGCTTTGAGGGGTGATGGCCCTCGTGGGAGAAGGCAAGGGTGGTTTCGGTGCCGTTTTCCTCCCCTAAGGATTTTCTGGGTATTATGTCCTAGGTCAAATGTATAAATGGTCTTTTTGGAACATATATGGGAAGGGGCTTTCCCGGTTCTGCTCAGTGGGATGCCAAGGAGGCTGGCAGCAGTGTGTTCCATCTGGTGCCCTAGTCACCCCTCCCCAGTTGACACTGCCACCGGCGCCTCTGAGCACGGCTGCAGCTCCTCCTGACTGGCTCTCCTGAGGGCCTCATGAAGGCTGAGTTTCTCAACAACTCCTCTCCCCAGAGAAGCAAAACAATAACACCAGCGAACAAGGACCCGCTGCAGCATTTCAAGCACGTCCGACCTCCGTCACACTCCACCTCCCAGCCACCCTGCGGTCCCACACGCAGCTGTAGCTGCAGCCACCCTGCTGGAGGCCAGCAGGCTCCCTGTGCCTCCATGGCAGCCCTGCTGCCAGGTGACAGGGACGCTACGTGTCCTCATTTGCCATGGTCCAGGAGCTCTGCCCTCGCAGCTCGCTGAAGCTATTGTCTGACAAACAGCTTGAAGAAAATGGTGAACTGGGTTTCTTCTTTCAGGGGTTTTGGAGAAAGAGTTGCACATTTCTCCGTAATGTGCATCTATCCGGGTGACAACCCTGCCAGCCCAGGGCTGCCCACTTCTGCTAGCAACCACTGTTTCCCCAGGTAATTTTTGCAAAGGTGTTGCAGCGTCCGGGACCCCAATTCACACTGAGCATTTTGTTTTGCCTTGACTGTTGGAAGTCTCCAGTGACTCTCCAGTTTCTAGCAGTGAAGTCATATGCGACGCTCAAGTGCCCTTCAGTCTGTGCGTGATAGTTTGGGTGCGTGGTAGTTCGGGTTCCTTGGCCCACAAAGGCAAACCGCTACCCCACTTCATGAGCTTGAGTGAGTCCTTTGGCTCGCCAAGAGCATTGTTCAAAGATTAATTCTTGATCTTCAGCGCTCTTCTTTGACTTCCTTAGGCATGCTTCCAGTGGAAGTAAAACTTGCGACATCTGTCTGTCTGCATATCTGTGCCATCCACAGTGCATTTTGCCTCTTTTGTCTGATGTCAAACAAACCTGACAGGGAGGTACAGGTTTGACAGGAGAGACGGGGCCTGAGCATTCGCAAGTTCTCCTCAACAGGTATTGCCAGCTGATTTCTGTAGTGAAATATGTGTATATGTGATGCGTGATACATATATATCATTGCCAAAATGCTCTTCAGAAGCAGGTTAGAGATATACACTGATAACAGAAAATTTCATTAAAACTAGTCAACTGACAGACAGAAACAGGTAGAAAAGCATCCTTCAGTACTGTCCATATTTGGAGAATTAATTATTGCAGGGCTAGTGAGAGAAGTGAGGTTAGTGATTGAGAGGGCAGGCACAGCATGAGCAGGGTTACGAATGCGTCCTGCGCAGCTTACCAGGTGAGGACAAGGGCTGGACCTGGCTGGAGGCAATTGTTTATAGCTACCTCAGGAGTGGTTAGGGGTATATTACTACTGCCAGGAATCCATACTCACCCCATAAATAACTATGTAACGTTGTTTGTGCAATTAATTTTGATCTGGTCTTTTATAAAGGATGTGTTCATTCAACTTGAACCCTTTTACCTACAAAGCAACTGCAAGGTTGTCTCTCCAACTTCGGTACTGTCTGCTTGAGTACAACAGTCATACATGTTTTGTTTTTCCTGTGGTTTGCAGTATTCATGACTTCTTTTTTTTTTCTGTTATAGAAGCTGACTACACTATAATCACTTCCAAATACTCCCCCTGACAAGGATAAATCAGCCTGTGCTGAGCTCTGGGCTGCTATGGCCAGATTGCTGCCAATATCAAAGCCTGTTTAAAAGTAGCTGGGGGATCTCAGCGCTGCTCTGCAGATACAGATGTTTAACATTTCATTACCAAAGTTTTATACTAGCCTCCTCTACGTGACTGAACTGAAACCTTTTCAATATACCCAATGCTGCAGAATCGACTATTGTTGAAACAAGGCTATCTTCTGTATATCTTCTCCTGGGCTGGCAGGTGCTGCTGGCATGTACAGTGAATTACTGTTTACGCCTCCTCCAGCAATCCCTTATGCTTCAGCCTTGGCAGGGCGTTTAGCAGCTCCAGCAGTCTGCGGCTCCTCTTTGTTTTACTCCTAGTGCCCTAGGTGGTTGAGTAACCACTCAGAGCCGAGGACCGTGACCAGCCGGTTTCTAGATGGTCAGCCCTGCAGAACACTGTCCTTGCAGGACCCTGCTGGGTGGAGAGGATGGCCTGGAAAAGCACAGGCCAGCTCAATGCCGTGGCTGGCACAGATCATGAAGCTGTACTTCTTTATATACTACTCAGCTGTGCTTTTGCTATTTTCAAGCACTAAACACCTGCACTTCTCAAGCTAGAGGGCCTTGTTGATACTTACAGATAGTCATAAAAGCACTGGATGGCTTTTTCAGTTGAAAGAGAATCTCCCTGGTCATATATCAGTAAAGAAAGTTCAGGTGTTTTCATGTGTTTATACAGCCTGGGAAATATATTTTATGAATCTTGGGCTGCATAGGAAGAAGTATGAACAGCAGGTTGAGGGAAGTGATTCCCACCCTCTGCTCTGCTCTTGTGAGATGCCACCTGGAGTACTGCGTCCAGCTCTGGGGTCCCCCACACAAGAAAGACATGGAACTGTTAGAGGAGGTCCAGAGGATGGCCACGAAAATGATCAGAGGTCTGGAACACCTCTTCTATGAAGAAAGGCTGGGAGTTGGGGCTGTTCAGCCTGGAAAAGAGAAGGCTCTGGGGAAACCTTATTTTGGCTTTTCAATATTTAAAGGAGGTTTATAAGAAAGACTTGGAGATTTTTCTCCAAGATCTGTAGTCACAGGACAAGAGGCAACAATTTTAAACGGAAAGAGGATGGGTTTAGATTGAATGTAAGGAAGACATTTTTTACGATGAGGGTGGTGTGACACTGGAACAGGTTGCCTGAGAAGTTGTGGATGCCCCATCCCTGGAAGTGTTCAACGTTGGGGCTTTGAGCAGCCTGATCTACTGAAAGATGTCCCTGCCCATGGCTGGTTGGAACTAGGTGATCTTTAAAAGTCTCTTCCAACCCAAAGCATTCTATGATTCTATGTTTCTATTATTCTATGAAGACAATGAGCTAGCTGCACTGACCGGAAAGCAGTACCTTGTAAGGCTTAAACAAAGTTTGTTGTTATTCTATTAATTTAATATTTAGCAGCTCTTGTAAGACTGACTCACATCCTAGCTTTGGTAGTGACTAATTAAAATCACTGCCTCCTTTCTTCCAGCAAGATTACAGACCCACTGATTTCAGTAACGTCCTTCATGACACCTTGGGAGGTGAAATTTGATGAAGTTCAACACAAAACTATAAATAAAATGGAAACACTGATAGATAGTTTAAAATGACATCCGGAAGCTTTGCAAAGAACTAACTAGAAGGACTGCTTGAATAATTTTAGATCATACATCAATGAGATATCTTGTCCCTTTAATTTTAGGAAACACTGTATTTGCATGAGAAGGAACACGTTTGCAATGGCATCTGAAAAACGCAAAATTTCAGCTAAGGAAAGATCACTGTAGTTTACAAAATAATTCCATTTTCATGAAGTTTCCATCAGAAAGTCCTTTAAGCGGAGCTGTTTTCCCTTCAGCACACTTCAGAGCACGTATCACTCCATGTGGCAGCAGATACTTCGGGGTAAGAGCTCAGGCAAGCATAAATCAACAAGCCTATAGCAAAATCAGCAAAGGTGAGATGGCTTAAATCAATTTAGAATGTGGCCCATCAGTTGTACAAAAGTGCTCTTTGTAAATGATGAAGTGACAAAAACGTGTCTGGCTTTTATGAATTGATTAACCTGTGCTAACTACTGATGGTGGCAAAAGGACCTTCAGATACAGGAAAAAAATATACGTCAGCTTTAGAATGAGATGAAAGTTTTACACAACAACCTCTCCTGATAGGACTGATTTTTGACATTTTCAGGTACGGCAGACTTAGACCTTGAATACATGTTGCACATACAAGAATATACATGAAGCATTTTGTGACTGTTTTCACGGGAGATATATTTACAGCAGAAGAGTGAGTTTGTGGACTGCCCCTGTTTTATCCTGCGAGAATTTGCAAATATTTTTCAAAGGAGGGTCTGTTTAAGTGTCGGTTTTGATCCCTGCTCTGTTCCCAGAAGGCACATAAAGGCTAGCCCCAGGAAAGCGCTGGCCGCCAGCTTAGGTCTGGGAGTGAAATCTTTACCCCCGTATATCTTCGGAGGAGAGCCAGGTACTTCGGAATGAGATCCAAAACAGCCAGCACGCTCAGCTTGGACCTGCCTAAAATCAGTACACTCAGCAGGCAGCTGCCGAAACCTACTTATTAGGCAGCGCTGAGGGCAGGGGACGGTCTGAAACCCGCGGCTGGCCCAGAGCTGCAGGTGGTCACCTCTGCCCGCTGCTGCCGCCCAGCCTGCAAACAGCCCTTGAGAAACCCGAGAGGCGAAACTCCTTCAAAGCACCCAGCAGGTCTCTTTGCAAATGCCTATAAAAGACAACTGCTCACGGTGCTGGGTTTTTTTCATTTGTTGTTGGGTTTTTTTTGTTGTTGTTTTGGGTGTTACCGGTTTGGGGTTTTTTCCCCACAAATATACAGTCCCAATGGTAAGAGAATGGAATTAATTTACCTTCTCAGCCTGAGGGGTTCAAACCCACAGCCCTCAGAAGAGCAGCCCGCATATCAGCCTGTGGGATAGGAATAAAACTTTCCACCCACCCGCCCCGCTGAAACTGAGCCGCAGCGCAGCAAAAAATTCAGGAGTCACTGGCTGGGAGCTGCTTGTTCCTGTCAAGACAAGGGCAGTTCTGGGCATGTACGGAGAAACCTTGTGCTCTGCATGTGCAGAGGTACAGCCCCAGGGGCCTGAGAGATGGTAAAATTAAAAGTGGTGTCTGAAGGGGGAAAGTTCATCAGGGATTTCGCTGCTGGAAGGATCACAGCCCTGTGCTTTCATTCTTGTCCTTGAACGGTGCTTCCACACTCCTCACCCGTAGTGCCAGCCCTGAGATGTGCAACCTTTCACTGCGGGACGGTGTCAGCAGAAAAGCATCTGCTAACCCCGCTCTCTGCCCCTCTGACCAGTCTTTGCCTTTATATCCTCTTCCAATCCGTCTTTGAGAAAGGGATCCCCCCCCCGCCCTTACTATCTCGCTTCCACCCCTGGACGGTTTTATGTCTTTGGGGTGATACTATACTGTGAATAATAAAATGAAATGCAGGCCCTGCTTGTGCTGCTGAGGTCAGGGAAGCTGAATCTATTTACAGCAGCTGAGAAACTGCACAAATGTATTTGTTTTCCTTCTTTGCTCGAGAAATCTGAACCCTTCATTTTCTGTTGCATGAAAAGACACCGCATAATGATTATTTTGGTGGATCATTTCCCATCCGCTCTGGGTTGTCCTTTTTTCTTTCTGAGTTTATACTGAAGTCTGGACAAAATCTGTTTAAAATGCTATATTTGCCTGTGAGCTGCATCCTGACAAAAAGAAGGAAAAAAACCAACACAACTTTTTATTTAACAAAAAAAGTTCTCAGGTGTGTTTTGGAGAGGAGTAGGAAAGAGATTCCAGGACCATCATAGCAGCATGTCTGTGTAAACTTGTACAGGATATTTCATCAGAATTTGATAGCTTTTTCGTTTTAACCTGATGTCTAAATGGAACTACAATAAGCCTGAGATGACAGAAAACTTTCTTGGATGTTTGAATTCCTTGGCAACTAAGGCATGTAGGTTGAAATAAATCAGTTTCAAGCTTTGGTTCATGTACCTGAAAGGCTATATTAATTCTACTGCACACAGTATATAGAGGCCTAATTAGTAACTGCCCAGTACTGTGATTCACAAACCTGTCCCTGCTCAGAATGTACTTAAGTGTATGCTTCTATGAACCCAAATAAATTCTTCCATATTTTTCAAGTAAGAGGCCGCATATCCAGGAAAAGTAATGCCGTAAGATCTCATACCTAGTTTACACTGCTTTAAAACAGCTATAAATCATAGCACAGTAAAATATCAGACCCAGCAACTCAGAGGTCTGAACAGCCTGCACTGTTTATGTAGACTGGGTGATAATGCTGACACTTTAATTGCTCCTTAAAGTTGTCTTCCCTGGTACCTTAGTGCTCATTATTTTTGCAGTCACTTACGGCTACTGTGTTTATCCTGGAATCCAAAATCCACCTCCTAAACTGTCCAGGTACTCAAACTTTCATTTCTCTACTCCCCTTTCCTCCACCCCCAGTCTCTTATCAGTTAGGTACTTAATGCATTTGCAGTAACAAAATGTTTGGAGCATACCACAAGATTAATATGAAGCATTAATAATGTGGAAGCTCTTAAACTCTTTCATGAGTAGATCTTTCCCTACAGAATTCATTTTAATCTGTGTTTGGGATGAAAATTTACATGTAGTCAACCTCCAATCTCCAAGTACCCCTTTCAATATTTAAACACAGTACTTAACAAATATGTTTAAACATTTAAATCTACTGTTGAATGTCAGAGGCATATAAGTCCACAACACTGCAAACACGAACTGCCCTCTTGCATCTTTTTCTACCTCTCATCCCATCTGAAAAAAAAAGCCACTAACTGCAGGAGATATTGCAGAACATCAGGAAAATTAACAAGTCTAAACAACTGAAGAAAACAAATATTAGAACCGGTTTTGCCCATAAAATTGGACTCCGAGCAGATTTACTTCTGTATTAATCGCTAGCACAAACGCTTTGGATGCAATAAAAACTCTCTGAGCTGAGAAGGACTAATTCATGAAGAGTTTGATGTTGAGATCTTCAAATAAACTCTATCTTGATTTTAACATTGACTGGCTCAACAGGGATAGCCTGAACAAGGCTGCGCCCTTCAGAACAATTGTGCAGATCCGGGCTGTTATGGATAATATTGTTCAGAAGTTGAAAGGCTGACAATGTGCTTTATACGATGAGAAAAAAAAAAAAAATCAAAAAAAATAAACTCCACTGGAATTTTGAATGCATAAAACTTGTGTTACATGATTCAGGGAGAGATTTTTATGTCCAAATAGTACAGAGTATATAGTCTTGGGATGCTTTTGCTCCATTCATGAGTTTATCTGATGACTCCACTTCTAAACCTCATATTTAAAAACATGCAAAACATGAACTTGCTATTGTTTTTATTTTTTGGTATTTATTTGTATTTATTTTATATTTAAAACTGATCTCAGCCTCTTCAACTTCTTATTCTATAGGGACTCTGTTCTCAAATCTCCACACAAACATAGCTCCCCTATTGTGTGCAGGGTAGGATTGTGCCATTTCTAAACTATAATCAAATGTGAAATCTTTTTTTTCATTTTTTCGCTTAAAACAATACACTGTTTTAAGCAGGGCATTTTCATGGAGCTATGAATAACTCTGCCTCACACAGATTTTGGGAAAAATATATCATTATCTCCATCAAAGGTCAACCGCAGATTATAACCCTCTTTTTGCTTGTTATGATGAATGTCTTTTCTGTGCACAATGATAAGATATGGCAAGAAATGTGTGAGAACAGAATCTTAAGGGGAATACATCGCCTTGGGTCCAAGAGCCTTTTTCCATTATTTTGCACTATGTTAGTTGGCTAATGCTTAATTACCACACTTCAAATTAGTTCACTTCTACTCTTTTTCTTTCAGAGGCATCTAGGGGAGCACTATGCATCAATTAAAGCTGATGGATGCTGATCCTCAGCTTCTGTGACTTCCAAGGCACTCAGAAAATGATCGCAGGGGAAGACTGTTACAAGAAATACTGATGGAAAAACAGACCAAGAGTAGAAAATCTGAGAATCAGACGCATTGATTTGGGGTCTGCAGGACCCAATTATAGAGCAGGATTGCTGAATTGGATGTAGGTGTAGAACCCAAATGTAACTGGTAACATTGCTTGAGAAAGAAAACCATCTCTAGGCTGGGCACGTGCTGCAGAGCAGGAGCAAAACCACATGGCAAAAATTTGGAACGTGCAGTGATTTGCTCCTGTCATTGCAAAGTACAGAGAAAAGCTCTGAGGAATAATCAGACCGGATTGGAACGCGGTAAGCTGAAGGAGACATTAGCTGAAGTACTCTGTGACCAGACTTTAGCTCATCACGTATAATAGCCAAGGGTTGCCTCAGACAGCTTAACTCCCACTTTGTATTTTGTAACTTCTTTCTACAGTGCTACAAGATGGAGCTCACGTCCAGCAGCCAGTGGCCATACAGCTGTGTGTGCAACTGTGAAGTTGTAGAACAAGAGAGCACAGGAACATTTGGGGTGCGTCCACAGAAACAGAGGTCCACAGACACATGCCTTGTTTTTCAGACCAATTGGTAGAGGCTCGCTCTCTAGTTGGGAAGCAGAAGGGAGGGAGTGTTAGGCTTTGCAGGTTTTCTATTTTATTAGAGAAGGTATTACTGAACTTCCTAAGTTTTAAGAGCAGGGTACACATGCGTTAAAGGAATAAAAAAAAAAGATAAAATGCAATCTTCTCTCACACGTGCACCTATATAATATATGAACCAAATTCTTATTGTAATATTGTAACCACAATACTTTGCCAATGAATTTTCTTCATTAATTAGTCCCTTTTCACATACTTTTGAAGGTAGCACACAAGTCTAACATTCAGACTTGTCTATCTCTGATATATTCTGATATATATATATATATATATATATTCTGATTTGTTAAAAAAAATAAAGGAAGAAAATAGACTGGTCTCAATTAGCTGAATCATACAACCAGTTCATTCTTATGACTTGTTATAATACAGTAGATGAAGAAAGAACTGCACAGTTATTACACAGGCAAAACTCCCCAGAACAATAGGGGAAATCTGGCACAAAGGAAAAGCATCGTTTTCCACTGGGATAGCAGCAAAAGCACTATTATGCAACAGTCCCTCAGTACTATAGACAAAAGCTCTGATCCTGCTGCAGAACGTGGCTTTGCGGAGATTGTGTCTTCCTGACTTGAAACTAAACCCTGCAGTTTGCCCACTTTGCTACGTTTCTGCCGCTTCATGAGATCTTGCAATTCCACTGCTGTTATTTGTTTATTGATTCTCCTGTAAGAAGGATCCCAGCACAGAAAGGAGAACACTTACTATTCAGTTTTTCTCTAGGCATACAGGGGTATGTGGAGAGGGGAGGACGGCACTGTGAAGTGTCTCCACCTGCACTGACATTAGTAAGACTGATGGTGTTTCTCCCACTAGGAAGAAACGCATTCTTGAAAAAGGAAAAAAAAAAAAAAAGGAACTTATCATTGGCTGGAGAGAGGCTGAGCCAGTAACAATGCCATGGCGTGATCGATTTGTTTTTTCTAACGCAGCCTGTGCAATATCAATGAGTTGAGAACACCCAGATGAAGGGAGGAAGATTAGGTAATACTGACTGAATTTCTCCACATTCTTTTATTTTTTTTACCTCTCCCAAAAAAAACATTTTCTTTGGAATAAATCACATTTGTCAGATTATACAAAAGGGAATACATCTTCCTGGTGAAGAGGATGTTCTTGTGGTTAAAGCATGAGCCTGGTAATAGGGGTTTTCTGTTCTATTCTCAGATATTTGTCACATCAGGACGCATTCAGCTCTGGCTATCACAGCAGCCCCCACTGGCTTCAAGGAGAGCTCTATCTGCTCAACCCAGGTGTGCTGCTTCTGGCTGGGAACGGCACAGATATTACCCAGTGACTTTGCTTTACGAGTGTGTTTATGAAGATAATGTTCACTCACATCTTTGAGCTTTCTGAGGTGCTGCTGAAACACCAAACATTTTTATTATTTACCATTAAGTTACAATCAGCAGTCCGAAAGGCCCAGCTGGCATCAGACATTTTATTGTTCAGTTTTATTAGGGGGCCATCCTTATGATTCATTGCAAAAGTGCACTTGTCCTGTGTCTGGGTTCCTTCTCCACTAAACCTAGAAGGGTGCCAGGAAGACATTGTTCCTCTAGCCTTAAAAAGGAAGAATTATGTATGTTCACAGGTCAGGAACAATTTTTTGGAAACTACAAGCAATTCAACTCATCTTTCTCTCTCCATGCTGGTTGTGGATCTCCATCAGAAGCAGCAGCTCAGGTATTTCAGTACATCCATTTTCATCAGAGCTTCCTTTAAAGAAGCTGAATTCATGTTAGTTTTACATCTCTTCTCAATCTCCTGTTCTTCAGATTTTAAAAAATTCAGTTCCATCACATTTTCTTCTTCTTCTTTCCTTAAGAGCCCTTTCTGAGTATAGTGCATTGCCTGGTAGGTATGTATGTGTGTGAAAGTGAAGGGTGTCCAGTCTGGGGGTAAGGTCTGCCAATAAGGTACTGTATTCCACCTTTTTGGGTGTCAGGATAGCCTGCTACTCCAAGCTACTGATGGGCTGATGGTACACAGCTTTTAGTCTTTATTCTATCTCTCAATGCCTCTACCACTCTTACTATTGATTCAGGGGACTGGCTTGCGCTCACTCTGCACCAGGTAACCCATTAATGGGGGACAAAAATGATTGAAGTTACTCAGTGCTCATTTTGAGGTGCTTTTACCATCATTCTCCAGCCTTCACTCAAACTGCTTGAATTATTGGTGAATGCAGATTACCATCTGAGGGCAGCTCTGCTAACATTTTCCATCACGTGACATTGTGGAGAAAATTGCAAATCCCATGAAAGACAGAAAAAAAACAAAACCACCCTACAAACCTGTGTTCAAGGACTTTGATTTGTTTACTCCGGTCTTCAAAGCATTATCTTGCTAGGAAAGTGAGAATTTGATAATATGGACAAGGTCATGGGAAACATAAGTCTTATTTTGGAGGTTCTCACTCAACACAATCATTTAAGCACTTACTGCTATTCAGCAAAACACTTGTGTTTACCTTTTCTTATCATCTTCTTAAGCAGGCAGGCTGGAAAAAAAACATCTATGCCACAAAGATCTCCACTGAAGTTAGCAGCCATGCATGAGCATCTCTGAACTGAGTTGAACTCAGAACTGGACATTTTTCTCCTGTAGTAATTTCTTGAGAAGCCTTGAGAAGCCTAGCTCCAGTCACTGAAAAGACACCCAGAGTCATCCTCACATTGCACAGAACAGGCGTAAAGACTAAATTAAAGAAGAATCCTAATTTTCTTAGTACCCTGAGTGCCAAAAGCAAGTTCCTGCCTGGAGCAGACCATGTGTCCAAATGTTCTCCAGTTTCTGGCCAAATCCAGGTCATCTTAGAGCTACCAAGCCCTCTCTGAGGTGGCAGGTTCAGCTGCTCTCTGGTCAATGGCTCTGATGCCGTCTTCATAATCATGAGAGCTGCGTCCGTATAACCTAGTGGTGCACCCTCTGTCCTGTGAGAGCATAAAGGAGGTTTGGAATGGGAGGCTGCATTGACAAATCAGCTTCCCTAACCTTACCAGTACCCTAATCTCCAACTAATCACTCCAGATGAAAACTTCGTAATGCCAGTCAGCAAGAAATAAGCCGTAACTGTGTGGTCAGTTCAAGAAGTGAAATAGAAACATGTAAAGTACTGCAAATTAATCCCACAAAAAATACACACATCAGTGAACACAGAAACTGATCCCAGCCTCTTCTTTACACAGATCCCATTAAATCTTTGCAGACTGCTTCCTTAAGAGCACTAAACCCCCTACAAACATAACTCATTTGGAAAGCAGTTAACCAGTTTCTCTACTGCTTAAAACTCATTAAATAAAGTATGGCCATGACAGCATTGTATACTGATTGAAAATGAAGCCTTGTCTATAAACTGCAATCAATTTTCTTTGGCAACAAGGAAAGTACCTATGCTCAGCCCCTTCCATGCCTACCCAGGGTGGAGGGAGGCATAGGCTGTGTTTCTCTTCACTCCTCACTATCCATGTGAGATAGTCCCTGCAGCTCCACAAGCAGCCTTCTTCCCTTCAGCCCAAAGGGCGGGCTGGCAACCTATTGGAAACCAGTGAGATTTGAGCTTCTGAATCATTTTGTCTTATTTTTTGACTATTTTTTTTTTAATAGCCCACCCTGAATGTGGAGCACGACATTAACTGTGGAAATAGCAGAGTTCTTAGTTGTTTTCCCTCATCAAGACTGGTGTCCGTGAAGAAGTAAAGCACAACTACAGCATTTGGCATATATCACAGTATGCTGTAGCTGAAAATTCGCAGTATCATTCCCCTGCACTTGGCACAAGTCCCACTTGCTGAAAGTGCGATGTCATAGAAATGCCGTTATCATGCCACTGCCAGCATTTGCAAAACAGATGCTCATTAAAGGGAGGCTGATGGACATTACTATAGAAACAGTTAGTTAGGGAACATCAGCCTCAGTTAAGGAGAGCCACTCTGGCCAGAAAATTATAAACACTTGGAAACTGAAATGACTGATGAATAGTAGGTAAATTTATCTACTTTGCTTGTCATTTTGATTTCTTTTTCACTCTACTAGATTCTTATTGTAACTTAAGCTTAACAATTTCCAAATATAAAAAAGTATTTAAAACACTGGAAAGACATTACCAGATCCTCCTCCAAACTAATCTGCCAGTCCAAGAGAAGTGGCGCCACACATAATGCAGCATAAAGCAAGTAAAGTTATACAAAGCCGTGCAGCTGCACAAATTTGAATTAGATCATCATAAATCCAGTGTGTGGCCCAGTCCGGCCACCTCACAGTGCTCCCAGCAAACCAGTCTTATACCGATGCTTTGACTAGCTTAATTTCTCTGCCCAAGAGGCTTTCTGTAATGCCTCAGACAACAGCATAATGAACTGATCAAAAGCAGAGCTGCCTTCTGTTCTTCACCATGAACTCACATATCAGTGGTGAATTATGTCATTCACAGCACACCAGGAGAGTTCCAGCATATGACAGCATCTCTTCTAACTCCAGACGAACTGCTAGGAAGAAAGATAAAATTTAGGAAGGTATATTAGCTGCAGCACATGCGTGCACATGTGCGCGCACACACACGCACACAAGAGTTTGTTACTACTTGCATTAGGTCGTTCGGTCCAATCCTTCTTTGCCCCGAATTCACATCATCGCTCTGCAGCACCTGGTCCATGTTATCATAGCAAAATCCATTTCAGTGATCACATTAATTCACTCCAGCTGAAGACCTCGGTGAAGTTGACTGACTTCAGTGAGATCATTAAATTCAACCTGGGTCTTTCACAACATCTGTAATCATGATGGTGTCCATTTTACATTTCAGTGGTGCTAAGAAAGAGCTGGTATTGTTATGCAAGAGGTCTCCCAAACTGGGCTTTGCTTTCCATAGTGGTAACATGCTCTCCCAAAATGCCTATTTCCTTTTTAGCAAATATTTTCCAGCAATGTGATAAAGGTCATGGACACCTTATATCACACATCAGTGTGTTTTGTATCTTATCAGATCAACACTTCATCTGTTTGCCCCAGTCTTGAAAGGAGGTATATGCACTATGAAATGTATTCACCAGTAGTAACGTAAAAATACAAAGCAATCACTAGTAGGGAAAACATATGTCTGTCAAAAACGTACAAACATACTATTACCTTTTATCTGTAAAGAATAGCTTAGAGGACAGGAAAATATTTTTCTCTATTTTTTTCATAGGTAGGCTCTTAAAAATGATTGCATGAGTTTTTCCTGTCAATTGAATTTTAAGATTACCTTTAAAAATAATATGTTATGAGAAATATTTATGTACATTAAGCTGTTAGCACTGAGATTTTACTTTTTAGATTTATTGTGATTATTGAAATATATGCATATCACTATAAGAGAGCAGAGCCATAGGAATTCCAAACAAATGATATTTCTGAGTAAAGGGTTCTTTGCTCTAGTTTATATATATGTAGCTTTTAATGTAAATATACTGCAATAAATATCATAAGAAAACTTGGCATTCAAACTTTCCTTAAGTAGTTGAAAAATTCTTAGCTTGAAATTGTCATTTATCTGCCATTTCTGAAAGGTCATTATAACCATAATATAAACCACAATGTTAAAAATAAAGGCACTATACATTTATAATAGAATATGCAATCCCTCTTTACATTAATCATAGTGTTCATGTGCGTGTTTTATGCTGTAATTCTCTTTAGTGTTGCTTATATTTATTTCATATAATTGTTTCTATTCATTGTTAAAATTACTCCACTGTACTTGCTATTCTTTTTAATGTTTCTCCAGTATTTTCTTGCACAGTTGCTTTAAGGCATTTAAAATGAAGGTTCTTTATTCAAAAATAGCTCTTGAATGTTTTCTTTTAAAGGAAACTCCTAAAATAGACAATTCTAATTAGCTGATGCCTTTACAGTCCACAGTCTTCTGCTATTCTGTTCATTTAAAGAAATAAGAATAGCAAGAGGCATGTAGATGTTCTGTTCTAATGTTTTGCCCACTGATTAGAAGTGACTCCACCTTGAAGCTCGCTCAGGCACTGGTCTCTCTGGGGAGGATGCCAGAGGAAAAAAGGTGTTTTTGAAAAACTACACACTTTTGTGTGGGAGAGTAGTGGGATAAGGAGCACCAAATGCCTCCCACTAGGCAACAGCCCGATGGCAGGTAATGACTTCAGCAGTGCCTGACATGGCTGAATTCACTGGTATGAAGGAGTTCTTAAAATACTGTCGGTCCCAGCTGGTGTTCTGAAGACAGAGTGCTGTTTGCTCTGTAACAGTTACTTGACCTTTGTAGTAGGCTTTGAACAAACCAAGTAGTAGGAGTCTACTTCCATCAGCTCCTCCACCCTGGCCTTCATGCCCAGCATCATCCTTCCCACCAAACTCAGAGGCAAATTATTAGGTTACCTTGTGGGCCAAACCTACATTATCTGCCCTGTGCTTACTAACTACTGCCACACATTTAATGAGAAACCTCTTCTTTCCTTGCTCTTTATGTAACTGCCAAAAATATTTTTGCTATTGATCCAGTTTTCTTTGCAAAGTTGAACTTATTGCAGATTCCAGCAATCCTCATTTTTTCCTTGACATTTCTCAACCTTTAAACCACCAGATTTAACCACCAGTCTACCTCTAATATCTTTCTTAATCTGGTTCTTCCATCAGTTATGTTAGGAACATTTCTCTGTAAGTCTTTCTCCCCAGCATGGACTGGTGAATCGGCATAGCTCCTGGTCTACCTGATATAAAGAAATTCCAGCCTGCTCACACATTGAACTCCTTGAACTCTTCGGTTCTGCTGATGTCTTTAACAAAATGATGTTTTTGCAAAACCGGACTTATTAAGAGTTTCCACATATGTACCAAACTATGAACACTTCTCATGCGGACAGCCACATCACTTAGTTTATTGCTTGTTTGGCATATTTCTTATCCTTAGCCTTTTTTTTTTTTTTTGGAAATTTTTCCTGACTTGCTTACATGCCATAGGCTTGATGCTTTTCTTGAAGACCTTTGTTTGCATTTCTGTTTCTGATAGCTGTCTTCTATAGGAAAATTCTTTTGAATTTTCTGTCTGGTCAGACAGTAAGTAGACTTTTCCCTACTCTTTTTTACAACACAAATCTTACTTGGTTTTTGATGAACATGCTTTAAAATGCCTAAAGATGGTTTTTTAATTCATTTCTCTCATTAAAAAAAAACCTCACTGTCTTCAAGTCCTTTATCTTTTTTTTTTGTTTCTGCATTAAATAAAACACAAAACCTTAGTAGCTTTTTTTATTCTCAGAATGTAATGATCCTCTGACTCTCTCGCTGCTTCTTCAAAGCTTTTTTTCCCTTTTTTTGTTACCCTGAGTATGAAATCTTCTGTATCTGCCCAGTGCTTCTGTACCAAACCACTATCCCAAGTAGTGCCATTTTTAGCTCACAGTCACATCTGTGGATTTCCTGTACAGTTCAAATTGCTCTTTGAAACTTTTTCCAGGGCTGCAAATATAAATTGAAACTGCCACCACTGCATTTGTTTTCCAGTAGCTTTTGTGCCAGTAAAACTCGTATCATTAGAGTACTTATGAAAAGTTGTCTTGAAAAGGGTGGAAGATGAGTCCTCTCATTCACTGAACACATAGTGACTCTCTCTAAAAAATTAGAGGGGATTACTAATCTTATTTTCTTAAAACAGCTCTCTGTTGAGTCCAGAGGTTTGACATGGGGCTTTTGAGATCTCAAAACTGAGTCCACGTAGCAACAAAATAGGCAAACTTCTGACAATCTTTATAAATGAGGAAATCCTTGCAGATATATTTTGCAGTGCTTATCCAACACTAATGAATTTTTACCAAGCTTGACAATTTTTCCCACTTTTTGAACAAAAAGCAAAGGCAGAAAAATAGTATTTTTTTTCTCAACAAATAGTTTATGTGCTACAATTTTTTCTACATAATGGCAAGATGTTCAAGAGTCCAGAATAGGACAAATCTTAACCCAAGTCATAGTTTTCTCCCTCAGTCAAACTGTCCTTCAGACAGTGAAACTTGAACGATAGATTTTGGAACTCAGCGAAAAACCAACAAGTTCCTCAGTTTCATAATTCCAAAGAAATCCTTCTGATTTCCTGTGAAGTCCAACCTTATATATGGTAACGATAACTCTCATCTTCTGTTCTAGCCACAAACTATGAGTGTGACTCAACAAGTATGCTCTTTTCTGACTTCTGGGTTGCTTTTTTTTTTTTTCATCTGTGTGCCACAGTGTTAAAATGCCAGCTGTGGTTTCTGCCTGGCCCTCCTTTTCATTTGCCACTGCCTGTACATGTAGTTATATTTTAATAAATGAAAAGAGTTCTTACTAAGAACCCTTATTAACAGCTTACATGCTGTGTTGCACAGAGCAGGTACGTCTTGGCTGAAGATCCTTCATTCCAGATGGAGACCTGGGACTTCAAAGCACATTGTCATACATCAGCCATCTGGCAAAACAAGCACAGCAATGAGATCTCCAGGCTTGCTGCAGGCACAAATGCTGTTATAGCGACTCTTTCCAGGGTGAACGTAACTTCTTCCCAAGTACAGCACGCTGCAGTAAATAAGGTGAAAGCTGCTGGAAGTCCCAGCAAGAGGAAAGTCACTGTGACCAAGTTGCCAGGCGTGCAGCTCTAGCACTTCAGCCACTCACCAACAAAACCAACACGCTTCTGCAAATCTGTAAAGATGACAACTACAGCTGGTTATCAGACAGAGCAGAGCTCCCCACGATGGGAAATGCTGTGGCTAGTTCTGCCAAATATTTTCCATTTGCTGAGATCATTCCTTCTATTTTGCTCACTGTGAGTTTTAGCCTGTTGACCTTTACAAATGTGCTAATTTCAGCCAGGTGTTCAGGCCTCTGGATTATCAGCACTGGGAACAAATAAGATGCGCAGCTGAGGGTACCTGCATGCTGCAAACCTAGATGTTTCATGATTTCCTCCAGGATATTCAAATAGTAGTTGAACAAAATAAGCGACGGTAAAAGGTACATTGGATTTATTCTCATTACAAAGTCATCAGTTTGAGAAAAAAAGAATATCACTAGAAGCCTTCAATGTGCTCTCTGTAGATCAACAGAAAGGTGGGAAACCCAGAAATCCCTCTGTTCTTGTGCTCAGTACAGGGTTTTTACAGCCAATAGAGGTCACCACAGACTCCAGTGAACTTCTCTACGAAATAGGCAGACAACTCATCTGAGCATATAATGCTTTTCAGGGTTGATGTGAAACAGTAGTGCCTGATTATATGATTTACTGAGCTGAAAAATGTTGGTAACATAACTTGGACATGGAAAAATGCCCAAGCAGGATGAACTACGATTCAAGGATTATCTGTTGAAGAAGACAAAATAACCAGCAAAGAACATAAAAAGAAAAACAGAAAGTTTAGGGAGTGCTTAAAAGGCATAGAGTTAGAGTGACTGAACTGATAAGGAAATGAGACCTGGATCTGTCAGTGTTAAAAGAAAATTAAGAAATGCTTAATGATCAGAATCAAAGTTTGGGAGTAACTTTGTTTGTTGTTCTTGTTAAAAAACATGTATGTTGCAATGGAAAGCAGAAACCTTGAGATGTTAATGATGAATGCATGACTTGTCTGTGAGTTCTAGTCATTGATCAAGACCCTATTCCCTGTTGTACTGGTCAAGGAAACAAGTGAATGGCTCCTTCCTCAATACATTTATAACCTAAAATGGGGGAGGGGGGGTGGGGTGGGGGAAGAAGGTTGATATGGACTCTGAGTAGAAAAGAGTAGAAGAAGAAGAAGAAACTATTAAAAAGCATTACCAACGGTGCCAGCACACCACCAGTCTACTTGCTGGGGTAGCAAAATTTGATTTTGCCTACTCTGCTGAGAAACCTTGAGCTGGGAATGTGCAAGTACATGTCTGAAAATCTAGGGTGTGGGTGGGGAAAGCTGGCCAACACAGACAATGGAACTGGCTGCTAGGGAGTATGGTAGCAAGCCATGAGGCAGCCTGAGAACAGCAAGGGGTAATTCTTTTGATATGGCACTGAAGGAGGAGCCAGCAGAGGAGCAGAAAGGGGGTGAAGGCCATAGGGACAGGCAAATAAGCACTGCAGAAGCCTCCTGGAAAGATATGTATAGGGCAGCATTGCATTAGCCAGAGAGACGTGAATGTTGCAGCAGAAGGGTTCATGGTGCATTAATAACGACCCCAGAGGATAACTCTGCATTGCCAGGAAAATTTTCTCTTAAAGGTATTACAAAGGAGAGTTTAGACATAGCCTGGATTTGTAGAACTAAAGGAGAAAGTGTGGATAACGCTGAGAGTACAAATGGGAATGGCAGGCAGGAGCGCGGTGTGTGAGGCACTGTACAGACATCAGGTAAACTCTGACCTGAAAAGTTTGTAATCTCAAACACAAGGCAGGTGTTTAAGGCAAGCAGTGGCCAGTTAAAGTGGAGGGGTGAAATGTGCTTGTAATGCTTAGTGGAGCTGCAGCAACAACCACAAGTCACAATTTACATAAGATGTTATTGCACAGCAGGTTCCTTTTATGCATTACAGCACAGATGTATTTTAAAGTGGCATTTGAAGTAAGATGAGTTGAGACACTGTCATGTCCAGACATGTGGAAAGCAGCAAAGACTCTGCTTCTGTGCTAGTACCTAGATCTGGAGCCAGGAAAGGACTGAAGGGAACTGAATCTTCTGGTTATACATCTGGCTTTGGGTTGTACAGCATTTCTTGACTAGCCTGCTACTAAAGAGTCAGCTAAATATTTACTTGCTTGCATTATCGCAACCAGACTAATGTCAATATTTTCCTTTTAAACTGTTATCAGTATATTACATATTCCTAAATGTGGGAATGTTTTTTTCATATTACATAAAATGGGAATGTGAGCAATAAACACAAACTGAGAGAGTGATAGTAGCATATGTGTTGCCATGAGTTTTGGCAAGCAGTTTGAGCAAGAAGAGAGGATGCTGAAATCATGGAAACTGGGTAAATAAGTCCTCTGAAGCTCAGGAAATTACTGCTAGGACACAGAAACTTTATGTCACAAGTTGAAATCCAGCAGGAATTTCTTTTCTCATAAGAGAGCTGCCTGACAGAAAGCACAGACACACTGTCGGACAGATGTTCTCTCTCCCTGTTTTGAGGCATCCTTGGTCCCTGGGACCATGCTGGAGAGACATCTCACCCCTGCACAAGACAGGCTTGCGCAGTGGATTCCACAATTCTATTCCACCACGTCGCTGTCTTTCAACTTACAGCTTTTTCCCAATACCACAGAAAAGCTGTGGTATTTTGCTGCAAATTAAATCAACACCTTCTTGCCTATCCTCTGTGGACATGGAGAACAGCTAGCTCCATGCATAGGGAGGCTGCTCTCACATTGTTCTCATCTTCTCTCTCTAGACTAAACAGAACCAATTCTCTTGACCTTTCCTCATGCAGCATGTTTTCCATACCACTTATCATTCTTGTTCTTCTCCTCTGGACTCTCTCCAGTTTGTCTCTGTCATTTTTAATGTGTGGTGCCCAAAACAGGACAAAGTACTCAAGCTGAGTCTCCCCAGTGCCAACGGAGTAAAACAGAAGAGCCAGCCACATCTTACATAAGATAGTTTTGCTAAAACGCACTACAGTGAGACTTGTCTTTCCTCAGCCATACGATGCATCTCATTCTTATTTGGTTTATGGGCTGCATAGCCTTCAGATTTCTTTCCTACCCTGCCTCCCACATGAATATTTCCCATTTTGCGTTCATGCAGTTGATATCTGTGACAAATTACATTTGTCTGTTTTTCTGAATTCATTCTGCTCGGATCAGATTGTCTCTTCAGGCTGTAATACAGTCCTCCAAAGTGTTAGTGTAACCTGAAGATCCACTGCTTCATATTCCAAGTCACTGATAAAAAATATTGAGTAGAACTAGACCACGAAGTGACATCTGTTCCGTGTGTATGTTACAGTGAACTCATCTACACTATATTTTCCTAGTTTACTTTTGAGAAAAGCATGTAGGACTGCGTGGAAAGCATTCTTAAAATAAGGATCTAGGAAGTCTGCTGCGTCATTCTTACACACTGGGCCAATTGCTCTGCCAAAGGAAAACGAGATGGATTTGTTTCTGATAAATCCGTGCTGCACGTTGTTATCACCGTGTAATGTTCAAAGTGTTCACAAAGTGATAGTCTGCTGTAGTATTGTAGGATTTTTCTGGTAACAGGATTATCTTTCTAGGCATCTACAGTTTATTAGGCTCCCATTTTTACAGATGGGTGTTATAGCAGACATTTTCTCACCCTGGTATCTTCCATGGTATTCCCTATTTTCTTTAAAATACATGTTGATTGTTCAGCAATTGCTTTGGGTTAGCTGATTAAATGTTGCAAGGTGCACATGCCTGCCTGTTCCCGTTAACAATGTGTTTTTGTTCGATGACTATATGGTTCGATACACCCTACTGGAAAAAAAGGTGTCCACATCACAAACTGAGAAGTGAAAACTCCAAGGACTTGAAGGAATACAGTAACATGAGAAACAATTGGTATTTTCCAGTCCTTACGAATGGTTCCCTAGAAGACTACTGAGGATACTCACTCAGTCAAAATAAGGAAACTTGCAGCTGCAACAGTGGAGTGGGAAGGGGTTTCCTGTTTCAAGGGTTCAGTAGGCGTTTTGGTTATGTTAGGACTAATGCTAACAAATATGAAGGTGAATTTTTAGGGGTGTGTATGATAACCAGAAGTTAATTATTATCTGACAACAAGAGTATCTTAATATATTTTCCTTACCCTTTTCGTATTTGCTTTGATCACTGCTTAATATGATATAACATGTAAAGCTGTGATTACAATTTATCTTGCTAGTTAGTTTGAGGATTAGAAATATTTCCTCTCTTTATTGGTTATCTCACCTTTATCATTGTAATATATTGCCATCTATCCCAAATAGATTGAGAAGCGCAATTTTAACAAATTTTAATAAATTTAATAAATGCTATGCATTATCACTGCTCCCTCTTGGAGTAACAGAAAGCATTGCTTTGGGTTGAATGTTCCTGCTCACTTGTCTTAAAGGTTATTTAAAACATGAGCAAAAGAAGAATGTCCCTACCCTAGCCAAACATGAAATGCCATCCTAAAAATAGAACTAAAATCCTCACTTTGATGTGACAATGCTCAGATCCAACTCACGAGTTAGTGAAAACCTTAGTGTAGAGCACAGAGGAAACCTGACTGTCTCAGTGAAAAGATATTTGTTGCATTATTCCTCAGCATCTCCTGCTGGCTAAGAGACATGGAGAGACTTTTATGAGTATGAGGGCTAGCTGGAGCATAGCCGGCATATAAAAACATGTGCACAAAGCCGAGCAATACTTCGCCACCACTCAGAAAGCCAGGGGTTTCTGTAACGTTGTCAGTAGTGATGGTAAACAGAAAGAACAGGTTTGAAAAAGGACAAAAGGAAAACTAGAGTTTTGAGCAAGTTATAAAAGTTAATACTCTAGGCCTGATTCTTCATATGTCTTTCTACATCAAAATTAATACTGCAGAGACAATCAGAATTATATCAGAGTGAAGGATTTGAAGGTGGAATAAGAATCAAGAAGAAGATAGCAACAGTAAAAAGGGTATGCTGTAAAACACAGAAGTGCTGCAACGAAATGACGTATATGAGGGTTCTACTTTTGATGGCATTTATATTTCCATTTCAAACATATGGTGGGGCAAGGGGAATATTGTTTGGAGCACAAAGTCTTTAAAACTAACTTCACTGTAACCCCAAAGTGTGGCTTAGTTTCTGAGGATGTGTATAGAGTGAGTATCAAAATAAACTACTGGTGTTAACCTTCTGCATCTATTCAAAATGAAAATTTCGGGGAAATTTGCCAGCTATAAAAAAATAAACATTGCTGGTTAATGTCCCTGGACCAGAACAAGCTCAGCGTGAATAGATTTTATTTACATAAGTGCAGAAGCAGGTTACATTTGCTATTAGATCTTCTAAGGTAAACTTTCTTATATAAACTATGGAATCTCACACTAAAATAGTACAGTGAAAGAAAGCCAAAATTCAGGGTTAAAACACAAAGGCTGTATTTATTCTCTGAAACGCACACAAAATCTCATATTTTTTTCTGCTCTGTTCATCCAAGGATCACAAAGGCAACCATCCGTTATAACAATGTCTATATCTCCATTACAAATCGTGGCAAAATAGGAATGGACCTGCAGAGCAAAGCAGTTAGTACCAAGGACCCAACATCCCCAATACCAAATGTTTTAGGGGTTTTACTTTGGACTAGCAATAATCCCTTTCTGTTGATTGGACTGCATCAGATGACATGCAGCTGGAGTATGTCCTCCAGCTGAGCACAAGGAAAGGAAGGACCCAGCTAGCATGTGGTGAGACTGCTCCATGATGTGAGCCAAAGGGTGGTAACTGGTGAGGATGAAGAAGTCCACTTCAAAAGCATGCTTTGATCCGAAATAAAGCACCAGTAGAGACACACCCAGGGAATTACGCCCTACCCAGCAGCCCGGTGTGCAAGGCAGATTTTATTAACCCCATTCCACGGGCGGCAGATGGAGGTACAGCAGATTTAGATGAAAAGGAAATGGCAGAACCGTGACAAGGCTGAATAATTTGCTGTCCAGAGGCACTGGGCATTGTGGGGCACTACATTTCCTGCAAAGGGACAGGGTACAGTGGTGGAGTAGTGAACTAATGCAGATAATCTGTATCAGGAAAAACAAAGCACAAACAGAAATTAGAGGGTCTTGATTAAATGATCTGTGAATAATCTCTTTCAGTCTTACCACTGTCATTGATAAGGAGGATAACAATTAGACTGGCTGTGATGAGTAGCGATTTAGAAATGGGCCATGAGACACAGGTTTAAGTGAGAAAGATGAGGGCAAAAGAGGCTGCAGCCCCTGGCTTGGCATTGTCAGATGAAGACAACGTCACCCCGCTGGCAGGTCATCCACCTCCATGACAGCTACATCCAGCAACAGCTGTATTCAACACCAGAGCTTCCAGAGGAATTCACAGAACCCAATTATTAGGACTCCATTGCTATCAGTTCAGTGACTTCACTACCACAGAAATGTGTATGTTATTTTAACCAGCAGTAAGAGCTAATAATGTCTTATTTTGTACGATGCATTCTGTGGTTATCGTATAAAGCAGAGCTTGCCATTGCTATTTTAGTATGTTTTTCTGCTATTTAATATCTGATAAACAGCTATCCGGACTGGGTATGATATCAGCTAGATATTTAATTATTATGTGGCTGTACTGGAAAGTGATGCCAGAAAGTAAAGACACCCCAGATGTGCCAGTGTTGATTTTGGGCTTTGCCCACATTTTTTACCAGTGAAGAAGTTTCATAAGTACATTAAAGACATAATTCTGGAGGACTCTAAAGCAAAGAGTTACCACAAAATCACTGGGCACAGATAATCACCCAATTCATTGGTAAACTTGTAAGAAGGGAAGCAGCCTGAGTAGAAAAAGGTCTCAGATATCACGCTCACAGCGGAAGGTGGCAGCAAGGACTTGTCATGAGATAGGGACTCAACAATAACGGCTCCAAAACAGTCACTGAGTAGAAGTAAAAATATCTGTGAATGAAGAGCTATGCCTTTACTCTTCATGAATCCAAATGTACTGCACCTAGAGGAATAATTGCTTTAAGGTTTCCATAAAAGATCTTATTTTTTTCTCTCCTAAGTGATTTTAGAAAGAAGAAGTCTTGAATACTATATCTCTATTTCTTTTCTAAGTGTGCACTTAAAATTATTTGATCATTATATTAATACGGTTGGATATGACAGGGGCATCTTTTTTGTAAATGTTGTATAATTGCCCTTTAAAATATTGCCAAATCTTGCCAAAATTTGTGCTGAATCCATTGCTGATCTATACAAAAAAATGCACTCATGTTCCTCTCTCAGCCTCCATTTCCACCAAAGTTCATTTACAATTGTTGCATTGTCCAATATGAACATAAGATGCAATTGTTTCAAGAGTTGCATCAACTCTGCTTGAAGGATTGAGTAGAGCGTCTTGCCGCCACAGTCAGAGGCGCTGTAATTCCCTCTGGAAATTCTGTTCCTTCCCTTCACCTCTACAGCTGAGCTCCAGAGCGTGATGCTGTTGAGTCACAAATATGCAAGTCAACAAAATATGAAGCCATACCAAGATGATGCATTTATAGGAACTGTGGTTTGACTATAAATTAGCCTTTCCCTGTCTAATATTTCCCAAATTCTCTTTCATACTTCTTAGCACATTCTTTTAGGAGACACTTCATTTTAAAGACTTTGGTAGAGCACTAATCACAGAATCATAGAATCACAGAATGGTTAGAGTTGGAAAGGACCTTAAAGATCATCTAGTTCCAACGCCCTGCCATGGGCAGGGACACCTCCCACTAGACCAGGTTGCTCAAAGCCCCATCCAGCCTGATCTATAACATTTCCATGGAAGGGGCATCCGTAACTTCTCTGGGCAGCCTGCTCCAGTGCCTCACCACCCTCACAGTAAAGAATTTCTTCCTAATATCTAACCTAAATTTCCCCTTTTTCAGTTTAAAACCATTACTCCTCATCCTATTGCTACAGTGCCTCATAAAGAGTCCCTCCCCATCTCTCCTATAGGCCCCCTTTAGGTACTGGAAGGCCACTATAAGGTCTCCCTGGAGCCTTCTCTTCTCCAGGCTGAGATGCGCAATGATAAATACTGACCAAATGGTACAAATACAAATTGGAAGAAAGTAAGTTGATGAAGAGACAGAACCTCATCAAGACTAGGAACACATCCTATGGTATTTTAGAAGATAGAAATAAAATCATTTCAAGGTTTCCATAGAAAAGCTTTCAGCAGCACCATTTTCCTTTTACTCTATTCTCTATTCGTATTTACAGATGGGTGAAAGAACTTAAGCTTGTGGAAACCAGCAGCCTTTTGTCAGTTTCTAAATTGTTTGTCATCTTCAGACTCCTGCCTATCTGTCCTCCTCTGTTAATTACACAACCTATTCAAGAGTCAACTTGGCATCATATATAGTGGAAGGCTGCATGTGCAGCCATACTGTGAATATTTTGTGAATAACAATGATGCCTCGTTCCAGCAAAGTTTGAATTCCGTATGCTTTTTCTAATTAGCTATACTTGGTAGCTAACAAGATCATAAATCTGGTCATTCAGTATATTTCTTCCCATTGTTTTAATTTTTTAACCTGGAGAATTAAACCAGCTGATGCATACTTTGCTTATGCAGAGAGTTTAGTTGTTGTTTTTAAGAACTTTAAAATTGCTTAAAATCTAAGCTGTAAAGCAACAATCCCAAGCTAAGATTTTAGAAAGACAGCCTACACCAAAAAAAAAGGTAGATTTAATATTTTTCTTTTGTGTTACAAAACCTTGAGAACAAAATGTTTACTCCTCCTAATTCCTCTGTTTGTTTTCATTTCTGGACAGTCAGATTTTCTTGAGCTCTGCATCAACCTCAACACAAGTGTTTAAGAAATTTCTTTCTATATTTCCATAGTTGCTTTGTGCCTAGAATCGTGACAATGTTTGGAACCTGCACTACCTACGGACTCCCAAAGATTATCACATTGTCTTCCTACAATATTTCTGTAAGGTTTAATACCTTTCAAAGCCATTTGTCTGTTGTCAGGCTTGAATAGCATCGCTGCATATTGCTAGGATACAGTAAATGTTTTTAAAAGTGAAAGACCTCCCCTTTTTCCTATTGCTATCTAGAAAGTAAGACCAGATTTTAGCCTCTGATACGTGAGTGCAACTCCCTGTGGAATAAATGGGGTCATACATGTGTAGAAAGGGCAGACTTTGGCCTTAAAGATTTATAGAGCTATAAAAATACAAGTAGGTGGTGTTTTCTGGAACTTAGGGCCGAATCCATATCCCTAACAAAAGTTTTGTCTCAAAAATGGCATTAGTATCCCTTGGAATATGATTTTGGATTATTATTATGCTCTTTTAGGTCTTTGGATTCATTTGACCTTCAGTCTGATCTGTCAAAGGTAAAATTTACATTTGCACAGCAAGCCAGCACAGTTCCCTTCCCTCTCCTTCCCTTTCCTATCTTCTGGTTTCACGGGTGGGGCAATATAGGAGAGAAGTCAGGAGCCGAAATGCAGTACCGGCTAACTCAACATCTCCTGGAAGTTGCAATAGAGATTCTCCCACTGTCCAGGAGAAGGGAGGTGAGCTGGGAGTGGAGCTGTGTGGTTTGGAACAACACCAGAGGCAGTGACCTAGAAACCTTACGTAGGAGGGAAACAACATAGACTGTGAGCTGCAATAGTAAATTACTCGGGCTTTGCGCAAGTGAGTGAATCTCATTCTTTTTCTGACTTGTCATGGTGTCCCGGAATATTCTTACCTTCTTCTTTCATTGTTGAAAATAATTTTCCAATCTCCTAGGCACTCACTGAGGAGCCCTCCATTAGCCTTTTGAGAACTGTGTAGCATAATGTATTTATCGTAGGCCTCCTTTTTATTTACAGTCTGTTTTTTCCACTCTCAAAACAAAATTATCCCAAAATAAACACCAGACGATGAGAATCAAAAGCATGTGTAATAGCCATGCCATTTCATAACTACTTGCTACATCTTTGTTTGGCACACTGGACTTTGTTTAGCAGAAACTTGGTGGTATCATAAGGTCCAAGTCCCCACAACTTAATCCATTCCTAAAAAAAGGCTGACAATCATACAACATAGACCTCTGTACAAAAGAGTTTCAACCAAAGTTAAAAATAAATCCCCTCAAAATGGTGAGAAAACTGTAGTCAATTATAAAGAGGGGGAAAAAACCTGAAAAAACCCTCTCCCCACAGTCTCCTCAATTAGTTCACCTTTATTTTTTACAAAATGAGCAATTTCACATATGAAAGATGCAGTTGCTTTGTTCTCTTGGCTAGGTGCTACATCACCTCAACTGTGATCGTGCTGGAACTCATGAACTAAGCAGGGCTAAACCTGCTCAGCAAAGTTACTCATTGGGGAGTTCTCCAAGACAAGCACAGGTGCTTGCAGGGCTTGCAAGCAGTGTTTTACAAGAAGAGTGGAAGTAGCACTCCGCTTGGACTCACGGACCCATGCTGGATCTTAGGAAGAGTTGTGCTACTAGGAAAATCAGTGCTAAACTAGTGTCTAAAACAAATGGTGGTGAAAGACGTTACTCTGTAACTCATAGATGCAAGCATACAGGTACATATGGACCACCTGCAAAAGTAAGAACTTGTGAGAAAATCACACTTCTCTTCCCATGATGCTCATCTTGCGCTTTTGCACAGCAGACCTAACCCTAACCTCTCCCTCGTAGCTCAATGCCACCCAAAGGTCCCCCAACAATTCTTCCAGTTTGTTGTGTACTGAACTGAATTGTATGAAATGTCACCCCTCTTCTAAACTTCACTGTGACCCAGGGCCATTCAGGATCTTTTACATCCTCTAGAGTAATTCCACTGCTTTCATGCATTTACAATCCTCTTCAGCTGCACAAAATCCAACAGACTTGTGGCCAAAAGTACCAGAAGAGAGTATAAGTATCATGAACACGTTCTTTTAAATAACACTGGGGAAGCTCTTCCCAGCTCTATGTCTCCTCCTTCTTTGTGGAGTGCCATTGGTGTTGCAAGACCAAGAATTGTTCTAATGGGAATTACACATCTCATGACAGTGGGAATTCATATTCTAATTCTAGTCTAATAAACTAAACTGTTTAGGGATCATTCTCTGTCCTCAAGAGTAAATGTGAGCTCATGATTTACACGCTTTCTGTTTGGCTTCCTCCGCCTCCCTGCCACCCTAGGACATGGCAGCCTCAGCCACACAGCTTACTGACAGTCAGTAGCAGGTGACTGGCCGTGCTTCTTCCCAAATTGTGTCTAGGACACATCTGAAGGGCAAGGGCCGAAAACCATGACAGAAAGTAGTTTAAACAATGCGGATAGTTATGGGAAAATAATCAAGCCTGTGTTTTGTATTACTGTAAGGATGCAACCTATGGTCTCTGCACAACGAGCAGGTGGCACTGTGACCTGCCATGTGTCTTTGGCAATTAGAATATTACTGATAGGGAAATAAGAGATCTTATTATTAGTGCTTTAATCACAATGAACAAGCCAATTGTCTTTTTAATTAGCTCAGTACATACCAGCCACTAAGGCTAAATTTGTAATGATTGCCATATGCAATAGTAACAGACTGTAACTTGATCGGCAGTATTCCTTACTCTAATGTCCAAGTGATGCCATTGACTTAATACCTAGTCAGCAGAAAAAATAGAGTTTAAGCTAATACATTTAGCTCTTGTCTCCCATCACTACACCATGAAGTGGTTGCAATTACATTTAAAAGCTTTTGGGTTCTTTTTTTTACGCTTCCTTCTTTTGATTTGGCTGCTGTATTCAAAGAGCAGTGGGAAATAGCTGACTTGGGCCTGTATAACACATATGTCACAAAATAACTCCTTTGGTCTTTTCCCAATGAGAGCGATGCTGAGGCCTCTCCCCGTTGGAGGCTGAGAGGCAATACATTGCCTCAAAGCCACCAGTCCGAAGGTACGTATTTCCTGGCTGGGCAAGCAACCAGCTGTGTGTATGTGTGTACGCTTCTGACTGAGCCTAGAAGAAATATGCATTCTGGCCTGCTGGCTGCAGCTGAGAGCTCCAGACTGCTTTTCAAGATCTCAAGCAAGCTAAACAGGAAGTGCCTACTCCCCAGTGCAACTGGTTTGGTATTAGTAATTACTATTGCTGGGGAGGAGGAAGACAAAGCCAGATATTTGCAATAGGAAGGGGACTTGTGTTAAGCAGGAGGAAGAGAGAGGCATGGTTTAATCTTAATAAAATTGAATCTTTACTGGTTTATCCACTCATTTATGTTGATGACATTTGTTCCATGAAGAATGAAACTGAGCTAGCAGTAAGTTACATCAAATACGTGAACCCAACTTCTGTTTTCCCTATACAAGTCTTTTTCAGTCGTAGTAATTTTAAGTGTTACTTGAAACCATTGCAGGTAGTGTCTCCAGGCCATCGAATACATGAAAGATAAATTATTTTTTTTAATGACATCAACCTGGTCAACTCACACGAAGTGTTAAGTGAATGTGCTGTGCTCAACAGCATAGACACCTTCATCTTTGTTCAGGCTTAGTGATACAGCAAGGCTTGGTTGCTCTTCAAACCAGACTCACTAGAATTACTTAGAGTTGTTATTACAAAATCTGTAGTTGTATTCCCCTGTACTACAGGTTATTTCTCTGATGAGCATACAAAAATCTTTAACACAGGTCCCAGAGTAACAGCCCATAGTAACACTCTCTATAAAGAGCTCTGAATGGGGAGATGGGAAATTCAGATTAAGAGAACACGTACATTTGCATTTCAATAACACTTTCTATTGAACCACTTTAAAGCATTGATAGCCTGATCCTACTTCCATTGAAGCAAATGGCAAAACTCCCACTTAGGTCAATGGGAGGCTTGATCTGACCCTAGTTCATGAATGGCCAGATTTTGGTCTTCTGACTCCCACTGAATAAACAGTTCAGTCTGTGCAATTCCACTTAGCTACTTATTTTTGAAGTAAAGTACTACTCGTGTTCAGTGTCTGTCATTAAGCTTGAAACACTCCTTTGAGGTTCATCGCTAAAATTGACGGATCTATTCATAGCAAAGAAAATGTATTATCAGTGTGTACCATAGATACTCCTTAAGTAGTTATGAAACACTTTGGATAATATATTTGTAATTTTGATGTTTTTATGACCTGATGGTTTTACGACCTTTTTATGACTCTTCACTATTTATTTTGTGAGATTACTCAACTAAATCACATGCATAGTTGTATCTTTGCTGACTGGATGCTAACATTTTAAACAAAGTAACTGTAAAGAACAAGTTTATGGTATGATTGCTCATAACAGTGGCTAAAATTTGTGTAAGTACCTTCCTGAATATCTAAAAATTGGCCAAATACTCTGAATAAGCCAAATAAGAACCTGTAAACAGAATTCAACTTGGGAGGGGGAGTTGTTGGTGGTTTTTGGGTTTTTTTTCCCCACAAAAATAACTGTATGTATTTACTCTCTTAGGTGATGTAGAGTATTTTGAAAGCAGAAAGGCAAATTCACACTTGACTACCAGTGAAGATCACTAAGAATTTAACACAAAACATACTTGTCTGTTGGAAACTTCTTCCTATATTAAACTCTATATTTACCTACATTGTACATGTTGTACAGAACATTAAATAATTTTTCAAGGATGGGGTAGTTTGTTAGGAGTAAGATAATGCTCTCCCATCTCTAAACTGTATGTTTTGACCTCTGTTCTTTCTCACATAAAAGACACATCCCTTTCTGGCACCACTTGCCTACCGCAGAGATTAGGGAGCAGCGGCTAGAGCAAAGTTTCTAGAAAATTCAAAACTCCTTCATTAGGATGTCGTAACAGTTATCCATGGAGAGAGGGGAAGAGATGATTGAGACCGGATGCAATCATTCAGCATATGTGCGCTGGTAGAGGATGCACGTTCATTGCCACAGCTTCTTTGTATAGTCATACATGCCTCAACTGGATCTTCATGTAGACTTTTAACAAAATAGCTAAGATTACTTTTTTTTTATTTTCAGTATGACGTCAGAACACCAATGTCCAAAAATACTGAGAAAAAGGGTAAAAGGCTTGTTTTAATTGTCATAATAAATGACAGAAATGACAGAAATCTGATGAGGCAGCTCAGATCTACAATGCAAAAAAAAAAAAAAAGACTCCGATAACCCAAAGAATCATGACATAAAGCCAAACTCAAACATTCAAATATCATCTATCCCTCGTATTAACAAAAAATTATCAATAATCTTATCATTACAAATGTCATTCATAATAGAATGGTGAGATGAAGAGACTAGAATAAACTAGAACTTTTTCCGTAGCAGCTGTGAATATTTGTACAGTTAAGTAACTTTCTGGTTACAGCTCAGCAGGAATTACTTTACTTTCAGCAAATATTGATAATAAATACAGAATCAGCAGGGCCTGGAAAATAATCTGCTCCAACACTCCTTTCACAATCAATCTATTTTAATAAAAACACTAAGATTTGTTCAAAGTTGAAAGCAAATACAAAATTTGTTCAAGCTTAAACAACAAATGCCAGGTTTCATTCTTATTATTAGTACTGTAGTCATCAGAATTGCACAAGACGGCATGTCAAATACATCAAAATCAATGGAATTTAAAGTCCAAAGTCATGACAATTCTGCAGTTGTGTTAAGATTCTTCCTTTCAAAAAAAAAATGTTTTCATTTGCTTTATTTTTTGAACCGTAGTATTATCTCAGAAGAAATCCTCAGCTTTGTCTTCACTGGGATAAAGGGCTACTGAGATTAAAATGGACAATTAAGTTGTACTCATCTAGGGGTACAATCTGCCAGTCTGTTGAAATCTTTCAATAATCTTTGATCAGTCATGGTGATTGGGAGAAGCATCCAAAGACGGGAGGAAAGGAAATGTTGCTCCTGTGTGCAGTATATTTCAAATGGGTTTTGGAACTAGTCATAGGAAATCAGTTATCTTCATGAAGGTGGCACCTGCAACTCCTGTTATAATATCTAGAGCTGGTATACCATTATCCAGCAATACCCACCACAAAACTCAGTTTTCAGGTACTTAGAACCTGATGTATATGCATTATGCTGCAGACTTTAATTATACATAATCTCTATTTTCCCTCTACAAGATGGTAATGGTGGCCTCCTGAGCTGCATCAATACTGTGCAGTAAAGAAAACTTCAGTTGCAGGATCTCTACAAATGTCAGAGGTTGAAAATGGGTAGTGAATGACACAAGGGACTGCAGTAGTTTCTTCTTCAATATGAACATTGGCCTGGGGAACTAGGCTCTCCTCATGTGTTCCTACTGTGTAATTTTAAAAGTTGACCAAATCACTCACCATTTGAGAGATGTTTAGCAGCTGTCTTCATCTTTTGATGAAGAATATCATGTGATTTGGAAAACTGCTGAGCTCTTTCAGCTGTAAATGATGTTAAGGGGAGCTGTGCTTAAATACATATTGTGCCAGTTAACACAAAACACTTCAAAATTAGGTCTTAGATAACGTACGTCAGATGCATAAAATTAGAAATTAATCTGCCCATGCTCTGGTTCCTTATCTCTAAATGGAAATAAATCCAGTTTATTTCACAGCAGTATGACAAAGATACGCATTAATTAGTTTCTGAAGCTCTCTAATACCACCACAAGCACCACAGCAAAACCTGTGAGGAAATTAGTAATTCTAATTTTAGAAGAGAATGCAGTAAATAAGGCATCCAGCCACACACTGAACAAAAAGAATGCAGTTGAACATTGTTTAGTGTGTTACGTGAGTGCAACCAATCAGATGCACTGAATCCGGCAAGGATCCTCTTAAAAAGATATGTGATCGCATAATCAAAAATCAAATTATAATGTATATTTAAGATAATTAATTCAGCCATATTTCCTGGCATTAGTATTTAACGTGGCAGCCTTAGTCATCTACCTCTTTTAACATAGGTTTTGTATTTAATCACTGATGCTACCACTCTGCTCCTCCAGAAAGTTCTTCCAAGAGACTCCACCACAGTTCAAGAACTGACAACAAAAGGTAGTATGACTGGTTGAGCCTTACCTTGTACACTGCCAGAGCCCCAAAAAGTTTAACAAAGATATCATAGAAGTTTCTAGGAGTAGCAGAACGGACTAGGGCAAGTTGTCTAACCCCATGTTTTATACCTGCGCCATATCCTCTTTATGCAACTTGGAACTAATCTGGGAGATTGTATGAGGAGACTCAGATCTTCAGTTGAGAGAATCAGGCAGGTGAAACAGGAGAGGGTTGAGGCTCAGGGAGCATCAGGGAGCATCCATTCATCCACCACTCAGTCAGTAATGAAAACCTTCTGATACTCCTCCCCACTTTTTTTGGGAGAGAATGGCCTCTGCTTTATCTGGTCAGGTTTCACTCAGTATATATTTGGAGACTTTAATTCCTACCTGTAAGAAGAGGCAAGGGATAATTTGCAGTCATTTATCACACATGATCAACACTAGCTGCAGAAGGCTCCAAAGCCCTTTCCCTATGTCCCAGCTTCCCCTCCTTATGCCACTCTGACTCCCCACAGATGGGAATCTCCCAGTTACACCACACCGCGTCTTACTCTTGCCATGTTCGATCAGAGGTAGCCTTTGGCCTTCTTCATTTAGTACTGGAGAGCCATGATGTTAAGTGTGACAGGGACTTACTAGGCTTCTTCCTGTGTGATGATTTTCCATGTTGGAACAAAACATTGTACCAGCAATTCACTGCTACTGCATTTGCATTCAGTTGAAAGTTGCCTCATATCCTGCAAATCCAAGGCAAGCCAAGAGCAACCAGATGGAATAGACTCAGAATGATGAGCACAGTATGGAAAACTGGACTTTGCTTAGAAGAACAGGACTGTCAGGTTGATAGGTATTCGAAAAATGTTCAGCAGCCTTTAAAGAAAATCCATCTGAACACAAATTTCTACTTTATTCTGGATCTAAAACTACTGCGCTGTTCTCTATCTGCTGCCCCAGCTGAACACTATCTTTACAATACTTGTCTCCATGAGGGATTTTATTTCAGTGTGAGACTTTCTAGATCACAATATTTATAACTAAAAATATTACCTTTAAAAAATCAGAATGGCCACCTATGTTCTATTCCAAGGACCTGATTCAGCAAAGACCTTTCACACTTAACTTTAAACACTTTACTAGTCTCATCATCCAAACTCCAACCTAAGATCAGAACACTTACTAGCATTGTGAAAAATGCTCTCTCTGACAGACATGAAATTAAAATGAAAAATAGAAATATAGAATTGATGCACTAAGATAAAAAGTCCATTCCATTTTCAGGGAAGGATTAGCCCCTTCTGGTTTTGTGTGTTTGGGTTTTTTTACAATGGTCTGAATTATGTTCTTGCCTGCTTTAAAGTGCACCTACTGTTGACTAAAACGAAAAATTGTGTTTCTGTAAAATATTAGGCTTACATTCTTACTGAAGAATTAGACCTTTTTCACATTTTGTCTTTGAAAATGAAAGGTTTACAAAAGAAGGAAACTGTTTCTTCTGCCACAGCACATCACTGAATGTAGGAATTTTGCCTGCATTAGAAGTAGGATGGTTGACAAGGAAGAATAAAAGATAACTCAGCTAAGGTAATTATTCTGCCTTCTTCCTGCTTCAACCACGACCATTTCAGATAGAGTTTCTGCAGGGGAGCTCATCTCTGTGCAGAGCTCCCTCTCTACAAACATCACTCTTAACACTCGCAAGAATTGCACAATCACTTGTGTCCCTGCTCCAGTGATATCTGCCATCACAGGGCTTCTGAGGTTCAGCTGTAAATCACTCAACATCAGCTAGATGTAGATTGTCCCAGAAGCTCTTGAGAGCTTTCCTGATTCCACTATCTGGAGTACCCAGCCACAAGTCTCCATTGATCTGGCCAGGGTTGCTCAGCACCCTTGTCATTCAAGTGTCAGGAGGATAGTTTAGGGGCAGCTTAATGAAATCAGTAGGTCTCTTGTTTCTGTCCCCCTTCACCTCACAGAACCCATGTTAGTCATCTCCATCCCTCTGGCGCTGGGATGGCCTAGACGTGAGTGTCTCTGCTCTTGTCCCAGAGACTTACACCCCTCCAATTTGAGAGGACTGCGCTGCTCTCTGCTTTTGGGTCAACTAATAGTATTTTTAACCAATCACTGCAGATACCTTACTGTCCCCTTTTTCCCTCTCAATATTGCCATCAAGCATCCTGCCCTTCTATTCAGGTTCACTGTGAGCGGACTTGTTTTATCACAGGAGAGACTGTGAATTTTACCATAGAATGTCTCCACTCATTTCAAAAACCTTTGAATTCTATATGAATCTTTTCATACACTTCAATTCTTCAATAGACTATTTGATCAAGATGAAAAAAACAGTAGAAATCTGACTTATAATGGTACAATAATGAAAAGAAAAGAAAAAGGCAAAAGCCAAACTGAAAATTTTCACAGACCCTACAGCTTTACATATTGATAGCCATTCTCTTGAATATTGCATGGCGTCTAGAAAATACTAAAGTTAATTCCCATACCACTAGAGGTGAAATACAGAGATAAAGGTGAAAAAAAAAAGGGCTTTTTTCTCCTCAACGTTAAAATGTATAACGAACTTAGCAATTTGTTTTATATAGTACAGTAGCAGAACAATTAGTCAGTAAGATCATGAAAACTGCCCCCATAATCCTCAATACCTGCCTGTCCCCTGAGGAGCTTGGTGCTATCAGGTTTTCTGTCCTGTGCATGACAGAGGTTTTATTGTTTCTCTGATATGCTTCAGTCTGCAGGGAACAGTGTGATTAAGATACTACCTCTAATGGACAACTTTTCAAGTCACACTACTCACCCTGGAAAAGTGCTCTGAGATACAGGGAGAAGCAGTAAAGGGGTAGACTGTTGCAAATTTTTGCTATTGTCCTTTCTTTTTTGTTTGTTTTTATGTAAAGCATCTTAATTACTTAGTCGGCTGAATGGGCTACATGTCTGCCAAAGGAGACACATGTTGTCTATTATGCAACATGGGAACTACCATCCTTTGCTGCTGAACACACTGAAAATATCATGTACAATATAAATATATAAATATGTTAAACTTATCTATTCTTTTACCAGCTCCAGCTCATACCATGTCAATGTACTGTGGCTTGGGAAGCAAAAAATCGGCCCTGGGGAAAAAGAGGACAGTATTTTTTCCCAGTCTAGGTTACCAGGAGGTTATAGTACACACTGTACTCCAGATCACACGCTAAATGCCCTTCTTCCTATTCCATCACCTGATCCTCTAATAACAGAATAAGAAACAACTTTGAAAACAGAAAAAAGAAACCATCAAACCATACCCAATGCACACATACATTATATAAAATCATTCATGCACACATATACATACAGTCAACATAAATAAATGTATTTGCATATTCATGCACACTCTTACGATGCAAAGAAAGATCAGATGCAGATTCAGATAGTCAAACACACAATTAACTAACTTTATAAAAGAACCAAATATATGTCATTGATTTATCTGATTAATACTAAAATGTTATATTTTCCATACAGTCTTTCACAAGCTCCCTTAAAGGACACGCTGTTAATGTAGCATCAGCCCTTCCCATCTACTGTTTTCCTTACCATTTAGAGTTATATTTGGGGGCACTGCTGATAAGGAGTTGTATGAAGAATGCACGGCGATAATCTGTGGTAATGATGGTCGCTTGACTTAAAATAAAGAGGAGCAGCCTTTTAAGGTCAACTTCAGTTCCATGTTTGGATTGTTCCTACTATTTGGAAGGGGTTGACATGTTTTAAATTACTAAGTAATGTGAAAATACATTACTAGCACAAGACTGTTGTCTATGTAAATATTTTATGGGTAGAGTCACCCACGATTGGTTAATAAGGTAACACAGATTCAAAGCTATTTATGTTGACTCATATTTTTAAGATGAGGAATTTAAAAACAAGAAAATGTGACAGAGTTGATCAGGACGTAAGACAGTGGCTCACAGACAGTGTCTTGCATGTCATGAGCAGCTCTTTAAAACTACGTATTGAAAAGAGACATAACATTGTCCATGTGAAATCCATTAAATGAATACCAATGAGTCACCTAATGAACCTAAGTTAAATAGCTATAATTCTTGCTTTTGTAGAGATGAAAGAAAAAGATCCTGATAGGCTTAGCTTCTCCTGGGTCAAGTATTCCCATAAAAATAGGAACTATCATCTCCCATGTGTACATGCCATCAAATACAATAGGAAACACACATCGTCTATCGTCTATCCTAAGTGGAGATGAATGCTCTCGCCCTGGGGTCAGCAGTGTGACTGGGCAGTGGGTGCAGCTCATGGGCTCAACCTGCAACAGCCTCCCCCTTGCTACTCCCCAGCCTGCCTTCATTCACAGGCAGCACAAGGGCTTCCATGCTGAATTGCTCGGTTTGGACCTACTCGCTGGCTGGGCTGGTGCAGGTGGTCTTTCTCATTGCTCTTGTCTGATCATCATCGCACGAGACCAAACAGAAGGGCAGCTCATGCTGTCCCACTGCCACTGTGGGAAAGTCCCACAGTCCACGAAACAGGGAGAAGAGGAGATGGAGCGATGTTGTGCAGGGCCTGCAGTATGGTGCTTGCCTTGTGCAGAGCCCATCAGAGATGTGGCATGGCAGCTGGTGGCCAGCAGGCTTCTGGAAGACTTCCTCCTCTGCAGGCTTGCATCAAGAGAGATAAATCCTGTCCCACCCTTTCTTTTGGGCAATGCCTTAGCAGCTTGTCTTAGTCTTTTGCAAGGGACTTGGGGGTAACAAAACACATACAGGTATTGCAGCTGATTTTACAGAGCTGCACAACGATGAACGGTGTGTCATTTCTGTGCAGGACAGCCTTTCAAGTTTATTGTAAGGTAAACATTTCCATCAGCTGATCACAGATTTCATGAGGACCATGAAGGCTTTGACCTAAAGTCTCTCCTGAACACTCTGGCCAAACAAAACATATGCCTTTGCCTAAATACTGGACCATATGGCCCAATTAATATGCATTTGAAGTGTTTGTAACTCAGCTAGTTCCAGGGAGGTCCTCAGGCAGCATTTTAATTTCATTTTACAAGTTGGTCTCCTGCTGTTTTACTGTGTTTCATTACTTTTTGGACTAAAAATTCTGATGTTCAACATACATTGTGCATACTAAGGTAGGGTGATAGCTGCTCAAGAAGCAGCTGCTTCATAGTATTGACTGTTTCATGGTGGTAAGCGTGCAGAGGCAGGTAATTCTCATGTTTAGAATTATCTGGCAGCCTGATACAGTAGGATTTAAGCCACGGCGTATCAAGGCACCATCCAGACCCGGAGCCATACTAGAGGTTCCTGTTCTTTTACCACTGGGAGCTCGTCTCTGAATGTCCTCACTCCTGTACAGCTGGTACCAAGATGATTTGCCAATACTTGCAAGAGCCTCAAGTAGTTCATCCAGCCCACCCTCACAGATCGGAAAACACTTTTAGTGTGTGTCAGCACTTTCAAGTGCCATTCAAATCCAACAGTTAGAATTATATTTTTAAGTACCCTTTCTAGCAGGCTCCCACACTTAGCTACAGAGACAAAGTCTTACCCTATCAATCTTAGAAGAACGGGAATGTGTGAAGGATGCTCATAATGATTTTGAAAGAAGGTGGCTATAAAGCCTCGTTTCCAGTCAGAAGATATAGCTAAGCAAGAGCTGTGGAGAGCCAAAACTTTGGTGGAAATACAAGATAGCAACTGTAGTGAAAGGGTTCCTGAACCTGTAAAGAAGGAGGTTTGTATGTTTTGCTGAGAGGTCGAGGTACGCCCTGGGCAATGTCCTTGCTGACCTGTTCCTACGAGGAGGAATCACACAGGAGTGAGAAGACGTCTGGCTGTGCTGGGTGGTACCATGTGTCACTTTCCATAGGCCAGGTCAGAGCTGCGTAAGCAGTGAAACTATTTTCATTAAAGTTTAGGCAGACAGTCTGAACTTAGGATGGGCACCCTCAGACCCTGACACAGGACTATTGCACATGCACACAGTTGCAGAGGCACAGACACCCTGAAGCAGTCGGAGATGAAAACAAAAATATCCAAACAAAAACCCCAACCCTTATGTTCACAGTTTGGTGCTGTGAATCCTCACATGGGAATGATCTGTTTCTGGGCTGCTCAAATAAAATCCCCGAGAAATGAAGTTTATGATGTGTGAAATAATGTACACGGACAACACTCCCTTCCCCCTGCTCCTCAAAATAACCCCTGTGCTCCTCATGTACACCCAATTGATCTTCCTCTCTGAGGCCACAGCCCAGTGGAGCCTCATCCCTTCCACCCTTCATCCCCCCCCTTCAGTTTACGCAATAGATTATACGCAACGCGTGATTTTTGGAAGCCACATCCTGCTGTAGGCAGGGCTGGCTGTACTCCCTAACACAACACTTGGGGATGACTCTGCTTCCAGCAAGTGGAGCCGATGTGCTGGACGTGGTTTAATTGGTGCCAGCTTTGTCCTATTAACAAGTGTCGGCTTTCTTCACTTGATGTATCAAGCGGTGATGTTCTGCAGGTTGTAGCGCCCTTATGCATTAAAGCCTTTTGTATATGTTGCTGCCTGATTAGACAGGAAATAGTGCATGGCACCAGGGGATAATTCATGTGAATAAAGTTACTTGCATGCATATGCATGTGCAAAACTGGGGCTCCAGATGCGAAATACATCTTTTTCTAATCCCTGAGCTATTCTCTGTGTGTATGTCTATATACACATTGCATGCTTATTACTTTTTATTACTTTTAAAACTTAAAAATAAAATTGGCTTGAATTAAGTTTGAGGATTGGCACCAATCCAGGACATTTCTCGTTTTAACTGAAACAGTTTGCCCACTGCTAATTTTAACACGAGCAATTTATTTTATTAACATGGATGCAAATGGTAAGCACACTCTCCCTTCCTACCGGGGAGCCTTGGAAGCTCAGCACAAAGCCTCAGAAACACCGATGCTACAGATCTGGGGAGATGCCCTCTTTGTCTGAGAAAAGGTGCTTTTGAGAGATGCCTAATTTTCACACCTGCTTTTGCTACCTGTGCAGGAGGGAGGGAGCCAAAAGCCTCACACTCCCAGATGTCTGCAAGGCCATAACTGAGTGAGACACTGCGTCTAATTATCCCAAGCCTTTCGTTCCCTTTAACTTCCGTGAACACATAGAGGACTTGGCTCCATTATGGCAGATGACGAGCCTGTAAGCACTACACCTTCAGCTAGGAGCAGGGAGGGGAAAAGCAAGGGGTAGTTGCTATGTATAGACAGTGCAGTCATTGAGAGACCTTTAACCTGTTTATCTTTCCTTAAGAAAGTTTTTGCAATCTATGAAAGAATGACTCTGTTATTCCTCACCAAGCTTCGGCACATGACCCAGCTTTTTCTACCATTCAAGGAATGTAATTTAATCTAGATTTAGACTCCTCTGCGTGGCCAAGCGCGATGCCCACTGGAATGTTCAGCTTATGCGGAATTGTTTGGTTCCATTTAAATAAATAAATAGTGTTAAAATCTAATCATGGAAAGTGTAGCTGTTAAAAATAGACTGAGGTAGCGCTCACCCGAAGCGTCGAGAAAAGGTATGCACAGGAGGGATTCTGAGAACCGATTCATCAAGTGCAGGAGCAACCAGACGACCAATGCTGGCGAGGTTTCAGGCACGTAAGCATCGCCACCGAGTCTCCCCACCCTGCAGCAGGAGTTCCCAGCAGGAGTTAGACCTGTTTCCTTTTTTTTGCACTTCAGCCACCTGCTTTCCCTTCAATCAGATTTTCTGTGGGCACACAAGATCCTCATCGAGCTACCTGTGGCGAGCCTGGCACCCAGCATGAAAACCACCATGTGCAATATTTAGCCACCTGTGAAGCAGCCATTTAAAAACCAAGCAATATTAGAAACGATTCTACCTCAGTAAGCAAAAGGTGTTACGAATCCAGATGGCAAAAAGAGTTTCTGTCCCAAATTTTTTCGGCTTGTGCCCCTTTCTGCTTACTTTCAGTCATCAGCCTTAAACATGAAACTGTTATCATTCTTGATTAGGACACACAAGTTAATCAGGGCATTTAATGAAAAAAACTTGGAAGGCATTTTACATATCAGGTTCCATGATCACATTGGGTTTTGAGTATTTGTGAATATTTATGAATGGAAAAGAATACTCCCTCTGGTGCAACATATTTTGGATTTTCCAGGATGCACCACGGGAACAGAGAAGAGGGCTGGCCATGGTGCATCATGGGACCTTTAAAGTAGCCTGGAACCCAGCCAGGAAAGCTTAGTGCAGACAGCAGCTGCCGTGAAGACCTAGAGTAGCTTTTCCAAATGAGCGCACTCCCTTTTTCACTAACATTTTCAGTTGGAATTTCACTTTCCTTTTTGCTCCTGCAAAATTAAATGCTTATGGAAAACAGAAAACTTTTTGACCAACTGTACTCAAGTGTACTGGGGTTCTTTGGTAGTTGAATTTCTGTCTATATGCTTTTGACAGACAAATGATGGTGCTGTCAGTAGCGATGGAACAAGCGATGGACAAGGTGCTCAGCTGCTTGCTCCACCTGCACTGCTCAGAGAACAGACCAATGCATGCGTCTGCTCCGGAGCCACTATGCTGCAGTGAGATTTCATTTAAATTATTAGCGATGAGAACTTGCTTTAGAATACTAATTTGGACATGAAATCTCTGCAGGAACTGACCGATCAGTGGGCCAGATCTTCCTGCCGTGAGGACAGGGTGGACAGCCCAGAGCAATGACTGTATCCCTTCTCCAAAGGTGAGCTCTCCTAATGTTTCAGGTAAACCTAGTTCTGCACAACACTAGTCATCTCCTTGTCCGCAGACCTTAAAATTTCCATATATAAGGCTGACAAGGGATGGGACTACAATCAGTATTTTTCAGAAAGGAAATCCAGCACTCAAGGTAATTCACTCACAGACTGGAGATTTCCTGAGTCTTCTTCCAGTGACCTGCAGTCACTGCTATTATCTCAGACAAGTCCCAATTCAGATGTTAAGTGTCATGGGTGACATCAGGTCACGTTGAGAAATTTCACTAAAGACTTTAGAAAATGGATGTCAGCTTTAGGTTTTTCAAGAGTGAGTGAAGGAAGTAAAAAATCTATGAGAAATGTGTTCATTCATGATGAATGTTGCCTAGAGAAAGCTACGTAAGACTTCCAGTTCATTCACTTGTAAATTCATTAAAGGGCCCAAGAGCACGCAGGGGCCAAAAGAATAATTTCTCTGACACTCTGGTTCTTAAAACCTGCAAAATGAATCTTCCTCCTTTGCCCAATACATTTCACCATTAACAGATCAATTGCTCAATTTGCATGCTGCTGCAAATGGCCTATTTCCATTTGCTAGGGAATGCCTGAAAAGCTCCCAGTTTGAAAAGCTTGTCTGAGCATGGCCCAGAGCAATGGAAAACAGAACAAAGAAGAGAAGAGCTAGTGGCATTTGAAGGTGAGATGCCACAGGGCGCAGATGGGATCCAAGAGGCAAGTAAAACCTAAGAGGAGGAGGAGGGTGGAAGAAGGTGCCGGGTAGGTCTGCTGTGCACAGCAGCTGGGTGCAGTTCTCTGAGATTGCCCATCTCTGAGCCAGCAGCAGCCTGGGCCAGTGCCTCCTGGTGACTCAGCGGAGCAGGGTGTGACAGCTGCCGAAGCCGTGCAGCCACACTACTGTGGCACTCAGCCCCGGCTCCTCACATCAGCTTCTCTGTTGGACACACTGACTCAGCCGCAGCGTTGCTAGGATGTGGAAATAGTGCCCCCGGTCCTAGGGCTGGCCGTACCTCTGGGTGCTTGCTCAGACCACTGACCACTGCGTGGAGGAAAAAAAAAGAGGCAATGACAGATAAATAATAAACTAAGCAGGGCCAAACAGGGGTCCAACAGGGAGTAACAGCGGGAAAACACAACTGCACGGATGGTTTTGAAAATGAAGTCTGAATCAGGAAAAAAAAAGGAGTAAGTTTCCTCCTCACACCCTTGAACCAGGCAACATGCCTCAGCATGGCTGTGTACTGCTCAGCAGAACTGTGAAGCAAGCTACATTTATCTGCTGAGATACGTATTCATCGTATGTTTCAAAAGAGTGCACTCTCAGCCCCAGAGAAACTCCATGAGTTCCTGGAGACTCTTAAGCTCCAAGGTTCTCACCTCCAACACCTTCCACAATGTAATCTCAAATTCAAAGTTCCTTTATTGTTGCATATGGGAAGATCACAGAACAGCTACTGTCCTGCAACTCTTTCTTTTCAAACATCCGTTTCCCGGTTGTCAACCTTTTTTCCTACACCACCTCTCATGTAACTGTGACTGGTCACTCCCTTTCCTTCCTCCTGCCCTGAGACCTGCAGTTCCACCACTGTAAAAATAGCCGGCGTGGAAGCCTAACTTCTCTTGTTCGAGAACTGAGACAGCTGTGGTTGCTTGAACTGTGGAAGGACTGCCCAAAGGATTCATCTTGCTGCTTTCCCCCAGCCCTTTTCTTGTGTTGCTGTTTTCCCCAAACATTATTTCTTATTTGCAGACAGTTGGTTGTTGTGCCCGAGCTGACGAAACTCTCCTGGTGCACCATGGGAAAGAGCAAATGAAGCTTTAGGAGATATCTCTCATACTCTTGAGGTCATCTGCTGACTTTTCCTTAAGTAGTCCAGGAGTAGCTAAAAATATGCTGAATATAACACACAGAGAGAATATATTTTACCTAAAGCAAATGGAATAAGCAGTAAAAATAAAAGCAAAAAGACAGTCCAAACCATCGCTCGTCAGTAAAAACCTCATTCTGACATATGGTTATGTTTATGGTTTTGTGTGATACTTAAATATAACTGCGAAGAACACAATTAAAAAAAAAACACAAAACAACAAACAAACCACTGATCTTAAAATGGAGCAAAAATCAAGGCATGTGGACGTGTGTGTCCATTAACTGCATGGGAAGCACAGTTACTTCTGCCTGATCACAACTTTTGAAATTGAGTCTCCAGACTATTCTTCAGATGACTATTAATATACACTGTGGTTTAAAAGGGTACCCATTTGCCCCATTAAATCTCTATAGGAAAATTTATTTGGAAAAGGCAAATAAAGCACATTAGCTTCTCTGCTGAAAAAATACATGCTAGTCAGTGTACAAGTCTGGGGAAGACAGAAATCATTAAAGTCCAGAAATACTCCAAGTTTTCTTTATCCAAAATGTTCTGTTCCTCTGCACTGTTATGTTTGCCAGATTGAATGGGCTGCTACTGCTCTTTTTTCCTTCTCTTTTCTTAATGGTGTAGTTTTGAAAAGGCCGTCTGCAAATTTATGTTGGGATGACAATCACCAGCAAATGCCAAGCTGGTTCAAAGAGCAAGCTCCTCAACATTCACAAGCACCTGTTGTAAGCATGCTGGAAATACTTGGAAAATGCTATCATCTTTGAATTGTGCTCATCTGGATGGTCAATTGCCCGTGGTTTACTCCAGATAAGTTCCTCCCCTGGAGCCTCACTAAAGTCTGTAGAAACCTACTTAATGTTATATTTATTATGTCTGCACCCCTTTTGGCTCCATCAAATTAAAGCTTCTTAATAAAAAAAAAGATGGTTGTATTCTAGTTGCATGAAGATGAAGAGTCCATGTAATTAGATAATCTACCTGTGATCTGCTGCCAGCTTGACTGAGACATAGTTCAAGGTAAAATGTGTTTAGAGATCTGAAGTAGTAGATAGTAGATTACCAGCAAAGAAAACATTCCTGTTTCCTTATCTTAGGGAGACTGGCTTCCTGCTAGTTGTGGATCCTCCTCCTGAGTGAAGTACTAAAATACCCTTGTTCAGCATTTTTTATTTCATCTAGTAGTGATAATGGAGGTTATGTATAATCTTTGTGGCTGTTCAGATTCCCTTTTTGGCTTCTACAGTGGGTAGTAGTGGAGTTCATGCAGTATCATAAGAGATGACTCCATAGCACGCTAATTATATAGGGCTTTCAAAGTACTTTGAAGATGAAAATTGCTGTATCAGTGCAACTTCAGGTATTACTATTTGTATAGCATACAGAATCATTAGTGGAAGCCCAGCTTTAAGTCCCTTTGGGACTAAGGTGGGAGGAAGATTTGGACAAACTCCATGTCCTTGCACTTTCACTGCATCTGGTTAAGGTAGATAACTAGCATCCTGAGTCTCTCTGCTGTCTTCCTTAATTATAAAATACTACAAAAAAGAAAGCGATCGAAGCAAATGTGGACTCCTATGAGATGAGATACAAAATGACTTTCTAAGCTGTCAGCCAAAATTTAGTTATAGTAGTTAACACCTGTGAGATTCATTCTGAATGAAACGAATAGAATAAATTCACTCATTCTAAATGAATGAAATAGGAGAAACATCAGCTTGTTAATTAACAGATATTTAATGGAGCAGGATACTCAAATATCTTAGAGTGCTCCTTACCACATGATGCAAGGAAAAAAATAATCACTACAGAAAGCTTTTTCAGTACAAAACATTAAATACCTGTTGCATAAGCGATATGCAGAAAAAAAAGTGGGTGTTGGGAGAAGATGGCCGCATGCGAAGAGTGGAGGAGAAGACAAAGGAGATTAACAGGTTATTACAGCTCCCAGCTGAAGCCCCAGACAGGATGGAAGAGGGATGAATTTCTACAGTTATCAGTATCATCCATGCAGAAATACCTTCACACCTTTTCAGCTAGACTTTTCAGGACAAGGAACGGTGATTGACTAGTTTGCTGTGATTCTACAGGGAATCCTATGGGAAACAATCCAGACCCACTTTCTCTACCCGCACACCCTTTGGCAGCACTAACTGAACACCCACCCTACCACTGAGGGCCTGAGTGCTACAGTCAGTCCAAAGTCCACAGAGCTGGGGGGTACCAACAACCAAAATGGAGGCAGAAGAAATTCCTCGGGGACTGTCCTAGGCCTCAGCAAGTTACACAAGACCCACGGATTCACAGTTGGATCCTCTGTGTGCTCCTGAAATAAAATGACAGGGACTTGAATAAAAGAAGGTACTAAGTAAAGCTCAGAGCAGGGGTTTCATCTCACGTCACTCAACAGAAACTCCTTGTCCTCAACAGAAGTAAGCCAGGTCAGACCAGGTAGGATTCTTGCCTAAGTAATACTTCTTCACCTCCACACACAAAACCCAGGTGACAGTCTTACAGTTGGCTACCTATTCAGCTTTCAAACAACTATGATGAGCCTCCCAAATATATGGCAGAGTACTCCCAGCGAAACACTTTGAAGTAATGATGCATAGATAATTTTGAATATTCCCTTTTGAATAGGGAAATTCAAAGTGTAAGCAGAGCCTGTGTTTTGAAAAGGCCTCCCTGTGGAGGGTGTCCTATTATATGTAAATACCACTGAGAATAGCATGCAAATATGGTCATTAGTGAAGGTTTGAACTTTTCCAGAACAACTTCAATTTTGAGCCAAGCTACTTCAACCTTCAAAGGCAGCAAACTCTATGACTCAGCAGAAGCTGAGACTGAAAAAGCCTGTTTCAGCAAGGACCGGTGGTTTTAAGATGCTGAAGTATCCAGAGGCTTTTCTAATCCCTTAAGCTATTTTCCATGCTGTTTTCCTATTCAGTTAGTTGCAGACGTGTAAAAGAGAACTACTGCATATTCCGTGATCGCACTGTTTCGCTATCAATTGTCATTGTATTTCCTTACATATTTGGGGCTGCTTATGCTTTCCCCTCCAGAGTTTATATTATAGCTCAAAAAAGAAGGAGGAATAGGAGGACACAAAGACTTCTACCCTAGCAAAGCTCACAAAAGAGGTACTGAGAACAGAGACGCATTCAGCAGCATGGAAAAACAGCTCAGGTGTTTGGGATATGAAAAACTTTCTAACAAGGATGAGGAGAGGCAAAGTGAAGATTTCGCTCCTCAACTGCCCAACCCAGCAGAGTTAGACGCATGTTATAGAGTAGCCTACACTCCCTGATGTAGTCCTGTGTAAATCTGACATGGACATCACATAAACGTATTTCATTACATTTACAGAGTTCATGTCTGTATGTAAAAAAAGCAACTTTTCATACTTTTAAATTTAGATTTCTTTTAGATTACTTGTCATAAACTTGTCTCTGCACTGAGTTATGGTAAAAAGAAAGCTGTGAGGAAATAGTATGATTACACATATTCAAGTGGTCACCATTCAAGACTTAGTAGCTTATACCCATCAACTTTCCCTTTGCAGTTATATCAATGAAAATTAGATGCCATAATACATCTTTCTGGATCCAACCTGTTTATGTCTGAAACTGTGAGGAACTTTTACATTGATTTAAATGACTGAAACCCTGGAACTCATGTGAGCATTTTCTGTCAGTTCTAATGGGAAGTACGCAACTGCGGTCTAGGCTTGTTTTGAGAAGCAATTTAAATGTCTGAACATTCTCCCTTTTATGCTGGTCTAAGCTCACATGTCTCATTTTGTTATGCACATTTCCTCAACATAGTAGCAGAGACCTGGTCTTTTTAAGTGATGGGAGAGTCCGCAGTCACCAGAAAGCCATTACTTTTGACCAGTTGACTCCCTTGATTATTACTAACCCGGTACAGCCTGTCCTCGACCCTCTGCCTCTAGCAGCTAGCACTATGCTTCTTTGGCACTTAAAAGGAGTTAACACAAAACGATCGCTGTAAAAACATGTCTGTCTCTGCTTAAGGTGTCTTTGCATTGCAAATTCCAGCAAGCCACTAAGGCGGATGCAGCATTTTGGCTACCATGAGAAAAGAGTGAGGGCGGCCATTTTGGAAGCAGTTGGTTTTACCAGTTTATTGAGCAGCTGTCTCTGTTTAAACAGTTTCTAGACACCGTACCCAAAGATAATGCTTACCACGTATACATCACAGCGTCTGTATTGCTTCATAGGGTCTCCTGGTAGTGCTGGACGTTAGGAAGTATTTAGGGCAAGTTTAAGACCGGCATTCTTTTTTTGTGTCTATCAAAATACCTTTTAAATAAGTACAGGAACGAATAAGCTCTTCCTGTTTCAGTCTAGTGATGTGCTAGCATCATGTAATTTACATCTGACACACTTTCCAGGACTGACAGAGTCTGGGTGTGAATATGTCCTTGGGCACAGTCAAAAGCACATGGTTTATGCCAGGGAAAGGCAGTCATCTCTTTGCAGAGCTGTTCTTACAGCTCCGTGTTTCCAGAGTCATTATTTTAGAATAAATTAGAATAAAATGGAGGACCCTCAAATAGTTTCAAGGGACCGAGCCAGAGAATATGGCTAGGTAGTGATTTCTCAGGCATGACTTATGCTTCTGACCTTATTGTCTACATTGGCAGTAGAAATGAAAGTAATATAGGGGTAATGTTGAAGTCGCTTCAACATCTCTGTACCACCCAAGGACTGCTTTTTTTGCCAGAGAAATCCTCAAGGGCCTTGCACCCCCCCCAGTTGTCAGAGTCCTCTGGCAGATCTAACTGCAAATTGCTGGAGTGAATAGCATGAGACCGAAAGGAAGACATCTTCAAGGAGATTACGGTCAATCTGACCTTTTGTATAATACACTGCTTTAAAAAAATATTGTATATCAGGGGTAGTTCATGAGCTCAGCAGAAGACTTGGTCTTGACAGGTTTGGATTAGCAATAAATAGAGAGAAAATGTTCTACAGGAGGAAGGTAAATCCTATTTTCTGTCCTATTTTATTTAAATTCTGGAAAAAGGAGCAGTGGTAATCATGGAAAATTTACAAAAAGAATTAAAAGTAGTCCTGACCCAGTGGGGTAGAAACAGCCGCCACCAAAACTAGAGGAGGTTTGGAGGTTTTGACCTGACATACACAGAACTCCACATTAACCAGCCAAGGTAACTTCAGATCTGGATCGGCTCCCAGGTCTGAGTTGCAAAACTCTACACCTTACATCACTAATTTTTTTTTTTTTCTTGAATCAATACCAAGCTGCAGAGAAATTCTGAGGGAAATGCCAGCATGGTGGTAACTCGCAGTGGAGCTGGTGATGCTGTGTAGCACAGCAGCACTGCAGACAGCCTCGGTTCTGCAATGGTGAGACGAGTACATCCGTTAAAAATGACCAATCTCAAGGGGTGTGACAGGTAGACTCGAAAAGTTTGTTCCAGTTCTCAAACTCTTACCGTAGTTTCCACTTTAAATATGGAAATTTCATTTCTAATTTAGGAAACAACCTTCAGTGTGTGCTCACTGTGTTTAAAACATCTTTAAATTACATGATCTGCATATAGACTTTAGGCTGTTTGTAACTTGCATTTCTAACTTTACTCTTTACAGACATTTCAAATTACTGGGGCAGGGTGGGAGCCTTAGGATGAATTTGCCTTTTTTCAAAATACTTCTACACAAAACATCGACACAAATTTTAAATAGTTTACAGGTTTTGAATTTGGGTTTTCCTGCTTTTTTGTTTGTAACCCTGCTTTTATTTTAATTACCTTCAGAGATGTGTATTTTGACAGGATATTTTCTAGTTTGAATTCAGTATCTAACATATCCTTCTACAGAGGTTGAGAAGTATGCACTAGCATTGTATCACACGTTATTTTTTTGTCAGCTGCAGACAATGCAACTGCTGCTGCAGAGATGCACCAGGACAAAGCATATAAAGAATTGGATGAAAGCCACACAAAATTATGTCCCTGTGCTGACGTTGCAGTGTGTAATAAATACTCTCCACAGAAATAAATCTAAGTGGGAGAAATGTCCCATGGAATATCTTCACTCTACACACACGCTCGCGCATTACCACCAAAAAAATCACTCAGAGAGCTTTGTCACTGAAGCACTAATTTGTATCAGTTGTCCAAGACGCTTCAAGGAACTAAGACCTTAACTTTGGACGTACGTGACAATCAGCCTGTCTAGGAGACGTGAGATTTCATCTCAGGGTGAGCCCTTTTCTGGATGTTTCTGTATCCACCTTTCCAAGGGCATGATCCTCACAAAACGCTTGGAATGCCCTTCCCTTTGTACAGACGAACTAGGACAAGCAAGCTTAAATATGACTCATTGTTATTATTTAAGGACTATTTCAAGGAGCCATTCCTTGTGCTGGTGCTTGTGTAGTATCTCTCAGAGCTGTAAATCCACTACCACGGTCCTGCTTATTTTTCCCCTTCTTTACGAATAGGTGGGGGAAAAATTTGGACTTAAAATGGCAAGCAAATTTGAAAGCAGGAAGCTGTACAATAACTGCATGATCATTATATTTTGATTTTTCAAATAAAAAAAGGAGTTGAATCATCTTCCCTTTAGAGTTCAATGCTGCAAACTGAAGCGCTGCATGTCTTCCTTAGTGATAGGGACCTAAATGGTGAAGCAGTAGACAGTATATGAAATCCCAGCCTTATCAAAATCAGTACCTTTCTCCCATTGACTCTGAAGGAATGAGGATTTGATTCCAGAAACTGATTGTCAATCAAGCAATCTGATTACCTGGGGAAACATAAACTAGAGGCAATGATTTCATAATGTTGAATGTAGGCCATATATAAAAATAGTTTGAAAAATTATGCGATAGTATCTTACTACTATCTTTTTTATAATAGTTTGCAATTAAGTATATATTTTCTGAGGCTCATGGGAAGATTTGTATAACAGTAGTTCATGCTGACTATGACTTTGTTGCAGGAGTGACACAAACGATGCTTGTTTTTCCAGTGTTGTGAAGGTATCTGAATCTGATCCTGTGAAATTTCAGTTCAAAGTAAATCCAGATGGATTAAATCAAGAATACTGCTGAAATGCAGTGACTGGGGAAAAATGAAGAGGGAAGAAATGAGTTTGGATTATAAGACAGAATCAAAAGATATATGGACATATAAAGCAGTAAAAGACAATTAGAAAATAGATTTATACTAAATTAAAACTTTATTGACTAATGTTCTCCAGACAACATGATCCAACGGACTATGGTTGCATACATGCAATGAAGTTGAACACAACAGTAGTTTAACATGGAATGTCAAACAAATTAATATAATGTATTAAATGAAACAATTTATCTGTGTTGCTGTTGCTGCAAAATGAAACCAAGCTATGTATTTCCTTGGTCAATCTGTGTTCAGCTAAGAGGCTATGCATTTGAAGAAACTGGTAGATTTCTTTAGCATATATTTCAAATAAATTAGCTAGAATTGTACTCTTTAAAAATCCTTTCAACTTCACTTGCATTTCAAACAAAATCTAAGTGTAAACACTAAAGTTGCTAGAGCCATCTAGAAAGACCTAACTGTCAAAACTCGGAGTGGACGTTACAGTTCAGTAAATGTGAATATTTAGAACAAGAAAAATACCAGTTACTGCAAAAGTCATGTAGGCATCTTATTATTAATCCAGCACAAAGCATTTCTTCTAAGTTTCTCACATAAAAGACTAAAGCTTGCTTACAGTACTACATCTTCTATCATTCAAGCATCATTATTACCTATCAGGGAGATTGGCTAGATGACCTAATGGGTCTTTTCCACCCCTAACTTCTACAAAAGAAACTCATTCATGCCAGAAAGAACATGGTTCGCTACATCTTGGGCTTGATCCTGTAGCCTTCATTCAGGCAAAACTCCCACTGACTTAAAAGAGAGATTTTCCAGAGCAAGACATCCAGGATTAGGCCCTTTTTATTTTTTTTTACTTTTAAAAAAGCATCCATTTAGGATACATGGAAAATATTCTATAGAATTAAAAAAATATAATGACATGTGCTTCACTTGCATTGAAGGAATCAGAGAATGTAAACACCATAGTGGCCCACATCTTCACAATACCCATGAAAAAGTGTCAACTGCTAGTAATCTGTGTGTGTTTATTTCTCAATGTATGCTTCTAAGGCTGTTCTGTGTATACCTTCACCTCCACATCCACACACATATATATACACCCTTAATATACATAAAGGTGTGATAAAATTCACTAGAGGCAGTTGCTTGCCTGTCTTAACGCTTAAATCTGCAAGTGGCAGCAAACTGGGTTTTATATGACGCTAATTAGACTGTACGTGAGCAGCAGGACACGAATATTGCTGTGAGCAAGAAAGTGTGGTTGCCGGTTCTGCAAGTGTGGAGCCATCCCGCTTACGCACATCACAAAATCTACCTGTGCGAAGGGCTGGAAAGGCAGGTGACCAAAGTATTTCTTGGTGGGCCATGTCTGAAATCTGAGTTGAATGACTCAAAGGCTGTAGATTGTATTCACAGGAGCCTTTCGACAACCTGGAGGACCATGTAGGAAAGTTTACCTTCAAAGTGCACTTTCTAAAAATGGAATGTTCTTGACAGGGAAATGATCAGAGGCAATCCTGGACTTTTTTGCTTGTTGAATAGGAAAAATGCTTTCATCTTCAGGCAGCACTTCACCCTGACAAATGTGAGTTCAGTTATTATTGGGTTTTAGTATTACAGAAGATTCTTTAGAAACAAACACGATAGTACACACATACACATACACTCAGATATTTACAGCCTTTCTAGAAAAACAACCCCCTACCTTAGTACTGACTACCTATCCTTTTCCTTTTTTCTTTTTTTTTTTTTTTTAGTATTTAAATTCTTTAAACCAGCTACATTAAATACCAATGTGTACTGTACCACCCCACACCAACCCCACATCCCCCCAAAAAAACAGCAAGTATTTTAAAAGTTTGTTCACTCGTTTGTTTGTTTTTATGATTGTTAAAATCTCCTGCTTGAGACTGTTAAGTACCACCTCCACTGGAACAAGATCAGCACTGACTGCATCTTCCAATGCACGTCGTTTCATAGTAGAGCAAGTACTGCAGCTAGAAGCTTAGATCTCCAGGTCGTCAGGTCGAGGCCTGCTGCTGGCTCGGCTGCTGGCTCTGCTGGGGGGCCTCTGGTCCACAATGGTGAGCGGTTGCAACTCGTGTCCCGACGCCAGTTTTTTAGTGTTCTGGTGCTCATCGGAGAAGTCGAAGGGCTGGGCGTGCGAGTTGGAGATGGTGCTGCCAGCTTGCCCCATTCTGTTCTGCTCCGCGCTGTAGTTGGCCCAGTTTTGCTCGCTGGCTTGCTTATTGTAGTTACGACAGGAGGAATTGTTCCTGTCTCCGGTAACGAGCTTGTACCCCGGGGGAGACATGGGAGACAAGGGGGCAGTCGGTGAGGAGCAGCCATTGTAATAAGCATATTTGGGGGAGCCGCAGTCCTTGGAAGGGCTCATGGCACCGCTGTGGGAGTAGGGGTCGGTTTTCCCTTTCACGCGATCCTTGACACCCTTGAAGAACACGTAGAAAAGCTCGATGATGTTCAAGGCAAGAGACACCAAGGACACAACCAGCATGAAGAGGATGAAGATGGTTTTCTCAGTTGGACGGGAGAGGAAACAGTCCACTCTGTGTGGGCATGGATCTCGCTCACAGGTGTAGATGGCATTCAGGCTAAACCCATAAATGTACCACTGTATCAGCAAGAAAGCCACCTCGAAGACAGATTTAAACAGGATGCTGATGATGTAAGTACGGAGCAGTCCCCCACGCATCTTCACTTTGCCATGCTCTTCAATCCCATACTTGAATTTCTTAATTTCTATTTGCTTGAGGTGCATATCCACATTCACACCATCATTTTGGACCACCTTGAGCTCTTCTTCTCTTTTGTTCAGCTTCTCTTCTTTCCTCATTACATAGAACACGTGCGCCAGGTACAAAAGGGTAGGTACGGACACAAATATGATCTGCAGAACCCAGAAGCGCACATGGGAGATGGGGAAGGACTTGTCATAGCAGACGTTCTCGCAACCAGGCTGTTGAGTGTTGCACCGGAAAGCAGACTGTTCATCTCCCCAAGCAGATTCAACTGCTGTCCCCAGTAGCAAGATTCGGAAAATAAAGAGGACAGACAGCCACACTTTCCCTCCGGCAGTGGAATAGGCTTGAACCTTGTCAAGAAGTTTTCCTAAGGCACTCCAATCACCCATCTTCACAGGATGCTGGCTAAAGAAGGACACAAAGGAAAAAAAATAGTGATGGTTAAGACAGAGCTTTTATACCATCGATACAGTGAATCACAGATTGAGACTAACAGAGCAGGGACGCCAGCTTCGTTTTAACTCATGTTTTTTACATGATCTGAAGAGAAACCAGAGTTTTAATTAGTCTGCAGGTGGAGTGGGAACGCAGGGAAACTGAAAAGAGGAAGTAACATGTAATGTCTCAGAGCACAATGAAAAAGGAGGTTTCTAAGTTCACTCCAGTTTTCAAGGAGTCCATGAAACCCTCAGTTGCCACCGTGGTTGGCTCAGCTTCCTTGGTGGCAGCCTCAGTTCGATGATCTACACCTGCCTCAGGCAGAAAACAGCTGTGACACACTGCTGAAACAGGGTGTGGAAGTACACAGTGGCACTGCCCGAATGTGCTAGGAATACATGAAAGATTTCTCTCTTTCAGTGTGGATCATCCACGGTAATTTTTATGTTCACTCTTTAAGAGGATAAGAAAGCAAACCCTAGTATAACCTAAATGCAAAATGTTACACTAAGTTAATGTTAGGGTCAGATACCTAAGATTTTATCATTGCAAAATGTGTGCTATTTTTACTACAGCAAAATGAAATTGAGTTCTTGGCTATCACTATGTTGTCTGTAATACACTTAAAAGTATAGTTCCTAATGATGCCCAGCTTATACTATAGTTAACTTCAGAAAAAACTTGCTATCTAAATAAAGTTTATACATTAGTATTTCCAGCACAAAGATCATGGTTAGTAGTCTTTACCTATAGTTTTATGAAGGAATCAAAAATAGTAAATACGTGAAGCACAGCTAAGCTCATGTTACCATATTGGAGGAACTGGTTTCCTGTTTATCTGTGGCTTGCTTAATTTATTGTAGTTTCAGCTTTGTATTTGCATGTCTTTGTATTTAAATTCCTTCACTTTGTTTTGAAAGGAAAAAAGATTTAGCAAGAAAAAAAGGTAAATGAGCTCTTTCTCTTTTCAAGGCAACTCCTGGCGTGGGGTTTGCATTCCAAGCGTTGAACACTGCAAGTTTAAATTGTCTCTCTCGACTTGAGTTTTAAAGTGCACATTTCTGGGACACCGTCAGCTTCTCGGGGATATCTGGAAATACACAGGATGACATAAAAGAAATGAAATGGTTTACTTGATGGGTTAGATTCCTAGGGAAAACAAAGCTCACTATAGGGTTCTTATCAACTGGAGAATGATAACCTTATCTGCATAAAAACTTACATTTTAACGTGCCCCACATGAACAAGCATGTGAAATCGGGCACTTAAAAGGAAAAATAATCACAAAGTTTCCCTTTTAAAGTAGATGCTGCTGGGTGTAGACATTTGTTCCGTGCATGCTGAGTAATCCCTTCCTAGTATTAATAGTTTTGATAATGTCCAAATTATTTCCTCCCCACCGCATCATGGGTATATTCCGTAGCGAAGGTCATTTATAGAAAAAGCCCTTTTTGGATAATTCATAAAATAGGAAATTTTAGCACCTTGGAGATTTTCTCTCAAGAAGCAGTGAGTCACTGGAAACATAAGATTCTAAGTCTGGCAAACTCAATTGTAACAATAGATGCCAAATCAAAACACACCATTCCTGCCATCGGCAAGAGCCTGAGAGAGTAATGGGAGACAAGTGTTTAAAGTACTCACTCCCATAGCTCTCAGATGCCAGGTATCTTTGAACCCCTGAAAAATACCCCAGGGCCGTCTCCTCTGTCTGCCTTGCTCTGAAGTTCACCTACTGCGGCGTGCAGACCCTTCCTCACGTCATTCCTTGTTCGGGTGAATGAAGCCCCATCAAAGGATCAGGCCAGCTCCAGACTTTTAAATCTGGAAGCCTCCACTGGGAGGAGTACACGGCGTGTTTATCTCTGACACTTCCCTTCAGCCATCCCGAGCTTTAGTCCTTCCCAGGAAAAGCTACTTTGTCTTTACGGGCTCAGGGTGGCAGAGAAGGAGTCGGGCACAGGACCGCGGAGGTCTCTGGAAAGGCTGGAATGAAATGTGACCACGTTCCTCCTCAGGCTGGGATTGTTAAAACAGAGAACAGCCTGTAACTATAGAACACGTGAAGTTTGTTTTAAAAGCAAGCTATTTGCTCCATGTCCTAGAAGTGGAAGTGGACAGAAGGAGCCTTTTTCAAGTAACAGCTTCTTGATTTAATTAGGCAGCTTTCCGATGATTCGAAACTACTGCATTAACAGACTTTCCTCAGACTCAACGTATTTTTTTACTGTCTAAATGTTATTTCAGATTGAAAGTTTGATTAAGAAAACAGAGGACATGTTATTTCTAGGCAGTTATGTGTTGTTTGTTTTTTAATTACGCTCCACTCTGGTCCATTAATGCAACGTGATTTACTTCAGTTTTGACCTACTTAATCCCACACCTGCAATATTTTGAGAATTTACTACCTATTTTTTAATTTGCTTCAGCATGCAAAATTGCTAAGTTTCATTTATGTCCTCTGGCAATATAAACTCCAGGAGGAAACATTCCATGCTTGAATTACTCATACATAGTTTTGAAAAGCAATTTTTTTTTAAAGAGATCAGTTACACACTAGCCTTTGCCAGTGATAAAAAACCCCACATCAATTCAAAACATTGTACTGTTAATCAGATAACCTTGTGGTGGCACAAATATATTATTCCTTTGCTTAAGTGGATTCTATTGCTTTATGAAACACAGTACTTTGTTTTGTTGTGGAGAAAATTCATTCATCGGCTTTAACTTGTTTGCTTTCGGGACACTGAAAGACCGTTTTTTATTAACCGATTACAATATCTGTTTACTAGGTATAAAAAGAGGGTTTGTATCAAACAGTTATTTAAGTATTCTAGCTTTGTAAATAGTTTGAAATGGATGGAAGATAACCTTTAAAAATAGTTCTTCAGCATTCTGGACTTAAACTTTTTTTAACAATTCCAAACACCTTAAATGAGTCCACTGAATGACACAGGTTGACCTGATCGATTGGTACAATTTCAGTACTTCAGGAAATTAAGGATGTGGCTGATGATGAGTCTGTGCATTTCATGAGTTCTTACTGATTATTACTTTACAGGATTATAACCTTTTTCTGAGACAGACTAATGCTGGCCTAGTAAACTCTTTAAAAGATGGATTTCTTCCAGGTCCTACTGTGTGTGGGTAAAGATAGGAAAAAAAGCCATAGAGCAGCAGGAGATATGACAACATTCATCTGCATGAGTTTCGGATGACCACATATATAAGAAATTTGATTTGTAAGCCACAATTAAGAAACTCTAGACCTATTTTTTTATGGACGGCATTCATCATGTCATCTGGTTCATATTTTCCAGCAAGAATAATGCAAACTCAGTGCTGTGCTAACATGCCCAGGTCTGACTACAGTGTTAAAAGGTCACATGCTTGTGGATGGAAGAGCAGTAAGTGTTAGTGTGGCATCTAGAACGGGATTTTGCAGCTGAAGCAGTTGGGAAACGAGGCAAAGTTTTGGTTTTCCTACCTTTCCTGCGTTTTTCTGTGTGCTCACACACACACAAATAGCCAACAAAAGACTCTGGACCTTGAACATCAATCAGCTTGAGTAGTTCCCAAAAGCAACCAGCATTACGGAGAAAGCAGCCGAGGTGTACAACTGATGGGATTTGGATGGGTTGGAATAGGGAAGGCTAGTTTTCTGAAATCTTACGAAAATAATCAACAGTCTTCCAGACTTTCCCCTGGAAAGGTGTAGTTCATTTGTAGGTCTGCGGATGAGCTTCAGTTCATTTCATCCACTGGACAAAGATTACGCACTAAATGGTTGTAGTAGCTAGAATTTAAAGTGTCAAAACTGTGTGGTTTTTTTCGTTGTCTGCTAGTGTTACTGGTGGTTCTACCACTAGTGGATCTACCCCACAGCCTTTGCCTCTCCTGTGTTGTACACTCTCCACCTAATTTAATTCTAAAGCATAGTTGCAAAAGGACCCAAAGCAACCGTAAGCACTTTCTTAGACATTTGCTAATTGTACAAGTTAGGTCTACCCTCTGTGTTACTACGCACATTCATCCCTCTCCTGGCTCACTTTGGAATATAAGAGAAGAAACGCTGAATTCCCTGAGGGGGCCTCGGGCCCTCTGGTGCTCCTGCTTGTGGATTTTGAAATCTGGATTTCTAAAATGTACATGTGGCGTAAACAACAGACCAGGTGCCTCCATGCGAGATAAATTCAGTGGGTAACATGGGGAGGAGACATCAGAGACGGGGGGGAAAGAGAGAGCCAATTTATCTGATGAAACAGATACATTGCTCAATGTCATCTAACCTTCCTCATGCCCACAGGAATCCTTGGCCTAAACCAACATTCATTTCAGAGACAAATAAAATTAATCTTTCGTACTTGCACAATATGAGAGCCGAGATAACTTTACAGTTTGCGCTCCTAAGTGTATAAGCATTCAGATTTCTGTCGCAAATCAAATCCCTTGTGTCCCTCTCTTCCCTCTTCTGAACTCAGCCTGCTGCTCACCCCTCTCCCATTTGTATGCTTGTTAGGTATCATGGGTCAGTGCCAGTGTTTGGCTTTGAAGTTTCTGAAGGAAACACTTCAGTAAACATCCCAAAGACTAGAGGCTTAAATTCTGCAGTGCAGTGTGCTGTCCAGATGTTAAAAATGGCAGGATGAAAGCTTCACGCAAGTCCTCCAACTTGCTCCCTGTGCGCTCACAGACACGCACACACACAGAAGTCAGGCAAAAGGTGTCCGTAGCCCATTTTTGTCGCCATTACCAGGGGTTTTCATCATAAATCTCATGTACACAAATCAAAAGGAACTCCTCAGACAAAATATGCCACTTCGTGAGGCTCGCTGGTTATCTCAAGGCAGAACGTGAGGACACCCATAAGCACACTATATTCTTGTTTAAGAGGAGAACGTGTTACTCGATAAGATAGACTCTGTGCTTCGTCTGTCTTTCAGCTGAAGGCTCTTTTTCCTGCCTCCTCGTGTTGCTCTTTAACTACTGGCGAGCAGCAGGCAACAATCGCTATAAGGAATCACTCCAAGTCTTGCAATGTAAAAAGCTTTTTAGTTCTCCAAGAGATGCTGCTCAAGCATTATTTTTTTTTTTCCTCTGCATTTTGGTATTTAAGCCTTCAAGCTAATATAAAGGGAATGTGTCATATTGGGATTATGACACATATTGTGGATGTTCTTGCACAGTTCCTCTTAGACAACTTTCATTTATATCCACCCAAGACTTTCACAGACATTGCCAACGTGGTAAAGGCATATCATGATATCTCACATTCCTTCTCTAAAATCCCTCACCGAGGTTGCTAAAACAGAGTAACTATACACAAACCAGGTTAAAAATCCATAACCCACGTCTGGATTTTATCACATCTATTTTAAAAGAAAAGGGGAAAACTTATCAGGAAGACCACGTGAAAGTCACCACTCTGGTAGCTGCAGCATTTAACAAAGCACCTAATTAAGAACCTTGCTCCGCAGAAACTATTAGGCATCAATCAGGATTTCCATATGAAAGCAAAACGTGTGGGGCAGAAAGGGGGACGCACTCAGGACAAGGTCTCCCTATTAGCAACTTCTGATGCAATTTCGGTCCAACAGAGGAGACCGAAGCGCACCTCGGGTTTGTTTTTCTTTTTTCTTTAAAAGAGCTCATTTAGTCAGAGGCGAGAACACAGAGTAGCGATTTCACCCAAACACTAGCAACAAGTCTGCAACTCAGCCCTGCTCTCACAACTTCAGCGCAGTTTCTCTCTCGGTGGAGCAAGGTCAGAAGTTGTGGAAGTGTAATGATCTGCTGAAACGTATAGAAACGTGACCAAAGAAAGAAAAGAATTCCTCCAAGTTTGAGCTTAGCGCTTTAAGACAACTTACACTTTTATGGATGTCTATTTTTAAACAAGTTCAACCATCGGCGCAGCAACACAAAATTCTTAACGGTGGAAAAAAGAAAAAAAGTGTTTGCAGAAAAAGTGGTACACAAAAAGGAAAACTTTCAACTTACCCTTGCTGATCAGCAGTGAAACTGGATCAGGATACTTCTTTGGAGGGTTAAAGTAAAATGGAAGAGCACGTTCAGGCACTCAGACCTGTCTATTTAAACTTTAAAAGTCTACTGCTGGTTTGTATTTTTCATCCTTCCTTCCCCACTAATGAAAGAAAAGTGCTGATACCTCGTAAAAGTTTTTTCTAACTTGGAACGCTGGGAGAGCTTTTAACAAGTTTTCAAGCCTCTGACTGTGAAAGAGGAGGGGAGAAGGAGGGGTGGCAGCCCAGGAGGAGGGGCGCGCTGCAAATGGAGAGGAGGAAGGTGGGGGAGGAGGGAAAGAACTGAAGGCACAGCAAAAAACCAGCCCGGGGAAAAGGAGAGAGCGAAGGCGTGAAGGTCCACTCTTGCTGATGTAACAAAACAAATCTAAGGGCAGTCAGCAGCCACGCCACGCCAGCAGCCCCCCCCCGCCCTCCCCGGTCACTGAGGGCACCTGGGTGGCACTTCATCCAGATCTGGGCTTGCCCGGGACAGATGAAACAATTTAGCTCTCTGGTGTGCACCAGGAGTTTCACTAGAGGGAAGGGGAAAAAAGCGTGAAAGGGATTAATGAGTAACCAGCGTGAGCCTCCTGGATGCTGGGGCTGGACCACCTAGCTCTTGTCTCCATTCCCTCCTTGCCACCACATAGGAGAGGAAGCCCTCTCAAGCCCTCTGGACTTTTTGTTGTGAACGTGGCTTTGTTTACTTACAGCTATTTCCTCTACGTGCACACATGAAAGTACACACCAGGAGCTGCGTGTTTGTTTCTACAGGAGATACACATCACACATTTTTTTTTTTTATTATTATTTTTGGTGTGTGTGTGTGTGTGTGCATGTCCATCCCATGGGAGAAATGAAGAAATGATCTCACATTCCAGGAAACTCTTTCCAGGAAACTTCAGAAAATAAAGCGTAGTACAGAGAATCAGTCTTTAATAGTGATAAGAAATGTTCCTGATGATTTTTGAGTGCGTTTTATGGAATAAAAGCATGGTCCAAAACTGATCTATTCAATTAGAACAAAACTAGTTTGGCTTTGCTCCTGACCAGTCCCTGGTTAATGGCTCCTTGAAAAATGCCTTCTCTATAGAACAGAGATTAATTTATTTCTCTGCCTGTGTTAAGCTCCTCACACATGGAGTCCAAGCTGCATTAGGAATTGGTCTTGTACTTGTTTGCGTCATGGGGTATTAGCTCCTCTGTGGGACTGCTTAAGAGCTTCTCTAGAAGAGATCGTGGTTAGACACTTCTCAACAAAGTTTCACATTTTGGGTTGTACCAGGCTCATTTGGGTTTAAATTAATGTTATTCTTATGGGCTGTTTCTGGGCTCAGTAGCACAGATGAGCATTTTGTTGCTCTTTAAAGGCTATAAAGGAAGGGAGAAGTCCAGTAATGGCCATTAAGAAGTTCCTAAATAAAGATTCTCTTTACAGTTTCCTCTTGAAATAATGAATGTTGCACTCTACAACACAACCTAGATATTGCTGCTTATTTTTCACAGCCCTTACCCACTGTTTTTCACCCAGAACGCTCTGGAGAAGAGAACTAAGACAAGATCTTTGTAGAAAGATCCTCAGCAGGGAGCTTTGAAGCTGGGAAACAAACACACCGTCCTGGTTCTTGCTCTGGAGCTGTTTGCAGCAGACCACACTGCCTCCTGTTTGAGAAAAAGAGCTAGTACACTACAACTGTACACCTTCCATCCTCCCTCCTCTGGCTACGGACGGAGGCGGCTGGTTTCCCTAGCTTGCCCCCTTTCCTTTGATACTGGCTGTTAGTTTTGCCAGCTTTTTTAGTTATTACAGTTGTCCAAGCCATATGGCAGAAAGAAACTTTTTCTTCATGTTCTGTGAGTGTTGTTTTAAGGTTGCTTTTTCTCTTCACAGCAAGGGAGAAATGGAGCTTTGTGCTTAACAGGCTGTGGGCCCTTGTTCTTGGGGATGAAAAAATTGTCGTATACAAACCATAGTGTTTCACTGACTTCATGACTATGGTATAGCCAGTGAGTAGAGTACACATAATGCTCCTGCTACTGCTCCATAAAACACTGGTTATTCTAGAGCAACGTACAAAACGCCACCAACATGGCTACGAGTGCACTGATGCTGAGACAATGAGGAGATTTGTGATGTCGTATATGTTGATGCTGAAAAAGCTGCCCCTTAGGAAAGAAGCATTATGCCAGGAAAAACCCCTTGAATTATAGCATGCTAGAATACAGCGCTATCATTCCCTGTCAAAGCTGGCAGGATCACAGGGTCCAGCTTGCCTGATCTTGCATTTTTCCATGTATCTTCCTGTATAGGCTTTGAGTTTGTCAAGCACTCTCTTTTTAAAATGAGGACTGAGAAGTATTTCTCCGCTTAAATAAACAGTGTTTCTGAGAAGCCCAACACTCTTAAAATCCACTTCGCAAAACTAAAATGCATATGTTAGTAACAAGGGAAGGATAATTTTGCAGCAATAATAAGCATAGCACTTGGCTTTGCTACGGCATTGTCCACATGAAAAGGGAAAGTATTTCAAGTCTGCACTGTGATACCATCTAGAATTAGAAGTTTTATTAGTTCTGATAAAAATGCCTTGGAAATGTCTTTTAGAGTTTGGAAATAAGTCTCCACGATCACGTTTCACAGCCTGCTACCAGAACATATTCAGCTGAAGCTGAATGATGCAATGATCTACCATTTCAGAAGGTTACCAGAAAGTCTCACACTCATTTGCATCGCAATGAAGATAAGCTTTTCAGACCGAACGAATGTCTTCACACACAGCCCCTCTTCAGCTGAAGCTGTGTTCAACAGGGAAGCATGGGGGTCTCAGACATGAGACGTTTGCAAGTCTGTTCTTAATTACGGACTGAGAGATGGGTAAGAAGATCACAGTTAGATTTGAAGCCTCGTATTGTGGAACACAGGCTCTTTTTACATCATGGAACTGAAGATTTTGGAGCCCGGAGCTCTCTGGGACCTATATTGCCATCCATTGACATTTTGCCTTTTGGAGCAAAAGGTGCTGTCTTGTGAAGCAATCTTTTAGCATGGCAATGCTAGGACTGCAGAACCTGTTTCTCTTTGGTTTGGCAGCCTACAGCACAATCAGCAAGGGCACGTTCGCACTGCGACCCAGACGCAGTGCTGGAGCCCAGGCTCTGTCAAGTGCATCTCCGGGACTGAACCTTGGGGTGACTTCCACAGGATTTCTGTCCACCCTCTCATGAATCCTCGGCTGAATCAGTGAAATAGTTCAGAGCCCACCGTACCGCTGCTGCTTTTCTACGCGGGCTTATCAAAAGGAACCATAAATTGGATTATTTAGTATTTACAGCCTTTGACACACGTTCACGGTTAATACAGAATTCAGTCCACTGTTTTCTTTCTATTTATTACCTGAACATAAGCACAGAACTCTATACAGAAACTTTTTCCTCGTATTGCCTCCAAATATTTCCTCAAAAATATTTTAGTAACCTGATTCACCAGGAAAGCCCTGGCGAATGTTTCATTTGGAAAGCTCTCCAGTCCTTTGGCCATTACAAAATTTCCCGTTAATACCAGTGGGGTTCATGGTCTACTCCCAGTTAAGGATGTCTGTGATTTATGGAGCTCTTAAGACAAAGAGCATGTCTTCACTTGTTTTTGATTTGTTTGCAAAATTCACTTCCCAATACTCCCATGCTCAGCACTGTCCTCGTCCTGTGCAACCTGGGAGAGGAGTTCATGGACTGGGTAAACTGAATATACAGTAAACTGAGATGAATACGCACATGTAATACAGATTTTCTTGGGTGCCTTTCAAGGCAGCTGTGCAGTCACCCACGTCCCTGGATGGCACGTAAGCTTTGGCACGTTTACACCGATATCCCTTCTTACACATTTGGCTTTAAAGACAGACTTGTGAATAATGCGTGGCCCTGTTTCATGCCCTATTGAGGCAAAGCTTTCTCAGGATGTCCAAAGAACAATAATGCGGTATTTCTTGATTACCTAAGCACATAAATGTGCAGACTAATGATTTTTTTTTTTTTTTTTTAAAGCAGCCAGTGGTTTTCGCTTGTTTAAGGAATTTACACCATGAAGAAATATAACGCAGCTTAGAAGTTGCTGGCCACAGCCCTTGCATGTTCTGTCAGCCGGGGCCACTGGGCTGGAGCCCACTGGAAGCTGCTGCGCCCAGCGCCGTTGGGTCAGCAACACACCGCCTTCCCCCACTGAATTTCAAAGGGTCATCGCTTGTTCAGAGCAACGGCAATTGTCATCCCTGAAGCTGGTAGCTGTTCCCGCTTGGGTGGCACATAGCATAAAAGAGAATATTTTCTGATAATTGTAAGGATAGTAATAACAAAAAGTAGGATAACCACAAGACTGTCTCACTGCTTAGTGAGCACACTTGCCATTCCTTGTTGAAACTGGTCTCTCAGACTCTTTTGATGAAGCTATTAAATAGCTTCATCATTTTAATAGCTATCTAGCTATTAAAGCTAGATATTCCCTACGGGAAAAGGAGGCTTAGTCAGATTCTGCTCTTACTGATCTGCCTGCAAAAGGAAAAAAAAAACTGCTATTTTATAAGACACCCTGCTGGAAACACATCAAGACTGAAGTACCTCGATGGAAGTGTGGAGAACTTCTCAGTGACAGATGCCATCGGATCAGAGCCCAGCCTAGCACATGGCCCCTGTTCTCTGGAAATACTTTGCACTGTTGCACAGTCATCTATCTAGAATCTCAGAGCGTTTTATAAATATTAATGTGGAACAAGTTACCTTATATTAACCTATTTTACAGAGATGGGAATTTTGTCGTGGAGAATATCAGTACCTCTTCTGAGTCATAGACAGCTCATGGCACAACCGGGATTAGAAACAAAATTTCTTAATGCCCGGCTCCATCCTTTAAGCTCCAAATTATTCTGTCCTATTCTCTAGTTGCTTTTTGAAATATCACCTAGTAGCAAAAACTAAATGAGTGTTTCTTGTTGCAATATATGAGAATCACAGAGAAGGAAAATACATTGTTCAAAGTTTGGGGTGACTGTCTCCTTCATGCTGGCGCCTGCCACTTCATACCACTAAGATCTCACTGCAACTTCTTCATGGTGATACTCAGCTTGCTCACTTTCCCAGGCTGTGTTTAGAAATACGAATTCATTCTTGGCTCACTGATGGACAGAAAGGGAGAAGGGTAATACATGGAGGCTCAGATGCTCTTCAGCTATGCCAAGGAACTTCTAAGCCCCATTACAGACAGCTTAGACACCAGCAAAGTTAGACTTAAAAGGATTTATCCCAACATTGTAACTGATTCCGATCAATATTTCCTCTGAGTTAGCTGCCCCTCTAGAAAGAAAATAGAAAACCATTCAAAGAAAGAATGAAGTATGAGTTCACAGATCCTTATGAATTTGGCTCCACCTTCTGTACACAGTGAAAATAAACATGAATTATATTGGATCTTGAGTGTCAGTTAAACTTTTTGTTTATTTTATTTTCCACTTCACTTTCAAAAATCCTGCACTGAGATGGTCTCGTGGTATTTTGTGTGCTTTTATTTCTCTATATCGGTGGTGAGGATTTCCAGTCATTTGGTTCCAAAGGATGGGAGTTTTTAAAAACAAATATGGCCATTTCAGGTTTTCAAAACGCAGAGTCACATAGTGTGAAAGTAAGGTAGCCTTTCACAAAACAGTCTTTAAATTTCTTCAGGGTGTCTTGCTATGGCTAATACATTAGAAAAGAAATAAAACACATTTTCAGAATACGTATTGACACCATCTGCTAATTCCTCTGATAGGAAATCTCACTGAATCCAATAAATCTGCACACAGTAAGTACTACCCAGCAAAGTCAACTCCAAAATAGAAACCTGCACAAGAAAAATAGAGTAGGTAAATCCCCCAAATTACTACCCAGTTGAAGATAATTTTGCACCTTTATCGATGTGAAACATTTTCTTTATTACTAAACAGAAAATCAGATGTGCAATAATCATTGTGCTTTGAATGTTTAGAAAAAGTGAGTTTGATGGCTTTGACATAAATTCTAATACCTTTTGTCCAGGCTTTACGAACAGCAACTGACTTACTGTGGTAGTCTTTGAAATCTCGTAGAAATTGATGAGTTGTCCACATGTGGCTGAACCAAGGGACAGAAAATTTGGCTACTTTTGCCCATGTCAGAAGAGCAAAAGGGAAACATGTGAGCTCCCTTCCCCTCAAGAAATCTCACCTTTTCCATCCTGTCCTCAGAATATCCTCAGGTTTTATTTCATTTTGCTTTTTCATCTTCTCATTTAAATAATTTCAGAGTTTCACTTGGCCTTTGAATGGATTTGGTAATGGGAGGCATAAAGCAATAGTCACAGAGCAATATTTTTATCCTTAGTTAGGCAATATCATTGGTTATAGAGAATTAAGTTGAGCTCCTTCAATATTTAAATAAGCATTGAAGTCTAACCAAAAGTACTTTTTTTCCAGAAGAACAAAATAAACACTTTATTTATGTCGGTCTACAAATTGTTTAATATTTGGAAATAAGTCGCTTTTTTTTCTACCACTTCCTACACATAAAAAGAACAAGAATAAATTATTTATAGGCTCTCATTTATTATTCCATATGTTTGAGTAAGATTTGTTAATCACATTATTCATTTAATTCATTTTTTTTATTCATCACAAGATTGGATAATGCTTGTGGGCAGCCTTTTCCTGTAGACACAATAA